>NC_134704.1:14400000-15000000 GCF_043290135.1 Rhipicephalus microplus
TAATAAATAGCCCATACGGCGAGCTACAGCTGCCAAACTTTCAAACCACTCTTATAAATGTGCGAGCATCACCGGCAAGCTTTCGCGCCTTCTGACAGCTTGTAATAAAATATCGGATATTCTCGTTTCGAGATGTCACGGCGTCTCTCAAGGTGGCGCACCAAAAGATTCGTTGAATCCAGAAACGCAGAAGGGCGCCTGCTGTCACCGATCGCCATTTTTGGGTCGTTCCAGGAAAGGTGAAAAAGTAAAAAAAAGGAAAGGATTGGGGTTTAATCAGGATTGTCTTCACACCCCAAAAAAAAGAAAAAAAAGAAGAGATCGTTTTGAGTTATTCTTCCTAATTAAAAATAAATCAAGAAAGAAAAGAAAAAAGTCGGGTCATGCGATGTTTAGTTCTCTCGCAGGTGTGGGAGAATTTCCTTAATTAACCCGTGCTCGGCCACGGTGATCATAGCATGCGATGGAAAGAGTCGCAACAAGCTAATGCGACACAAGCTATAATTTAAAAGAAAAAATGGTGAATATAGCGACAAGAGAGCGAGCAATTTGCAAAGAGGAGTTTGTGCAATTCGCGGCGGCAGAGACCCGCGGCCGTATAGCAACAGCGCGCCGACGCACAGCCATTTCCAGCACGCCCGCCCAACTTAAGCCGAAATCGGTGATTTGTCGTGTCTCGCACAGTCATATACATAAAGAAAAAAAAATAAGAAAGGCTCAGAAAGAAAGACAGAAAAAGCGACTTCATTAGAGAAAGGATTAGGCACTTCGGAAAGTTTACAAAAGTGGCGCGCCATGCCCCGGTTGAGAGAAAGAGGACCTACCTCTAACGTTGCATGCGGGGTGTTCTGAACTGCAATGAACTTTTTTCTCTTCAGGTGTATAACAAAGTGAACTTTAGCCCAGACCAGCAACGCCAATGGCGGTGTTACGAGAATTCCGAAGAGTGCCGTCTCAGACGGCTGGTTAGCGTTAAACTTAACTTTTATGGGTTGAGCTAAACATAGATATTCGCAACTTTAATAATAAAGAGACAAAAATTTATATTTTAATTCGTGCAAAGAATCTTTCGCCGCATTGCGGGTACACTGTGAAAGGTATACGTATACGTATTCGTCCTCGATTCGTTTTGCACATTCTTAGAAAAACAATGAAATAAAACTTAGATATACGATGGTGGGTCCGTACCACTATCTATAGCTTTCTTTCAGTGCGCCAGCCACCACTGTGACCATTGAGTCACACCCTTTTGCTTCGCCGCCGACTAATGAACACGCTTCAAGAATCAATAATACCGGTGTCACTGATACCAGTGTCAATAATAGCGGGCCACTCGCGACAACTATAGTTACGCCCGATCACGTATAAATTTCACCATCGCGATTGGCTCTCTTAAGAAAAAGCAAGCCAATGACTGTTGACAAATTTGATCCTTATCGGGCTCGACCGCCGTCAGCAACGCACCGTCCGGCACTGGCATAACACGCGTTTCTTACACTAGAGGATTATCCGAAAACAAGCTGAATTCATTAAGGCGTTTCAATGTTAAATTCAGCCAATTCTACACCGTAAAAGCCGCGGCAAGCGGCGATGGCGTAGTGGCTAGAGCATCCGCCTCGCATGCAAGAGGTCCGTGGTTCAAATCCCGGTGCCGCGCAGTTCCCAACCGGATTTTAAAAAAATCCGCGTCTTCATGGAACTGCATTAAGAGGCTTGGGGTGCGGCCTCACCGGTAACCACCGCCGGGAACGCAGTCCCTCGCAAGAGAAGGATTGGCCACCCTGGTGCAGTATATGGCCACTACCTCCCACATGCATACGTCACATAACTCGCGGCCCTCAGTCCCCAGCAGCTGCGAAGCAACTGACAACGGCGGCGGTCAGATCTGCAACGCAGCAGAGGGTGCTAAGAATCTCTGGATCCGGACAGGCCGCCATTGGAACCTGAACTTGGCAACGTTTAACGCTAGAACATTATCTAGTGAGAAAAGTCTAGCTGTACTATTCGAGGAGCTAGAGGGTGTTAAATGGGATATAATAGGGCTCAGTGAGGGTAGGAGGACAGATGAGGCCTATACGGTGCTACAGAATGGGCACGTCCTTAGCTATCGGGGCCTGGCAGACAGAAGAAAACTGGGAGTGGGGTTCCTAATTCACGGAAACATAGCTGGAAACATAAAGAAATACTATAGCATTAATGAAAGGGTGGTAGGTATCGTAATTACACTGAATAAAAGATACAAGATGTAGGTAGTACAGGCTTACGCGCCTACATCCAGCCATGATGACGCTTCAGTTGAAAGCTTCTATGAAGACGTGGAATCGGCAATGAGTAAGGTAAAAACACAGTATACTATAGTGATGGGCGACTTTAATGCAAAGGTAGGAAAGAAGCAGACTGGAGACCAGGCAGTAGGAGAGTATGGCATCGGTACTAGAAACGCCAGAGGAGAGCTACTGGTAGAATTCGCAGAACGCAATAATTTGCGGATTTTGAATACCTTCTACCGAAAACGAGAAAACCGCAAGTAGACATGGAGGAGCCCCAATGGCGAAAATAACAACGAAATAGACTTTATAATGAGTGCACACCCAGGAATCGTGCAGGATGTGGAAGTGGTTGGCAAGGTACGATGCAGTGACCATAGAATGGTACGATCTCGAATTCGCCTAGACTTGAAGAAGGAACGACAAAAACTGATACGCAAGAAGCCAATCAATGAGCTAGCACTGAGAGGGAAAGTACAGAAATTCAGAGTGTCGCTGCAGAACAGGTACTCGGCTCTTAGTGAGGAAACCAACCTTAGCGTAGATACAATGAATGATAATCTGACGAGTATCATTACGGAGTGTGCAGTGGAAGTTGGAGGCAGGGTAGTTAGACAGGACACTGGCAAGCTTTCCCAGGAAACGAAGAACCTAATTAAGAAGCGTCAAAGCATGAAAGTGTCAAGTACAACAGACAAAATAGAACTGGCAGAGCTTTCAAAGTTGATTAATAGACGTAAAGTATGCGATGTAAGAAGGTATAACATGGAGAGAATTGAACACGCTCTGAAAAACGGAGGAAGCGTCAAAGCGGTGAAGAGAAAACTTGGGCTAGACAAAAGTCCGATGTATGCGCTAAGGGACAAAGAAGGCAAAATAACTACCAATATGGATAGGATTGTTAAGATAGCGGAGGAGTTTTACAGAGATCTGTACAGTAGCCGAGACAACCAAGACCTTAATACTATAAGAACTAGCAGTAACCCAGATGACACCCCACCAGTAATGATAGAAGAAGTCAGAAAAGCTTTGGAGAGCATGCAAAGAGGCAAAACTGCGGGTGAGGATCAGGTAACATCAGATCTGCTGAAAGATGGAGGACAGATTGTGTTAGAAAAACTAGCCACCCTGTTTACGAGGTGTCTCCCGACGTGAAGGGTACCAGAATCTTGGAAGAACGCTAACATCATCTTAATACATAAGAAAGGAGATGACAAGGACTTGAAGAATTACAGGCCGATCAGCTTGCTCTCTGTAATATACAAGCTATTTACAAAGGTAATTGCTAACAGAGTAAACAAAACATTAGAATTCAATCAACCAAAGGAACAAGCAAGATTTCGAACAGGCTACTCAACAATTGACCACATTCATACTATCAATCAGGTAATAGAGAAATGCTCAGAGTATAACCAACCACTATACATAGCCTTCATAGATTACGAGAAGGCGTTTGATTCAGTAGAAATATCAGCCGTCATGCAGACACTGCGGAATAAGGGCGTAGATGAAGTATATATAAACATTCTGGAAGAAATCTACAGGGGGTTGATTGATTGATATGTGGGGTTTGACGTCCCAAAACCAATATATGATTATGAGAGACGCCGTAGTGGAGGACTCCGGAAATTTTGACCACCTGGGAATCTACAGGGGGTCAACTGCTACCATAGTGCTTCATAAAGAAAGCAACAGAATACCAATCATGAAGGGTGTAAGGCAGGGGGACACAATCTCCCCAATGCTATTTACCGCGTGCTTACAGGAGGTTTTCACAAGCCTAGAATGGGAACAGTTAGGGATAAGAGTTAATGGAGAATACCTTAGTAACCTGCGCTTCGCCGATGAAATTGCATTGCTGAGTAACTCAGGGGACGAATTGCAGCTCATGATTACGGAGTTAGACAAGGAGAGCAGAAAGGTGGGTCTTAAAATTAATCTGCAGAAAACGAAAGTAATGTACAACAACCTCGGAAAGGATAAACGCTTCGAGATAGGTAATAGTGCACTTGAAGTTGTAAAAGACTATGTCTACTTAGGGCAGGTAATAACCGCAGAGCCGAACCACGAGATTGAAGTAACTAGAAGAATAAGAATGGGGTGGAGCACATTCGGCAAGCACTCTCAAATTATGACAGGTAGATTGCCACTATCCCTCAAGAGGAAGGTATATAACAGCTGTATCTTGCCGGTACTTAGCTACGGAGCAGAAACCTGCAGACTTAAAAAGAGGGTTCAGCTTAAATTGAGGACGACGCAGCGAGCAATGGAAAGCAAAATGGCAGGTGCTACCTTAAGAGACAAGAAGAGAGCAGAGTGGATTAGGGGACAAACGGGGGTTAAGGATATCATAGTTGAAATAAAGAAGAGGAAATGGACAAGGGCCGCGCATGTAGCGCGTAGACAGGATAACCGCTGGTCATTAAGGGTAACTAACTGGATTCCCAGAGAAGGCAAGCGGGTTAGGGGGAGACAGAAGGTTAGGTGGGCAGATGAGATTAAGAAGTTTGCGGGTATAAATTGGCAGCAGCAAGCACAGGACCGGGTTAACTGGCGGAACATGGGAGAGGCCTTTGTCCTGCAGTGGACGTAGTCAGGCTGATGATGATGATGATGATGATGATGATGATGATGAAAAGCCGTCGGGCATCGCAGCTGCAAGTGCGCGACTGCATGCGATTTGCTGGCGAGACCACGTGGTGTCGAAAGTCTGCCACTGGGTTCAAGATACACGCGCTTACGTTTCGAGCATCACCATATTCATAACTATGATTTAGTATCGTCATTAACATCAGTTCACTGACGTCAATAAAAGGGGGATGCAGTGCAATCAATCAGCAACGCACTCCTGCGATTGAAGCGCTAAAGTATACTGAACGATGTTGTCGCAAAGAAAGCAGGCATGCAGGATATACGTGGGCGTCACGCCTATAAGCGTCCCGCAAACCCCCGTTATATCTTATAGCGGGACGTGGAGCGTAGAAGTGCTATTGCTCAGCTATAAAAATGTGATTCGCCTACGATAATTCCACACAGTACATCGTCTTCAATACATAGGGTAATAAATCTAAGCAGCGCAGAGGTAGCATTCAATTTTTCATGAACGAGATTTCTCTTTTAGAAGCATGAGGCAGAAAATGCGCACGAGACACGACTACAAAGGCACAGTTTGACAGGCTTTGATTTATAAACTTGAAGTAATGAGAAGCACGAGAGTGGGATGTAGCTCATTTGGCAAGCATTATTTTCAAATCATGAATGGTATAGTCCAGCGCTATCATTCAAAACAAAAGTACACAGTTACAGCTGCACCTCACCGGTACATATGTGTACGTATACGGAGCAGGAGCCTGGAGCCTATAAATTGAACCTACAAAGTGGGTTCAATTTATAAATTCAGGACGACACAGCTAGTAATGAAAGGAAAATTATTGGTGTAACATTAAGAGATAACAAGAGAAGCAGAGTGGGTGAGAGAACCAACGGGCGTTAAGGACATCTTAGTCGAAATCAGGAAAAAAAAAAGAAATGGACATGGGCAGCGCGTGCAGCGCTTATGGAAAAGATAACCGCGGGTCATTCAAACCGGATGCCAAGAGAAGGCAAGCGCGCGAAGGGAAGACGGGAAGTTAGGTAGTTTGCAGCTACAACGTTGCCTCAGCATACACGGGACTGGATTGAGTGGCGGAATATGGGAGATGCCCTTGCACTGCAGTGGCTTCTCATGATGACATCAAGCTCTTTCTTCGAGGCACCAACTGACGAACACCGACCCAGCGATTCGTCTATTTGGAGATTCCTCTGCTGGTTTCGAGACACCGAAGCGAGCGTTTCTGTGCATGTCCAAGTTGCCCATAAGTATGCATGCACACATGGATATGCATGGATGTAAGCCGTCTGTCTCACCAAGCGCGCGGAGTGCAGCGGTCTATTAAAAGTTCTGTGATCGATCGTCAGAAAGTATACAGATGCATTGAAAAGCGAATGTTCGGAAATCCGTGTTCTCTCTCTCATTCACACACACACACACACACACACACACACAAACACACACACACACACACACACAAACACAAACACAAACAAACAAACAAACAAACAAACCTACACGCCGAGAAAGATAATAATTAGACGAATGCACGGAGGTTAAACAAATTTATATCATGAGGTTTGCAACTCCACCGTAATGGGAGGAAAGGAAAATCAATATGAAAAACAGAGCGCCTGGAATAACACGCTTAAGGACGGCATATGGAAACAAAAGTGGTATGTCGGCTGTTTGATCAGAGATTTGAACAGGTAGTCTTTCGAAGAGAGCATCGTTGTTATTGTTCACCACCGGAAATGCGAAACATATACAAAAACTTTTCAAGTACGTATGGGATGCCCTCTAGTACCACCACGGTCACCGAACTCGGAGCCAAACTAAACACGAAAGTTGCATTTTTCAACAAAGCACCGCTTCTCATCATCGTACGAGTATCGTACGAGTGTACTGTCGATATCACTCCACAGGATTAATAGGATTATTATCTCGCTAGAGACCGTGCTCAACAGGCGAAACCAGATCTGACAAAAAAGCCATCCCCACCAAGGCACTCAGTGCGAAGAACAATGGATTGTAATGACATAAATGCGATTAGTAACTCCAAATCACAACAAAAGCAGATTAAGAGAGGGAATGTTAAGTTCCAAATCAATGGGAGACGTATCCGCACACAGTATCAGAGAACTTGATCTTAGTCTACAGAGTGATTTCTTGCACTATGCACTAGAAAACCTCCATACGTGATGAAATGAAAAAAAGAACAAAAAAAACGTTGGGTTCTTGGAGCAATGACCAATATTAGCGAAGTCTATGAACTGATAGTATTCAGGTTAAGAAGTTTTATATTTCGTAGGAAGCTGAGGGACAAAGCTTATAACCTTAAACTCTGCTAAAAAGAAAATATATCATCTTCACCTTGGGGTTCCGCTGTAACAGATCGTTCTAGATCTGGTTACCGTACCATACCATAAGACATATTCGTTTTTTTTAAGTTCCTGTGGTTATTTATTATTAGTGAAGAAAAGGGGAGACGCCATTGTGACCACTTGGCGGCAGCCAAGAACTTGTTTTCAGAAAAAAATGATAATGTAGGCACCTATATAACGACACTGGGCGAAAAGCAAACAAAACCCTACAAAAATTCCGTGTCTAGTTTTGGGATACGGCGCTGTCGGAGTTGGCAGCTATTTAACAGAAACGACAACAGAGTTTCAGCGACGTGGTCTATATGCTGACAAAAAAAGCGGAAAAACGTAAAATACGTAGAGAAAAATGAGGAAAGGGCGAAGCAAGTAGGGAAGGGTGTTTAAGCTCCACAAAGGTGAAACATGAGGAGGAGCGAAGCACGCCGTTTTTTTTTTCGACATTATTTTGATGAGGCACTACAATGTTGCCGAGCTTGAAACCGGGCATGTGGGGAAAAGTGTTCCCTTTCCACTAACGTCGTCGGAAAACTGCGTCTGGATGCAGCTAACCTTGAGGTGGCGGTGCTTTTTTTTTTCTTCCCTACATCCCCGGTTTCCGTTCCCTATATGAAGGGAAAGCTGTTTCTGCTCCACCAACGTCGTCGGCTATTAGTTGTGCTAACGGTTGCCTTCAACATTTCTTAGTGGACCGGTGTTGAGTAGTGGGATTCACCCATTGTGGCGGGTATACGGGTTTTTATGATGGGCCGCGAGTATATACATGCATGACACACTGTGAAGACAGGAGACGCCTGGCAGCCTCACCCGCCACTCAGCACGGCTAGACGGAATTAGGGTAGAAGAGATGGCGCAAAAGAAGAGAGGGAATGCACGAGAGCGCCGTACTTTACTAATACTTGTTGCTCGGCTATAGTTGGCACACGCTTTCGGAATGCAAAAGAAACGCAACCACTGTAGGAAAGATAAAATAGAAATGACACGCCCCCTCCCCCTTTTTCTCGTGTCCTTTACGCGTGAGTTCGCACTCCAGTCTTCCTTTCGGTTTTAATTATAGCTTGGCGGATGTAGAGCAAAAGGGAAGGGACACAGTATATAGGGTCTAATATGTAGTTGGCACGTTTAAGCAAAAGCTGATTTAATCGAGAGAGGTCTACAATCGGCGGACAGGTGCGAATTAGCTTCGCCCAGTTGGCGAGTATATCGAATAAACACACGCTAATGTGGAGGGAACCAATTAGTGGCCCTTTACGAAACATCCTCTTCCACTCCCCGCACTGCACTCAAAATTGAGTTAGCGTAGAAAATCAAGTTGATATAGAAAATGAATTATTTCAAGCCTACCGTTTTAAACCTTCTCTCCGGGCAATCTATAACGCATATCTGGGGTTTCCAAAACCAGAATATGATTATGAGGGACGCTGTAGTGGAGGGCTCCGGAAAATTCGACCATCTGGTTTTCTGTGACGTGCGCTCTCATCTAACCACACAGGGACCTCTAACATATCACCTCCATCGAAATGTGACCGGCTCGGCCGGGATTGAAACCCTGATTTTCGGGTCAGCAGTGGAATACCGTAACCATGCACTACACCACCGTGGCGGACCCGCGTAATCTATAAAGACCTTACATAAAGGGTTTCTGTTTCACTTAGCTTTCATCCTTTCTGCCTCTCTTCGGTAATAATCTCACTTCAAGGTACGCCAGACACAGGAACATTATCTAGTAGCCGCGTACATCCGTATTGTCTATTACGCGACTCTGCACTAATGACATCTAGTGTAATATCGCAGCGTGTCCACGGACGCAGAGGAAATACGAGGCACGCACACACAGCGTCCAACAATCGGAAGCCAACGCTGCATGTGCACGTCCCGTCCTTCCTGCCGGCAGGTCCGCACATCAGTTGCACCACAGTGAGCATCCTTCGTGTTGACAATTAGGTTATAGAGGGCCATAGGCCTGACCCGCAGTAAAGCAGCCACGCAACAACCCCCTTCACGGCGGAAGCTGCTTATGACGCGGAATTCGAGAGGCTCGCGCGTGCATTGCCGGTATTTCGATGTTTCTTTTGTACACAATTCCCGAAGTATTGCGCAGGTGATGAAGGCGTGAATCGTTCTGCACGACAGGATTTCCTTTCCGTCGCACCGCGGCGTGCCGTCAGGAGTGGCATCGAACGTGTTAGGCACATCGCGGACGAGCAGCGCTCAGAGAAAGCTATCACACTGACATCTCCCGCGTTTCGCTATCAGAGCGTCGCCCCGCTGTTGCATTCGTTTTTTTGTCTCCGGGCATGCGAACAATCGGCGCCACGGCGCACATGTATGTTGCGCATCTGGCCGCACCTTTTGACAGAAAACGAGCAAATTGTATCGAGCAGCAACAGTCAGACTGGTTCACATACCCCAACGAGTGTTGGCAGATACTGAGACTCGCCCGCCGTGGTTGCGTAGTCCGTACGGTATCAGCTCGAAGTAACGGGTTCAACTCCCAGCTATACGGTAGCCGAATTTCGTTGTCCGGCGGAATGTAATCACCAGTGTACACTTATATCCCGGCGTAAGAAACGTCAGTTTTTACCCCTTGAATTCGATTAGGTGTTCATTGAAAAACCTCAGGTAGACTCTCAATCAGGCTCGTATAGGCAGAAATTTTCTGAGTTTCAGTCATTATTTGTAATTAGTATACAATTAAATATTCTATTATTGTGCACTCAGCGAAGACTCATTTCGACACAAAAAATAATATCATAGGCTCCGAATGTTTGCGCAATCAGTTTGTCCTTGCATTTATTTCGAGAAAACTATGTATAGTATACACTTGACGTTGGTTGACCCATGCAGCACCGTATACCGCCGGCCTTCACCAAAGTGACCAGCTACAGTCACACACAACGTATACTGGCGTCGCACGAACTACAGGAAAAGCTCAGTTCATCCAATCGGCAATGTATCTTGCTCTCACTCCCCCACATGTTGACACAACTGGCACAACCATGTAGCCACAGCCACTGAAAGGGTTACATAGCGCATTAGTTATTTGCTTTAAAACATACCGGGTGGCGAAGTGGGTCCCGACACACTTTCCCTATGTTTTCGTCCGCACACAAATGATTGCCCTACGTTTAAAACAGAACAGCGAAAATATCACTCGTTGTTCGCCCAGTGAGACGAACTTCATCGTTTTGCGGCGCCGCCCGACTTTCACCGCTGTCCTCAGTCGTAGCTCTCAATATTCGCGAAGCACAAGGCGGGCGTAATTCTGAGCCTACAGTCTGCACCGTGAACTTTACCAGCGTGGGCGGAACCCAATCCGGAAGAAGACAGGCGAACCTTTCCGCATCTGCGACGCGTTCTCGCGATTTGCATAACGTATTACGTATGCGACGCATTTGCATTCGTCGAAGCCAAAGGATCAGCCCAGATCCTCGACAAGGAGGCAGAGAACCACGAGGGAAAAAAAAAGAAGAAGCTGCGGTTTCTGCTGCTATACAGGAACGGCAGCGGCTGGCTAATAAGGAAACCAAGCAGCGGACGCGTTTTTCTTTTTCTTTTTTTTTTCGTATACGCCCTGCTTTGTACGTAGAAAATCTAGCGCGACTATATACAAGCGATCCTGCAGAAAGTAAACAGGGAGATTTACCGCTGCCTTGCCGCATTTGTCACGTGCCCGCTTTCCAAATGTGAGCTTCGGGTCACCCCACACACTGCTGGCCCTGATTGGCTATTTATGTATACAGGGTCGTAACAACAGAATATCAATAATGGTATGCTAGTAGCCCTTAATATACCAGTTCCGCAATGATTAAGAAACACTCTCTAAAAATGATGGTCGTGGAAGGTGCTGTGCGCCGTTATTATTATTATTATTATTATTATTATTATTATTATTATTATTATTATTATTATTATTATTATTATTATTATTGCAATATGTCTTAGCACTCTGTCCTTCTCTCATGCCGGCTCGGCCTTTCCTTCTCTTCCCGGGATACGTTGTACCATTTCATGTGCGAGATAAACTTGTTCTGAAGGCCAAGTACTCTGTGTGTATGTGTGTGCTAGAAGATGTGTGCCGTAAGACCGTTTTTGTGCATGAAGTGAAGCAATGTGTTGTGGAATCCGTATTCATGTGTCCAGCGATCACAGCTGGTTGCGTCACTGCAGCGAAGACCAGCTTGTAGGAAGTAAAGGGAGGGTTCCGACTGGAACACTTGGTATGTCCATATAAGGTGGTATGCGTCTACTTGCATTACTCGATAGAACCTAATGGCAAACGCAACCAGTTCCACTTTGATATATGCCAGCCGGTGCAAGGGCCACCGCCGACCGAAACATCCTAAGCACGACATCCTCAGCCCTATATAGTAAAGTGAAGATGGAGAAAGCAGAGACGCGGTGGCATAAGAACGCGGGTTCCCTGCCAAATAAACGATTTCAGAGAGGGAAAAAGCTATGTTGAGAGTGTTCGCGAACTCTCATCGGAAGCAAAGTCCCTTTCCCTAATCTTCTAAATGCCGCACTTTGCCTAATTGCTTAGCTGATGAGTCGGGCTGAAAAGAATGGCCTCTGCACCTTACCGCTCTAATGTATCTCACTTACTTTTAAAGGCTAAGTGACGGATGAGTCCGGCGAACGGGCGACTCGCTACTGACCTATAGAAGCATCAGACATTGAGGCATAAATGTGAGAGACGTTAAAGCTAATTCGGGACAGCAGCATCCATCTTCACCTTGTTCGTTCTCTTCTACCGAGTTTGTGTTCGCCATATTTTCAATTCCGATTTTTCCCAGATACGTACATGCTCACTCACCGATGGGAATAGCACGGCTAGCACGACCACGTTGGTCGCAAATCCGGGACGGTGATCTAGTAGCTAAGGTGTTTGAATTCTGCAGGTCACGGTGTCGAATCGCGGCCGCATTTTCGATGGAGGCGAAAATTCTTGAGGCCGGTGTACTTGGATATAGGTGCATGTGCAATAGCCCCGAATATTCAAAATATCCGGAGCCTTCCACTGTCGTCTCTCATAAAACCATATCATGGTTTCGGGACGTGAAACGTCATCTATTATTATTATTATTATTATTATTATTATTATTATTATTATTATTATTATTATTATTATTATTATTATTATTATTACGTTAGTCACAAAGCGTCTGCATTGTCTCAGTCGCTCGCTGCTCGATATTGCAATAGCGCGAACTCGGTACCAAACTTATGAACGAACCACATGCGGAACAGGATGTCGCCTTATTTGACGGGGTAATGGACGTGAATTCTGCGTCGCGACGAGTATACAAGTCGCATGCGGGTGTGAACACCTTGAATCGCTGTTTGGTCGCTAGTCACAAATAACGGCGCGATCGGCGTTCATCACTTGCAGGAGCAAACGAGACTTATTATCGAGCCAGCCCAACCTGCCGCAGCAAAACACAGTTTCTGCGGTGTTTCCTACGCACTTCGTTCAGTCGCTACTCCTCAAAACGCTTTCAAAAATGAAAGTAATCGAACTACCAGTTTCTCTATCTAACTAATGTCAACGCTTCATACTTGATAAATCTCTCTCTCTCTCTCTCTTTTTTTTCATCTGTTCTCTCTGTACCTCTTTTCATATTTAACGCTACCTTTAACTGCCATGTAAGGCACAAAACTAGGGAGCCGTGACTGCGTAACCCTTCCGCATATCCACTCTCCCTTTCTCTAATAAACTCTAAATACAGGAATTGAAGATATCAGTTCACACAATTCCGAGCAAGTACTCATTATCGATCATCGTAATCTCTTGTTGGTCTACTGATATACATGAAATGTCAGGTGCACCGAACTGGAGACTTCGTTACCATGAGGAATACAAATTAAACAAAAGTGTTTATGTAAGCCCGCTCATACATTTATGCGCTGAAAAACAAAGCCAGTAGTTATTATTATTATCATTATCGTTGTTGCCGATACTTCATCCATTTCTATTGATGAATTATGATGGGGTGTACAAGATCAAAAAAGTGGCAGTCTGTTCGACTAAGTTCTGAGTTAAAAAGAAGAAAAAAAAATTGTCGATTCAGGTGCCAAACTATATATTAGAATGACACTGTCCGATAACAATATGGCGGTTCACAAAAAGCGTGAACGACTCTATTGCCGTATAAATAAAAAACAACAGAACCTTCTTGTTAGCTATATATTATAAAGAGGTAAACAGGGGAATCACAAGCATATTAGAACATTGAAAAATATACCAAGGAAGATATAGAACAACACTGTGGAATCTAAATAGCTTTGCTTCGAGAAATAGTTAACGCCCAGTTAGCGTGATGAATGGAAAAATTTGGAAAATCCGTTGTCAGAGTAGCTTTTAGAACAGTACGCTATGCACCCTTTTTTACAAGGTTATTCGATTCATCTGAGGTTTGCAGAGTCATTTCCAATGCGACGTACGCCTCATGTGTACTTCTGCGCCGAGCGACCAGTCATTGCGCCACGTCAAACGACCCGCCAGTCAACATCGACCAATAGAGAGGCTAAAATTCCCCTTTCGCCCAGAATTGCATGCGCGGGGAAACCGAATAATAAAATGCGTATAGAGGTCCACACTTTTTTATCGGAGTTCTAGAGACCGGGGCCCTTCCTAGAAAATCCCCCTGCAGTGAAAGAAAAAATAATCCCGGCGACCACGAGTGCAGGATCATAGCTCGAGGAAAAGTTATAACAAACGAAAACAACGCGACAGAAACCCTTGTGGCGATAAACACGACGTCAAACTGCGAGTCAGACCCGTCTCGGCGGCCGTTCCACGTCTTTCCTTCTCCACTCTGTTCCTTTCTCTTTCTTTCTACTGCTTTGCTTCTCAGTGTGGGTATTCTACGCTCTCTATATTTCCTATGCTTTGTTATTCCTTGACGCCAGCCCTGGCTCGAGGGTCACACATGGCTTCGTTATCCACCCCGACGCTGTTTTCCATGCAAATTTTGCCCGCGTCTCGGGTGCGCAGACGTAGAAGTAAATTGACCTTATAGGTTCGTATGCGACAAAGCTCCGGATTCAACAGTCGAATTTTCGTATCATAGCGAGAGTTTTTTTTTTTTTTTGCTGTTTGGCGTCAGATATTTTTTCTCTCTCTTTTTCCATCCAGTTGATATCAAAGGCAGGCAATGTTGGCGCCTTTCGGTGGCACCGTCAAGGCCTCGTCACATGGAAAATAAACCATAAACAGAATGAGCTTTAAAGAAAGAAAGAAAGGTAAGAAAGAAGAACTTCGAATGATGTCAGAGTACTCTAGACACACACAAACTGACTAAAAAGAAGAGAGAAGAGGAAGGGAGTTAGGAAAAAAAGCAGAGGTTACTCCGATGCACACGCGGTTTGTTATCTTACAAAGAAGGAAGAGAGTGAAGGTAGGAAAAAGGCGAGATGGATGTAGATATACTACTAGTGCAAAACACCTGATGCTATCCATTACGGGCACAGTCGTTTGCTGACACCAGTTCATCGTAAAATAGAAAAAAAAGAGAAAAAGGAAAAAGTAGCAATGTGTGCACCACTTGGCAAGCCCGCAGCCATGTTTGGCCATGTTCGAAGGTTGTTTTGATAAGAAAATGGTTTACGTCTTCGTTAAGTTCAGACCGAACAACATGGTGTTCGACGTTGAAACACTCAGGCGAACAGGGAACAAGATCTGTCCCGTCTTCACAAGTTGCAGGAGACGCAGACGCCGGTGTGCGACATTCCAGCACGAAACGAATTGGTGGAAGCTACGCCTTTCCAGAACCGGCACAATAATGTTGACAATACAAGGTACTGGGCTGTTGATTTGCGCATTTAAGTCAGAATTTGCAAAAGCCCCTTACGCCAGAATAATTTGTAAAGCAACATTTAGGCCAATCCTGAAGTGTGGCATATCATATGAGAAAAAACACAAATGTAATTGTCAAATGTGATTAAAAACTCAACACATGTATTTCGCGCGATTAGCATGTAGTAAAGACAATGTAGATCAGCAACAAAAAAGCCTTAGCCCGTATTCGCGAGAAAAACTCTTACGCTAAAAATTTTCGTTAAAAAATATTTCAACCGATCGGGTTGCGGTACAAATCCCTAGAAGCCGACTGACCAATAAGAATACGCGCTTACGAAAGAGGGCTCCTGTGAATTCGTCTCCTCAACACGATCGGAAGTACGAAGTACTAAACAAGCGTCACTCGCCACCTCCCTGCGGGCCCCCGTGTTTTGCTCGGTGGCAGGAAGCCAATGGCCTGTCAAGAGCGTGATTTGCGACGCCACTTCCCTGTCAGCTCTCCGGCGGCCAAAACAACTCGCTAAAAGTTTGTCCTTCCGAAGCGGTGCAGCGCGGTAACGGAACACCACTTGCCCGCTGCCGCCTTTCAATGAGCGAGCCGTGTTTACAGGGAACCCTTTCCGTACAGCGGGAAGTGCCGCCCGCGATTGCTCAGAGGGCGCTCGCCCGAGCTGCAGAGAACATCGCCACTGGTGAAAAGGCACCTATGTTTACTTATTTCAATTTACTTCGTTTTAAATTTTATTTCGATAAAAAAAGATAAGAGTGGAATATGTTAATCTGGATGTCTGTCAGGTTAATTTCCCTGACGTGCTACACCAGGTGCTGGGCGATTACGATGTATACACCGACAAACACATGACACATACAGCCACACACACCTAGACTACACCATTTACAAAGTTTCGTACGCGCTCGTAAGGCAACCGAGGGCAACACAAAAAAGGAGTACAGCAGCCTGCAGCATATATACCCGATAGACTAATGAAAAGGAGAAAGAGAAAAAAAAACAGAAGGCAGCGCACGCATACCATATCGTGCACGGTTGTAGTTATGATTTAAAATCGAAGCCTATATATTCATCCTTCGTAAGAGAAAATTTGAGCCACTACGGGCCTTGACAGAATGTCACTGAAAGCGGCCGGATGGCACAACAACGGGAGCCTCCTGTGAATCTTGAAAGGGCCCCTAGACGACCTCTGATCTAAAAAATTATGGACCTTTACGAAAGGAACCCGGATGGAATGCGCAGCAGCAGCGGTGCGCACGGCGTCGACCCGGTTGAAACGGACGTCGCGAGTGCTGTAAGAGTGGTTTGAAGCAAAAGTTGGTGTAGCGTTTACTCGAGTAAACGTTTGTTTGAAACGCAAAGACGACGAGAGGCGGGTTGGGTTTCGTGTAAGCTTCATCGCAGATAAAGAAGCCGAAAGTGTAGACAAGTTTAGTTGCGCGTCCGCAGCAGCCGTATGGACGCAGCCTCCTATTGCGAATGGCTGCATGCTGCGTCCGTAGGACGTGCGATTGAGCGTTGCGGGTAGTGCAGAAGGGTGCAGCGAGAGAGAAGTGTGTCGTAAGCGGGCGGAGGGGCCGGCAGCTGCTGCAGGTGATGAAGAGAGTGACGTCAACGCGCAGCTGCGACTTGACCTACTTGGCACCACGCCAGCACCTTCGGCGAGGGGTTGGTGCGGATGTATTAGACAACACTAGTCAAAGAGCTGATTCGCATCAAAAAGGTCGAACACGTTATCCACTTCTGTCACGCCCTGTCTTTTCCGCAGAAATCGTGTGGCCAGCAATCAGTTTATGTGACGTAATGAGGAACTATGCTTCCGATTGGTCCATATACGAGGGATATCAATCGTCACTGGTATGCCACTTTGTTTTGTCATGCAGTCGAACGCCCGTTCTGACGCTTCTCACGCGAGTACGCGACTATCGTGCGCAATCAACTGACATCACTTCTTTTTGTGCCTTGCGACTGCGCAAGCAAAGATAACATGTAGCCGAAAAACGCGAAATCCTAATAGGCTGGACGCTAACTAATGACGTAGTCGGCTTGTTTTAAAAAAAGAATTAGTGGCGAGGAGGAGATAACGCTTGCATGACGGATAGAGAAGGTGAGAAAGATACCAGTCTCTTGTATTTGAACTGGTACTTGAGTACTTCAGTGAGTAATAAGGACGGGGAGTTGCGCTTTCCTGAATTTAGGTAGCCCCTGCCAGGTAGGAAAGCTTGTTAATTCCATAGGCAGGCGCCACTTACGTTTCTCTTTATGGCATCTTAGCGTGTACGTATAGCCGCGGCCAATTATTCTAGTCATCCCTTCCTTTAAGACAGCAAATATGAAACCTTAACGCAGAGATCCATACCGCGCTGCCTCCATCTGACATTTGTCATTGCTTCAAGCACCTCGCGATGACCCCCCGACAAAATGACGCCCATACGTTATGCACACATGCATGCGTAGCCTCCGACGCTGTTAGTAACACGTAACATTTACACTTATCAAGAGAAAACTGAGAATGAGTCGCAGAGCACATAATTCACCCGAAAATAACCGTCGCCTTTGTGAACATGCCTATACGTATACAAGGTATACGGCCCTCTCATCAAAGTTATTATCGTGGCTCTTTCTCCGCGTTTAGACAGCATTTCCTGTATGGGCTGATCGCTGAGCGCGCGAGCCGCTCTCCCCCGCATACAGGACCAAAACTGCGCAATCCACCTTGCACGGCGTGTTTCGCTATAGCGGAGTCTACGTGGTTGACAATTTCCACGAGCGATCGCTCGCAGCGACAGATGTTTCGTGACGTCACTGGCCCGATGGCAGGTGCAGCGTAATGACGTCACTCCAGGCACTACCGACGCATTCCGGAGTGTACTTCGTCCCGCTGTTCGCGCAGCATTGCCACGGGGATTCAGTCACATCCGCGCTGACACAGGGCGTCACGGCTCGTCCGCCTACCACTCCAGGGGGCACGTGCCGTCAGAGAGCCTTACGTCACAGACGGTGTTACGATTACGGCACGCTCGAAGGGAGGCGAAGAACGCGCCGACTAAAAGTGTACCTGTACGCCTTGCACGTATTGTGAAAGCAAGGAGAGGGGGAAGAAAGCGATGCATGCGTAGAACAGGAAGAGTCAGCGAGGGAGAGAAAGAGAGGAAGTGAAGTGAGGTATGGAAAGAAAAAAATACACGCAAGCTACCTGCCAGGTCTCTCCATCATCATGATCAACGTTCTGCTATCCATCTCTTAGACCCGATTTTTGTCTTCATTCATTCTACGACCATCCTTCTGTAGACGCACCGGTGCATGCCTATATACCGGTAGCTTGGCACGTGCGTTTCTCACGAAGCCGCCGCCAGCGCGCATACCTGTACAGTCGCTTCGTCTATACGTAACGGGACGCACGAAAGCGAGTTCAAAGCGACTGCTGCCAAGGTGTTGCAAAACCAGGAGAGTTTCCAGCCGAGTTGTAGTTCTTTCACAACTAAAGAGTTTTATCTCCTACAGGAACATGCGGACGAAGCAAGACCACGGGGGCCTGTTAATCTGGCATCTTTTGAGGCGGTATGCCAGCTTTATATAATTGCTTCATCATCAAAGGCGGCTTCCACTGCCGCTGATTGAACTCTCGACTTGTACTTATAAGCTGCCGAATGCAACCACGGCGAACGGTAAGCAGTAAACAAATTAATTAGCATTACGTTCATCGCGTAAACTCGAATTGATCATAACTTTTCGACGCCCATCACGCTGTTATTTTAACACTTCACCACCATCTACAACCATCCACCGCAACCGGGAATCAAACCGAGAGCTTAGCTGCACGGCATTTTGGCCGCCAAATCCACACGCCCCGATGGCGAGTGGATATGGCGGAGGGCGGTTGACCTGAAGGTCTCGGGACCAGATCCCTGTCTCGGAAACCGCATTTTCGATGGACGCGAAAATGCTTGAGGTATGCGTATGCATATTAAGGCACGCGTAAAATAACTCCAGATGATCACACGAAAAAAATTTTCCGGAACCCCCCAGCTACGGCATCCTTTATAATCTTGTGGTTTTGGGACGTTAAACCACAACAATTATTGTCATATTGATTGTATGTGGAGTTTAACGTCCTGTTACCCGCGTGCAGCTGGCATTTTCAACGACAAAAGAATGCCCAGTTCACGACAACACCGTAGCCCAATGAAAAGAAGATTCTATGAAATGGCGTTGAGAGTCACGTATTTTATTTTAAAATAAATGAGAGGAACGATTCTGGTTATGCAGAGAAAATACACGACAGTAGAAGTGCTGAAAACTTATACAGCTCCATAATGTGTGTGGTGTGATCGGGTTCTTGTAATAATATTAACTATTAAAACAGGAACAGTCAGGACCCGCTCCCCTCTCTCCGCTTTTGCTTCAAACGACCTCACCTCGCTCTAAAACGATTGGCTTGATCCACTTCTGCACAAGAAGAAAAGAAATTGCGCTCTTTTAACGCCTCGTGGAGATGCGCGGCATTGGAGAAGTGAGGACGTCGCCTGATGGGCACGATTCAAATATCACGAACTTTTTCTTAGTCTTGGGCTCATATATCGGCTCGGCATACAGGCCGACAGGAAGCCACCATACAGTTCTAACGTGACAGATAAGTGACAGACGGCATCACGAAGAGAATTCGAAACTGCCTATTCAATATTTACGGCCTCGCATTATGGTCTGAGATGTATACTGTGGAGGCTCGACTGGCCCGCGTTGTAGATGCAAACAGGCAGCCTGATTCCTTGCTTTTTCTATGCGAAAACCACCGCTGCCCGAAGGGGCTTGGATATCTGTTTAGTCTGGCAGAGCCTACTGCCAATAGAGCACTACGACGTCGTCCCGTATAGTAATAACTAATATTGAACAAAAAAAAAAACGAGAAAGAGAAGGCGCCGGAAGCAACAACCAACTCAGGTTGGGGAAAGGCTGCATTTACGTAGTATCGTAGACTTGCTCTCGTCTATAGTTGATGAGAAGGCTGCGCAAAGAGAAACAAAAACATACAAGAACCTTTATCCTACAGGAAAAAAGCAGAGCTTGGCGTGTGCCTGCTGTTTCGTTGTTGTTTTTTTTCTTTTTATCGCAATGCTTTCTCCTAACTTTCTTGCTTCCACCGTGGCGGGAATGGGAGCGCCATCAAAGCGCTCAGCAGCGCTACACTTCGATTGCTACAGGCAACAATGGCGGCGACGCGTTCGCCTCTACGAAAAAAAAAAATACACGCAGCAACGCGAGTGACAATACAGTGAATGACTTAGACGAAAAATCAGATCGCGATTTCGGAAACGGCTGATCGACAAGTCTGTGACCGAGCGAGCACTATTTATTGGCAAACGGCGCATACAAATACGCGCTCCCTCTGTTGTGGGAGCACACCCTATACCGTTCAAAGGGCTTTGATTGATTGATATCTGGGGTTTAACGTCCCAAAACCACCATATGATTATGAGAGACGCCGTAGTGGAGGGCTCCGGAACAGTAGACCACCTGGGGCTCTTTAACGTGCACCCAAATAACCCCAGGTTTGAAATAACCCCGTTTGAAAGGCTCTGTTCCTATAGCCAACTGGCTGACCACAGTAAAGATTGTGGCTGTCGGCCAATTCTTGATAGTTGTGTGGTCATGGGGCTTTATAACAAGTAACATGAACGCGAGATGAGTGCAGCATTCCACATTGAACAGCAAGACGTTTCTTGCGCTGGCAAACCCTCGATTTCACTTCAAGGCCGTAAATTTAGATATCTGGGGTTTACTGACGTGACAAGGTCACGATAATGTTTGCCGTGTGGCCGTTATCACTTGTATGTGCATATATCATATGTTTCATGGTTTCTGCGAGGATACCTTGCCTCCTATAAATTGCACTTGTACTTGTTAGTCCAGCACCGTGTTTGCGTTCCCCTTTCGTTCGTCCCGTACTTTGCGCTGTTTTAGTCGTCGTCAACTATACAAATATGCAACTGACTGACTCACCTTCGAGGGACGCATTGAGGTACTATCGGCGTCAAATGAAAGGAAAACAGCGGCAAGCATTAGCAATAGTACCACTCATCTCCATAAACAAACGCGCATATACGCTATGCTGCCCTAATGTCTGTTCGAGCGTGTCAGTGCATATGACTGGAATGTGCGCACTATACATACAGCACGGCTTACGCTTGCCACTGTTCGCGTTTAATTAGACGCCGACAGTACTTCTGCCTGTGGCACATTTCTGCACTTTCTGCGCACTGCATCAGGTTTTGCGTTTACAACGCCACAGCCGGGCCCAAAATCTAACTCATAACAAGCTTCATTCGAAAGAAATGCCTTGAATAAATAGAACATCAGAAGCTGCGCGCTGTTGTGACTCGCGTCCGTGGGCGCCCTGCAGTCCATGAGGAGCATAGCCGGGCTGCGTTCCCACGTCCTGAAACCTTAATACATTTCTCTTGTAAGGAGCGTCCAGCGGCGGGAAGCAACAAAAGAATAAGAATGTGGCAACTTTGACGGTCCGTGAGCCAACGTCCCTATATAGGCATTTCGTCCATGCTAGCTTTTGTTTGGAGAGCCAGCGCGGTCGACCAACCGCGCAAGTCGTCCACCTAAGCGACTAAATCGCTAATCCTTTGCTACCCTTCCTGGGAAAGACGGCAGGAAGCACTCATCCACGAGCTTGTTCTGTGAAAGACCCCACTTTCCCTCTTTTCGGTGAAACTGACCGGAGGAACATTGCGTTAGAAAGTGCAATGAATATTCGGCGACCGTATGTTATTGGCTGATGCCATATTGGGTAGTGTCATGAGTGTTATTGGTGTTTCAATCAAGAAAAAGGAGCCCGACAGGGCATAAAACGACGCTGCAAAGTGCAGGACGTCGTTCTGAAGCGTGATTTAAATGTTCATCCCCTACACTCGTCGTTTGCGGAACTCTAACATCTCATGCTGCAAATATTTTGTGAATAGTGCCACTAAACCTGTTTGTTTTTCGTCTCCCCAACTTGTCAGCATCATTTCCTCCACCTGGAGTTGCTCCACAATACCACAGGAGCCCGGGTCCTAGGCAACCCTGGAGTCAGCGGGGAAGCGTCGGTGAGACCCCGGCCCGCAACAGAGCGTACACAGATAACGAAAGTTTGTCATTTGTCATAGTGTTATTGCTTTTGGAGTTGCTTAGAACCCACCAAGCTGATCTCACCGGCGGTAACTGACAAAAAAAGCATTGCAGAGAAGCAAAATATTTGGACAGAGAGGGAAGGAAATACAGGAAGGTTAAACATAGATGTTCCAGATGGCTGTTCTGTACCTAGGATGGGGAAAGAGGATATCAAACGAAAAAAAAAAAACAGAAAAACAAAGACAGACGGACGACAGTCCAGCGGTACATCCATTCTGAAGCAGATCACGAAACCATCGCAGAGTTAATGCACGGACGTCCCGCAGCTATATCGCGGACACTCGCCTGCTACAGCGAGTGCCACTGCCATCAGAATGACAAATCACGAACGGCGAAACAGCGCCACGCCCCATCGACCACATAAGCACCCACTGCCCCCGCGTCGAGGCAAAGCACAGCTTCGCAGGGGCCCGTCGCTGCTGGCGTACACTTATATGCGCTCTGAAGTGCACTACGTATATGGAGGCGCTAACGCGGTAGAGAAGCCGCCGTGCATCACCAACAGCGACCTCACGTCAAGCGCGCCGGCACGTCGGAGACGCGGCTAATTCAGTCGCTCGTCGCATTGTGCGCCCGGTCACGGCACGCTGAGCACGGCTCGCGGAAACGTCGACTGCGGGGGCGACTTCTCCCGTCGCCGCGCGGTTTCCTGCGTGTGGGCCAGACGCCACCGTTTGCGTGCAGGCGACGAAAAGGAAAACGGGCAACAACAACCCTGTCTCCGGTATTGAAGGCCATTCCAAAAGTTTGATGTCCAGAACTCGAGACGCGAGCGAGCACGCAACAGCGGTCGTCTTCGTCCTCTCGGCCTATGCAGATGCCGTGTTTTTTGTGAAGGCGATTCAGTTCCGTGGAATCCGGGAAGGTGGCCTAATCGAAAACCACACAATGGTAGCACGAAGCCACAAGGAAATCTACGCAAATTTAACGGAAATAAAAATTTCTAGTTGAAGAGAAATCCGTCCTAGTCCGGTGATCGAACCCGGGGCCAAGGTGTTTCCGGCGCGGTCCTTTTCCAATTTAGCGAACCAGGATGCTAGCATTTGGCAGCGCGAGAGGGAAGCAATAAGTAACGAGAAGCAAAACTCTGAGATCCGTATAGACTTACACTAGTTTTCGCGCTATGCACTGTGGTGGTTGTATGAAGAAGCTTTAGTGAGCGTAGAGCTGATCGCCGGTCGTGCAACGCACCGAGCACAGTTCGGGCCTCTGCTGCAGCACCCTCGATGCTGCTTCCTCTGCACTGGAGAAGTACTTTCACTTAACAGTTGTCAATTATCTCATGCACTTTTCCTGGTACGTTATGCTGAGACGGTTAACTTGCTCTTTGCTTGAAGAGTTATAGGCCATCATACCGTAATGCTCTCCTGGAATTCTGGACTCCAGCTTTGAACGTATATACGTACATAAGTAAATAAGTATTATGACAGGTAGATTGCCACTATCCCTCAAGATAGTGGCAATCGGGGGTTAAGGATATCATTGCTGAAATCAAGAAGAAGAAATGGACATGGGCCGGACATGTAGCGCGTAGACAGGATAACCACTGGTCATCAAGGGTAACTAACTGGATTCCCAGAGAAGGCAAGCGGGTTAGGGGGAGCCAGAAGGTTAGGTGGGCAGATGAGATTAAGAAGTCTGCGGGTATAAATTGGCAGCAGCAAGCAGAGGACCGGGTTAACTGACGGAACATGGGCGAGGCCTTTGTCCTGCAGTGGACGTAGTCAGGCTGATGATGATGATGACGTACATAAGTACGTCATGCATCGCCAAATGACCAATGCGGTGCCGTTTATAGACGAAAGCCCGCCTATCTTATGTAGTCGAGGGGGTCTGCTTAACCCACGTAATATTGCATAGCAGAAGCGTAGAATCGTACCAGGCATCGAAATATGTCGATAGCGTAAGAAGAAAGTGCTTTAAAGACTCCCCCCCCCCCCTCTTCTGTTACAAACCACTCAAAGATATGTTCACGCGTGGCCTTACGGACGCGTAAGGAGGAACAACTACAGCATAGTGGGCGCCTTAACAAATGCATTTGCAGGAGACATTCTAGGGTGGCTTGAAACGGCCGATGCTCGACGCGCAGACATTCCCTTCTTTACGGCATGGCTGAGGCATGCACCGAGAACAGAAGGTGCTTCCAAATGAGAAGTCGATGCGCACGGGGTCCGATCGCGTTCTATAGACACGAGAAGGCGATGCTCAAGCGGCAACATTTTTTAGTTCACAAAGCACATGTCTCTCTCCATCCATTTCGTGCTTTTCATGTCTATATAAACAAAGTTTACCTCATTCACCACTGGTAAGCAGGCGCAGATTTCAAAAAAAGATGCTTCGATGGGATATCGATCCATTTAAGCTGAAACTTTGGCTCCAACCTCCGTTGCAGAGAAGTTACGGTACGCAGTTCCGGTAGCAAGGAGACAGGATGTCTCCCGTTCGCTACAATCGCGTTACCTTCCCCACAGTTGCTAATACACCCGCTAATCCATACTCTTGGAACTACTAATCTACCTGCCTATCTTGGTAAACTAGGTAAACTTCCTGATTTGCCTAGACTGGGTAAAGTATCTATACGTCATCCCCCTAGTCTTTGAACCTAATACCGTCCTAGTTGATACTATATAGTCTTGCAACTGCACTCAGGTCACGATAGGCTCAGTGGGATGGGATTGATAAAAACGATGTGTGGGAGGGAGGGGTGCTGCGAAACCTCCCCCTCCCCCCGATGCTCTAAGAAAAACACTTCGACTATTTTGTGAGCTGTAGCTTGCCGCGTATATATGACTCTCTTTGAAGACACGCGAGCTCTCACTGAGCGTCAATATACTCGCTTCGGAAAGTCGCATGACACCCACAAGAGAGTCAACATGACCCCATAAGAGAGTCAACGTGACATTTAGAAGATAATCTTATACGTGGTAACTGAGCATTCACCAAGAGGAGTCACACATCTCTCTTCTTTTGTCTTAGACTGTCACGTCAGCGCACACCTATGACTCACGACACACCCAGGAGTAGCAAGCGAAGTCGTGTGTGTATATGTATAGCCCACGACGATATATATATATATATATATATATATATATATATATATATATATATATATATATATATATATATATATATATATATATATATATGCACGCTGTCGAGCACCGCAGAAGACTTATGTACTCGTGGCATCGAGTTCCTTAATCGGTACACTGAAAGACGATGGTCCCAACGGTGTCTCACCAGTGCCGGGCATTGCGTAACGCGTAGTAGGAGGCAGCTTCTATTTCAATCGCCTCCAGGGGATGTCACGACAGCGTTACGCAACCATGATACGACCTTGTCCAGCCTATCGCAGTCTTGCGCTATTCCCTCACTTAGTGTTAAGGGCAGGGGTAGAATAACTATCCGACGCGTTCCGTGAACGCGAAGTGCTCATCATCTCCGCCTACTCTTCGGATGAACGTCTTGCGTTACTATCAAGTGACCCAATTCCTTCCGAGCTTTGTAAGCCACACAAAAACCCACGGTCTCTTTGAGCCTTCACCTACAAGACGACACGAAGGCGAAGGCCACATCTTCTCAGTCGATGTGTAAGGGGCGTAAGAGTACACGAGTCGTAGCTGCACGTGCCAAGCGCCGTCTTCATTGTCTCCCGTAAAGGTCACACGCTCTCCGATTTCGTTCGCCGCCCAAAGGAGAACGCTGCAACGGCATCGTGTGCCATTACATGACGTCATATCGGAGTCTGCAACGCCATGATTTTGTGGTTTATGACGTCATTGTGACGTCATAACGTGATTTTTTTCTTTGCATTGCTCATCCACGACGCCGATGGACTGTCACCGCCGACGGTCAAGTATCCCGTTTGATGGAGCCTTAATAAGAAACGTTAGCCAGCCACTTTCTCTTTCACTTGCACTCTCTTTGTCCACTCACTCGACGCCGCAAGACTTCTCGGCGCCGTGAACACGTATTATGACAGGTTATAAACGGTTCACGAGACATGGTTTTCACGGTTTACGAAACATACAGCTTCCATTACCGAGATAACCACGTTGCTCAACTGTAGATCTTCAGCAGCCATGACGGCTGCGGTAAATAATTATGCAACATTATAGGCCAGACTAGAGCACGGAGAAAACTGTTTCCCGAACAGCCAATTAGACCGAGACGCAAGCAGGCGACTGCTGTAACCAACATCGTCAGTATTCGAACATGAGAGGTTTATTCAACTAAATGAAATAACCTGCTTAATGATAGTGTCTAGAAACTCACCCTGATAACGTTCTCTGAATGCAGTATTTCAGTGACTGCGTTCGTTAAACCGGGCGAAGTTAGTATATGCATATGAATGAATAGAGCAAGAATATTTTAAAAAACTGTGCTCGTTCTCGAAAACTGACCAAGCACATCGTTAAACCGATTAGTACACGGTATTGACAAAAAAAAGGAGGGGGCAAGATTACAGGCACGTACAGCGTAAACTCTTTTGAAACATGGAACTAAACTATTTTTCAATGTTTTATTTCCACGCTGCTGGTTTTTTTTTTAATATTTTGCGTCACAGGTACTTTTTACCTTGCCGCCCCCGCAATTGTTTTACTGCAATGCGGTGTCGTATTGCTGTTCATAATGATTTATTGATACGTGGGGTTTAACGACCCAAAACCACCACATGATTATGAGACGCCGTAATGGAGGGCTCCCGAAATTTCGACCACCTGGGGTTCTCTAATGTGCACTCAAATCTGAGCACACGAGCCTGAAAACGTTTCCGCCTCCATCGAAAATGCAGGCTCTGCAGCCGGGTTTCCAAACCGCGACCTGCGGGTCAGCAGCCGAGTACCTTAGCCACTAGACCACCACGGCGGGGCTTGCTGATCGTAAACTAAAGAAACATTTTACACGTACAGTCGCGTGCACGCCTGTGTATAGCGCGCGAGCAGGTGGCCTTGCTTTGCGGGGCGACACCTGGAGACAGTTGCGGGCTCTGACGTTGTGTGCCGAGGCGAGTCTAATACACATGCTGACTTGCCTCGCACGAGTGACAGCGTTGAAATGGGCGCTTGATGTTTAACCGAAGATATGCACGCTCCCTCAAGGCCTATTAGATATCTCGATTCCAAAAGATGACGGGTTCCGCCAGATTCTCACTCTCCCCCTTCCGAGGGCTTTCTGCACGTACAGTGGTTTCACGCTTTGGTGGTTTTAATTGCGCCTATAGTGCGTGATCGACCCATCTGTTACCAAGTGAAGATGTCATTTGATACTGACATCACGTGACGTCACAGTATTGGAATAACGATGACGTCATTCGCGACTTCATCGCGTGACGCTGACCTTTTTTCGTCCCTCGTGTCGACGTAGGCGAATGCGACAGTAAGTTTTCCTGTTTCGCGAAGCATTTGAGGCTTTCGTCATAACTCCTCTATGGAACTGCACGCTTCATGGAGAAAGACCGCGCACCTAAATGTTCATGGGTTTTGCTTTTGTTCAATAGCAAGACAAGTGTTTCGAATAAAGTTTCTAAGTGTTTATTTTTTCTCCCTTTCTCTCTCTCTGCTGAAGCAGCTGATAACAACTAAAAAGAGGAGACCGTCTGAAAATTCTAATCTACGACCGGCATCGCGGAGTGGAATTTCTCTACTGCGACGGCGCTGGTTCACCGGATTCGTCGTCGTAAGCCGACGAATCCCGGAGGTGAATCGAGAGCACCGCTCGAAAGGCAGGAAGCGGACATGCACTGTTTATTGGAGAATCAATCGCGTGACCTCATTGTCTTGGCACTACAACTAACACACAGGGAAGGTGCTTGTGTCAGCTTGATGTGAATAAAAAAATACAATAAGAAGGGAAATGCCAGAGGGGTGTCGTCAGATTTGCGAAATCGTGTTCTCTGTTTACCAACCACAGTTGCTTTTACAGTGCGGAAGAATTCCCAGATTATACGTGAGTGTGGCCTTCAATACGTACGAGGAACAATTTTGGTGGCTGAAAGTCATCGCACATACGTATGTATAAAACAATAACACACCGTGTGTGTTTACTAAAGCACTTCGATAAAGTAATAGGAAATTAAAGTCACGCCGTTGAAGGGAAAGAACAAAAAGGGCGGTCCATGAAAACGCTAATAGACCGTTTGGCTAAAAGTGGCTTCAAAATGTCAGTAGAATCAAATGTTTGCGAAACATGAAGCTACACCGATTCATCTTAATATTAATAATATCGGGCGTTTCACATTCCAAAACCACGATATGATTATGAGACGCCGTAGTGGGGGAGGGGGGGGGGGGGGGCTGCAGAAATTTCGACCATCTGGTGTACTTTAAGCTTCACTGACAGACAGTACACAAGTCTCTACCATTTCGCCCCCACCGAAAGGCGACCGCCGCTGCCGGAATCGAACCCGGGACCTTCCAGTCAGCAGCTGAGCAGCGACTCATTCACCGTGGCAGATCGAGCCACGGTGAATCAGTAACGAAGCGGCTTTCGTGAACTGTTTTGCAAATACAGCCCACGGTACAATATCGTCACTTCATTTTGGGCAGTTCTTCTCCAGTGAGCTAACTTGCTTTGTCCGAATTTCACGGTGCTGAGCCTATTCTTTACCTCCACCTGCGCCCACCCACCTCAATGTTTTTCCCCTCAACACTGGCGATTGTCCAAGATTATTCAAAACAACCGCAACGCCTCACATCTTACCCCCTAGCTTCCATTCACGTGCAAGGTTGCTTTTATTGAAGACTACCTTGAATTCTATACATCTGCAAAAAAAAAAATTTCAGAACTTGCGGCGCACAAGCCTCCCTATTTAAGTGCAGGCTGCCTTCAACACAAATGTGTAAAACATTGAAGTAAATAAGATAATTAAAATTTCCATTTCATTACCTATTCTCTGTCCGCCTCTGTGGTTACGCTGCTCGGCTGCTGGCCCTGAGAGGTTGCGGGTTCAATCTAGGTCGTATTTCTATGAAAGCGCAATGATAGAAGCCCGGGCTTTGTATGATGTCAGTGCACGCTAAAAAAATATAGCCAGAGTCCTATACGGCGTCCACCACAATCATATCGTTGTTTTAGCGCGCAAAACCTCAGATGTTACTATAATATTATCGAGACTAATGACAACCAACACACAATTCTGCCAAGGAAAAATATCGGAGACGTCTTTTGTAGTGAATATCACAAAATGCGGAGAAAGTATAAATGGGAGGAGATACCTGGCCGCTGGCAGGGACAGAATCTCATTATCATGTTTCTATGTTATCTCAGAAGTGTATTTGTATGCATCTATCTGCGTGTCTCTGCCTATATATATATCTTTTATCGAAATTGTGATGTTTCTGTCCTCAAAGAAAAGTTGTTGTTTTTTTGGCTATTGGATCCAGCGCGAAATTGAATATTAAACGGTTATACACGATTTGCACGGCATCATGAAAGGCATGAAGCGTCGTCGTGCATTGAGAGCCATGGAAGCTGAGAGATGCCGCAGCTATGTCAAGGCATACATTATCGCAGAAGTAGCAGCGTGTGTGGTGAAGCAGTGCATGCACCGCGGCGGCGAGGGTCAGGGAGCCCCTCGCCAACTGAGCTCAATGCGCGCCAGCGACAGGCTCGATCGGGCAGCGGTGGGGCGAGGGGGGTCACCGTTGCGAGCAGCCGTCGCCAAGGCGACCACATTACTGCTATGCAAAAAATGCATTAGTCATTTAGTTGCCCCCTCCCTCCCCCTCCTCATTCGTGGGGCCTGCGTTACGTCGACAGCACGTTCGTTGGACGCAGCAAACTTTCCGCCAGAAAACGACGATTCATTACTGCCTGTGCCAAACGTGCGCGCGCTTTGAGTCGAACGAGCAGGATAAGCGATTTTTTTTTATCACGATAAAAAATGGTTTGACGAAAAAAAAACATGGGACAAAAAGAATATAAATAAAGTCACATGACAACTGCATACTAACAATTCAACTTTTGTTGAAAAAGAAAAAAAGGAACAAATACCACCAGGCCTGCGTGGAACGCGCTGAACTGCCATGGCTCATTCACACGGAGCCTTCCGACCGCTGAAAGCGCTCCGAATCCGATTCGGCGGCGGCAAGATCCGCCGAAAGGGCCCTCTCCGCGCCAATCCGCTCTTGGGCTAATTTCAGCGGCGTCTGCCGCCGGATCTGCTTGCCGCGAACCAATAGGAGCGCTAGCCGAGGAACTTGAAAAAATGGCGGCCAAGACCGACTCGCTCGTCACGTCACAGTCAAGTAACGTGCGCTTAGCAGGAATACTCATTGAATCGGTGCGCAACCACCTCGTGTTATACGACAAACACCACCCCAAGCACAAGGACAGCTTGCTAGAGGGCAACTTGTGAAATAGAATAGGAAACGGGTTCGGATTCACTGGTAAGCACGAATTCCCGTGGCTATGTCGCTTTGCTTCTTAAATCGCGAGCACCTTGTGATGTAGTTGCCTATCCGAGTTACAATGAGCGTTGAAACGCGCGCGTCCTCATTTTTGTTGTCGTTTTAGCGTGCTCTTCACAGCACCGTTCTGTGAGGAGAACAACGAAAAGGCTACGGACCATGTTCAACGATGAGCTCGGCGATGCGCGTACTGCTTTCTTCGACATAAACGACGCAGCAGACGAAACATCGCGGGCACTTTGCACGTCTGTTCACTATCCTGACTGCGTTGTATTCACAAACGCTCCATGACTTGAACTTGATTTGCCACCACCGAAAGGCAGCGCGCAAAACAAAACAAAAAAATCAAACGCTTCATGGGCGCACCGAAGCTGCGAGCCGCCGACAGCATCCGGAGAGCAGCGCTTCCATCCCGCGCTCACCTGTTATTGATTGTTTACTCGGCACAAGGTCCCGATGGTATATGGTCCCTGTAATGGTCTAAATATGGTCCCTGTATATGGTCTAAATATGGCCCCTGTATATGGTATAAAGGTCCCTGTATGTTGTATTGATACACAACAGCCGGCACAGCCTTGCTTCACGAAAGAGAAAGACGACGTCGCTTGCTGGTTGTTGATGAATTGTCGCCATCTTGTTCGCCGAGCACGGTCCATCGTATATAACTTAATAAATAAGTTACTCGTAACACTATTGGTGGAGGTTACTCGTAACAGTATAAAGGTCCCTGTAGATGGTCCCTACGGTACAGGACCTATATAGGGACCATATACAGTTACTCTAATTCAGCGTAAAGCCCCTATATAGGGGCTCGGATTCCGCGTATAAGGTGTCTCGATGTCTCCTGCAGAGGCGCGCCCTCATCGAGGCACCCTAATTCGGCGAATTCGTCGGTGCAGTGCGCTTCCAGTGCGAACGACGCTGCGTTTCAGCGACAGGAGAATTCCGGTCGCTGTAAAAAGCGGATTATTCAGTGTGAACTTTAAACGTCACAGCAACAGCTAGACGAGACATCGAAGAAGAGCCTTTCAGAGCCTTTTCTAAGACACTGTTTGAATAGCTGCTTCAAGCACACCACACGCCATAACTCAGTGTGTGGTATAGGCAGGCATTCACCAAGCCATGCTTCGTCATTCTTCGGAGAATCGCCGCACTCGCTGTCCACTCGCAAGAAATCTTGTGCAACGTTTTATGCTGTGGTTGAAGACAATGAAGAATTACGCCAAAAGCTTTTGTAATCCCCACAATCCCCCAAAGTGGGCATGAGCCACAGTTGTGAACAAGACCAAGATTTTGTAATTGGTTTGATCATTCAACGACCCACTCGTTGCACAATTCGCATTCTGTGACACTTGGTGGTTCCTTTGCTGTTCTAAAACGCTTTATTACTCATATTAACGTGATTCCTTTCCCAACATCAGGCCTGTCTAGAAATAGTTTGCAAATACGTTTCAGGCCATAAAACAAAAATGAGAAGCATCGAACAACGGTCGACGAGATCAGTCTTCCGAGAAGCAGCTGCTCAAGTACGCAGTGTTGCTGACACTTTTGAACCCGTTCCGGAGTAGCTTCTCCTCCTGGACGCCTGTGTATGTTTGCCTGACTTCCGATAAAGCATGCTGTGCACAATTCACAGTTGCTGGTGATTTCAAGCATCAAAAAAAATAAAAAAAACAGCTTGGCTCAGTGGTAGAATATTTGGTAGAATATTAGGCTGGCACGCAGGGTACCCGGGCTCGAATACCATCGTGTACTTGGTGTTTTTTTTTTCAATTACTGAGTTTTTATATTTCGTGCGATAGTGATTACGGACACCGGCGGCGGCGGTGGACAACTACGGCGCACGCGCCCCTTGTCGTGATGCCATAACAACTTTCGAAGCAAAATCACATGTTCACCGTGAACAGAACTAAAAACCTCAGATGTGCGCATCCAGGCACTATCGTGAGCAATATGAGCTCGAAAACGCGAGCGCGTGGCAAATAGTTTGAAAACCGAGATAACGTGATACGTGGATCGCGCTGCTGAAACTAGAGGTGAAACGAGGGCGCTCTTCCGCTGACTGTTGGCATTCCCGCAAGATTCCTATTTACCAATACTTTACTGTGCCCGGCAGTGCTTAAACACTTTGACTCTTCCTTTTCCGGCCTCTGCCAGTACAGTGCGGAGGTGGCTGACACCTACCACATGGTATGGGCATGCCAGCTCAATCCTTTTTTACCACCGAACCCAAATCCAACAAGAGAGGACTGGGAGGCAGCCGTGCTCGGTTGCCAGGACCTTGCGGCCCAACGAGCTATGGTCCAGCATGCCAGGACAGCAGCCACGACCAATGGGGTCCCTGACTAAGGACTCCACCTAGTACTGCAGGGAGGCTGACCCACTAGAGGCTGGTCTCCCGGCTAGCAACCTCTGTATTTTTTTTGTTTTTTTTCCTAAATAAATGTTTACTACTATTACTACTACTGCAAGATACCTGCTGTGAAGCGGCAGCTAATCGCGTGTCGTCGGCCACTAGCAAGAATAACATGAAAAAATTCACCGAAAAAGAATAAGTGAAACATGCATATCAAAATGCTAAACGAACACCACCTACATGTAATAAAATCGTAGCCTGTGTATACTGCGGCAGTGTATACGTCAAAGCCGATGTCTTTGTAGCTGCATAGGCTAATTGGTAGTGGCTGCGCATTGAAGTGAGGTCATATCACCGCTAGCGGCCACTGACACGCTTTAAGCTGCCTTTTGCAGCAACGATACCGAGGCGGCGGGGGTGTCAACAGCAAGCGGAAGAGCGCCGCCCTCTCCACAGCGACCGCTGCGAATCAGTCGATGTGTGGTTCGAGGCTATTGGCCACTCACTCGCTTGTTGGAGCTCATACTGCTCACGATACCTAATCTCCCTCCGCCTTGTTGAACGCAAGAGATGCAAGAGAGATACAGCCTAGAGCATTTTTAACTGCATCGCATGAGCGTCGACCGCATGCAGTATCACCGCCTTGTTACAGCACCTTTTCGTGTCCCTGCGCGCACTATATACTGCCGGTCTCGCGCCGATACTGCGGGCTGTCGACGCCCGCACGTTTGATTGATTGATTGATTGATTGATTGATTTATTGATATGTGGGGTTTAACGTCCCAAAACCTTCATATGATTATGAGAGACGCCATAGTGGAGGGCTCTGGAAATTTCGTCCACCTGAGGTTCGGTAACGTGCACCCAAATCTGAGCACACGGGCCTACAACATTTCCGCCTCCATAGGAAATGCAGCCACCGCAGCGGGGATTCGAACCGGCAACCTGTGTGTCAGCAGACGAGTACCTTAGCCACTAGACCACCGCGGCGGGGCAACGCCCGCGCGATATAGTAAAAATCGCTGGATGCTGTACCCGGATGAGCACATCTTCCGATTTGGGTTCTGTTCACAGTGAAAATACGGTCTGTTTCCTATCTTCATTTTTCTTTTTTTTTCCTCAATAATGGTTCAGTTGTTAGTATGCGCCTGTCTTCTGGTTTGCGTACTCGTGTCCCACGTTTTTCGCGCCATTTTTTTTTTCATGATGATCGACCAGCTCGCTAAACAGTCTACCCTTCTTAACTTTTCTTCATCGTAGCATTTTATGAATGCCATGTCCAGATCCCTTCTGCGCCTTGGTGAACAAAAGGAGCGGCAAGGAAGCTGCCTTTTCATACGGATTATAGTCGCTGTGCAAGTGCCATTCGGGAAGTCGAATGAGAAGCAGCCGCAACCCAGAAAAAATGCGAGCGGACTCTAGTGTCGTTTCGCGCTCCTTCAATTCAACGCCCCTTAGTGACAACTGCGACAAACGTCAGCTATGTTACAAGTAGACGAATTGAGAGACCGAGAGAGGGTTACTTAACGGGAACCTGCAACTTCTGTCTGAATATGTGCCTAGCATTCCTTTTGATGACGGATCCATATATAGTAGCCTACTAATAGACCCTGGAAAGTTGAATGTAGAGTTCATGATGCGCGTTAACTAGATAGGGCAAGATGTGGCATACAAGAGTCGTCTTCCACTGAGCAACTATATCTGGACCTAGATTCTGTGGACTTCCGCAGTATCCCTGGTGATACTGCCTCTTATATTTGATCGTGACGTGACGAAGTTAACACATCGGACAAAATAAATAGCGAGTGCTACAAAACAGGTGGCAATATGGACTTGCCAAAAGCGCCCAAGTGTTGTACCTAGCCCCACCAAGTGGGCAAAAATAGTTGGCTTTAGATGAAACGAAATATCAAAATAAACAGCTCAATTAACCAATTGCATGATAGACCAAACCGGACCAGCGCTGATTGGTCTTTCTGGTCGTCACTTTATTACAATTTTTTTTATGTTTTACCGCGGTAGCGTATGCCAACAAGCTCGGTTTCACACGCATCCAAACAAGATATACTGGAGCTACTATATACTTGCAATCGCAGTGCGATGCCCCAGTTCCGTGATGAAACTAAAATGGCACGTGTGCAAACACGACGAGTGTATTCAGTTCAAGTCGTTCTGTGACGATCGATAATGTCCGTGCTTCTTGGAACGAGGAAAGCATTACGACAGACGAGGTTCCTAAATCGCGGAGCACTTCCGACAAAATTGAATGCGCGAACAACAGTAATAATAACTGGGGTTTTACGTCCCAAAATCCCCATGAGAGACGCAACTGAGGAGGGCTCCAGGAATTCTGACCATTTGCTGTTATTTAACGTGCACTGGCATACATGACTAAGTGCACGGGCATCTGCCATTTCGGCTCCATCGAAATGCGACCGCTGCGATCGAACCCGCAACCTCGAAATCAGCAGCCGATCACCGTAACCACAATTCCACCGAGGCGGACTACGCAAATAGTAAAAATGCCTACAGTACAAAACGCACGGGGAAAAAAAAAGGGGGGGGGGGAGGGTGCTGGGAAGAGGGATTACATGAGGAGAAGCTATCGGATTAACTATCCACGTTGTTCAGTCCTGGTTCCCGATGTGACCGGCCGTCTGTCTTATACCTCCCCCGAAGGACCGATAGTAATTAATCCTTTTGCTGAAGGCCAGCTTAAATTGCCGCTGTATACTAGCAACATTTCGGAGCGCTATCATAATGTACACCACAGATTTTTTTTTTCATTATTCTTCGTTCGGAGCTCGTCCGGTCTCAGGACAGGCCGATTCACCGACTACGGTGCCCATACTCCGCTTTTGTTTCCACGTCACAGTGTGCAACACATGAAAATACTACAGTTCCTACGATACAAATCTCTTTTGAATGAGCAAGCAAGCGTGAATAAATAGCAAAAAACGTAAGCTTTATAAGCAATGCGGCGTAAGCAACTAGTGTTTCAGCAGAAAGTTCCCCAAAGTAGGGTAAAGAATTTCGAACTTCCGTAGTGGTGATTCAGTGTCATTTGATAAGCCACTGAGCGTCGGTGAACAACATACAGACTATTTTCCAAACTTAAAATCAATGTTTTCTCCTGGAAGCAAAGTTCTACCACGTCATCACGTTGCTTGGAGGACACTAAGATTTATATGCTGCCGATTAAGCAGAGAATGTGCGACGTTTTAACGAACGCGTACGCTCACTTGAACAAAACACGCAGAGTAGTCAGTTTATCCACAGTGGGCAGCTCACAAAAGAAAGAAACAGGACAAGCGCTGCTCTAACAACTGAAAATTTGCCTTATTTTGAGTGGTTTATTTTCGTGCACTGCCCACATGGATAAGTTCCAACTCACCCGCCTTTAGGCTCTAATATGGTCAGTTTAGCTTCATCCAACAAACTAAGGGGTTCACTTCACAAGACAAACGGAACTCTCCCGGAAGAAAAAAAAAACTGCTGTTGTGATGACGTAGCCGAGCGTTGCAGTGAAAACGAACGGCACGAGAAGCAAAGGCGCAAGTCTCTTACCTTGCAATCAATCCCTGTTCGCAGCGTTGCTCCGGCGTGGGAGCTCTTGACCCGCTACGCCGTAAAGAATCCGGGTGTAGATGGTATTCGCTAACGCGTCCAGTACGCAGGCCCGAAACACAATCCGCGAGAACTGCAGCACCAACACGCGTTCAACTGTCAACAGCAGTAGGCGCGGCCGTTACTTGAGCCTCGCGCGCCGCTCCTTATCACACAGCGGCGATAAGACTGCGCACGGTAACACAGTGTGAGACGACGCTCAGATGCGGTGTCGAGCAGACCGGACTGAAGCAGTGCACACCACGGTACGGCAAGCACGTACTACACACACACAAACTGTGCGCACACACTAACTTTGCTGCCGCGAACGATGCACGGCGCTGATCCCAGGTTCCTCCAATCCACCAGGCGCTGCGATGCCTGCGGCGACGCAACGTCAAGGCGAGACCGCGTGCTCGACGACCGCCAAGCCGAAAGCGTGCTTTGTCGGGCCGCTGCCGGCGTTCGGCTGCTTCGAGTTGACTCTTCGTCCGCTGCTACTCCCTCGCCTTCTCCCAACGCCAACACTCGGCCGAGCTAGAGCGGTCGTTGAAACGATTTCCTTGTTCGATTCCTCCTTGCAGGCCGCCGTGTCCCCCCAGCAGTCGATAGGCGAGCCCGCTTTTCGAGGCTCGAGTCGAAGCTGAAGTCCGTGTGCCCGGGTGGAGCCTGCGCTAAACTGAGAGGAGGGGAGAACGGAAAGAGAGAAACAGACGCGCGCACGACGGAGAAACGGCGGCGGCGGCGCGAGCTGGCGCGGCGCCAAGTGAGCTAGAGGGCAGGCTTCTATTCCACGTAGTCGTCACATCCGGCGCCCGGGTTACCGCTAGACATGCCGCTACGCAATCCGTCACATCCGGGTTGCGAGTGGCGTAACTCCTCGCGTACGAACACGCCCTCGCCGTGTCGTCATCGGGCGAGTGCCTCACTTCCGCCTGCCGTTGCGCGGGAAGTTTGTCTCCTACTGGCGGGCTCAAAGAGACAGTCGGTGGATGGCTTTTAATACGCGCACGAATGACTGGGGCACCGAGTAATTCCGTGATACGTCACACATTTATCGCATGAGTAATACATTTAGACACTTGCAAATTGCAATAAGGATGAAAGGCGAATGAACGAGATAGTACGCGCGAAATGTGGGGACAATTCAGGTGGCAGAGTCAACGTCAGAACAATAAAGGAACAAAGCAATATAAAGGTCCGGTAGGATAATGCTTGCACAAGTGCAGGTGGCGCATGAAGCAGCCTGAAGGCATTATTGGCGCTTCCGATAAAACTCACCAACAGTCAAAACACATAAACGTGTCATTGTCCTATTTAATCAAGAATATGGCTGAAATAGTCTCGCATAAAGTCGCACACGTGCCGACGGATCAACTTAAGCAGACACTTACTACTGGCGTCAAACACCCCTTGGAAAATTCAGGATTTCCAGGGTCTACAACATCGTATGCAAGGATGCTGACATATCGTTACCAAGGAGCACGCTCTGGTGGCTAATTGAATTGATGGAATAGGAGTAGCGGCGTCATGCAATGATGAATAGGGGAGAGGGGGCAGAGAATTGAGAGCAGGGCCACTCGGATCTGTAACTGGAATGCGGTCCGCTTCCGGAGAGCAGGTGACGAGTGGGAAGAAATATACCATGTTTATTTATTTATTTATGATACCTTACAAGCTCAATGAGAGCATTGAGTAAGGGGGGTACAAACTTCAAAGAGTAATAGGGCGGTCATCAATAACATGTAATACACAGAAAATAACACAACATCGTGACAAAGCGTGTCTAGTCACTGACACTTAAACAAATGTAATACGCGAATGTTTCCCGATATGCAGAAAGCTTGAATAACAAGAAATTCAAGGTACATGAATGAAACACCATAAAGAAATTCGGAGGGCGTAGGTATAGAATTCAAGTGAGCAGCAACGGCGGCGCAACTGAGCAACAAAAACTGGGAGAATAACAAGAACTGGGGGAACAATGGCAATAAAAAACACGCATTTTCCAAACACATATACTGCCAGCCGTACGAAGGCGTTCGCCAATATAAACTGCAAGACAACGGTGGGTACAGCAAAAATTAAAGAGAACCAAAGAGAAGTGTGAAACTAGGTGAGTGGTACAGCTGCAGCTACAAACATCAGTGAAGTTAGAGCGATTAGTGCGAAGAAAAATGACTACACACGTGTTCGCGAAAAGAATCTGGATCGGTGATGGAGGCGATGCAGTCGGGAAGGTCGTTCCATAATGATATGGCCCTAGGAAGCGCTGATAAGTTCAATGAGTGAAACTAAGGTGATTGTGCAGGCGTCTGGACATGCGCAATGGTGCTGTTGGGGGTAGCGTAGAACGTCTTGTGCTGTGAATATATTTATGCAGCAAACATAACAGTGCAACCGAGTGACGAACGTGGAGCATTGAATGTGACCAAAACATTCAAGGCTGCGATATTCTCTGCGGAGCAGCAGTAAAATTTGCTCGAAATTTGTCAGACGCATGTTCGCCATTATCCCAATTCGCAGTCACATAGTAGGTTTGTGCAGCGATCCAACAACTAAACGTTGCTGCGTACAATTACTGGCCGTCATTGTCGCTACCACCAAGATACACATGAATGTTACATTTTTCAGTGCGACGATCACTGGCCCGAAAAAAAAAAAACAGCCACTGTACAAATAAGGAGAATGTGACGTTTAAAAGTCATGGGACTGGTCGTACTCTGCTTCTGCTTTTCAGGTGCGAACACTACAATTTGCTCGCATCCGTTCTCGTAGCATCGAAAGCACTCTCGCTCCTGCACTAGATGACAGTGCTCCTACGCCTGCTCCACCCCTGAAACACGCCGGCTTTAAAGAAAGCACTTTCAGCGTGCTTTTGGGTGCTCCTGTTCTCTCAATGGAATTCGCCATGACTGTGACTCATCCTACAAAGGATGCTCATTTATTGCTACAAAGCAGAATTGCTCACGATTTGAGAAGGTTTGTGACGCGTCCTACAAGAGTGAAAGCGGAAATTAAAAGAATAATCGGATTGAGCACCATCACACCAATGTAATATAAGGTAACACAGGAACAAACAATTTGGCGAATCATAATTTGACTATTAAGTGTACATCTTCGACTACTACATCCACGACTACCCCAGTAATAGTAATATAATTCTTTTTTTTTTGCTAATTTTAAGATTTTTTAACAGCTTAATGACATGGTAAATTCCAAACTCTCCGTAATACGATGTACGCTGCACGACATGCTCTCCAGACAATTTCTGCTCCCGTCAAGAGCGAATCAAGTAAGCACGATGCATAACTATGTCTCATCGCACAGAAAAGATGAAGAGCATCAGTTGTACTAAACAGCGGAGAGCACTTCCAAGTTTCCTCACCAGGTCTCGCATAGCTCCGCCTCCTGGAACATCATCACCACAACCGGATTTCGCACGATGAAGCAGCTCACGATTGCCATCCAACGTCTCGTGTCCCCTCTTTCCTCGCAACGGCAATGTATCACCGAACGTAGGGAATAAAAGTCATTTTTCTTCACTATTTCGGTTTCGAGGCTCCGCTCTCACTGACGGGCCGTGAGCCCGCTAATCTAAGGTTATGGGGTGTGGCGCAAACTCCACGAAGGAAGCTCACTGAGCTTACTGGGCGTCACGCGATCGAGACACAAATGCCTACGGCGACGAGGAAGGAGCGGACGGTGATGGCGGAGACTTTCGGGAGCAATCGTGTGTGTATATACGCACGCTGAGCTGCGCAAAAGAACCCGACTGAGGCGTTCCATGCCACCCAACTTAGTTTTCTCGGTCGCCAAGTGCTTCTGGGCTTGTTTATCACGCAAGCCTCGGGGGTAGGCATCAAGGAATACGAGAAAAGTTGCGACAGCGCTATCATTTTCTGGGACATCCTCGCATACCCTGCACGCAACCGCGAAAAGTATTTTTTTTTTTGTATACTTCGCCTCACTAACCCTGTGCAGTGCGGCGAAGGCTAAAAATTGCGTCGGCCAAAGGCATTATTCAGGGAAAAACTCGCCCATTGTACACCGTTGATCCTTTCAAGAAACCCCCCTAGACAATATAATAAAATGCCAACAGACAGAGCTTGATGAGGGGGCTCAAAACATTTGACAGGGCCCGTCTGTTAGTTCTCTCTAGTTAGTCGACAAAAAACGCAGAATTTGCAGCACTGCACGTAGCTCATGAAGTGTAGTATGCACACTGTATCTACGAAAAATACGAGTGAGGTATATCGAGTGACTCAGAATGGGGATATAAGGATGAACAGTAAGTAAACATTAGGAATGAGCGGGAGGGGTGAGTCGGAAGGAAAGATGAAGCAGAAAGAAATGACGCCCTCATTCCCTCATGTAAAGAAAAAGCCTCCGCATGCGCCCTAAAGAACAGCGATGTGACCGGAAGCGCTATGAAGAAGAAGGTAAGTATAGAAATGAGTGAGTCATCTGGCATAGAGGAGTAACATCAATTGTAATCAACACGCTAAACAGCCTTACACAATATTACACCACACTCAGAACGACAAAACAAACACAAGAACACACTAAAAGTGGCATCGTCAACGCTTGACTCACCACGAGGGCTCCCGGCAGACGGCCTGCGGTTCCGTGCACCTGGGTGCCACTGCGAGGAAAACCGTTCGCGCCAACTGACCCGCGCAAAATAGACTCGCTCAATTTTTTCGCGCTGCCACCAAGGCCTTCCGCCAGGGGTCACCACCGGCGCTACCAATCTGACCATGATGATGATAGCGGTGATCAACGCTCGCGAACACATCGCCACCTACCGCTCAATAGTTGTGACCCCGAAATAGGGCTTCTGCGCGAGACACGCGCGTCGCAAACAACTTTACAGGGGCTATCAGCACCCTCACATCACGGAGTGAAGATGATTAGTGGAGCGAAGCATCCGTCCGTCCGTGCCTCCGCCCGTCCGCGCATCCATCCACTCCTCTATCCGTCCGTCCGCGCATCCGTCCATCCATCCATTCGTGGGTCCATCCGTCCGTCCATGCTTCCATCCGTGCGTCCGTCTGTGCGTTCGTCCATCCTACTGCACACACTTATATTGGACCAACGCCATTTAGGATCTGAGACGAGAAATGATGAGACAGCGCCATCTATTATACTGTTTGAAAGATACTGCTAGTTACGCCTGACGCAAGCCAAGGTAAGACGAGCTTCGCCCCTTAAAGAAAGCCCGTTTAAAGAACGAAGCTATTCTCGTTCGAAACTTTCATGTGAGGGGATCATCGCATATCGTAAAGGGATTTACCTACCAAAATTGAGTAAATCCCGCTAAGAATTCGTGCCATATTTCCCACCACTCCCACTGACTCACTTCGCCTGCCACTACTCTCACTTCGGTCATCCACTTCATGCCACTCCATTCAGCTCCATTGCACAACACCAGCTTCGATGTTTCATCAGTGTCCAGCAGGTGGAGCTGACTCCTTTTTTTTTAAGTGCGGATAACTTGAGGGCATGCTTCAAGGGCTCGGCCTGTCGCACGGTGTGGTCTGTCGTACGCTATGTTGACGCCGTCGCTTGGCGTCAACATTCTTCCCGACCAGACGGTGCCTTAGTTAGTGAATGCGTTAGTGAAAGGAAGCATACATACACCGCAGACATCGTAAAGGTGAAAAGGAGAAAAGGGAGAGAGATGGAGGGGGAAGTAGAAGGAAGAGTGGAGGGGGGGGCTCCCGGGGGGGAGTCCACCTTGTGTTCTTTTTTCTTTTTTTTCTCTTTCTTTTTCCTTTTTTCTTTTTTTTCACTTCTTTTCTGTGTTTCCCTCTTTCTCTCTCTCCCCATCTGATTTGAGATTGTACAAAGCTGAGCACCAACAAACTGTACCTTCAATCCTGATGAAGGCCAGACTCTAGGCCGAAACGTCGAAATAAACCCCGTTGTGACCGCTCACGGAGGATCTACTTGGCTACATGCAACGCTACGGCCACTCAACCACCATGCCTGCATATATATATATATATATATATATATATATATATATATATATATATATATATATATATATATATATATATATATATATATATATATATAATTCTCTTCCAGGCTCAGGCTTGGCTGAGTTCACCACGACCCGTCCTCCATCAAGCATGCGTGAGCCACCCGTCGAACAAGGGCTTTGTTAGTTTCGCGAGAAGGACCCTGCTGGGAGTGAGTTACGAGGGGTGCTCGCGTAACGATGATAATTAGCACCTCCTAACCCGGGAGTGTCTTTGCCCCTTTAACTAGCATAAGGCAGCGAAATTGTCGCCTCAAGGCGCCGAGTTCCTGTTACGACTCGCTTCTCGGCACTCCCCCCCCCCCCCCTTTTTTTTTTTCTTTTCACCCGCCGTTCATCGATTATTTCGATAGACTTAATGGCATGATTTGGCCGCAAAAGAGACACACACAAGAAAAGGAACGACAAGCACAGGCGGCCGCCTGTGCTAGCCGCCTGTGCTTGTCGTTCCTTTTCTTGTGTGTGTCTCTTTTGCGGCCAAATCATGCCATTAAGTAAATACCAACTAGGCCAACAATCAGTATTATTACAATATATTTCGATAGAGTTTGATGCAGGCGCGACTTCACCTGAGGCCTGTCTGAGTCTTAAACGGCGCTACACAAGGAAGAAAGGAATTAAAAAAAAACATGGATGAAAGAAGAAGAAAAGGAGAGCATGCATTGCGTCACGCAGCCAGCCTTGAAAAAGCAACTCCTTTTGAAGCCACCACCACCACCACCGGTGTCGGCCCCACGCGTGAAGTTTCGCGTAGAGATTACGCAAGAAATGAGATTTGCCGAGACTTCGCGGTATGGCGCCCGGTCGCTTTTATTCAAAGACCGGCCGGTGCGGCGCAGACTAGCCGGTTCACGGGCTTTGTTCCAATTCTAAGATAGCATCGTATACAGTCTACGCCGATTGCTTAGAAGGCAGCATCGAGCCCATGTCGTCTGAGAAATGGAACATGTCTGGACGGCTTATACGCGACGAGGCGCCACCTCGCGTCGAAAAGAGAAAGCTATGATAAACAAACGTAACTGTTATTAGTGTTATTTTTTAGCTTATTTGATGATAAAATGTGAGAGAACATGAACAGTACTCGCATTGAGCGTCTGCAGAAGCATCTGCTTGGGTGCCGACGACGATTCGGGCGATATTTGAGCTTTCCGAGCAGTTCACTGAGCCGCCATTTTGTTTGGACAGCAAAGTAGCCTGCATCGTATTTTTCTACGATGCGGTCTTCTAGAAGCTGTCTATTTTGCCGACTATACGTGATAATTGGAATCGAACTTAAGGTGGCCGCCGTACACTTAGCTGTCCATTTAGCCACCTACGGTGGCTATTGGAACCCATCACTGGCAGAGGTTCGAAAACGGAAGGCCACCGAGAATACTAAAATCTACCACACGCTCTGACGATTAATCACGTGGTGGGCCGATACGATCAAGGAGGATTAAATAAAATCCTCCTTGGATACGATGGGCTTCAATCGTGTCGCAAAATGCTCTCTCTTTTGTTTTCCCAAACCTTATGCACTTTTTCGATCTTGCGTGCATATGCATATACACGCACACATAAATGCGCACGCATGAACATAAAATGTAATTGACCCCCCCCCCCCCAAAAAAAAAGAATCTGGCCACGCCGTTGTTCAAATGGCCTGAAATAAAACTAACCGTTATGCTGAAAAATTAAAATATACCAAGTCAGACCCAGGCGCATATATGCATTTACTAACTTGAGGTTAGATGCAACTGAAAATAAATTGATTAGAAGGTCTGCGAAGAAAGTATTTCGTTTAGACAAGTCAAGACGAAGTTGATTAAAGTATGTAACGTGCTTTTCTTGCGATGCCTTAAATATACCAATCTGCATTAAAGCTTTCTATGAAAATGCAGCTATAGACTGCTTTTTGCTTTAGCTGCACTTGAATTGGACAGCCGTAAACGAAAGTCTTTCATATGATCGTAAAGCGCAACTACCAGATTAGATAGCATGACGCCCTTTTCGGAAACCATGACCAACCCTTCATTCCATCTTCTTCTTTTTTTTTTTAGTTTCCAGCGCTGTCCTCTGCCGTTTTGATTTAGGGTTTCTCTAGGGACCGGGATGAGTGCAAATGCGTTGAAAACAGGCAGGACATTAGCGGTTTTCCAAAGCACTCACACTGCGACAGGCTAAGTGACCGGTTCAGAGACTCGGATCCAGATTTAAATGTGCGCCATTTATCGACATGACGTTCGAGAGCTATAAATGACCTTATTATGATAGTAAACATGACCGGAGCCATGTTATGGAACTTCCTCGGTATCGATCAGCAGTCGAAACTTTAATCGCAGTTTCGAGGCTCGAACAAGAACGACTTGTCGGCTGTTCACGTTGGAAACACTTCCGTGACTACCGGGGGACGAACGCACGCCGCGTGCGTCCAGGCCTAGCATAGCAGTCCAGTCCCGTCGAAGCTGGTACAGTGGCATCAAATGATGCTCCTATGAGTGTATTAGTTTTACGCCATTTCTGCGATGACAGGCATGTTCAAGCGTGATTTCTATGTTATCGCGCGAGCGTTGACCTGCTTGGCGTCCCAAACACATAGCAGCATGGAACTATGAAAATCAACGTATGAAAGCAGCAGTGAAAGCAGCTTCAGAACAGTGAAAATTTAGATTACGCAGTTTTCTCTAATCTTTTTAGACGTTGAATTCGTGCTATACAACATTCTTCGGTCCTATGACGAACTTTGCCCCATTTCTATCTATTTTAAACTTGCCTTTCGCTGCGATCAATCCTGCACTTCATTTGATCTTATCGATGCGAATGATAACGAAATGCATGAAAAAGACATGACAAAGCTGGTGTTTGGCCCTGCTTCACTTCAAGGACTTGCTTATTTGCAGAAAATATATCGCATTATTATAGCAAGAAAGCGATTGAGACCTTCATAATACAGGAGTGATCACGTCTTAAGGAGTTAAGTAGGAATACAGTAACTGAAGCTGTTCTGACACCTTTCTCTTTTCGCAAAAGGATTCTGAGCCGTGGAGCTCGTACGAAAACCTTAAAATCACGCTCGACTGGACCTTCGCGCTGCCCATGGGAAGCTTGGTGAAGCCAGCGGTGGTTGGAGCGTGCCGAAGTGGCACCTGTCATCGATACCGCATGACCACAGTGTCTTATCTGATGTGCACATAAACTACGCTTGTTTTCGGCTTTTCGAAATAATGTTTGATCGCTTGAGCATGATTGGTGGACACAAGATGCACATTCATGCATTTCGACTTTCTCGTGGTGGTTGCCTATTCGCAGGGCTGCATTCATGTGACGACAGCGCGCCATTTTCTTCTATGATTTGTGGCGCCCGCTGTGTTCCTGGAGATAATCAGACCAACATAAAGTTTGCCTTTTCATTACGGTTGGTGTACACAACGTGTCTGCAAATAGATGACATTTGGAGCACATTTAATACCAATTATATTGCACCAAATTTACCATATTATTACGTGGCGTAAGGTACTACACTCCATACAGAAGAAACGCCATGGTGGTAGTTTCCAAGCTTGTCTTCTAGAGCACTATTGGGAGTGTTGGGGTATTGCAAGGTATTTAAAAATCGACCGGATTAAGCGACCGCTTGTAAGTGCGCAATTTGCAGGCGCACATGTATACCCTGATGGTGCTCTCTTACCGGTTCGGGAGCTGCATTCCTCACAGCAGAAAGCCACAGAGTCGTTTTCACTAGGCTTAGCATCAACGTGGCATTTAGATCACACAAATCGCAGCAAAAGGAGCGCAATCCAGGCTTCCAAAGTTGCAGCTCCTCATCTGGCCAGGTTACGCACTTCGAGTTAACATAGAGCAACTTTCACAGTGGAAAAACTGCTGGTTACCGAAAAACGGCCAGGTGCTCAGCAAGCATACATATACATCCCGGCTGGGAGTTTTGGTGCAGGTATAATAATAATAATAATAATAATAATAATAATAATAATAATAATAATAATAATAATAATAATAATAATAATAACGTCCAAAACCTTGCTACCATTATGAGAGCTGCGGTACTGCAAGGCTCCGGTAATTTGGACCATATGGTGTTCCTTAACGTGCACTGCCATCACACGTCACACAGGCCAATATCTTTTCGCCTCCACTGGAATGCGACTGCCGCGGCGGGGATCGAACCCGCGACCTTGGGGCCAGAAGCCGAGCACCCTAGTAACTCATCCACCGAGGCAGTTCGGCAGCAGATAGAGTGTCTATAACGTTCTGGCATATTTAAGTTTCTGGCATAACTATAAGTTTCTGGCATATCGATATACACATATACAACCTTTCATTCGACTGAAACAAAAGCGATGAGAAATCCTTGGAAACCGGGGCGTCGCTGACGAGAATGTATAGACTATAGCGAACAAGCTTCAAGGCTGCAACTTCCTCTTCCTGTGACGCTTCGAAGAATGAATATTTGTCGGGCAGGCGATGTTCAAAAAAATTGTCTGCAGCAACGACGGCAACTAAGTTTATCAGTTCAGCAACCTAATGCAACCACTTGAAGTAATTCACGGCGCTCTCAGCAAGGCTGTACAACGATGTAATACATATTACCAGTATCTATGAACATAAAAAACTAGTTTTGTTTGCATTTATGAGGCTCATCACAGCTTCCTGTGAACTTTTAACTACGCGGGAAATATTCATGGGAAGTACCCTCATGCTGAGTTTTCTCCCAAGCAGGAAAGTTCCACACCGTTATGATCATTCCATATGCCAAGCCGAGTCGTAATGATATGCTCGTTTGAGCATGGTAATTCTGCTGATACTTCTGCAATTTTTATAGCAGCTCGCCTCAGTGCCTTTACCCCAAGCAATCAACGTCGCTATTCTTGCCGTTGCCATCCTCATTAAATTAATGGTTCAAACCGATTCGGGGCCTTCAGAGCGCTCTCTATGCCACACATCTCTTTCATTCAGTTCTCGCTCAACGAGTGCTATTTTAACACCCGTGGTCGTAAACTGGGGAAACAATAAGCGGTGATTTATCTCTCTCTTTCTATTTTTTTCGCTCGTTTTGTGCGGACGCCCAGACGCTGCATGCAGGAGCACATTCTTTTAGCAAGGAACACCTTCCGGCTTTATTTATATGGCGGACACAACAATAAGACTCGAGAACTCCCGTCCTCGTCACAAGATGGAACTGCAACAAAATCTTGATTTCGATGAGATACCCTTGTATCCAATCGCACCTCGGCATACGTTCAATAAATGGCAAAGAAACTCGACTGAAACAAGACAGAGTGCTTTTTATAATTTTATTGATGGTTCTTGGGCTTAGGAGAGAGAAGGCTTGGAAGTACAAGTAGGCTACATATAAGAAAGACGCTCAACTTGCAACTGAATTTATTTCGCAAAGCGTGTCGCCACGAAAACCTCTGCGCAGACGCAGTAACACCACATTGTCACTCTGCTTAAAGACAAATGCATGGTTAAAGAACGCGTTAACAATTAACGATAACAAGAGCGTTGTAAATTTAATCGGTTTTTAGGCTTAAGTGCTCTGAAGGTAGCCTTCAAAGTGAGATGCTCCGAAGGTGAACTGATGCACGCTTCTGTAGCAATATTCGTCTGTTCCGCCTCTATACAATCTCTCTCTCACGCCTGCCCATGACATCTGCCTCCTCGAAAAGATGCGCCAAAATAAGAAGCGTGCTTCAATTCTCTCTCTTGGCTCTTTCTTTAGTTGGTTTACGTTGTGCAGTTGTAGTCAATTGTGTGAAACAGCCAATCATACGCTATAGACATAGGTCAGCAAAACTTGTGGAGCTCCCTCAGATTCACCCATGAAATATATATTGAGCTTTGGACTCACTCGGGCTTCCGATTCACGAAAATTTTTCGAGCTGGACTCACACTCACGAAAACATTTTTCAACCGGACTCCCTCGGACTCAAACCCACAAAAACATTACTCACCTGGACTCACTCAGGCTCAGGCTCACAACTCGATTTGAGTCAGGGTAAGAGTCGACTCATAAGTGAGTTCACCAACCTACGACTATAGAGCAGCTTTTGTTTTATCAAGAACAATCAGTTGGAGAACATGCGCCTGTTAAACGGAAGTTTTCTTAGTTTCTCCTCTCCAAAGATCATGGAACTGGAGCTCATGGTCATAGCGATAACCTTAAAGGGACATTTGCTTCCGTCGTGTAACAGCACGCACGAAAATTAGCATTAGCTTTCACTAAACATCATTTCATGGAAGTGTCGTTGCATAGGCTTTGTGACAGGAATTTCAGCCGCACCCTTCGGTTGAGTTTTTTGAACGGGGCCGTGTGCGACGTTCATAGAAAGAATAAACAGTAACACATGTCGTGGCGATGGTACACCGATCGATCGAAACAACGAACATTTCTGTTGCCACGACAAATATATAAATATATATATATATATATATATATATATATATATATATATATATATATATATATATATATATATATATGAACGCACCTTTTCTTTGACGACAAGAGTGAATGCAAGAATGCAATTGTGCCGAAATCGCTGCCGATGTTGACACGCAATCGGCCCTGACGTCCTATACAACAACTCATCCGCTGTCGCGACATCACGACATTTTCTTATTACATTCTGACGAAGAGGAGGTGCAGAGATTTTTCTTCCGCGTGGTAGAAATCGAAATCACTCGCGCTGCGCAAAATGCTTAACGGCTGGAAAGAAGTTCGCTGAGGCTGTTATTGAATGTGCACGTCCGTATGCATGACGTCCCTTAAAAAGTATACCTTTACTTTCACCGTCAGAAACACTCCTTTTTCAAGTTCGTTCATAGAGTATTCCAGAAAAGCGAGTTTTGTGAACTGGAGATGGGTTAAAAAAGCGTTACATTATCCATACTGGCTTATTTATTGTGCGCAGAAATAACGAATAGAGAATCCAGAGCAAACCTTACAGAACAACCTTAGACGCATCTTTAGAAAGGTACGAGTGCACGAGAAACGTATGAGGTTTTTGTGACGACAAAAAAGGTGGTATATCCAGGAGTGTGCTATCCATATCGCTCATATTTAAGAAATCCCATCACGTTTACGAAGGCGCTTATCTTGTGGCACTTAGTCTTATTTTGATTTTGTGTTGTTTACCATCATTTACAAGCTTAGAGTTTCTTCTCATTTAAGCTAATGTAGCAGACACTTGTATTCAGGCGGTGTTTAGTGCAGTCTGACAATGTGCCGCATATCCCCAGGTAGGACCTTCGTCTCTCTATTTTTCAATGAAGGGCTTCCCATCCATTCTTGACAAGCAATCTCTTCCCTCTATTGAAAAAGTTTATATTTTTGATAGTAAACAGACCTTTGATATATTTACTGCCTCCAAAACGAACAGAAAGGCATAAATCCCCGCTGAATTGCTAAACACATATCGATGCCACTGCAATATTTCCTACGAAAACGCAGATGTGTGGCACAAGGCTTATTGAGAGTATTTACGGCCGGCCACAAAAGGGTCGCGGACCACGCAAGTGTGTGGATATAATACACGTAGCCAAGAGCCTGCTCGCCACACTTCACTACGTAGGCGGCGATCGACAGCAGGGGGAAGTGACTTTAATAGAAAAGAAGAGAAAAGTGAGCCCGCAACTGTCTCTCAGGGGGAGGACACCTCAACAGTAGCTCACGAGGGATGAGGGTAGAGAAGGGATTAAAAAGATAGGATTAAAAGGGGAAGAGATAGAGAGAGAGACAGAGAGAGGAGAGAGCGAGGCGCAGGGACAGGGAGCGACGGAAGTAAGGAGAAGACAGGAAAAATGGGCATGGTTGCAGGAGTCAGAGGACGGGACACCACTGGCGAGAGCTCTGGTCGGCTACGTCTTTGAGCACCTGGCCCGCCACGTCTTTGATGACGTAGTGGGCGATATTCGCGGATGGTTCACTGTTTAGCGATGAAACCCACTAGCGCTTCGGCCCACTTATTAACTCCATGGATATGCTGCGATTTTTTCTTTACTTTTATATGTGGCCATTGCTTGTGTTACGCATATCGCACTGGTTGCTTTCTGGCTAATGATGATATGTGACCATCATCAAGTGCTCGAAGACAAAGAGGAAGTAGACTTCTGCTTGGCGCGAGCGCGTGCTCCATGTGGTACACATGGGGCGTTTCGCTAAGCGACGACAATGCATTCTACAGACCACGACCGCATACGATAGCCCGGCACCCCAAAAGTTTTCCGCCCTTAAAACCGCAAAGCGGAAAGCGTTCTGCTGTTCCGTTCTGTGTCTAAGAGCATCAGAAATGATCGGGAGGACGGCTGGGCAGCAACAATATGCAGCCCCTTGGAGACCAGGGGGTCAATGAACCTAGCATGCTGGTCTGTCGTTGCTTTCTCGAGGCAAGCTGCCGACATCAGCGGCGTCGGTCCGCGGGCGCTCGCCACAGAACCGAACTGGGCTGCTGGATCGTTAACGAGTTCCCGCCGGTGCCGAACAGGGCCAGCGCGATATCGAACCGTTCCTTGGGACTCGCAACCGGCCGGTGCGTGCTCGCCGCCGTCGAGTGCGATATCGCCTCCGCGGTCCGCTATACCCAGAAACGTCAATACAGAGAAGCAGCAGCCGATCGGGGAGCCCGGAGTAAAAAGAGCTTCGATCGCAGGTGCGCTATTGCGCGACCCCTAGACGAGAAATTCTCAGCGCCGTCACTGCCTTTCACACCATTTAGCTCGCAGCATGTGCGACGTAACTGAGTGTGGGCTGCGCAAAGAAATGAAGCCAAAGCGAAAACACATAAACGCATACACTTAGTATATGTGCGTTTAACAAGTTTACTGTACATCGTGACATGTACGTACAGACCAGTCCACCAGCAGATCCTATCAGAACACATATGTAGCCGGCAAACCAGTGGAAGCTCGCATAGAGAAACACAAAGGTGAAAGCCACAGAGGCTAACTACATTATAATTCTTATTTGATTCCCTACACTGCAACACAGGAGAGGCGGAGGTAAAAAGACGGGAGAGAAAAAAAGAAAGAGTTAGGTATAGGAAGCTGATGATGAAGCTGATGACTTCAGATGGATGGCGCTCACCTACAGAGGGGGATGGGCCAAGAGCCGGGCGGCAGGATACTTAAATGAAATTAAAATGAAATTGAAGCCAATCTGAAAAATTAGTTTAGAGATAATACTGTGGCCGACTTCGTATAGTACATCGGCCTCTTTTTTATACTAATGTATCTGTGTCACCGTAAGCTGCGATAAATCACGAGGTTCTAAACTATAGAGTGGTTTTCTTTCATAAGTAGTGGCACAATATTGATCAGATCTGCAAAAACGAACTCTCGCAATCGATATTGATTGTAATAATTTCTATGTGATAATTTAAATAGTACTAGCGATATCTATTTTAAAAGATAAATGTTAAATATCCTATATAGACACCAATCAGAATGAAGAATAGAAAGAAAGAAGGAAAAAATGTTAACCAGGACATTCTAAAGTTGCCTACTTTACGGTACGGTAATGAGAAATAGGAATATAAAAATGTGAGAGAGAAAGGAGAATTGAACTCGGGAACACGATTGGGAAGCAATACGTACAGCAAAATAAAACAAGTGAAAATAAAATTAAAAGCTGCACGGGAAAACTTTGCTAAACTGTCTCTATTAACTATACTGTAGAAAAAGCCTCAACACAAGCTTTTTTTTTTGCCGTAGGTCGACAGGAATTTCAGAGGTGGAAGAGCTCTCCGGAAATAACACATCATTTTAGCTACGACGTCGGAACAACAAACAAGTGGCGTGCAATAACACCACAACACAGCCAGAAGGATTTGGCAGCCCGCACTCAATCATAAATATAAAAGAAAACCGAGCATTCTCAAGAGAAGCGACGAACAAAAACATCGCGGCTGACATGATATGTCCATCAGCTGCCAGCCACAAGCACTATTTTCCAGAGGCCACCGCGAAGCACTCGGAGGGCAGGGGATGCCCGGAACAAAGGGCAGTATTGTTCTCACATTTATTTTGCTTGGGGACCGCGCAGAATAAGCTATCGCGAATGTAAGCCCTCTGGCATAGGCGGTTATGACATGTCTTCTCTAAGGTAATCGTTCATCGCCGCTTTTTTTTTTTTTGCTTTCACGATGGGCGCGTTATTGATGGCCCCATAAACGCATTGACAAAGGCGCCTTTTTACTGCCATGCTGCGCAATCACGGCTCGCATATTCCTCGTTACTGGACGTAGCGTGCAGACTCCGAAGTAGAGGCGTTCTCTGCAAACAAGGGCGGTATATATCGGCGAGTGTATGCAAAAGCTAGGAAATTTAATCTAACGCTCTCTTTTTCTCCAAATCTCGAAGGAACTTCACTTTTGGTTCATGAATTAACTGGCGTAAACACCTTTGTACATTGCCTGGAATTTTACTACAATTTGGACACTGTTGTCACGCTATGTCATGCAGTGCAGCTAAAGAGTTAATTGTAAAGAAAGAGTTTGCACTTACTTGTGACGCAGACTTGTGCATTTATCGGCTTCGATATGGGAGGACAGAGTGGCGGGGCGGGGGGGGGGGGGGGGAGTAATGCGTGAAGACATCTGTAAAGGACAGCTTCCCTGAAACATTTGAGCTTCAGCGCAGGGCTGAGATAAAGCTCACTTTCTGAAAGCATGCGACGTTTGAATTTGTTCTTCCGGTTCTTGAATGCTTAAACAATCAAACGACGATTTTTTTTCGCTGCAAAACCCATTGCTATGGAGTAGCCGAGGCAATATGAACCTCAGCCTCTCCATAGCAAAACAGTTATGAACAGAGCAGACCAGACGACGAATTCTTGGCACGTGTTTGACACGTTCAGGATGCAGTATAAGATTTATCTCTGTATCTCTGTATACTCGGCTGCTGACCCGAGGTCGGGGAATCAAATCCCGGCTGCGGCGGCTGCATTTTCGATGGAGGTGGAAATGCTGTAGTCCCGCGTGCTCATATTTGGGTGCACGTTAAAGAACACCAGGTGGTCCAAATTTCCGGAGCCCTCCACTGCGACGTCTCTCATACTCATATGGTGGCTTTGTGACATTAACCCCCACATATAAATCAATCATCACTTATTCTTGTTCCTTTCTTGCCGTCACAATTCTTGCCTCCCATTTGTGCGCAGCACCATACAAGCCAGTTCTGTTGCTCACTTCGTCAGTCTATGTGAAAGGAAAACGCTTAATAGCATTTAACCTTGAAGTGCAGAACGAAGCAAGCAAACGTCGAATTAAAACAGCCGGAGTCCAAGCACTTTCTTTGCTTCCTTCACCATACATTACCGCGGATGTCGAGAATTTCTTCTCTCTGTGAGCATGCTATTGCATGCTGAGTGAGACCAGCTTTCTCAAAGCTTACAAAAAAAAACAGATGTCCTCCGCGCAAGTGCTTGCGGTATTCGACTCATAATCCAACGGAATCTACAAAGAACTGTCGCGTCTCCACTCTACATGATTCAGTGACGCTTCTATTAAGTAATGCTGATGATGACTCGTCCTAAATAGGTTACACGTTCGTAATAAAAGCTTGGAATGTCTGTGAATTCATAGACATACATTTTCATTGTGCCTAAAGGAAAGGTGTGGAAACTTAACAGAAGGAAACACTGCCACATTGAATATGTACGCATATACTCTAGAAGTATACACTCGTTAGTGTTGAAGTGCATTGGGCACGGAGGCATAGTCGGGATGAATTCAACAAGATAGACGGACCATTCCAAGCACTTGCCTCAGGGATATTCACTCCTTCTAATTAGCGCGGTCTCCACGGAGCATCTGATGTCACGCTTTCGACGGGATCTGTCTTAATTTTCCGGCACGCCTGCCTTCTGCCTGTCATCTTACCCGGGTGCAGTAGGTATCCCTTCAGAGCCTTCGTGTAGGAACGAGGTCCTCACATAATGCTTTGTCTAGACTTAGAAATCAACAATAACAACAACAACAACAACAACAACAACGACGACGACGACGACGACGACGACAACGACGACAACGACGAGGACGACGACGACGACGACGACAACAACAACAAACGACCAAGGAACGTGCCACAAGTGCTATTCTTCAGTTACCAACATCAGCCCATGTGTAAGGACACGTTTTTTTTTTTCATCTAGAAAATAAAGAAGAAATAAAATATACCAAACAACTTCTTTGGTAATGCCCGGGAAGACGGTCGATCAGAAACACGAGCTTAACTGAAGGTGGACCTATATACGGGAAAACCTGTGACATCGTAACATTGAGAACATGGTTGCAGAGTCACTGCGACAGTTATTATGTAATGTGGCCTTGCACCGAATCTGCGTTTGCAGATTCGGTGAATCGTCCTTTCGTGCGTTTCTCGCTCTTGTTTTTGTGCCTGAGGCTTTGATTTCTTTACGTCCGTAGTGTAAAAGAAATGAATACGGGGGTGGAAAATGTTGTAGTTTGTAGGTTTTAGTGTCATTTTTTAAATAATTGTGACTGTTGCCGCGTGTGGTGGGTTGTGGAGTAATGGAAATGTTTTTTTTTTCTTTTTTTTCTTGATTTGGTGGGGAGGAGGGAAGGCATGCTAAAGGACAATATAGTGATAGCGGGATGAGTGTGTTAATACGAGCTATATTTTCCTCACCAAGTACTAGGCATTGTTACAGGCATCTATTGGTAAGAGAAACACACATATTTTGGGATATGCGCTGGGGACACACGTGGCCTACCAGCAGAAGTGTATACATTTATAAATATGTGCCCCGTTGTCAGTGTCCACGTGAAAAATCGCTTTTAAAGGGACCGGCAACTGTTTTTCTCTATGCCATTTTGAGACGAAATGTAGGTAGAGGAACTATGCCACTCCAAAATCTTAGCGTCCTGAAAACTACGTGCACTGTTGTATGATCACGCTGAAAAGTTGCTCCAGACGCGCTGACGAGCATGGAATCACTACGTCACGTGAAGACAGCACCACTATAATGCACACTACAAACGTAGGCTTATGTATTCATTTTTTATGGAGTAATACTTTGTAATATGAATAAACGAACAATATCTCAATACTAGCAAAAAATCGTTGACCACGTACAGCAATCAATGTTCACGTGGCCAGGTACATAAGATTGTTCATGCTTCTACCCACAGAGACGCTACAGGTCATTTTTCGCGACTTTAAATAAATAAATTAAACTATAAATCCACCTCTCGCGAAAAAAAAAACAGGGTTACTTTGAGTCAATGTAAGGAACAATATTTTCACCGGTGGAGTCACCTTATCATCTTATTTGATATTCTTACCAGTTCTAAGTCTCTCTCTCTCTCTCTCTCTCTCTCTTGCACTCACTGAGCTACCAAGAAGGCTGTGTAAACACAGATGCATTTTTACAATCCTTATACATATCAGGACGCTCCTGATTAGAGCACCTTTCTTGCTCATTTATTGTGATAGATTTTATAAGGACACTTTCGGTATGCTTCCGGCGTTGTCATCATGTTCCGTATAATGTCCACATCGATAACATATGAGTTATTAAAACCACGCGAGAGTTAGGGATGAACTCAGCTGAAGCATAGACGAAATGTCCCACCCATTCCTCGTCCGCTGGAGGAGCCTGAAAGTTCGTTGGTGGCAAGTGGGGGGGGGGGGGCTGCGTCGCTCGAGCAACAACTGTGAACTTGAAGTGGTTGCTTGGGCGTGTTGGTACGACATAGTTAAAAAAAAACAGCGTGAAAAACGAGAGACCAGACAAAGAAGTACACACACAGAGCGCTGGTCTCTCGTGGTGTGGTCTCTCGTTTTTCGCGCTGCTTTTTTTTTTCAACTATGCGAACTTCGATCATAAGGACGTGGTTGCGAGAGCTGTCTCAACAGACATCAAAAGACGGCTCGTATACGTGATATGCTCGCTCCGCTCACTTCGTGTTGAGATGACAGACATCACGAAAACTGCTACATTCTTTTGAGCGGCAGTATTCGCTCCAAACTTTGTATTCTTGGGTTTCGTGAGGCTGTATTCACAAGAGTTTGCTGGTAGTCTTACTTCGTATAACATGAAAATTTGTTGCTATCACATGCATTCATAGCTTCGCCACTGTGGTGAAACTGTCATTATTTCATGTCGTTCTTTCTCATTCTTGCACTCATTGTATCTATACGCGCCAGTGAAGCGCAGAAAATAATCCGCAGATCCCGTCGCCTCAAGGGAGGCCTTGGCCCGGCCACCTAAACCTGCTGGTTTCTCATAATAGAGTTCATTCTTCCTTCTCCTCCTCCACGTACCTCGGGAATCTATGTTATATGAACCATGCGGATAGAGAGTGACTGTTGTAATTTTTTATTAATCGAAATGTTACGAAGTAGCGCTAATGATAAGTACAAGTGCACGCACAGACACACAATAAAAAGCCGCATATGTTTTATATAACGAGTTGTTCACAGATACATGGCGATGGCAATGGCAACGTGAATATTAGCAACACCAGAAACGGTAAGCGGATGTGAAGCGCTGATGATCGCGATGATGGTATAGTCCTGGAAACTCGTACATAAATCAACTTCAGCGGATGATGCCAAACTCTCAGTGCACTATAACCCGACGTGACGACTGTATTATTGAAGTACACATGGAATACTTACATAATTGGATAGCCAGTACTGCAATCACAATTGACGTCGACGAGCATTAGGAGTTACCTGAAAAAGGGTTCCGAAACCCGGCGTGGCTCTGTGTTAGACTACTTGATGTCACACCTGTCCCGTTAATTAGGGAGGCAATCGCCGGGCTAATTCCAAGTGCCGAAGTATCGGCCCCCCGAACCGCACCACGAAAGCGTGGACAATTTTGAAGTGGTCCTTTTGGGTGCGCCAGCGGACGCCGGCCGTGGCCCAAAGAACAAGTCAGAGCCGAGAGTTGATAAACAAACAAATTATATTCTCAATAATGGCAGATCGAAACCAATACATAAAAAATGCACACTCCACAATAGTTGCATACAATATGTCACCAATCAAACCAATCAATCAACGTACTACACAATACAATCAGCCACACTTGAAACAACGGACACGGACAACAATACGCCCTACAATGCAGTTGCATGCATTGAACAACCAAGACACTTAAAGACTAAAGAGATAGAAAACCTATTCAGTCCAAAGTTTTTGGAACCCGGGTCTAGATGATACTCTTCCGAGAGTCACTCACTCAAAGTCCAGCGTTGTTGTCGTTCCGCAACCCTCTGAAGTTTCTCTTCCAGTAAACCTCGCCGGAGTTTCTCTTCCAGGAAAACTCCCGTCTTCAATAGGCCACTCTCCAAGCTTCAAACTTCTTCGCCGGAAATCCGTCGGCTTCACACACGCAGCTGTTGCCACGCGTCCTCGCTCAATAGCGGTAAACACACGCTCTTGCCTGTAGCTCGAGCCGTCCCTACGGACCAAAAAACTTCGCCGACTACCAGGCGGAATCTCTACGCGCTTCGGCGCTAACTTTCCGTCTTCTCCTATTCTGTCACTACGGGCAGAACCTTCGCCGACTCCACGGCGGAATTCCTACGCGCTCCGGCGTTAACTTCCGTCACCTCCTGCTTTCTTGTCTCGGCTGCTCGATTAAATACGTTCTGCGCCACCTTCCAGAAATTTCTCGTCCTTTCGTCGGCGCGATACGCAGCGAAAGCTGGGAAGAGGGCGAGACGGTTGGAATGCCCTCTCCGGCGGGTGAGTCACATCGGTATGACCACGCCTCCTTCGTTCTAGAAAGGTCGAGCGTTTGCCCGGCCGCCGCTGTGGGGTGAGGAGGTTCGTCTGCGAAGCCGTGCTTCTGCGGGGAGAGCGCGCGCCCGGGAGCCTTGGATGTTTGCTTTCTTTTTTTTTCTTTTTACCTCGCGGCGTTTCTGCCTGCCGTTGTCGCCAGGATTTGGCGGCGCGCTCTATTTTTAGCGCTCGTTCTGTGACAATTGATTGCCATGCAGAATGCTGGCGTTCGATTCCTGCTTGGACCCTGACATTTATTCTTTGCATTCCTCATGTCAACGCTGCTGATGTCAACATTTTTTAACACTTACGCGTTAGCTTACGTATGTCTGTTCTCGCCATTACTGGGTTGATATGCACTGTCAATCACTTGCGAGTCGCAACACATGCCTGCATACCTGTGGCACATACCCACCGGCGGGTATGTGTCACACGTCGGGCGGAAAGGATTTGATGACGTACGCGACGGGATTGCGACATTACTGATGTCATGACAAACAAGTCAAATTCGTCAAACAATCTTACCCTCACACAACAATTTTTAAGTTCGTGATCACGAGAGGACCCAGACGTAGGCACATACATACATACATACATACATACATACATACATACATACATACATGCATACATACATACATACATATGTCACAGAACGAGCGCTCAAAAAAGGGCGCGCCACCAAATTTTCGCGACGAAGCGCCAGAGTGACGCCGCGAGGTCAACCATAAAAAAAGAAAACAAACATCCAACGACTCCCCGGGCGCGCGCCTTTCCCCTCAGAAGCGTGGCTTCGCCGACGAACCTCCTCACCCCACATCGGCGGCCGAGCAAGCACTCGAAATTTCTCGATGGAAAGAGGCGTGGTGATGCCGGGTTGAGTCATCCGTCGCGGACGGCCCTCGTATCGTCTCGACCTTTCCCCCAGCCTTCGCTGCGCATCGCGCCGACGAAATGATGAGAACTTTCTGGAATGTCGCGCGGAAGGTATTTAACCGAGCAGCGGAGATGAGAGATCAAGGAGAAGACGGAAGTTAGCGCCAGAGCGCGTAGGGTATACCGCCGTGTAGTCGGCGAAGGTTTTGTCCGTAGTGACAAAGCAGGAGAAGAAAAAAGTATGCGCCAGAGCGCGTAGGGTGTTCCGCCTTGTGGGCGAAGCCTTTTGTCTTCCGTGACAAAGGAGGAGTAGAAGAGGATTTCCACCTGAGGGGTGAAGGCTCGAGCTACAGCCAAGAGTGTGTGTCTACCACTATCGAGCGAAGACGCGTGGCAACAGCTGCGTGTGTGAAGCCGACGTGTTTCCGGCGAAGAAGTTTGAAGCTTGGAGAGTGGCCAATTGAAGACGCGAGGTTTCCTGGAAGAGAAACTTCGGCGAGGTTTCCTGGAAGAGAAACTTCAGGGGCAGCGGAACGACAACAACGCTGGACTTTGAGTGATTCTCGGAAGAGTATCATCCAGACTTTTGTTCCAAGAACTTTGGACTGGATAGGTTTTCTATCTCTTTCGTCTTTAAGTGTCTTGGTTGTTCAATGCATGCGACTGCATTGTAGTGCGTATTGTTGTCTGTGTCCGTTGTTTCGAGTTTGACTGATTGTACTGTGTAGTACGTTGTTTGATTGGTGACATATTGTACTCAACTATTGTGGAGTGTGCATACTTGTGTATTGTTTTCGATCTGCCATTATTGAGAATATAATTTTGTTTGTTTATCAACTCTCGGCTCTGACTTGTTCTTTGGGCCACAGCTGGCGTCCGCTGGCGCGCCAAAAAGGACGACTTCTAAATTGTCCACGCTTTCGTGGTGCGGTTCGGGGGGCCGATACTTCGGCCCTTGGAATGACCCCGGCGATCGCCTCCCTAATTAACGCGACCTGTGATAACATACATACATACATACATACATACATACATACATACATACATACATACATACATACATACATACATACATACATACATACATACATACATACATACATACATACATACTAAGAAATCCTTCGCATTTAAAACCAGCCTTTCTCCATTTCCCATTCATCTCTCTATCTAGGTCAAAAGCACGTGGTCTAGGTTTTTCCTCTAACGAGGGCTGAGCTACTTCTACGCCAACTAAGGCGCAGTGTTCATTAAACGATGACCAGTGCTGCAACTCTATCTTTCGTCTTCCTGAAGTGCCCCTCGTTTCAAATTAAATTCGGTACCAGTAAGCGAAGCACGAAACCCCTTTTGATCAGCAGCAGTGTCAACATGGTTGCCGCTCTCACCCTCTCGTGTGCTGACCGCGTCTCTTATTTAAGGTCATTCCGCGAAAGCTTGGCGAAGGAGAGAATCTTTCTCCTCTGCTCACGCTACGCACACACATGTGCGGAGCCTAACTGCTGCATGTTCAAATGTGTGCTCGTCAAAAAGCACTGACGTACGTAGGTGTCTTTCGTCGTGTCACGTTCCGTCCAGCCAAAAGCAGACCGTTGCACTGGTGCTTTTTTTTATCATTTCTGTTAATACTACTGAAGAAAGAAAGAAGGAAAGAAAGAAAGAAAGAAGGAAGGAAGGAAGGAAGGAAGGAAAGAAAGAAAGAAAGAAAGAAGGAAGGAAGGAAGGAAGGAAGGAAGGAAGGAAAGAAAGAAAGAAAGAAAGAAAGAAAGAAAGAAAGAAAGAAAGAAAGAAAGAAAGAAAGAAAGAAAGAAAGAAAGAAAGAAAGAAAGAAAGAAGCTGCCGCGGCACGCCTCTTTCATTTATGCCACCTTCTACGCACTGAGGCTGAAGCAGTCGCTTCGGGTGCCTCGGGTACATCAGCGGGAAGCGCCTTTCCTTTCCTCGAGTGTTTGCCTTTCGCCCGCACTCTGTAAATTCTACGCGACGGCTCTGGAAGGCGTTTTCCTTTTTCTTGCGGTACTTTCATGCGCCTAGAGAAAGCCAATCTTCAAGGATGGAAGGCCCGGACGGCGAAAGTGGGACCAGCTACTCTCAAGGCGTGTTTCCGCGCGCGACGATTTTTCATTGACGAGTCAAGGTGGCGTCCGCTCATCGATTTTCTTTCTATCGCGCCTCGCTCTATAACTTACAGCGGGAACCCCTTCCCAACCTTCGGCCGCCTGAATAGGGGACACATTTAGGTCAACGCGGCGTCGTCTAATATACCAGCGCACTTATCACCGGAAACACCGCTAGGAGCGGGTCAATAGGTTTTGTAAAAAGGTAGACGGAGCACGAAGTCAACCAATCAAGTTAGTAAGGCAAAGTGTTGGGCGAGTCACCAGTTGTTCATGGAGACAAAAAGATAAAAAGAATAGAGAAAAAATCGTAGAGAATGATTTCATGGCGACGTCACAATGACGTCACCATGTGACGTCATGGCCTTCTACAGAAATTAAAATTAGCCAAACGCGAACGCACTGCTGTGAAACACAACCACCCTTTCAACGTGTCATTGTTTTATCAGACAAGTGACCTTTGGTAATTGCGATAATCAACGTACTAAAACGCATATGGCGAATGTCTGCTGCAGCTCACAAGTATTAAGATATGAAATGCTACATCTCTTGAAATAAAAATGTTCTTAAAAAACTTCAAGACCACTAGAAAATCAGTATTTAAGGGAATTAACTGATCTGTGAATGTAATGTCATGTTTAATCTGACGACAAATTCTTATTTCTCATTATGTATGTGCACAGGAGTTCCTTTCCTTCTTTTTGTAATTATTCCAGGTGCTTTGTTGTTTTTTATGAATGTTATATAACTTCATATAGTTGCGCTCTACTGAAGTGCCTTAATCAAGTGTTGTTTTTGGACGTAAACTGGCATATGGCAATGGGTCATGACTGCGTTCACAAACTTTGTAATATGAATTGATTTCAATTCAATCATCATGATTTCGAGCATCCCCGACGCTGCGAGATGGTCGCCACCGATGGTCAAATTTCGTATTTGATGAGGCCTCCAAGGCTCTCGCCGTAAAAATATTAGGTACTAGTCGGTTGTCTTCCACGCAGCAGATAATTAGTGCAAAGTGTTTTACCGTATGACAACAGTGTATTGCGCTGCAGTTTACTGATCGCAATGGACGGCATAGAACACGTAAAGACGGGTGCCCTGTCAGGTTGCATAAACGTTACCTTGGCCAGGCTGAATAAAGAATGTAAAGAAACTGTGGCATTACGGATTAGGAAAGAACAAAAAAAAAAGCCTAGAGAGCCATACGGGTAAACAGTGATATTCTGTTCCAAATGCAAAATATGTGCTACCACTTGTCGAACATCGTCAATTTGAACGCCAAGGAAATATGTTTTTTCAGGCTGTCGTCTTTCCATTCTTTGTATCTGCTGCCATCTAGGTATGTCAGGCATCACTGCGCAGAAAAGTGATCTATTTATAGCTTGCGCCGAGAGATGGCACAGGCTGCCCAGTTGGTTGATGGCGCTCGTTTTTACGCGTGCATTCGCCTCTTTCGAATTCGTCGTATTCGTAGTCCAATTCGTCGACTATATTTGTCGGAATCGGCACCCACCGGGTGAATGAATGCAACTAGCGCGGCGGCGATCATTATTTCATTCGATGAAACTGTCATTTACGCCGCTGACCACATAAAACCTTGACGAATGAGTGGGGATGTGTTAGACAAGCAGGCGTTCTATAATATCATTGCCTGGCCCCACTAACTAATAATAACACCATTTGTCCCTAACATCTGCGGCTGGCAAGCTGTCGATGCCCTCATAACACAGGCTGAAAGTAGGCGCTACTGCCAGGCCAGGGTTACAAGCAAACCCGAGTAGAAAACACCGAGACTGACTGACAGACCAATTCAACAAACAAACGAACCAACGAACAAATCAGTAAATGAACGGATGAACAAACGAACGAATGAAAGAACGAACAAACAGTTCAGTACAGTTCAGTTCAATGAGATCACTTCAGTCAGTCAGTCAGCCAACACACAAGTAATCAAAGAAATTAATAACTAATTAACTCAAAATGAATGAACTTAAATTATGTATATGGGCAACTTGATTTCTGCATATATGCCCAACATACTCTCCACAAAAGCGACTGCTGTGAAATATGGACTTTCAAAGCATGCGTAGCCCCCTCATTAAAATATTCTTGCGCTATAGAACTACTGTTAAAAGCTTATGCCAGCCAATGCGTGTAATTAGTGAAAGTCGTCAATCAGAGACAAACAGACCTATATTAAGAAGCAACACCGTGAATTTTGGTGCTAGTTTTTGAGTACATCTTGCTTGAGGAAATATTGAAGGGCAGAAAACAAAATAAGCTTACGTTCCTTCTGTTTACATTATATAACATTACAATGTATAATCTTGACTCCTTTATGAGATATTAGCCTAACGTCGCATAGGGCGGAGTGATCAGAACAGGCGCACGCACAGTCCGTGTCCAAGGTTAGCCCACTCGTACGTGGCCCACATACTTCCCCAGCAGCCGTGCGTGGGCCTTTGTCGTGGAAGGGAAGTCCTACGCCCACAGTTTCAAGTGCAATGAAAGCAAGAGTATAAAATAAAATTGTGTGTTTGAAACCATTCGGCAGATCCCACGTATACCTGCTGCGAATCGGCTTTATGCGAAGCATGCGGAAGGAAGGTGACCGTGTTGCAATTTTGTCATTGAGCGAGGCGTGATTGTATGGCACTAAATATGTGTACAAATGTCGCACGTACAGACAAATGTTGAAGAGTTGCAGATGTTTACATAACCACTTGTTTGTACTTGCGCAACGATGCCAACTGGAACATGCGTATTAGCAGCACCAGAAGCTAATATGAATCGCTGATGCTCGCGAGGCCCTGGACACTGCTACATAAATCAGCTTCAGCGTATGGCAACTAACCACAATTGACGTTAACCCGACGTGGTGCCTGTATCAAAGGAGCACATATGCGATGTTTATAAAATTGGGTAGCAGCACTGCTACCACTATTGGCGTTTAACGAAGGTTATTGTCTATTTGAAAAGTAGTTCCGAGACCTGGCGTAGCTCTGTGGCAAAATGCTTTATTGCCACGCGGGATGCTTCAGTTCGATTCCTGCTGAGACCCTGTCATTTATTCTTTGCATTCGTCGGGTCAACGCTACTGATGTCGAGTATTTCTTAACGCTCGCGAGGTAAAATTGTCCATGTGTGTTCTCATCGTTCCTGGGTAGATACTAAGTGACAATCACCTGTGGCACATACCCGCATACCAGTGGCACATACCCGCTCGTGGGTATGGGCCACTGTCTGGCGGGAAGTGTTTAACGACATACGTGACGGGATTGTGACATTATTCATGTCTTGATCAGCGCGTCATATACGTCAAACTTTCTTACCCTTCCATGCTGATTTTGGTTCACGCCAACTTATGGGGGTGACCACGAGAGCACCCAAACGTAACCGGCAAGATAGATAGATAGATAGATAGATAGATAGATAGATAGATAGATAGATAGATAGATAGATAGATAGATAGATAGATAGATAGATAGATAGATAGATAGATAGATAGATAGATAGATAGATAGATAGATAGATAGATACGCTCAAAGTCCCCGAAGTTCGCTAAGAAATGCTTCACATATATAAAAGTTGTTAACGATATACAGTACTTGGTGCGTTACTATGGGAGAGCTGAAAGCCGTCCCGAGACATCGAGCTTGTTACAAGCCTTTGAAGGAAGTGCAGAGCTAGGCAGCCTTCTTTGTTTCTCTTCAGTCCTCTCTTTTCCCCCGCTTGCTTTCTTTTTCTTTTCTGTAGTCTATTTTTCTGTTCTTGCTTGGTTTCTGTGTATTTCTATTTTTCTCTTATTACTTTTATTTTCCTTCGTCTTTCATAATCGTGTAGTGGTTTTGGGAGGTTTAACCCCAACAATTCACATTATGAGAGACGCCTTTGTGGTGTGCTCCGGATATTTCGACCACCTGGGCTTTCTTAGAGAGAGATAAAGATGCAAGGAAAGGCAGGGAGGTTAACCAGACACACATCCGGTTTGCTACCCTGCACTGGGGAAGGGATAAAGGGGAGAAAAGAGGTTGCAGAGAGATGAGAAGGTACACACAATCACGAGCACACTCGTGGAGCACACACAGTCTACATGCGGTCACTCAGGTTTGTTGACTTTAGGTAAATTAGCAGTGCTTTAGTTGCTTTCTGCGCAACTGAAGCAGATGCCCACGGTCCTAGTATCTTCTGCACACAAAATAGTCCGGGGTCAAGTTGATTCAAAACCATCCGGAGCTGGCATTGCTGTGTGTCGTAGCAAGCGCAGCTGCACAGGACGTGTTCGATGGTCTCTTCAGCTCCGCAGTAGTCGCATGTAGGAGTGTCTGCCATACCAATGCGAAAGGAGTACACCTTTGTAAATGCAACACCCAACCAAAGGCGGCATAACAGTGTCGCATCGGAGCGGGAAAGTTGTGATGGTAGCTTTAGCTTGAGCGAAGGATCCAATTCATAAAATCGACAGCTTTGGAAGCTGGTAGACGACCAGAACGTGCGTGTGAGATCTCAAGCCAGCAGGTAAAGTTGTCTTGCTGCATCATTCCTTGATATAGGAATCGGGACTACACGGGTTTTTTCATGGGCTGAGCGGACTGCATCATCGGCTAATTGACTTCCGGTAATACCGATATGTCCAGGCAGCCATTGATATATAATATCATGCCCTCGTGCTAGAGCTTCATGATGGCAATGTCTTATTTCTTGTACCAATTTGTCATGAGTCTTCCTACGCATGGCAGACTGCAAACTCTGAAGCGCTGCCTTCGAATCACAGAATACGACCCATTTTCCTGGACGTTCTTGAACGAGATATTGTAAAGCAGCCTTTATAGCAGCAAGCTCTGATGCCGTAGAAGTAGTCATATGCGACAACTTAAACTTGATTGTCATTGCTGCAGCCGGAATTACAGCGGCACCTGATGAGCTGCTGGACGAGACGGACCCATGAGTGTATATCTGCGTTCGGTTTAAGTACAACTCATGTAATAATAGCAGTGTTGCTTGCTTCAATGCTACTCTAGAGTGATTGCTTTTCTTTTTGATTCACGGAATTTCTAGACGTACTTGCGGCTGGTCGAGGCACCACAAGGACATGCCATTCTCGCAGCTGGCGTATATCCTGATGGAATGCTGTTTAAGTGCTTGGCTATGACGTCTGAAAACGTAGCACGTGGTCTTCTGGAGGGTAGAAGGGCCAAGTGGTGGTCGGGGACACGGCTAGCATGTCGAATGTGCGCTCTGAGGCAATCCACAACTCTATATGTCGTGACCGGATGGTCTTTGGCCAGCATGATTGTGGAATAAGTAGAAGCGCATACAGCTGAGCCTAAGCAGGTGGCCTCATGTATTTTCGCCTGCATCGAAAATGCGGCCGCCACGGTCGGGATTTTATACCACGACCTGCGGGTTCCTGAAAAGAAGGATGACGGATGAGCAAAAATTGCATCGCTTGTTCCACAGCTCATCTTTGGCTGTGCGATTTGCATGCAGTGTGAAACGGATGGGCCCTACGTATTTCCCAGAAAGAATGGTGGTGTGTCATCCCAGCGTGCACAGCTGGCACAAACCGAACATCCCGAGGAAAAGCGCTGTAGCGCGCAGGAAAATGCCGCTTGGCTCAAATGTGCACATGAGTCACTCGCGATTTTGCATACCGGCGAGACGGGCACATCTGCTCAACAGATGGTGTTTGGATTCGCCAACATATCAGGGTTGGCACATCGCGATGTAACAAGCGATACTTGACACCACTATCCGGGAATGCCGACAGCGGATTAAAAAAAAAGAAAGGAATTCGCTCCTTTGTGCTTTTCATAACGTTATGTTGACCTATGCCAACAATAGCTTTCATATTTATAATAACAATATCGGGGGTTTTACATTCCAAAACAACCGTATGATTATGAGAGACGCCTTAGTGTAAGGCTTCGGAAGTTTTGACCACCTGGTGTTCTTAACGTCCACAAGCATCACACACGGGTCTCTTACCATTTCGCCTTCACCGAAATGTGACCGCCAGGACCGGGATCGAACCCGCGACCTTCGGGCCAGCAGCCGAGCACCTTAGTCACTGTTCGACCAAAGCAAACTATAGCTTTCACCTTTTGAACCACTTGAAGCTTACCGGAATGTGAAATGCGAAGCTTTAACATGGCAACGCTTTCATTACCTATTTTTAAATTCTCGCAGAGCAGTGGAAGGAAGCCCAAATTTCGGCATTGTTTATGTTAGGCAATTTTATATATGAAATAAAATTTTCCGCATTATGCCAGGTATTGTTCGTTCTCACTTGTTATAATAAACTATACAGATCTATAGACCGTCGCTCAAGCAAGTTTTCTGAAAAAGCTCGCGAAGATAGCGATTCAGCAGCCTTCAAAAAGTGCTTATGACTAACCTGGAGCATCTGCATTTCTTTTTCGTGAGTATAGTACCTTATACCCGTTAACAGTAATATTTCTCGATGTTCTCATGGCTAAATCAGCAGCACAGTTTTTTTTTTCAATCAATAATTGTGAAAGGGTCACCAGGCATGCGCAGCCCAGTTGACTTCAACCCAACTTCAAGCTCACATGTAAGTGCTTACGCATTAAGCACGTTAACCTTTTTATCGACAGATTTAAACGACTGCATTTGCAAAATATACTAAGTCGTTCAGGGCTAAAACAATAACAGCCTCAGTACATTGACAGTCACCTCGCGAAAGAAACGCTACAAGTAAAAAAACCTGTTGTTTGAGCGTATAGTCAAGTGCATCGACACCGCACACCAGAACAACTGGCGCCATTCGGTGGTAGACACCGACTACGCCACAGCTGTGTCTTTTCGGTGGCTGCTGCAACCAGCTAGCAATGCACGATTGTGATGTGACATCGCTACATCCTTCTCTTCGCTTCATGCTCTCAGGAAAGTGTAGGAACTTTTCATATTTATAACTGTGTGCATAGGCTTGCACACAGCGGGAGAGGGGGGGGAGCATCGCTACTTATTCTAGTTACCTATGAGGGGGGGGAGGTGAAAAGTCAGCTCCATTGACAAATTCGGGAGGGGTCGCTGCAAATCGAGGAGAGAGGGGGGCGCAAGACAGCCCCTTACATTGACATAATATAGGGGGCATGCTGCGACAAACCTTCACCCCCCCCCCCTCCCCATGATGTAAGGGGAACCCTGCACGCGCCTATGACTGTCCGGGATGGAGGAGGGCATATTTATTTCCGCAGCAAGCACTGCTTTCTCGGTTCGCTCACGATACCTGGTGCAGGAGTAAAGTTCGTGAAAGGCTATTGCTCCTTGCATATTCCATTGTCTTCGAAAGATTATTGTTCGACTGCTTTGGAAAGACACCACGTATGAGCAAGTGCGAGACAATATTTGTTTATTTTTGTTTATTTGTTCATGCTGTCAGCACTGAACGCCCTATTATAGGAGTGGAGTAAATCATATTAAACATAAATGTGCATTAAAGAAAGATAAAAAAAGGAGCCGTCCGCACCGAAAATTTCACAGCACATATCAAAATACCTAGAACAAATATATTATATTGATTAATAGACACGCAATTTCAGCAGAAAAAGCTCATTGATTATACATAAGCAAGGAAATCGTGCATCACTGGTGAAACACGTACATTACAACACATATCAAGACACAAATCACAAATGTCAAGACGTAATTACTTAAGTTTATACGTCGCATTGCACTGTTAGTGGGGGTTATGAAGGCACTTGTGGATTTTAGTGCTGCCGAAAATACAGTCAGCCAGTCAAGAACTTTATTGGGAGGTCCTGAGGAGTAATTCATTTATTTTCACTGCCAAATCGGGTATAGAATTCCGCTGATGAATCTCCCTATACAGAGCAGGTTGGTTGCTCGAGCTGATGTCGGGTGATACAAGAAGCCGAAACTCGAACGCACGCAGGGGAAACGATCGATTTGATGACGGGAAGCAAAATGCGACGTTGGTGACATCGTATTGCGATAAATTTATCTCGATATGAATAGGAAGATTCTTACTAACAAAACTCTTATTGTGCGTAAGCTGAAAATTTTTGCGCCTAAGTTTATTATAAGGTGAAATCATTTTATGTCCCATTGCGTCATTATATGACGTCACAGATCGCTGAAATTTTTGTCCTCTCCATGAAGCCACTATGACGTCATTGCACGTCATTGTCACTTTGTCAAATATGGGCTGGTTCGAGAGGCAATGCTAAACCAGTTGAGGTGCAGAAAGCTATCTATAGATATATATATGTGACGCTATCCCATTCATCACGTCTCCCATTCATCATAGCGTCATATATATATATATATATATATATATATATATATATATATATATATATATATATATAATGCCTCCAATCCTGGAGCCACTCCAAAACCATGTCAGGTAGAGAAAAATTTCCGAGGGTAGCGCAGAAGCATCAATTGTGCGATTGAAAAGGAGATGGCTTTCGCCTTGTGGTTGCCTTCGGCGAATTGATGAATGAAGTGGTGAGTTTATTTTTTTCTATCTTCCTTCTATTCACTTGCCGTATGAGTGCACTCACTTTTCAATAGCGTGGTCCTTAAACCACACAGTGAAGTCATACGGGGTGTCACGCACAAGAGGTCACACGCATTCGAAGAGTTCGGACACTTCAAAATGCATCTTGCCTCGTGTCTATGGCCGCCAGAGAGAGCAACCTTCTTTGCTTCACGATAGTTATCTTGAAATGAAAAGAAAAAAATAGATTGAGAGGAGAGGCTGCAACGGGTGAGAGTGAGAAAGCAGACGACGACGACGAAGTGGAGGCTTCTGCGCTGAAGCCCGTCGATGCAACGGCGTTTCCGGATTCGGCTTGGCTTATAGTGGTTCGCTGTCGGGCTTCGATTGAAAGCCCGCAATTACGTCCACCGATCCTTCTTCCTGTTGTTGGCGCCGGCTGCTGAGAAGATCAGAGTGAGCGCTGACGCGGCCGACGCTTAGCGGCTGGTATACGATTCGAGGGAGGAAACAGGGCCTCCCCGAAGTTTTGCGCAGCGAAACCGCGATCGCGAAACCATAATCAAAGGTATAACTCCAGAATTAAAATTAACAACGCAACACGTAAGACACCCCACATCGAAAAGAGACGACTCACGAGTGCCCGTGCGTGTGCTCCGTGTTTTTTTGACCCCCCCCCACTCAAACCCCCCGCCTTTCCCACTTCTCTAAAGACATTCCTTAGCTAGGGGCCTGGTCATATATGGACATCTGCACGTGAAGAGAGATGAGTTGCTTATGCTGCAGCTATATCTGCGACAGCGTTGCACACATTAAAAAAAAAAACACGGTGTAGCGGTTCTGGCGAAAAGCGCCGGTGTGTTATGTTTACTTTCTTTCTCTCTCACACACAGAGCCTCTCTCTCTCTCTCTCTCTTGTACAGGATAGTGACACGTCGGCTTCCGAGGGAATTTCCTAAGTCTGATCGCCCCCATTCTAGTCGCAGTAGGGAGTTACGTTCACCTTTTAAAGGCGATAGTCTTTCTTGGGGACCTACAACGCAAAAATTTTGGTCTGCCTGCCTGCCCTGCTTGCCTTGCTTGCCTTGCTTGCCCTGCCTGCCAGGCCCTGCCCTACCCTACCCTACCCTACCCTGCCCTGCCCTGCCCTGCCCTGCCTGCCCGCCCGCCCGCCCGCCCCGCCCCGCTTGTCTGTCTGTCCGTCTGTCCGTCTGTCCGTCTGTCCGTCTGTCCGTCTGTCTGTCTGTCTGTCTGTCTGTCTGTCTGTCTGTCTGTCTGTCTGTCTGTCTGTCTGTCTGTCTGTCTGTCTGTACGTTTGTCTGTTTGTCCACGCTTAACGGTACTGGGTACTCTGAACAGACCAGCCGATACCCTAAACCCCCGACCCCATCCGCAGCGCCCACCTATGTTGCTCAAAATTCAGCGTTCATACTCGTGCAATAGTCAATTGAAAAGCAATTATTGCGCGTATCCGAGGCACCAAACAACACGTACATATTCTGTATGTAGGTCCTTTACTAGAAAGAGGCATACATAGGTAATTCTACGGACCATAGCGTTTATCACGCTGCACTGATGCAACGCATGCACGAAAAGGCGAGTGTTTCCAACGCTTTGCTAAGATGACACGGTGGTGGCATCTACCCGTCGCCTTGTGTTCTACACCACATCGCCTCCGAGACGGGCACCCGTCTCAGAGCCACGCACTTCGTTTTCCAAAAAAACTGCCAAATAGCGCTCATGTCTCACGCGTGACGGGAATCGATGCGCTCGTTCGCCTCCGCTGCACGCTCGAGGCACCATAACGCAGCGCCTCCAGATTACCATTCACCGATTTTCTTGCAAAGAACATCAAATAAAGGTTTTCTTCACTCTCTCCACACGCAAGAATATCATCTTTCGACGATATTTGCAGATTAGCATGCAGATATGGGGCCAATTTTTTTTTTACCCCCCCTTTTCAGAAAAACGATGCTCTCGAACGCGTCTCAAGGACCAGCTATTTTCTGGTTTGTAAATATTCAAACTTAGCGTGGCCCCGCCGCGGTGGTCTAGTGGCTAAGGTACTCGGCTACTGACCCGCAGGGCGCGGGTTCGAATCCCGGCTGCGGCGGCTGCATTTCCGATGGAGGCGGAAATGTTGTAGGCCCGTGTGCTCAGATTTGGGTGCACGTTAAAGAACCCCAGGTGGTCTAAATTTCCGGAGCCCTCCACTACGGCGTCTCTCATAATCATATAGTGGTTTTGGGACGTTAAACCCCACATATCAATCAAACCTAGCGTGGTCTTGGACCAATATAATTTTTTTTTTCGCCGCGCAATGACGATAGACTGCGTTGAACGTTCGGATAAGAAAATTAAATTGTGGCATAAAGGTAGTTATGGGCTGTCGCGTTATCAGGAAGTTGTTGGCTGATTACAGACAGTGATTACACGCAGTTGGTCAAACGATGCGAAAGTAAACAAGATAAAGTCATAGTGCAGTAGTAAGTGTCAAAATTTTAAGAAACATATCAACACCTAACTGCAGCTGATTGCAAGCTTTAGCGTTATAACTGTTCTTAAAATCTTATCAAGCAGATTATTATATAAATTTCACAGAAAGTAATCCTGGGACGTGGGATAGGGTAAAATTGGCTCTAGCCACTGAAATATGAGGAATGAGGATTTTTTATTACTGTTAATTTACAGCAGCAGTACATACTAGTGTAGACCAACGGTATACACTAGCATGTGGAGCACGAAAATGTCTTGTTGAAAAATGAGCTTTGTAATGGAAGGAGGTATTCCTTTTATGATATTTTATACCCATTTAATTTGTTTTTATAGTAATCGCTTTCTCCTGCATTTCGATCTTGAGGGTCTTTCTGTAACGTGGAGGGTCTTTCTGTAAAGTTACGTGCAACTTTCAGTTTGCTGTGCAATGAAACGAAGAGTAAAAAAAAAGAGACCATGACGCAAAAGTTGCCTGCAGGGATACTCCTTTGTTGTCACACGCATTGCCCATCATTGCTCATGATTGAGGCAAGATGCTATACGTCGTTTCACCTCGATCCGTTTTTGGATGACCATAGCCGCATCACAAGTGCGACCCCATTACAGATATCTGCTGCATCGCAGGAACAGTTCCCGAATCGCTTCACTCCGCATTGTCTCTGCACGTTTATCGTCCGTTGCTTTCAGCAAGCACTCTTTTACGCGCGTGGCTTCTCGAACGGTCCTACGCACGCAACAGGCACATCTATAGGTAGAGTGGACCATTCCATAACGGAATGTGTTTTCCGAAGTGTTGTCTCCAGTTGTGCGAGGAGAGGTTACGGCCGTGAACGTGCAATTTACCCGGAATGCAGGCGCGGATATCGCATTGTTCTCATCACAATGACATGCACGCTGAATACCGTCAACTAAACCTCTATGTTCACAGTACCTGTTTTAGCCACGCCATGGAGCGCTCTCGCTTACCCCACGGCAGTGTAAAGCCGCCGTGGCACCCTTTCGAAGCAAGGGCGTTGGAGGTAGTGGTAAGGGGGCAGTTCGGAAATTCGGAGAATCGATTTCACGTCACAATCAATCCAGAAAATATGCGCACGCAACCCAGTAGACACCTGAACGATCGCGTCATCACGATCAGACGTCTTATGCGAGTCATCGTGGCAATGCGTGACGACCCGCCAAGGAACTACCCCTCTTACGCGGCAAACTACTCCGTAACCCAGGCTCTCATTACGCCGTCTTATGAGCCGGTCAGCGACCCTGTCTTCAGGAAAGCCCGTTGCGAGGGTGCGACCCTTTCGAAAACGCGCCAGGCTCGCTGCGAAACGCGACGTCGAAAACAATGCGCCGAAATTCCGGCGCTGCCCCTCCGCTCTGCGGGAGAGCGCCGAGATTGATGTGACCCGGTTTTCAAAGAAAAAGAGGCGTCCTTCGGTACGCGTGTGACGCCGAACTCCGCCCGTGTATCGCGGCTGCGCAAGGCGCTAATTTGAACGATCCGACGAAGGGTTGCCACGCGAAACCGGTTCCTTCGTGCGTCTCACCTCACTTGCCCAATTTATACGAAAGCGTTAGCTCTGCGCGCGGTTGCGTCGCTTGTAGTGCACGGTAACCCATTCTGTCGATGGTGCATGCTTCCCACATCGCCTCGCTAAAAGCGTGCAGCGTTGCGTAAGCAGCGGCTCGTGGCACCTATCTTCTCGGATTCAACCGCCATCGAAGGTATACGCAGCCCCATCGACGACGAATGTTAGCCGGTTGTCGATGTATGCACTACGGTCCACGTTTAAAGGGAATACTCGATCGAGAACCTCTCATAGTGCTGGCCCCCTAACGGCGAGAAGACGTGGAAAGAGTATTCGTGCATGGAACTATACTCTATCAAAAGGAGTCAGCTGCAAATCACCTACTAGTTTTTTGAAAGTATAAGCCCCTACGATTGTGCAGGAGGACGAAATGCGAACATGCCCTGCATTCAGGTATACCCTTTACTAGTGCAACCCTCTCCCCCCTCTCTCCCCCACCACTCATCCTATGAACATACATAAATTATGGTTGAAACTCCCCATTTTTATTTCGAGAATATTATTTTCTGCTTTTCACTTTGTTCTCTTCAACAAAGAACCCATCCGTATACGCTCGAGACGATGTCTCGCAAAATTCGCTGAATCACATTTCACATTGTTATAACTTCTACTATACCATGAAAATTTACTTGAAAATTTTTAGCATAGCATAATTTTTCTGAAAGACACTGGTCAATGAGAAATGTATTTATTATCGTTATTTAGGCAGTGATTTACTTGATTCAATACGGAAGCTAGGGTCGCTAGACTTACAAATAATTCGACGTGCACGAAGCAGTGGCAGTTTTTCCATGCTGTTTCGTTTCAATTTGTTATTCTTATTTATACGAATACACTACGAAGTTATGATGAGTAATGGGCAAAGCGCCGTCATTGAGTGCGACTGCTCATCGTTTATGTTGCAATAAAACTACATAGATGGTTATTTGCATAATTAGTTCATCGTAAAATAGCCCACAAATATTTACGTATTAGGACCATTGCAAGTCGCAGAACTAATAGGTAAGATGCATCCCCAACAAATAATGTTTCTGTTGCAATATAACTACATATCCTATATTTACACAGATATAGTTGATCGAGACACTATCTCCCACTTTTTTTTTTGTCTCTTTAGAATGTTTGCAGCTGGGATAATCTTCACGAATGGCACTCCGATTAAACCGTCAACCATGTCTGTACGGTAGCAAGATTTCTCTATAACGCAAGAAAAGATCCCTCGTTTTTCACCACCACTGCTTGTCGGAAGGTCGCGGTTTCCACCAGGGCGTGGCGATCGCGTATTCGGTGTAGGTGAAATGCTAGAGGGCCGTGTACTGCGTGATGTCAGCGCATGTTAAAGAATATCATGTGACCGGAATTTCTGGAGACCTCAACAAATTAAGGGGTATCTCATAATCATATCGTAGCTTTGAGAAGTGAAAACCAAGCTATTTTATTATTATTATTATTATTATTATTATTATTATTATTATTATTATTATTATTATTATTATTATTATTATTATTATTATTTGCGTTTAGCATACGAATGAGATACGTCCAGTTCTTGCAAAGTACGAATCTTCGCCACAATATCTGGAGCCCTGAATAATTTTTCCGTGTTCAGCATTGCATTTTCAAGCATGCTTCTCGATCCCGCAAAAAAAAACAAAAAAAACAATGCACTCACTAAATTGGACCAATGTCTTCAATACCAATTTCTTTGTTATTTTAAGTGACTGATACTGACGGACCCAGCACAGAAGGTGAGGACACGCGCTACTCAAAACCGTTTATAAGCAGGCAAAGGTTTCACATGTTCGTTTGACTAGCATGCGAGTAAAGGAATAAACCGACAAGTGCATATTAGAGACGATTGCGCTTAAGAGATGACGACGACGACGACAATGATAATGATGATGATGATTATGGTGATGATGATGATGATGACGATGATGCTTGGATCATTGGCACCTACCCACTCTTAGTGATCGGCCATGAGTCAGGCGTATCATACATGCTGAATTTATGATTAATATTCGTCTTCTTCTTTGTTGTCGTCAGCTTCATTTCGCGCAAACATGTCTCAGCCAGGTATGCGCCACCACACTGCAATTAGCTCCGGTTAGACTTTGTAGTTCCACTCTGCTCATTCAACGCGTTGGAGAGATGACCCCCCCAAAAAAATAACAGAGGAAACGAGTGCGAAATCGGTGCTGTGGCGTCGGCAAATGTCAGCTGCGCGAGCACGAGGAGACCAACAATCGGCCCACAAGCTGCACGTGCCCCACGCCAAGTCCCGTATCTAGGCTATCGGCCGTAAAACAAGGGGCCGCTTGCGTTGCACGCTATACTGCAAATCGTATCTACCTCGCCGAACACCGCATGGTTTCGTAACACACGGTATCCCGCACTAGGCGTCGCTTCTTCTGCTTCTTCTTCTTCTGACTAAACGAGTGGCCCCACGATCGGTAACGCGGTCACCGCGAGTGGTACACTGACCTAACGGCCAGCTGCTGCAAGAAGAGAAATTATGTACGCACACACAAGCTAGTGTTATGCTCGGAGGAAGTCCGCACAATCCGGGGCTCCTCTTACGATCGTCCCCGTCCACCCCGACCTTCGCCGGGTTAATGATGCGCGCAGAATGGACGAGACGCCGAAGCTGCTGCACGCTTCTTTATGAGCCCGCTCACTTGATACACCAAATGGTAATTTATCCTGTTATGAAACGAGTTGCCCGATGCAGGTTTTGTCTTCGTCTTCTAATTTACCGCGGGATGCGACACACGTGTATGTCGTGTAAGCAAACATAACGTACAGATATTATTCACCAACTTACTGGCTGCTGTTCGAGCAATATAGCTAGGACGTCCTATATGCGGGTTCCGCTCGCAGCGAGGCAGTAAATAGGAACGGTAATCTCCGTGAATGATGCCTCAAGTCTCGAATAAGAGGCGTGCTTACCCTCCATGATGGTCTATGGCACTCGACTGCTGACCCGAAGGTTAAGGTGGCCGCATTTTTGATGACGTCGAAAACGCGTGAGGCCCGCGCAGCACAGAGGTTCCGCTGCACGTTAAAGAACACTGTGAGGTCGAAATTTTCGGAGCCCTCCACTACGGCGTTCCTCGTAATCATATCGGCGTTTTGGGATGTTAAACCCCAGATATTATTATCATCAAGAAGCGTGCTTGCTGGTCTAGTGCCTGCGCATGCTATTAAGATTGGCCTACAAGGTGCACTTGAGGCGGACCCGTCCAGCCACATTCATGCACGGTAATTGGCGGGGTCTATAGTGTTTCCGCGCACACGTTCGTTGGCACCGTTCGCCGTGTACTATATACACCTTTTCACAGGAAGTAAAAAAAAACACCGCTATGATGGGGTGCGCGCGGGAGTACAAAGGCTAAGGGCGCAGCGTTGTCAGTGCATTCGCGATGGGACGCGCCAAATTGCACAGCCCAGGGAGGGCTATGGTGGCGCCCAGGGAGGTGTTTATGAATAGGTGAATAGGTTCGCGCTTCACCAGAGCGTTAAAAGCTGGTGACTGGCGTGTTCAGAAACTTGGATGTACGTCTGCTCGTGAAAGAACGATGAGAAGAAAAAGAAGGCTAACGGACGAAAAACGCCCGGATACAATAGCACAGAAACCAGTGAATTGATAATATTTTTCACGGAGAAAAAAAAAAGTGGTTACGTGAGAGCCTTTGAACATTTTCGCAAAATGTCGTTTGAATGTTGTCCGTCGGCAAACTTATTCTGAGAGTATCATTTCTCTCTTCAGTGCAAAATTTGTTGTACCATAAAATCCTGAGCAAGCACCCCCTCCCATCTTCAGGAGATTTCAAGTATGTGTCCTCTTCTATACCTTCCCACAATTCTCACGGCTTTATTCATTATTTTTATTCGACAAAAGAGGGCTATTGGAAGTATTGAGTACATGCGTACACAATCAAGCATTTAATTACAAGCATGGGTGTGCATTCTTTAGTCTCAGCGGGGTTTTACGCCGCCGTCTTGAATTTCCATCCATGAACGACTGAGGGCTCCTCTACCAGTCTTGCCGAATTATCATCGTCCTTGACCGTAAAATAGGGGACGCTTGCTCAGCATTTTACATATTAAATAAACACGTTTGTCGAAGGTGCTCAAAGCGCAATAGTGTTATTGAACTACTCTGCCATATGCGCTTCCGAAAATTCCACCGATATATGTCTGAATTTTTCCAAGGTGTAGAACAGAAGTCTCCAACCAACATCATCTAGTGGGCCCGAGCCACAAAATTTAGTCTCGCAAGAAACCGGTGATGCGAAGAACTATAGTTTAGATCAGGGAGGGAGGTGTGTGTGTGGGGGGGGGATGCGCGGAAAACGCTTTGGCATTTATTTTTTTTTTTCAAAATGGCCTTTCTCATATCTCATACAGCGAACACTAAATTGAACGACCATCGGTTTAACTAACATTTGAGAATAATGAATTTAAAAAAAATCCCCCACAGTTCTAAATTTTTCACTTTGACGAACTTCTGAGTTTAGTGAATATTTCAGTTGAACGAATTTGACCTGCGGACCCGAGTTCACCTTGGAGGACAACTCAATGAGGTTTGGCGCTCTTCAGCGCTGGCGTAACCGATGCATGCCGCCCCTAAATCACCCATACATCGGTGGTGGTACAACATCGCTTGCACTTTCATTGCCACCGAGGCCAAGCGTCCGGGCTGGAAACGAAAACAAGCCACGTGTGCTCAAGTACCTGCGCAGAGTAGTCAGATTTGGAAATTGATTTCAGTGTTTGTCTGAAACCTTCAAAAAAAATAGTGCGACGAAGAAGTTGTAATGGCTCAGGCAGCTTGAAATCCTGTATTTGTAGCCAATGATGTAGCACATATTAGCAAAAGTTGGAAAGCCTTAGTGTCACAGCAACAATCTGGGCCAAAGGCAGTGCATAGGAACGTAGGATTTCGGGACAGCTTTGTTTCTTGCACTTTAAGGGTACCAGTACAAATTAAAATTGCAGAATAATTTTCAAAATAAATCATGTCACACGTTTGACTTGATTTCTGCTGTGTGCAATGCTGTTCTGTATTCCAGTGAATATTCATTTCAGTGAACTTTCAGCTAAGTGAACTATTTTCTTGGATACCTTGAAGTTCGCTCAATTCAAAGTTCACCGTATATGGGTCCTTCCTAAAGAGTATTTGACGTCACCATTCTATAAACATTTCGTTGCCAATTCCTATAACGACTAAACCTTGGAGACACTGATTCTACTGTATGACATTTGTTCGACAGCTATGTTTCAACAGATGATGACCACATGTAGTGCCTCGAGAAAAAAATAACGTTTGAGAACATATCACACCACTGTGTCTCAACCGAAAACCAGGGAGGAAATAATGTGAGTACCATTTGGCAGAGTCATACAAGTTAATTCCTTTATTGGTTGATCGATTGATTGAAATAACTTTATTGGGGTCCCGCGGGACGCAGCACAAACGTTAGCGCCAGCTCCTTCTCATCTACACATGGTTCTTTTTAGCGGTAGATGGTGTAACTTTAGGGACGAAGCTCTTTAGGGTGTGGCTCATTCCCTCGTAGTAGTAGCCACTTCTAGCTAGTTTAAAGAATCGCTCACTAGATGGCATTGTGTGTATAAGTCATTGGAAATAATATCACTAGATGGCGTTAGTGGTTTCCGCATAATAAGAAATTCACAGCATATTCACGAAGTGAAAGATGATGAGTGGGACGAAGCGTCCGTCCATCCTATGCGTGCTCTAGTGTGATAGGAGTGGGCAGACGGACAGACGGACGAACGGACAGACAGACGCATGGACAGAAGGACGGAACACCAGAATACTGCAGGCTGAAATTACAGCGCAAATAAAGCAACACCCACGAATAAAATAAAGGTACTACACAAGCGCAGACTAACAATTGCTTTATTCTTTCACATGGCACGGGATATTGTAAGACATCAGCAACCTTACCGCACATGTACACACAATCGGGAGTTTTCGAATAGGAGCTCAAAAGTTTGGGGCCCCGAAGAAATAGCGTCAAGGCCACTGCACATGCGCGAAACCCGAACCGCGTTCGGGTTTTGGGTTGGGAACGCGATTTCTCGAGTTTAGCGGAAGCCCCAAAGTCTGCCCCAAAAGTTTTGGGACATACAAACGTGACGGCACCCGCTCAAGTGACGGCTCTCGGCCAAGACTACAGAGTGACGTAGAATAGGGGGAGTGTCCAAAGCGACGTAGACTTTTGGGGTCCCTATTCGAAACCTCCCTGATAACAGTTCTAGTCCAAAGTGTGTAACAGGGACTCTGTGAACAAGGATGACAGCGTATCGCGCACGCGAAGAAATGAAATCTTATTCTGATGAGTGGAGGTACAAATAAAAAAATAAGAAGTATAGGAGGGACAAAGAAGTGTGTTAGCGCTGTAATTTTTGTCTCACCGATATGTGCACTGTAGACTCAAATGAAGTTTTATTTTAGTAACCAGAATCGCCGCCAGCTGAAAACATGACCAGTGTCTTCACGAGCCAATATCTTGGGTCGCCAATCCTAAAAATTGGGGATCGTTAAGCTTCGCCTTTAAGAGTTGAACGCGATAGTGATATGCTGTCCCTATAGTGCTTGTGCCAGTGAAGCGCTTGTGCCAGTGAAGCCAATGAAAATGCTTGTGCCAGTGAAGCTTTCGCATACAGCTTCATTCTGTGTTATGGGTAGCATGCTTTAAACCAATGACAATTGTGCGCATGGAATTTTTCCTAACTTGCTATGCAACCACTATGTGACCTTAAATGAAAAGACGTAATATGTGTGCGTTTCGTATTGGGTGGGCCGCTTTAAACCATGAAGTCATGACAATCGCATCTGACGCCCGATCACAATGTACGCTTGTACCACGCATCATTACTGCGATTTTACATGCTGCAGTGTGAAGCATGCATGTATATGGGACGCGTGTTTTGTAAAGCATGCAAGTTATTTTCGCTGCATTTCCAAGCAGAGGAAGTTATTTTCACAATATTTCCAAGCAGGGCCGTTGCTCTATAAAGAAAATTAAGAAGAAAGAAAGGCTCGTTGCTCTGTAGTGAAACCCCTTCATGCCGCGCAATCAACCCAGGATCGACCTTGCGCAACTAAGATCCATCCTGTACACTACAATATTATGTTAACTTGTTTGAGAGTGCTATACGCTTTTTATTTCTTGCGTTGCTAAATTCTTATTTCGGGCAACCAAATGTTATTTTTTATTTTATTTTTGCGGAGCTATTTATAGAAATGGAGTAGTATAGGTAATAAAAACCTCAAACTCTCCGTAACAGGACAGCTATAACAGAACAGAACACCCTTGAGGGTGAAAAATGTGCAGTGCGTATGCACAACAATACCGGTGCCTCGCGAACAGTGGGGCAAGGCGTGATTGCGCTATAGTATACGTGACCCCAGGTTCGTTCATCTCGGACCGCTTCTAAGAAGGCACACGCACTCCACCCAGCTACATGACAACAGTGAATGGTACTGTTCACGCGAAGTGGATCGATGTGGCCAGGGGCAACCGCCCCGCGTCGAGCCTGTGGGGGGCGCCATTTCATTTTTATCCCGACGACGAACTTCGCATGTCGCTCGCCGTGCCTCATTGGGACACAGCATATATGAGCCACGTACCTTGCTTGCGTGGCGTGTGCCATGTTGTAAGGGCTTGCCTAGCTCCGTTTTTTTTTTATATCAAGCATCCTCTGAGCTTTTCATACGTGCGCAATTGTCGGTGGCATCCTAACTGCACAGGCGGGCGCACGGGTGGACGGGGCAGGGAGGCGAAGCCAAGAGGGCGCAGCCAGCTTCACACATTACCTTATTGGGAAGGGGGATGCTAACACACGGCGGGAGGGCTTAATGTCATCTCATTACATTGTCATAATAGGGAGGTGAATGCTGCGACAAAGGGGAAGGGTCTGAGTCAAGCGTGTACGTTTTTATAATAGCTGCAACACGGGGGGAGAGCTCAATGTCATACCCATACATTGTCATATTAGGGAGAGGGTTGGTGCGATCATTTTCGCCCCCCCCCCCCCTGTAAAGAGACCTTGCGCATGCCTTATACTTAACCATGTCCCTTGTCGCCTGTGAAATCGTCACATATGGCTGATGACGCTTGCGTGCAAAAGCAACGTGTGATACATAGACCGATTTTTTTTTTTGCAGAGTCGGATTATTGTGCAATATAAACGCTTAGGCAACTTCTCTGCGAACGAAAGCTCGGAGATAGCTGGGTGTGTGTTTGCAGCTTTCAGCAGCAAAAGCGTAGCCATTCACGAACAATAATGAGTAAGCTAAGACATACCACAAGACCTGCACTGGGCTATACATGCGCTGTATATATGATGTTTCGCAGCGACTAGGACGACAGAAGAGGCACACACATAGCGATAATTAACTTGTCAGCAAAACTGATCGCTGTCTCCTTCTGTGCTATTGGGTGTACATGAAAACCGGATGCGAGCAATGCACCACAACTAATAAATGCAGCCGTATTTTTTCCTATTCCATCTCTTTATTATTACACTTCATCTTGGTATTTATAAACGGAATCGGAAAATATAAGCCATGTTATTAAAGCCATGTTTTTAAATGGAATCAGATATCATCATAGGCACAAAACTTCGAATGGTTTCCTTTGGCCTTGGCGTGAGTATTCTAGATTAAACCTGGTGTGACGCTAGTCCAGTTACCGGCACAAAAATCTGCGGGTTAAGTTGACTGCGCATATAAGGTCGTCAGAAGCCCCCGAGGCAGCAGGAACGGCAACAGTGAGCTCTCCCTCGCAGTACCAGCTTCGTACAGCCTCTCCAGTGACGTTCATATAGTCTTCCAGACGTCGGACCGAAGAAAGCGCACCATACTGTGGGAAATCGCCTTGTACCACTGTAAAGAGAGCATGACCGCCGTTTCTATCTCTCCGCTGCACGCGATCCCACGGGGGAGAAGCGACGGTTCACCGCGCGCCTCGCGCATACCAGCCTGCGCCTTCTCGGTGCAATCGTTCGGGTGTTCACCTTTTCCGAAGGCGGCGTCGATATCCGACCACGACACGCCACCACATGGCTTCGTGAAACCTGACAACCACGATCCGGCAATTAGCCGCGCCGCTGTTCAGAAACACGAGGACACGGCGTCGTCGACGACGGCGCTATGTCTGGACCACAGACGGCACGGCGCCGGCCTGTCTGTGGGAACTGCGGACCACGGCGCCTCACGAAGACACGTCGGGCAACCCCTTCACCCCCATCGTCGAATGCTCTGGGTTCCATGTGAAACAACCTGCTGCAGGAAACGCAAATTGGAAGACCCTGGCGTCCTTGGACGCGGTAAATGGCTAGGTGCAACCCAGCGCCGAGGTTGGGATATATTCCTTCCAGTCCTGGCGCCACCTGCCCTGGATTCCATTGCAGTTGTATTTGCACGAGAAGGTATTGCGGAGAAGTAAACTTACCTCTTGCGTCACGAGCGATGTTGGTGATTTCGCTAATAGTCTCGCATAGCAGAGAGATATGGGATAACCCCTTGTCCCCCACACCCCTCTCCCATCACGGCGAACCGAGGCTTTACTTCCATTCAAATGGCTCGCCCCGGAGAAGGCGCCTCAGAATAGCCTTTCGGCCTTCAGGCACTGTTTTCGTTCCGAATGATCGGTCAAAGCAGTAAAGGTCGGGATAGTCCTTTCACACCTAGCGGAATTCGCCCATTGTTGACCAAATGACAGGGTACGCGGCCAGAAGAGGTCGGGAAAGCCCTCCGTCAGCACCCAACACCCGCTGGCTTTGCGCCGTAAGTCATTCATCCGATGAAGCGAGAAACTCCCCAAGGTCGGATGATGGCTCGCGCTCGATTCAGGAACCTGCACGAGAGGAATGTACGTCTTGGGAGCTAACCTTGCAGCTTTCACAAATGACAGCGACTTCAAGTCACGGTACATATCATGTGTCCCAACGGGATATGTGCGCTTACGTCGATATTTATTTGATTTGCATACTCAGGTACACAAAGACACAGAGGAAACAAAGATTAGATGGGAGAGAGGGCAAAGAAGATGAGGAAGAGAGAAAAAAATGACGTATACTTCGTCAAGTATGACCAAAAACATTAAAAATAAAAAAGAAGAAAAAAATAATTAAAAAGCAAAAATAATAATAAAGAATAATAAAAAAACCGTCTATAAACGCGTGGTCAGGTCTGTTTGGTTCATAAATGTAAGGAGAATGATCTGAAAAAGTAGACGCACGTTAGCAGGCATCAGGGCATGTTCGCACCTCCAAAATCGGAACACTTTTGAATGAAGCGAAAGATCTTACATTGCTGTGTGTCTGCTGCGGTCACTTTTTGTCCCTCGTTTGTGCACTGAATTTCCAATCTCGAACTATGCTTTTCACTCTCGCTCTACATTTGTTTTGTTCCGAGTGCTGCAATACAAACGAAACCACACAAACACACACACACACACACACACACACACACACACACACACACACACACACACACACACACACACACACACAAGCATTGCGTCCATTTGTCGAAGAGCTGCGACAAATAAAAAATTGTTAATTTTGCTCCTATAACACCAAACTGGTTCGTCGTACTCTGGCATAAAAAATATTTTTCAGTGTAACTAGACCACGATCTCTACAGGTACTCCATTTCCCTTACGAAACAAAATAAACAAACTAAAAGCCAGAAGTGTCTTGGAGGGGCCGCAGTGTATAGGCCACATTAACAACAGTTCTTTATTACGTCGTTTTTTTTTTCCCCAATAGCAAAGTTTTCGTTTCGACGGTGGTCTATCTCGCTGTCCCACCAAGTACAGCTGCACGCTTTTATTGACGATCCCTATCGATTGTTGCATATCGAGCTCCCTTCATCTGAGGTGAGTGGTAACCAAGTATACCATCGCCGATGGTCGACAAACGCGACGTGCGTGTCCTTCGCAGAGAGAGCGATCGAACTGTGGTGGCAAAGCCAGCAGTTGGGTGGTTGGCCGTCCCATGGTAACTTCACACAGGCACCATATTGATATATGGGAGGACACAGATGACAGGGCATAAATGAACGCAGCATAAATCTATAGCAAGTCTTGCGTAGTATTAACGTGACGTCAATGCCCCTAATTTTGATGCACGATTCGCAGTTTTCTTCAAACAAATAGGCCGAGACATATATAGTTTTCTTCCATATCCGCCAGAGGAAACTCTGGCGCTGCGATCGTTCAGCATTGGTACGCCGGTTTGCCTAATATTCATGCGTGTGGCTTCTAACGCACTTGCAGCTTGGTTTATCGTTGTGTTTTGGCAATTGTTCAGGATAAAATAATGCATTGTTGTGAACTTCGTGAGCCGATTTGAATTGGTGGGCCTAAAACGGTTAAGGTGGTGAACTGAAACTGCTGAACATTTGCCGAACTTTGTCTTGTGACGAAGCGGACGCACACCACACAGAGCCAAACGGAGTCGAAAGAAGAAAATTTAAACGAATCCCTGTTCTACTTATCAGTCCCAATCTCCCATAGACACTAGCGCTAGCGTTCCCTGTAGTGTACTATTAGGAAAATTCCATGGACCGAGATAAAGCCCAGTTTGTCACTGTGCGGGCTGTGTCAAAATTGCGGCCACGTTAACGTCCGCGTATCATCATTATTACAGGTATTCCCAACCGATTACAAAATACATTCAATAAATTCTGTCTAGAATCGCTCGTCGTCGCGGCGCGCTCGTCTGGCCACGATGAGGTCAATCTATTGTCCCCGAACGTTGAAAAACGATGAAGTGATTTTGCGCGAGATATCTGTGAATACGGTTCTATTTTTATATTTATTATTTCATACATAATGAAAGCAGGAATGGGACTTTATATAATAGTAAACAAAAAACAGAGAAAAAAAACAGACGAAAGAAATTACTGCATAAGGCAAAGGAAGTACGTATAGCAAAAGAACGATGAAAATGATGTTGTTTACTGACAGGTCACATGTTCTTCGACTGCATCTATGAGTTCTTTTGGGTGGTAAAGAGCGAATTTCACCAGAGAGGCAATTCAAAAGCTCTATGTAACCTGAAAAAAGACTGTACTTAAATTTGTACTGTATTTAAATGTATTAGTAGAAGCATAGAGACGTCTTACACTGAAAACATGGAAACTACGGGGACAACTTTCGTTAGTAAATTCGATTAGGTTACCATCAGAGAGGCAGGAGGGGGAGTCAGTACTTGCGCATAAGAATTGTAAAGCTTAAATTTGATATCGCGGGAGTCGTTATGGGATGTTTAATGATTGTAGGGCTATGGTTGTTGAGAAGTTGTGGTGGAAGTTATGAAAAGTATTTCTCTTCTTTTTTTCGCTCTTACGGTCATAAGGACGCGCCTCTTTTTAGCTCTTTCTCTTCATAAATATCAGTGTAACTGTGTCGTAAAGAATGAGATCATTTCTGGTCTGCTAGTGTTTTATTTCATTTCAGTCATAATGTAATTGCTTATTGATAGATGTATTTATTGGTTTTCTTGCTTGCTTGCTTGCTTGCTTGCTTGCTTGCTTGCTTGTATGTTTGTCCTTTAAGTATTTGTCAGTCCATCATATAGAAATTAGGGACGAAAAAGACGCAATAACATGAAATAAATAGATACATCACTGCAGAAGCAATCTCATTTCAGTCCACTAGCCGCTGTTTGGTGAGATGACACGCGTGCAGACACAAGCATTCATAACTGCGTTGGTCCATAGCTACGCACTGCATTCCATTCTCGATAGGATCGGACCAAGTTCCTCGATCATGCCAAGTAACCCAAGTTCACTGACTTTCACAATAAAGCAATATATCTAAATCCTTCGAATTAGATATTACCAGATGCCGGTCACAAACACAATACAACTTTTTTTTATTATGACTACATTACCACGTTACGCCATTGTGTGTTTTGCAGATGGGCACACGGAGTCCCTTCCTTTCATCAAGGGGGTTCTTGAATTCTCACGTGGTGTGATAGAGCGACAATATATAGAGAAAGAAAGACCTCGGTGACAGGTGTCGTCGCGGCCGTGCTTGCGCGCGCTAGAGAGTACGCCGTCACTCGGCATCCATCACCCTTTTAATTGGCCGGTTTGCTTCTTTTTTTTGTTTTTCCCTTTTTTTATTGCATCGCCTTAGGTCAATGTACCACACTGCCCTCGTAATACGTGGGATTTCCCTTGCTCAACGCGCATCATACGATCAATCGACGCTAACTATATGACATTCGGTCGACGAAACGTGTTTTAGTATATAGGCATGCATTCACCTCAAAGGGCAGAAAGAACTTCCCATTCAAGTGCGTACGTTCTCCGCATACTTAGGTGATGTTGCAAAGCGACCCGTCCTTCAGGTAGTAATAATTGATATATGAATAGTTTTTATTTTCTCGGCTATATATGTAGTGCATCAGGAAAGATGGAGCTGCAAACCATCTTTAGATAGCCCGCATCTTCTGGCATACCCACGTCACAAGGATCGCCCGAAAGTTTACAAGTTATCCTATACCGTGAGATGTTTTCGGTAAATACGAGTCCTGGTAACTGCGCCTCACTTACAACTTATCGGCGTTGTTATTTATTATGATAGAGTCGCTTACGACTTATGATACCACCACATAAGCACAATTTGAAATGTATGAGTTACATTACATTACAGAGGATAACACTTTCCGCTATCTCGATCGTACGACGCTTAGACACATCCTACGCAACACATGGACCTGTGATTTCCGAACATCATTTCTCTGATTCTATTATTATTGTTACGCGATCCGATCGCGAAAGGCAAATCAAAGGAATCATTCTAACGTACGGTTCCTAAGCACCACTCGTATCTAAAGTGGCTTAAACGTTCGGAAATAAACATAAAAGCACACGACCAAAGCAGATAAAGCATACATGCATGCTCGAAGTACTGTCATTTCGTGTATTGTTTCATGAAAGGCCGGGTAGCACGTTGCGAGATCTTCAGGTTTCTCGATGTGCAAGCTACGAAACAGAGAAAATGGGGGCGTATTTTGCTCTTAACGACGTGATTAAGGCTCATAAAAACATTACGTCAAGCGCAAGAACCAGCAACCACGAGGGAAAAGCAGATACAACACTGTACGACTCGGCAAAATAGTGACCGAGCCTGCGCGAAATTTCCGTTTCTTTATTTTATTGTTGTTGACGTGACAGCGCGATATTGACCACAAATAAGGCACCGGCTACTGCTTAGCTCCTACAGGTGTCGAACAAAGAGCATGTGGAATCCAAAATTTCCGAACGTGACATAGCTACACCAAATGCGATATACAACTTTAAGATTACCATGACACTGTGGTGCCTTAAAATACTAACAATAATGTCTCCTCGTATGAATTTCAGAACCCGTACACCACATAGATAAGTTTCTTTGTAACTCCTTTTCTTCGCCACGTAACCGCGTTCTGTGATTCTCTATTAGATGGCGGCACTAATGCCGCTCACCTCCCATCCACGGACGGATCGTGTCGAATCTGATACGATGCACGCCGGTATTTTGTTCTGGGAGCGGAAGCCCCGCTCTTGCCGGCGAGTGCGGTGGCTGGGCCCATCCCCGGCTGCGTTTCAGAGCGAGGCGTTCCTGGATGCCCCAGCTTTTCGATGCGGGGGGTTATCCCAGCCCGGTTACCTTTGAAGCGTGCAAAATGCGTGGGAATGCTGCACGCTTGCTGAGCATGGTCAATTAAAAGCACCTTGCAATGCACAGGTTGCAGGGCGAACAAAGTTTTGCACACGTGCAAGATGGAGCTTTTTGAAGGATTCGCATATTGTGCTAAATTTGTGTGCACAGTGTGTGCGAACATACAATTCCATATGGTTTAGGCGGATTCGGAGCGTCTTCGGGTGTGCGTATAGCTAGATTACCTTACTGGAACTTACCATGAATATGAATTTTCACAAGCGTGTTTTACCCTTTGGTTTATGCTAGCAGAATGCAGACATAAGCATGAAGTAGTCATAAGCATGACGTATACAGTTGTACCTCTTTTCCGCTGATGACATTCAATGACAGAGATAACGACCACTGGCCATCACCCGGATATATGCACACACGTTTTGCACGACGCTTAAGCCTGAACAGATGCAAGTGGTGCGGGAAATTTTGTGAAGTTCTTGCTGATTAGCGCTTGATGCTACCTCTACTATCCTTACACTGTTTACACCAAACGTTCGGCGAAAGCTGCTTCGCTTAAATGCACGAGACAGCAACACTTGCTTATGCACGACAGCCTGCATGGCAGGTTGTTATAATTCGCTGCTTTCCGCGTTACAACAACACATCTCATGCAAACCACGCTCTTGCATAGTTATGAGTATGGGCATGAGCTGCTGGAAAAACAGGCTCTGTTATAAAAATACCACCATCCGCATTCAATTTCTTTCTTGATTTATGCACTATGATCTCTAGATTAAACCCTGCATGCAAAACAACGTAGCCTCATTCTTCGACTGCGTTAAAAGTGCTGTAGACAACACAATACCGCAAAAACTCGTCATAAGCTTCGACGTTGTTGATTCTTGAAAATGACTATATTCGGGATTATGATGCGTGGGTACGGGTTCCGCTTTTACGAAGAGCATAGCAGGACAGCATGCAGACGAAAACAAGGCTAAGTTTAAGTGATGTGTGACTATGAGCAATACGATCATATGCGAAGAGACCACGTGGTCTTTCAGTCGCTCTGCGGATGCAATTGAGCGCAGTTGATTAAATCAACTTTACATTTACGCGCGCAAGAAAGGTTAACAAGTATAAAATAAAGATCGGACAAATAAGAGCCAACTTCAAACTACAAGCAGCGATAATTGTTGCAATTGTTGACACTACACCACCGTTACCACGAGTATCGACCGCATTAGGTATGATTCTCGGTTCTTAACTATTCATGTACAAATCGCGTATTATTCCGAAATAAGTGTATGCCATCTGCAATATTTTTTGGTGAGGCTACGACCATGGCTATGTGCGTCATCTGTTGCTCTTGCTCAACTGTCACATGCACTCGAACGGAAGTGCATATATATATATATATATATATATATATATATATATATATATATATATATATATATATATATATGTGTGTGACGCTACGATGACTGGGCGACGTGGCCTGGCTCATACGCCATGTTTATTCTACTGTCACTTCTTCCTCATCTGCTTCTACCAAGCGTCCCTGCCTTCTTACGTCACAGGATTTCCCCTTCCCCCGAAAGATGGCACCGGTTACAAACTACAACAAATTGAAAAAGAGAATAAACAAAACAATGGCCAAGTTCACAGTTTCATATCCCGACGGAGTTTCACAATCTCACTGAATCTTCAATCCCGACGGAGCAGTCCGGTGAACTGTATAACAACTCTGGTGGGCGAGGCTGACTGTTGCGTTCCGGACAGAGCGGGATACACGTGGATACTGGCAGTACTGCTAGAACTCTTGTTCGGGCTGACCAAGGTTGGAACGCTTTGTTGCATCGGCAGCTCAGATGTCGTCGGGGTTGTATTTTTCGCCGTGAATGGTGCAATCCTGATGCTTCTTGCTTGCGTGCTTCTCGACAGACTGTGGTGGAGTGCCTGAGTGCTTGCGGTTTGCAAGCAGTGCTTCCGCGTCTTTCTCGGCGCTTTCTGTGGTGTTGCAGTCGGCGGAATAGCAGGCGCTGGGAGCGTTTCTGGCGACATTTCTTTGTCCGAAAGTGTCTGACGTCTTGTTGGTTTGGAGATCCTATTTTTTTGATGTTCTTCAACTGGTGAACGCACTTCCATTAAATTTGGCGTTCGCCGATGCCCTCGTTGCAGTCTCTCTCGTTGTTTTCTGAGTTTGTGAACTTCGTTTTGCTTGCTTTGCTGGGGCTGCTCAGGAGATGGCTGTAGTGGCGCCCCTACTGGAATCGGGAATTCATTTCCTTCGAGGTTTGACGCGTCCTGTAGACAGCTGATGCATGGTGAGCTGGTGTCTTGCGTATCGGGCATAGTTGGTAATGTGCCATGATTATGCTCTTCAAGGGCTTCTTCGCAGTTCACTGTGAGTGGTTCTTGCGCCTGGTAGCTTGTGACGTTCGATGCGTCGGAGCCTTCAGTGTTTCTTCCACTGTCGAGTGTGTATGGACTGGATGGCGATGCATGAACCCGTGTGGATGGAGCATGGCTCGACAGGGTATTTTCCCGATGCGCCAGGTCATCTACCATAAATACGGCGTCCTTATAAGGCAAATGGTGAGCGTTAGGAGCGCTTGAAGAACCGCGTGATGAAAACCCAGGTGGTGGACCATGTATGCGAGACGAAGCATGAAAGGCATCAGTAGGGTGAGCGACGTCTCGAGTCGTATGTTGGTGCCACGACTTTGGAAATGCCGACTTTCGTGCACAAGGGAGCTGCGCTTGACGGTCGGGTTTTTCCCTATACACGCATGGCCTTCCGTAAGTAAACGCATGTGCCACTTCGTCTTGAGGCAATTGTCGATTCACGCTGGAATTTCGAATGCTTGACGACTGCTTAGGAAATTGACGATAGTGTGCAGTTGTTTCTAGATGGTTGGCAATGAGTAAGTCTTGGTCATAGTCATTAAAACGGGTAATCATCTCCTCTTTGATTTTTTCCCATGACTCGTCGTTCTCGAATATGTGAATTAGGTAAAATTTGAATGCCTCACCGGTGACGTAGTCGCTGAAGTTCGTAACCATCTCCCGTTCCGACCAAGATGCAGCGGTAGCGTGGAACTCGAACAGGTCGAACCAGCCCTGTACAGGTCCATTGTCCGCTGCTCCGGTGTACTTGGGGATGGGAAGGTCGGTCGATGATTCTGTCATGGTGCTGGTCGCTGTGTGCGGCTAGGAGATGATTTTGTAGTCGATGTATGGTCAGGGCGTCTTGTGTAGAACTGCGTCGATGATGAGACACTGATGAAGTGGCTGGGAGGTCTTCATCCTGTCGACTTGTGTGATGCTACGATGACTGGGCGACGTGGCCTGGCTCATACGCCATGTTTATTCTACTGTCACTTCTTCCTCATCTGCTTCTACCAAGCGTCCCTGCCTTCTTACGTCACATATATATATATATATATATATATATATATATATATATATATATATATATATATATATATATATATATATATATATATATATATATATATATATATATATATATATATATATATATATATATATATATTCACATAGGACTTTGGACCCAAATCAACGAAAGCGAAAGTGCACAATGCTTTCTTGAGCATGCTGAATAGTAGCTCTGTTTCACGGTATTAACGACTCTAAACATCTGCATGAGGACAAAACATTCTTCAAGGACTCTGCTACGGTAAACTTTAGAAACGAAGCAAGTGGACCATTTACGAACCAAACGCGATATTTTTTTCAAATTTTCAAATGAGCAATGAAGTGAAAAGGTGCACAAGCCACTAGCAACAAGAAATATTCCACTCATTTTGTCACAAGCAGACGCCTCTATTTTATTTATGTATTTACTTATTTATGAGTACTGCAACCCTCACTTAAAGTTTTAGCAGAGTGGATACACAAAGTGTTGCATTAACATATAGGTAAACAAGAATAACACAGGTAACGTAAGTATATATACTATTAAAACAAATATTTTTAAACTTAGAAAATTAAAAACAATCGTTCACAATAAACAGGATCAATGGCCTATAATGAAACGTAGCACTACATTCACTAGACAATCACCACTGGAGGTTTCCTCTACGCGTCCTTTACGGCGCAGGTAAGCTAATAGGGCTCATTCGTAGCCTGTAACCTCGTTTTCCTTGTCGCACCTCTCTCAAAGGCCTTAGTATTCCGGTGATGTCACTCTGCAGTTCACAATATTTGGAGCATGTACAATATCTATACCCTCAAGAGCAGATGCCAGTGCCATTTTTGGAGTTCCAGCCGGGCTTGGCCAGACTCGCTCATCCGCTATTTGCGGGCCGGTCGCGCGTGGCTTTCTTTGCTTCGGGATGATCTATTAACGCGCATCTTCTTTTCTTCCAGCCGGCACTCGGCGGACCTCGTTATAGCTTCGCACCTTTTCGTGCCCTTGCTGGCGGCGCACGAAGGTGCTAAATTCGAGAGAATCCCGCTTGCGTAATTTCCCGCCGATGGTGTGGAAACCGCGGGCCGCTGCCAACTGCGGTCGAGTGCATAACTTACCAGTGAAAAGCGTTAAAAAAATAATGGTGACTGTGCAGTCTGCGCTCGCCAAGAGCATTCATCACTGGAAAAGTTGCACTTTTTTTTTAAAGCCGCAGGGCCACCGAGGGTTCGCGAAGCCACTGGAAATGGCTATTGGGTGTTCTCCGATGATTAACTGTCACAGAAAATCGTTTAGGTCACCATAAATAGAAATAACGAGCCGAAAGCAATGAGGACTGAAATTATTGCAAATAGTGTTTCTCTTTCAATAGTGTTCCCCCAGTAAACGTTCGCGTCTGATTTTTTTTTCTCTCTCTCTGAAGTACCGTTACGATAACTTTCACCTGAGATGATTGGTTCTAATTTATGATTGACCTGACATACAAACACACGCAGAAAGAGCCACATATACAGACGCCGTGATTCTTTTTGTGTTCCTCCTTTTTTTTCTATAGGTGTACACATTGACTTGTGCTGCCGGTCGGTCACTAACAATTATACTGGCCAGGCATCGGAACTTCTAGAAAGCAACTCGGCCACCGAATGGCTGACGAAGGCTTGAACTGCGTTGCAGAGATTTACAGATCGCGGGTGCATCCAGGCAACGAGCGGAAAGCGTAACGGTCAGCTGACTAAAATCGCCTCTCTCTTCACCGCTGTTCTTTCTCAAGCCGCGTGTTTCTTAAAATGGCCGGTCGCCCAAGATCGTGAGTCAGCTGTGAATCACGATGTTTTGGTTCTCGTGCAAAGTGCTCCATGCTCGGGCGCCAACAGGCGCGTCCGTCTGAAAGCCGGGGAAACTGCTCCAAAGAAAACGCTTGCCTCTTCGACAAGGCGGTTCTATAAGCGCTAACGATTTTGCTTGAAATGAAAAAGAAATCGTTCAGTTGCTTTGTTCATGTGAGTACCACCTCTATAGAAAGTTGAAAAAGTAACAATGAAATAAATATCGGCTTCACACTTATTACCGGCATGTACGAGCTCAGCAAATTTTCGTTGAAAAAGTACGTCACTTGTCACACTTGCTGGAACTGTAAAATGGACGAAGATATCTGTATGTATTTGTAATAGGTGCGAGATATAACTGTCTGTGATTCTCCTCCATATTAGATACAGCTTACAGCGTCTGCGACTCTTAAGATTGCAGAAAAGAAGAGGGTCTGTACACGCAGCTAGTATCGCTCGTAAAAGAGTATTACGAGCAATTGTAATGTTTAATAAATCATTCGTTAATCCGGGTGCAGGAGCGATACAGAACACCTAAGAACGAAACGGTGTTTGAATTCTGGCTCAGTACAGATATATACAGTTACGAATGATAACTGCTACATTGTTGCTTGTTCTGGATTCCAGGATTAATTTTTTTCTGCGTTAATTGATTTGAATATGTGCGTAACGCAAGTGAAATTTCACTGCGCTGAGCACCATTAGTGAAGCACGCTAATAATCGCCTTTGAAAGGCGTGACAACGTAACACTGTCAGACAATGCCCAAGTCAAGTACGCAGAGCCTTCATCAAGAAACTTGTAATAGAAAGGGGGAAAAAAGAAAGAACCTGATCACTTCGCATTATGCCCTGATGGGACTAAATAAAGCCTCGCCTTCACCGTATACTCTCCGCATGGATGTTCGCATCCTTCTTCCAGCCCGGAAATCGGAACTAGAAACGACCGTCACCACCAAGATTCAGTGGGTGTAGCCTTCACACAAAAAAGACGAGGCCTATAGTGCTCCACTTGCGTTCGCAGCAGCGGCATTTTCATGCGGGCTAAACGCACAGTACGACTGAGGACTTTTATTTAGGTGCGAATCGAAGAACACCAGGAAGTCAAAAGTGACACTGACTCCCTTATTACAGCCTTCCTCATTAACATATCGCGGTTCCAGCACGTAAAACTCTGGTATCTATTGGTAATATTTACAATTTAAGCGATTTGTTTCCGTTTTCTCGCTGCTTAGGGAAAAAGAAATACTTTTGAAATCAGTTTTAATTATATACTCATTCGGTCACATGTCTGCTATAATTAGTTATTCCATTATGTCAGTAAAGTTGATTCGTTTACAAAATATTCCTTTTTGCCAGCCAACGCTTAGTTTTTCATCATACTGTAAAAATACATTTAGCAACAGCACTTAGTATACCATCGTAGAGTTCAAAATAAGGAGATTCACAATAGACCTTTACCTTAGTGCAAGTGCGCTTCGCTACACCCTTTGTTCGCCGAACGAACAATTTGTTAGCGGAACCTGTCATGCTTCAGGGCGACGAAGTCCTACTCGATTGTGTTGGGGCCTTTCTGTTGTGTTGGTTTATACCAAGTGAGCCGAGTTTTCATTTTCCACGCTATAGCGCAAGCGAACGGTGCTTGATTGCGTTGTTTGCGGTAAGCGACTAGCCGACATTAGTTGGCCGAACTGCATAGCAGGAAAGCTAGCTTAACAAGTAAAAAAAGAAGTGCGTACAGTTTGGCAGGTGAGCCGAGCAAGGTAGACAACGGGCGGGAGTAGGCAACGGTGGCCTCAATTCGCGCAACGTTCCGATGTGGGCCAACTGCCATCGACCGCCGGACAGCGAAGAACGACGGACGGGCGACGTCTTGGGAGCCACGGCTTCAAGCTGTCATCAACGCAAAGTGGAGCGCCGACGAAAGATCCGTTCCCGAATCCGGCCAGCCGCGATGGGCGTACCTTTTCAAAGCATCTGGGGCTACTAACATCGCCACTACCGTCTCTGCGCACGTTTAACCCATCAGACGCGAAAAGGGCCCCTCGGCGTCGGCTGGGGTTATGCCAGAGATCATCACGACGTGATGGCATCACCACATGACATCATTGCTCAGGACTCCACAAGTCACGAAAATTCTTGACGTCATCATGGTGCCGTATGGTGTTACATAACCTGACCTTACACGACGACGTCATCGCATGACATCACATAAACATGAAAACTTGGGAATATTCACGAAGTGAGCGCACTGATTGAAATGGGGTTATACCACAAGAAAGGGTGAGGGTAGGCCTTTATTTGAGAAATCGACACAATGCCTCCGCCATTTATGCAAAGGCACTGGGCACTACTTGTTGCCTTCCGTCGTGAGAAACAGCCATCGCCACTCGCAAACGTGACCGCCTTGTCTCATTGATTGAGCAGCGCATTGGAGCCTCGATGTACGTTTCTGCTGCTCTGTGCATGCGTACACATCGCCAGGACGTTGCCGGTACGTTTCGCGAGAATAGCGTCAGCGAGCGTCCGCTTTCTCACGATCTATGCTGAGCCGTGCCTTTGTTTTCATTCCCCGGGGGTTTGAACGTCGATGCACCAGCAGCAGCGGCCGGCGCGGCACTGACTCAGGGCCGCCCGTTGACGACGTCGACCCGTGACAGCGACGCGAATAAACTAAAGCGAGCTCAGTGTGTGTCAGCCATGAACAACACCGCTTTCTGTTCGCCCTCTCTCTCGCGTGCGGCTGCACAGGAAGAAAGGTGGGTAGAATGGACGGTAGACAGGTGTCTTACTTCCTCGTTCTTTTTTTCATTTTTTTTAGAAGAAACTCCTTTGTTGTTGCAGAAAACGTGTGAACCAGCGGCAACGCGAGAACTGTGAGAACAAGGAAAGTAAAGATGGAGGCACATGGCGGTGCTCTATCGGGAGCGAATTATTTCACGCTTTCAGGCTTGGCAATGGCATGGCTTTAGTACCCCCGAATCTGAATTCAAACAGCGTGCAATATTTAGTTAGTCAGTGTGTGAAATATTTAGTTAGTTAGTTAATTAGTAGTTAGTTCCGTATATCCTCAAGATATACCTCATATTCCGTATATCCTATATTCCGTATATCGTATATACCTCATATTCCGTATATGATTCCGTATATCCTCAAGATGGAGGTTGAATACATCATGTTCCTATACCTAATAGTAATGCAAATAATGACGTACAAAAAGTTACAGATATGTTAACAATACACGTTATTGTAATAAATGGTCAATACAGACACCTAGAGTGACAGTGCTGTAAGTGGAATTTGTTACGCAAAGTACAAACACTATTAATAATCAATTGACAACAGAGGTTATTCTGAAAATTGGTAATAGCGGCGACGTCGAATGACAGAATCCTCAATACCATCGACGGTGCAAGAAAGGTGATTTTATTCTGCATGAGCAAGCCTTGGACACAAATGGATCAATATATGCGCACATGTCCCGTTGCTTAGTGACTTTCTCGTTGTTTGAATGGGAAAGTTCCGCCATCCGTTCACGCTATCTTGAACAAGTTTACTTGCAGTGGTACAAGAAATACTCGACGGTTTCCGTGTATTCTCGGTGTGAACACGTAAAGCTTTTATTCGTGGTAAGATAATAAACTTTTCGAGTTCCATCATCCATTGGACTGCCATGACAATGTGTTTAATATTTGCCTTGCACAAATCATTGCAACGCGATGCGAGCATGAAATAAAAAAAAAGGGATAGAGAGAAAGAGATAAGGAAAAAAGCCGGAAGGCAAGTTAATCACTTGAGACGCGTTGAAATCAGATCGCAGCAACAGAAGAATTGTTTGCCCGAAGGGGAAAAGGGGAGCAAAATATAAAGAATGATCTCGGAGGCACAAACTTCGCTTGGAAACGTCAAACGTATCTCCAATTAAGTATCCGCCGCTGTGGAGAGAGATTTACATCGCGCTGAACCGTGGCAGGAAGTTAAGCAGACCCCATGGTCTTTGGGATTCTTGTCGAGTTCACTTAGCCTGAGGCCAAAGCCTACAAAAGCTCTATTCGGCTGCTGGACTGTAAATGTTACCGCAGGTGGTGGTTTATTCTGATACATTAGTTGGTTGAGAAATCGTTAGTAAAACGGAAAATACCATCACTGTTCGAATTGCTCCGAGAGGTCACTGGATATTGTCAATAATGCATTTACGACAAAACGAACGGAGATAAGGCCAGGAAAAGGCAAATTATTTCCTTCATTCACTAAGCAGTGCCTGCAATTTCAAGCTGTTACCTTGACAAGCGTGGCAGAACACGCAATTGATAATGATCCCGACCGTGTTTGTGTTATGGAAGATCCGCAATGCTATATGTGCAGAAACGTTTCAATGCATTGCACTTCGGTTGATATTGATGTTTAGGAATGAGAGTTTCTCTACCTACTCAGGGACCAAGTGTGTCATACAATGTCATGCCAAGTCACCGGGACGTCATCACATCCACTTCTCTTAAAAAAACACCCCTTCCCTCCCCTCCCACACACACAAAGAACACACTTTTTTGCGCCCGTACACTACCTGCTAGTGCGCCCCGTTGGCTTCTTAACGGTACGCCTTCGGGAGCTTATGTTGCTCGCTCAACGCACGCTGGACTTTTCGGGGCCTGATTAAACCAAACGACATGCTTCTCAATCATCCTATGTGGTCGAAGCTTCCTCCCTTGATACACAGAAGGCAATGCGTCTTAGAAAAACAACAAGGGGTTTACTATGTAAAGTAAGAAGGATAACGTAGAGAGAACGAGAGAGAGAGAGGCAATTGGCCACAAAATGATACAACCTGTCTTCTTTCTTTCCCTTCACACAGCACTTCCGAATCCGAAGAAAGAAAGAACGAAAAAAAGAAATAAAGAAAAATTGAATAAATACATAAATAAATAAGTGAATAAAGAAAGAAAGAAAGAAAGAAAGAAAAAGAAAGAAAGAAAGAGAGAGAGAAAGAAAGAAAGAAAGAAAGAAAGAAAGAAAGAAAGAAAGAAAGAAAGAAAGAAAGAAAGAAAGAAAGAAAGAAAGAAAGAAAGCGAGTGCAGTGTCCCGGACTGAGCGCGATTTTCAGCCATGCTGCTATTCTTGGAGATGAGAGAACGAAACGCTGCAGGCGTGTGGCCGGCTCTTAGAGAGACAATCGGGCATGCGCAAGCGACACTGACTCCGCCGACGAACACGCCGCCGCTGACATAGCCTCCGAGATCGGATAGTTTCCGTGGAATGGACGGGTCTCGAAAGTCACACCGCGTAACTGTAGCTCAACTGTTCGCATGTAGACACTAGTTCCGCGGGCTTTTTGCATCACCGCGTGCCTTCCAAGCGGACCTCGATGAAGGAAGAACTCGCCCTCCCGCGCGCGCGCGCACATTCTCGGCCGGCTGCTTCACGGCTCTGGCATCGCTGCCAAAGCCGCAGATTCGGCCGCCAACTTGCCGTGGCGCGAGGCTCTGAATGCGGGCACCCTGCCACCGCCTGCGCGGACGCCCCTGAATAGTACCGTGCAGCGTGCCGGAAGGGCGGAGTATGAGTATTTTCTTGGGTCCCACGGTGAATGCCTGGTGGTGAAGCGCAAGGGCTGGAACGCAGGGCCACGCGCTACGCTGACGCACGCTGGGACAACAAGGAATAAAAAGGACTTAGCAACGTTGTTTGTAGGGCGAGTTGGAACAATTCAATCATAGTGTAGTACAGCGCCCTTATTTGTCGGCCCTTCTTTAGTTTTCACCTCTTGGTTTTTTTTTCTTCTTGATTTTTTTCCTTCCTGGTTTTTATCTTTTCTCGCTTTGTCTCTGCATATATACGAGCGTCCCAATCTAATAAACTTTAGTTGGAAGAACGCACTGTGTCCTCGTTCTCTCGCTCGTTTGATGTCTGTTTTTTTTTGCGCTGCACTACACTATGATTAAATACAAAGGACACGAACTGTTGGAAATTCGTGTCCTGAAAAGTTTGGCTAAAACAATGGCTAAACGCTGCCTTCACTATATTTACCTTTCTTTTTTTGCACAATTGTATATATATATATATATATATATATATATATATATATATATATATATATATATATATATATATATATATATATATATATATATATATATATATATATATATATATATATATATGAACGAACAGTTGCGATATTTGTTCGAGAGTCTCTGTATTTCTGCTTCCTGCTCGTTCCTTTGCCCTATCAACTGCTGACCACGAAGAAAGCTCGTATACCCGAGGTACTGCAGAAATAACACGGTATTCGTTAAACGCCTAGCTTACAGCAGTGATTTATTCACATGATTCATTAAGGACTGTACCAATGGGAATATCAATTATGCTCGAACTTATAGGTGCTCTTCACTAACAATAACATTGAGCCGAAAACGCCTTTATTATTATTATTATTATTATTATTATTATTATTATTATTATTATTATTATTATTATTATTATTATTATTATTATTATTATTATTATTATTAACTAAATGGTAGGAGGTAGCTGTTGCCAATAAATGGCCCCACTCTCATTCACTTCTCATTTCAATAAGAAAAGGCAAATAATTTTAATCAAAGACCAGTCATGCAAAACCTGTAGGCCATCGATAATCTTGGAGATTCTATTCCGGGCGAATTCCATGTCACGTCAAGCTGCAATTTAAGTATATAATAACTCAGAGTTGACATTCAGTATACGTCATTCATGACAAATGAGTGAACGATTAATCGAGTAAATTGTTTTTTTTTTTTGTTCAAGTGATCATTCTATCGGTGGTCTCCTGATGCGCACGTGTACTCGTGGCATCGCTGCACGCAACTTGGACGGACGAAGAGGCAAACGTTGAACGGCGCATCGTCAGCGCTGTTCGGCTGCTAAGGTGGGTGCACGGTGGCCGTGGTGACGTAGCGCGCCGGGAACTCCGCTCGAAATAGACGGCGAGGCCTTCCCGGAGCCCGACGGAGGACGACGCCGACCGTTGGCGCACGTCTTGAACGACGCCAATTCGCTGTCACGGCGACCGAAGCACTGCGCCGTTCGACTTCACAGTGCCTCGAAACACGTCACGCGCGCTCTTGCTTTGTTCCTGTAGCTTGCTTCAGTCGGATGTGTTATGTTCTCGCGCTCGCTGTGCCTCGCAATCACGTAATTCTTATAGTGGAGTGCGTTTCATCGGTAACGATGTTTGGCGAAATACAATTCGCTAAATATATGTTTACTATTTAATTGAAGGACTAGTTCTAAACGACATTTGTGTTCTCTATGTACAGTGGCCATTGCACAGACTGCAATTATCCTGCTACTCACCTCGTATAGCGTTGTTTGATGCTTAGATGCGTCTTTATAAGGAAAAGGTGACTATCAACGTTGGAATCAACACAAGTGATGCGAAAAAATCCTGATGCGATGACGTCATGAGGACTTTACAGGCTGCCAAAATAATCGAGAGCCGACTCGCCCAAGCAGAAGTTTTAGCAAAATATGCGACTTCACAATGTCGTCATCACACCACATCCTCGCTTGGTCAAAGGTGCGTCGATCACGGAGGCACGGCAAAACCTTGCGAGGGGCAGAAAGCCTTCAATGCCTCCAGCCTCGGAGGCCAGCGATAAACCTGGTTGGACGCGGAAGGACTTCAGCTTAAGGACGGCAGGGATGGGAAAGGGTGATCGATACAATCGACTGAGAATAAAGAGATGATAATCGCTTTCGCTCGCCTTCTAACCGTCTTAGGTAAATACGTAAGAGGTCATCTGAGATATTGTTTTCAATTTTTTGCATGCATTATTTTTATCTTTGCTCTTCTTTCTTTCTGTGTTAGCCCTTTTCCTTCCCACCTTAATGACGCGACATTATAAGGTTCATAATGACATGACAATATAGTGTACGATTAGTGTAGGAAACGAAACCCTTCTCTTCAGTTTAGCCTCACTACACTTACCTTATTCATCTGCAGTTATCCCCATCTTCGTAAACGCTTCTACCACCAGATATTGCAGGCTATGGTAGTTGGCATAGGCATGCCTTCGGGAGGGGGGGGGGCAGGGGGGGCTCTGTGACACCTTGCTCCCCCCCCCTCACCTGAAGAGCAACCCTGTGCACACCCATGGTTGCGAGCGACCCAGTGCTCAGCATACCACGCCTGCACATACCCCGGTGGTCGCTACCGAGCAGGGCATCCCTACTGCGCTCCTCTTATCCGGCGAGGGAATGCAGGCTCCTCTGAGCAGTTTCGACAGCGTGCCGTCCCAGAATAGCAGCGCCCGCGGATCGGCCGCGATGACGAAGGGGGTGTGCCGCGTGTGCTGCGCCACAAGTGACGTCGCAAGAGGTTCCAGGATCTTCGAGGCCTTTTCACGCTTCCATAAAGCATTGATCCGTACGAAAACTGATATAACAACTGACAAAAAAAAGCAGAAAGAAGTGCGAAAAGTTTCTTTAAAACCACTCCCATTGTTTCTTTTTCTTGGGTGTATTTTTTTCCTACCCTGAAAAAAGCTGACGCGCAGAACTCTTTGTAAAGGTGAAGTCATGTGATCACGCTTCCAGTGTTGTCACCATCATTTTTGTTTTTGATTATGTCGTTTCGTTGCAAGAAAATGAATAGAGTGTACTTTGTAGATTGATAATCAAATCAATTTGTATTTGTTGCTTCTTGCCTAGCGTTGATATTCAGATTTAAAACAAACTGGCCGTGTTACATTTTTGGTTAACTTCAAAGGTTCAACACTCCTAAAATCTTAAGCCTATAGGCCTAAATAAAAACGCTTTATGCCTTAATAAATTCCAGAAGAGTATGCATGTATAGTTGCAGTTTTGTTGCATCTAACTATAGCTGCAGTACTTTAAGCACAAACTCTAAAAAGGAAACATTGAACAATATTGAATAAATTACGCATTAATATAGCACATTCAAGACCCCTCAATAAGAGATAGCTAGCAACTTCCACGCGCAGGAGAAGCCAGAGAAGCAGCAAGATTTTCGAGTCGTTTTCAATGAGAGTGTGACGGATGCAGGAACACAACATTGATGGACGTTTCCGGCTGTGAATTTAGGTTATCTTTCACCGTCACTCCTGCTTCTATAAGTTTACTTCACACCGTAAAGGTGGCAGCCGATGGTTGGAAACACAATGTGAGGATAAGTTCAATGAACAAGTGCCTCAGACAAGCTGAGCACCTGTTCCCGTCTTTGTCAAAGGCAACTCGTCATCCCTGTCATGTTGGTCTTAAATCGGGTTAGTTGTTGACGTCACGTCTCTTGATGTCGTGGCCGGTACTTGTTGAAGTCCCGAGTTCATACAACCTATCCTCCCTTATCTCGCACCGTGCGAGGGTGCGCAGACGTAGCTCGTTCCCGTTTCGGACTAAGCGGGAAGTACCATTCAAGTATAAACGCCGTACGCAAAACAAAAAACGAGCGTGCACTATTTGTGTCCGCCCGTCAGGCGGTGGCCGTGACTTCGTATGTCACGTCACGTGCTCCGTCTGTCACAGGGTGACGAGACGGTACAGTGCCGCGAAAAGTCGGGGAAGGTCGACCGTCGTCACGCCTGGGCGATGTTCGCTGGCAGCGCCGGCCACCGCCAGCCCAAAACCGGCCCGTTTCCGAGAAGCTTCCTTCCGTCCCAGCAGAACTAAATCGAGACACAAATGCACACGCATAAGCAGATACACGCACATACACGAACAAATATGCGCGCACACGATGCATGTACGAGTGAGTGAGTGAGTGAGTGAGTGAGTGAGTGAGTGAGTGAGTGAGTGAGTGAACTCATAGCCGCAGGCTAGCCCTGGTAAAAAAATGCCATGTCTATAACGGCACTTTGGAAAAGTACGTTTCGGCAAAGTTATACAATGTCGAGTATCGTATGAATAAAGAGAAGCAAACAATAGAAGACATGAAAATAAAACAAAAAACACGTTATAACCACTAAAGAAAGAAAAACACTTACACTATAGATAGTACGGATGTGCGAAGCATACGGTGTTCAGCGCCGTTGGCAATACGGTGTTTCCCCGTCTCACTGATGAGCACACACGACACAGGTATGTGTATTCGCAGCGGTGCACTGCTTTAAAACAACTGTGGAGTCACTACTAAGGCTTGACAAGGTAGTTTCCAACAGAGAGGCGTTTCTGTTTAAAGCCCGCAGTAATTACTCGGTGTTTCCCAACATTGCGCAAGCGAGAGGTGGATGGAATTCTCTGTCCGTTGACTTGCAGCTCGTGTGCCCGTATTTGCCTTGGACTCTGCAGTGCGTACTACTTGTTTTTCTCCAGACCCTTTTCCATCTCTGTCAGCTTTACCGTTTGCGAAATCGCGTCTCATCTCGACGCTTCAAAAAGACTGTTTTTATGTGTCGCTGCTGAATGGCAATATTCAAGTCTTTAAAGTGTATTTGCACAAAAACAACAGTCGATAATTCAGTCATTACCGCAGCTTTCACACCGGTGGCGGATCTAGAGAAGGGCGGCGGTAGAGGTCAAGATGCTAAGGTGTAAGTGTGCGTTCGGTCTTAGCATGTAGGAAGTTACCTCTACGCTATAGCGACCGTGAGGTTCAAAATACTTGACTCGTCTCCCAAGTTTTTCTGTCTTTACAATATCAAATAGTTATTTAAATGATTACTATTACATGCAACTTTTACATAGGTAAATAAAAAAAACTTCGACGATCCGCTGGCGGGGAAATGATAATATATGAGTCCTATAAAAAATGCTCATTATAAAATGTGACACTGCCGTGATGCGCTTTTAGCGAAACCCCAACGAAAAAAAAAGAAACAAAGACAAGCAACATTCATCAAATCTAAGCGAAGGTGAATGAACTTAAAGAAAACGCCACACTTTCTCAATGAATACGTGATCAAATACATAGTTGCACCGGGACGATTAAGTATCGACGAGGCACTTTAAATAAGCCGACCAAAATACTGACACACCTCGATGGGCGCATGAAGAGGAGGAGGTCGAAGCGGTCTGGCTCACGAGCAGCTCGGTCTCCGTTTTCTGGCTCTGAGCTGTACCGATCTCAACCATTTCCTGTAAATAAACGCGTTTCATCGTCACAGTTGTGGTGGAAGGTGCTGGGTAAGCCAGCTACTGTCAAGCGAGACCGGAGAGCAGCCGTCTACTAACGACGGAACCGCAAGAGCACGAGCTTCGCCGCAGCCGTCGACTAGCGGGCTTGCCACCACTACCTCAAGATATGAACTTGGACGGAGACATCCAGCAGCCGGTCGCGAGGGCGCCGTCTTTCCACTACCGAGAGCCACGCACATTTACAGGAAAACCTGGCGATGACGTGGAAGAATGGCTCAGCCACTATCAACGGGTGAGCCGAGCCAATGGCTGGAATGCGGCCAGCCAGTTGTCCCACGTGGGTCTATTTCTCGATGGCAGTGCTTTAGTGTGGTTCGAGAATCACGAAGACACCTTGACAACATGGGCCCAGTTTATGGAGGAGATCAAGAAGTGCTTTGGCGACCCTGCGACGAAGAAGAAACGTGCAGAGCAAATGTTGTCGCAGAGAGCTCAAGCTTGTGGTGAGACATGCATAACCTACATTGAGGAGGTACTGAAACTGTGCAAGTGTGTGGACACCAACATGACGGAAGAGGACAAGGTGGGCCACATTCTCAAAGGAATTGCGGAAGACGTCTACCACTTCCTTATCGGCAAGGAGAGTCTTGAGTCTGTGGCCGATGTGATTGGGCACTGCCGAACGTTTGAGGCCCTGAAGACTCGCCGCATCACTACGAAGTTCGGACGCCTTGCCAATGTTACGACCGTCGCCACTGTCGATGTGTGCCAAGACTCCGTGCCTACCGACCTTTCGTCAACGATTCGCCTCATTGTACGTGAGGAACTTCGTCGTCACCTTTACGCGCCCTTGAACGCCCGAGAACCACCGTGCGATACACCGTCCACAAGTATCAATGCTACGAGTTTCGAGGAGCGCAGCTATCCCAACCGCGGCCCTCAGCTAAGGGCTCCACCACCGACGTCTTCTTATGTAGAGCCGCCTTATGCTCCCCACAGTCGTTACGGCTACAACAGCCATCCACCTCCTTTTGCGTCTCAGTGGGAACAGAGCGCCGCGTACCCTCAACATCCAGCGACGTTCCCTATGTCCCGTGAACGGCCCGTCTGCTACCAGTGCGGTGTTCGTGGACATATCGCCCGATTTTGCCCAATGCGACGTAATCCACGTTCGACATTCCCTCAGAGATCCGCGACGTTTGCACAACGAAGCCAACGGCCTGACTACACCTACTGGCCCCCCAACCCAACTGACGAGCGGCACGCCTACCAGCCGATCAACCGGAGTGATTCGCCCGGATCTGTGCGCAGCTTAACGCCGCCCACCACCCGTCCACCTCGGTCACCATCTCCACGGCGCCGGTCACGAATTTCGTCTCCGCCACCGGGAAACTAGCCAGCGCGGCCGACGGAGGTGAGGTCGCTGGACGTACCGATTTTCATCAAAGAATGCCTCCACCAGTTTCTATGCTTCAGAATAAGGTTCAGGTACTTGTTGACGACGTTCCCACGATGGCATTGATAGATACTGGCGCAAGTGTTTCCGTGATGAGTTTAGTTTTTAAGCAACGACTGGGCCGTAAGGTTATGTTTCACTGGGACAAACCTGCCACATTTCGGGCAGTGAGCGGCGCATTCTTGCGTCCTGTCGGCGTCTGCACTGCGTCTGTTAGTGTTGCCGGTAAAACGTTCAAGGCGGAATTCACAGTACTGGCTCAATCAACGCATGACGTTATACTTGGCATAGACTTTTTGCGAGAGTGTCGTGCGACCGTGGATTGTGGAGCAGGTGAGGTTCTGTTGTCTACTCTCGCCCAGCAGCCTGATTGTGAGAAAGGTAACCTCACTGTAGCTAAAGATGTACTTCTGCCAGCGTGGTCCACGGCCAGCGTACAAGTGACCACTTCGGAAACCAACTCGAGTTTGAATTCATGTGACATAGTGATTGAGCCGTTGCCTGTAGCTTGTCTCAAGAAAAACATCTTTGTACCACGATGCATTGTATCTCTCGCAGACGAGACGGCTCAATTATGGGTGATAAACAGCTCACCCGAGTCGGTTGTACTACCGGCTGGTATGCGCCTTGCCCTGTTCGAAAAGCAGAGCAGCACCTGCATTGGAGCTTTAAGCGATCTTGAAAGGGCGGGTCCGGAAACTTCTGGTATGGAAGCTGAATTTTCAAAAATGGTTAGCAAGTCCATTTCCTCACAGAAGCGCAAAGACCTGGTTGCACTGCTGGCGAGACATGCTAAAGTATTTGATTTTGCACGGAAGGTGCCTAGGGCTCAGATACCGACCACGCGCGCTCGTCACAAGATCGATACTGGCTCTGCTCATCCTCTCCGACAAAAGCCCTATCGCGTGTCCGTGTCCGAACGCAAAGTTATTGCTGAACAAGTTGGCGAGATGCTAGCCACTGGTGTAATTCAAGAATCGTCAAGTCCGTGGGCTGCACCTGTTATTTTGGTAAAGAAAAAAGACGGGTCCTGGAGGTTCTGTGTTGATTATCGGCGTCTCAATTCTATAACCAAGAAGGACGTGTACCCCCTCCCCCGCATTGATGACGTAATTGACTGCCTTCATTCAGCTTCCTACTTTTCTTCGGTAGACTTGCGATCCGGGTATTGGCAGATTCCCATGGATCCAGTTGATAAAGAGAAGACGGCTTTTGTAACGCCAGACGGTCTATTTGAATTTAATGTTATGCCGTTCGGCTTGTGTAATGCTCCGGCAACATTTGAACGCTATATGGATACCGTCTTGAGAGGCCTTAAATGGGAAATTTGTTTATGTTACCTGGACGATGTGGTTATTTTTGGACGAACTTTTGAGGAACATAATCATCGCCTTGACGTTGTTCTAACATGTTTGGAGAAAGCCGCCTTGACACTGAACTCAAAAAAATGTCGTTTCGGTGAACGGCAAACACTGGTTTTAGGACACCTTGTGGACAAAGCTGGTGTTAGGCCGGACCCGCAGAAAGTGGACGCCGTCAGCAAGTTTAAGCAGCCACAGTCTATCCGCGAGCTACGAAGCTTTCTGGGCCTATGCTCTTATTTTCGCCGCTTTGTACCTAATTTTGCTGAAACGGCCCAGCCACTGACTGACTTGCTGCGCAAGGACGTCCCTTTCCACTGGACACCAAATTGTGAGTCAGCGTTTAAGCAACTAAAGTTCGCTCTCACTTCCGGGCCAATACTATGCCACTTCGATCCCTCTGCTTCCACGGAAATCCACACCGATGCCAGTGGAGTTGGTCTCGGCGCGGTGCTTATTCAACGACACAACAATGCTGAACACGTCGTCGCCTATGCAAGCCGGTCCCTGAGCAAGGCAGAGCGTAATTATACGGTTACCGAATTGGAGTGCCTCGCCGTCGTTTTCGCCGTACACAAGTTTCGCCCCTACATCTACGGTCGTCGTTTCTCAGTCATCACCGATCATCACTCTCTTTGCTGGTTGGTGAGCCTACGTGATCCATCTGGTCGACTTGCGCGATGGGCCATACGGTTACAAGAATTTAACTTCACGGTCCGCTACAAGAGCGGTAATCGCCACGCAGACGCTGACTGCCTGTCACGGCTTCCTCTACCAACGACCGAGTGTGAAGCTGATAATTTTGACGATTTTATCACAGCTATCGACTCTCATTTTCCTGACATCGCGGCTTTCCGGACAGCACAGCACGAGGATCATTGCTTAGATCACCTGTTTGCCTCCGCGAATGACCCGGCCAGTTCAAGCTCTTTTGTAGTTCATGACGCCGTCCTTTACAAGAAGAATTATTCTGGCCAAGGCGCCCGTCTGCTTCTGGTAGTTCCACGCACTCTACGTCCCCAAATTTTTCGGTTCTGCCATGACAACGCAACCAGTGGGCATATGGGCTTCGCCAGAACGTTTCATCGCATCCAGCAAAGGTTTTACTGGCCCAAGATGCGACGCGACACAGAAAAATACGTAGCGGGTTGCGAACAGTGTCAACGTCACAAGCGTCCCACGACTACATCACCCGGACTTCTCCATCCCGTACCACCTCCTAGCTCTCCCTTCGAGATTGTTGGTGTCGACCTTCTAGGTCCGTTTCCGCGTTCAGCCAGTGCCAATCGATGGGTCATCGTGTGCGTCGACCACCTGACGCGCTACGCAGAAACTGCGGCTATACCTACTGCAACAGCCTTTCACGTGTCGCAGTTTATGCTTCGGCATATCATTCTCCGTCATGGCCCTCCACGAGTCGTCATTAGCGACCGGGGACGTCAGTTCGTCGCTGACGTCGTTGAAGAGATCCTACGCCTGTCTGCCAGCCAATTCCGCCACGCAACCCCGTATCACCCCCAGACGAATGGCCTCGTAGAGCGGACCAACAGGACGCTAACGAACATGTTGTCAATTTATGTTGATGCCAAGCACAAAAACTGGGACGAAGTACTGCCCTATATCACATACGCCTACAACACCGCGAAACACGAGACGACAGGGTACGCGCCCTTTTTCCTGCTCTACGCCCGCTCCCCTCGCAGTTGTCTCGACACCATTCTGCCTTTTACGTTAGATGTGGAAACATCGGTTGCCGAGTCACTATGCCGCGCTGAAGAAGCCCGTCGCGTCGCACGCCTTCGAACCATTGCATCTCAACAGCGCTCCAAGACCCGGTACGACGCCCACCATCACTCCGTTGCTTACACAAAGGGTGACCTGGTGTGGTTGTGGACACCTGTCCGCAAACGTGGTTTATGCCAAAAGTTTCTGGCCCGCTACTCCGGACCATTTGTAGTCATTGACCGTCTCAGTGACGTCACATACGTCATCTCCGGCGTCACAAGCAATGGTCGGCGGTCTAGCAAGACACAGCTGACACACGTCGCGCGCCTCAAGCCATATCACCACCAACCTTCCTATTGACTCGCCCAGTGGGCATCGTCTGCGAACGGGGGAATTGACACACCTCGATGGGCGCATGAAGAGGAGGAGGTCGAAGCGGTCTGGCTCACGAGCAGCTCGGTCTCCGTTTTCTGGCTCTGAGCTGTACCGATCTCAACCATTTCCTGTAAATAAACGCGTTTCATCGTCACAATACTATTGGAAAGCCGTCTCTGTGCTTGCCCTACCACCAAAACCTAACACAATGCTTCCTGCACAATACCTTATTGCGGTTTTACCGTTTCTCAAACCTTTGTTGTTGCAATCTTTGCAAGGTCTTTTCAGAAAATTCTGGCACATCCAAATGCTTGACAAACACAGCTTTTCCTCATTGTTTTATACAAATGTAGTGAAGCCGAACCTACGCAACTGGTGCATTCTGTATGTCAAGCGGAAGCGGCGAGACCTTGACGTTGTTGTGAAAAAAGAGGCATCTACACACTCCTGCCAAGAAATGTATTATAAGGCAGGACGCGCCTATACATGTCCGTTGGCGCGTAATACGGAGCCCCGGCGTGGCATCGTTTCACCCTTACAAAAACCTTCAGAAATAATTATTTATAGCTACAACATGTTATGAATGAGTTGATGATGTCTCTCTCTCTCTCTCTCTCTCTCTCTATATATATATATATATATATATATATATATATATATATATATATATATATATATATATATTGTAGTGGGGAATTCGCAAGGCAATGATAGTGGGACCATCGCTGAGTGCGAAGCGCGAGCACGAGCTGTAGACACTGGACTGCCCGAGCATTTGTTTCTGTACCGGCTGTCTGCCTATTATCTGGCGTCGCTAATAAACCCCCTTGCAAAGTGGTGGAGGTGCCGGGGTACGCAAACCTGGAACTTCGAAGACGGAAGCTGCCCACTACATCAGCAATGCCTGATCAGACGACCGAGCAAGGCACCACCCAGCAAAGCACGGCCCAATCTCAACTGGTCATCGTGCCTACCACCCTGCGCCAACGAGATCCGCCCTTCTTCAGTGGCACCGAGGACCAAGATGTGGAGGACTGGTTGCAGCTGTTTGAGAAGGTGAGCGCCGCCAACAAGTGGGACGACCCCTCGAAATTAGAGTATGTCCCATTTTATCTCAAAGACGTCGCCAGCCTGTGGTTCACAAACCACCGCACTGAATTTATCACTTGGGCCGGTTTCAAGACCACCCTCGCAGCTGTGTTCGATCGCCCCGCAGTGCGCAAGCTGCGTGCTGAGCAGCGCCTACGCGGACGTGCACAAAGGCAGGGCGAAAACTTCACAAGCTATATTGAAGATGTAATCGATTTATGCCGGCGCTTCAACCCTGAGATGACCGAACATGACAAGATCAGGCATATCTTGAAAGGCATAGACGATGATGCCTATCAAATGTTGCTGGCAAAGAGCCCAAGTACCGTATCCGAACTTGTGACCTTGTGCCAGAGCTTGGAAGAGATTCGGAAACAACGTGCAGCAGTTCGGAGGTCGACGACTGCAGACGACTCTCTCGCTGCCCTGGCCGTCGGTGGTGACAGCTCCCTGCTGGAGCAGATAAAAGAATATGTACGCGAAGAGGTCGCACGACAACTTTCATGTCTCTCGTATCTGCCGACCACCGAAGCACCAACGAACCGCCTAACGCCGACAATAAGACAGGCTATTCAGGAGCAGGTCTCCGAGGCGTTGCCATTACCTACGCCTGCCTCTCAACCAACGCCTGTTGCCGCGCCACTGACTTATGCGGCCGTCGCGGCAATGCCTCCTGCATCTCGTCTGCCAATGTATACGCCACAACCTGTGCGACCGTCCACCGCGCCGTTTCCACAGCAACACGCCGGAAATCCTTGGCGCACCGCTGACAACCGGCCTATATGTTACTTTTGCGGAATTCCAGGTCACGTTGCACGTCTATGTCGTCAGCGCTTCACAGTTAACGCACCAAGATATCCTGACTATTCGTTTCGACCTCCATACCACGCGCCTCACGTACCACCTGAAGTTCACGAACGCGATGCGCAAACTGCTTCCGGCGCCCGAACATTCGCTTCTAGACGTTCTACTTCCCGCTCGCCTTCACCTTCACCAAGTCGTCGTTCCGTGTCGCCTATGCGTCGACGACCCACCTCCATTGAGACGGAAAACTAACTGCCGCAGCTCCGGAGGCACGAGCTGCGTCATCGTCTAATCGTTCAAGTCCTCGCCTGTCTCCCGCCAATCTTATCGATGTAATCGTCGAAGGTGTACGAACACTCGCACTCATCGATACCGGTGCCGCGATATCTGTGATTAGTGAGAGACTCTGCCGCTCTCTTCGTAAAGTGACGATGCTTTCTTCCGTGGTTTCTCTTAGTACTGCGAGCGCCCAACAAATTGAGCCCGTCGCGTCATGTACAGCAAAAGTTGTGATTCGAGACGTGTTGTACACCATTGAATTTCACGTGTTGGCTTCATGTTCCCACGATGTCATCCTAGGATGGGATTTTTTATCACGTCATCACGCCGTCGTGGACTGCGCTCGGGCCGAAGTGGAGCTGTTACCGTTTGGTGATGCGCCTTCTGTTGATGCGGCCGTATCTAGTGTGGCTAACCTTGTCGTCGCGACGGACATAGACCTTCCTCCTTTCAGCGCCCAGTTTGTCCCTGCCTGCTGTGCTTCACTTTCTGACGCTACCGTCCTATTCACGCCATCTGACATCTTCGGTAGCCGCCACCACACATCACTGCCATTCGCCGTTCTTGAGCTTTGTCAAGACACTACCGGGATATTTATTTCCAATCCCAACTCGTGCCCCCTCAGTTTGCGCCGCAACGAGACGCTCGGCCACATTCAGCTCATCGATGAAGGTACTATCGTGCCTGCCGATTTTTTCGACACCAAGCCGAATATGGAGCTGAACGCGTTGGTTCCTCACTTTGCCTTGAACAGCGTGTCTACCGATGCATTTCACCATTCTATTGACAGCCATCTCGCCTCGGCTCAACGAGAGCAGCTTGTTACCCTGCTGCACGAATTCAAGCGTTCGTTTGACTTTCCCCAAGCGGTGCTAGGAAGAACGAACACCGTTGTGCACACAATTGACACAGGAAAGAGTACTCCTTTGCGCCAGCGCCCTTATCGTGTGTCACCAGCGGAGCGTCGGGTAATTGCAGAACAAGTAGACGACATGCTACAGCGCGGAGTCATCAAGCCTTCTTGTAGTCCTTGGTCTTCCCCAGTTGTACTCGTCAAAAAAAAGGATGGTTCAGTCCGGTTCTGCATAGACTACAGGCGCCTGAACAACATTACGAGGAAAGATGTTTACCCTCTTCCCCGCATAGACGACGCTCTCGATTGTCTCCAAGGTGCAGAATTCTTTTCCTCGCTTGACCTTCGCTCGGGTTATTGGCAGGTTCCAATGGCTGAGTCTGATCGTCCAAAAACGGCGTTTGTCACACCGGATGGCCTCTATGAATTTACCGTGATGCCATTCGGACTCTGCAATGCGCCTGCCACATTCGAGCGAATGATGGACAGCATTTTACGTGGTCTCAAATGGAACATTTGCTTGTGCTATCTTGATGACGTTGTGGTTTTTTCACCCGATTTCACTTCGCATCTCACTCGTCTGCGCAAGATTCTACAGTGCCTCACAAACGCCAGGCTTCAGCTTAACCTGAAGAAGTGTCACTTCGGGGCTAAACAACTCACCATACTTGGTCATGTCGTCTCGAAAGCCGGCATTCTTCCCGACCCTGACAAGCTTCGTGCTGTTGCCGAATTTCCTAAGCCGACTACTGTTAAAGAACTACGGAGCTTTGTGGGCCTGTGCTCCTATTTTCGTCGCTTTGTCCGGAACTTTGCCTCCATCATCGCTCCACTCACCAAACTCCTTGCTGGCCCTGCATATCTTTCGAATTGGACAGCAGCCTGTGACGAATCCTTCGCAACACTGCGCCGACTCCTTACCTCACCACCCGTACTGCGCCATTACGACCCTACTGCGCCAACCGAAGTACACACGGATGCAAGTGGCGTTGGCCTTGGTGCAGTACTCGCGCAACGCAAGCCAGGTTTTACGGAGTATGTGGTCGCCTATGCCAGCCGCGCCCTCACTAAGGCAGAAGCCAACTATTCTGTTACGGAAAAAGAGTGCCTCGCGATTGTGTGGGCGTTAAACAAGTTTCGCCCCTATTTGTACGGCCAAACTTTTGATGTGGTAACTGACCATCACGCACTCTGTTGGTTGGCTTCGCTAAAAGATCCTTCCGGCCGCCTCGGACGTTGGGCACTACGCCTCCAGGAATTCGACATACGCGTCGTCTACCGATCGGGGCGAAAGCACTCTGACGCAGATGCGCTTTCACGATCACCCGTGAAATCCGATGATACGGATATATCAGCCCTGGACCTTCCCCTCTCTGCCGTCAGCGTCACAGACATGCCATCCGAACAGCGCAAGGACCCTTGGATCGCCTCGCTATTGAATATGCTTTCCGACGCATCGACTTCCGGTTACCCGCGTGCTCTTCGCCGCCAAGCAACGCATTTCGCCATACGGGATGGCCTGTTATACCGTCGCAACTATCAAGTGACGGGTCGTAAATGGCTGCTAGTCATACCCAGCCATATGCGGTCTGATATCTGCAAATATTTTCATGCTGAACCGCAACACGCACACGCCGGTGCGCTAAAGACGTATGAGCGGATCCGCCAACGTTACTACTGGCGGGGTATGCACACGTTTGTACGCAAACACATTCGCTCATGTTCCCAGTGTCAGCAGCGCAAGACATTCCCTCATTCACCCGGTAAACTGCAGCCTTTGCCATGTCCTGCACGCCCATTCGACCGTGTTGGGATTGACCTATATGGCCCGCTACCGTGCTCTGTTGGTGGCAATCGATGGGTGATTGTGGCTGCCGACCATCTGACAAGGTACGCCGAAACGGCAGCGCTGCCTTCGGCTGGTGCTCGTGACGTTGCAACCTTCATCTTGCACCGGTTTGTTCTTCGTCATGGTGCACCACGGGAGCTCCTGAGTGACAGAGGACGCGTATTTTTGTCCGAAGTTCTGCAGCAGCTCCTACATTCATGCCGTACGGTACACCGCACATCAACAGCCTATCACCCTCAGACAAACGGCCTAACGGAACGTTTCAACAGAACCCTCGGAGACATGCTCGCTATGTATATTGATTCCGACCACTCCAACTGGGACGTTGTTCTTCCTTTCGTGACGTACGCCTACAATACGGCGATTCAATCAACAACAGGCTTTTCTCCATTTTTTCTTTTATATGGTCGTGACCCATGCAACACACTCGACACAATTTTGCCATACAATCCTGATGCCTCAGAGTTCAGCCCAGTTTCTGAAATGGCTGAACACGCCGAAGAGTGTCGTCAACTTGCACGGTCCTTCACAGCCGATAACCAAGCCCTCCAAAAATTGATCGCCACGACCATGATCTTGTTCGAATACCTTCCCCGTCGGTTCTCTCGTGTGGCTCCGACTGCCTTTCCACTCTCCTGGACTGACTCCCAAGTTTGCACCGAAGTATACAGGCCCTTACCGCGTCATACAACACCCTTCTTTTGTCACCTATGTGATTGAACCACTCAAGCCGTCCACGGACAAGCGCCGCCTTGGTCGTGAGACGGTCCACGTCAGTCGCCTCAAGCCCTGTTACGACCCTCCTGTTCTCTCGTCACCTTGAGTCGCCAGGATGGCTCGTCTTCGTCGCCGGGGCATTGTAGTGGGGAATTCGCAAGGCAATGATAGTGGGACCATCGCTGAGTGCGAAGCGCGAGCACGAGCTGTAGACACTGGACTGCCCGAGCATTTGTTTCTGTACCGGCTGTCTGCCTATTATCTGGCGTCGCTAATAAACCCCCTTGCAATATATATATATATTCATGCAATTTTCTCTGACGAAATCGGAACATTTGAACATTGTTTCCAAACCATTTTTCCAAACCACATTATATATCAAATAGATGTAACCATCGCCACAAAGTACACGTTTCTTCTTTACTTACCGAATTCTTTCACAATTCATTTATTCTCATTGCTTCTAACAAATGGAACCGCCCGCCCTCTGTTGCCCAAGTGACCAATGTCACTGCTTTCAAGGCTGCTGCAGAATTTGACGTTTACTTTTACAGCTTTTCTCTTTTTTATTTTTGCCGTTCTTTTTTTTGTCACCGTGTTTACTCTTACCCACTTCCTTTTGTAACGCCTTAGAGCACTGGAGGTACTGTAATAAATAAATCAAGACATAAATAAATAAACTAATAAATAAAAAAATTCATTTTAGACCGGGAACGTGCAGCTACTAGAAAGGTGACTTCTTCGTCAGCTGTTAAAGTAGTACTGGCACAAATTTTAACTATTTTCTGGTTACTGTTCTAAATAAGAACATCGATGTCGAGAACCATACAAAGTGTGTCGTGGTGCTGGGGAATGATTAGAATATGCTTTAATACCACTACCTCAAAAACACACACACACTTTTGGTTTCCATACCTAGAGGGTCGGTTCTCGGTGACGTGTCATGGCAGTGTGACGTCACGAGTAGACAGTGACTCGCGAAGTACTAGCGGCAGATCTGTCATTTTCTAATGGCACACGTAAGCAACGATGAGCGAGTGGCCGTACGCGACAGTAATTTCTGCGATTTAGGCGGCATGCAGGAGGCATGCTTCACAAACTCAGTGGAACTCTGTTGACTCGTCGGAATAATGTATATTGCATTGGGGCTTGCTTGCTGAGACTCACTGAGTAACAGTTTGTCATCAAATTAAAGTATTGTATACCTGTTCTCTGACTCCGATGTGTGAAGAGCATTACTACTGCATACTGATGTGTCAGTATACTCCTTTAAGCTGTCTTCCAGAGAAACCTTTAAAATGCGGAGACTTCGCTTTAGATGAACCGGGTTTAAGGACAATACGCCTCGAAAAGATCGAGCAGCACGTTTCACCGCTTACGTTTCTCGTTGTAGCCGTCTCAACACTGCCGGATATTACAAAACCCTTAACGCATTTCTTTCGTGACTTCGTGCTATCGGCGGATTGACTGATTGATTGATATGTGGGGTTTAACGTCCCAAACCCACCATATGATTATTAGAGACGCCGTAGTGGAGGGCTCCGGAAATTTCGACCCCTGGGATTCTTTAACGTGCACCCAAATCTGAGCACACGGGCCTACGACATTATAGGCTGATTAGTGACAGGTTTTGTACTTCGATCGTCCCCTTGTGGGCTTCGGCAAACATTGCAGTCAGTGTTTGACTTTATAGCACCTTTTGTTCTGTCCGAGACTACTTGTGAGCTCTTCGATGGTGAAAAATAAGATGCATTGATATAAAACTTCTTTAGTAATAACTTCGATATGATCATGAGGCAGGCAGTGATTGAGGTCAAGATAATATCGACCACCTCGGTTTATTTAGCGAGCAGTTACATCGCAAAGGGGACGGGCCTTTAGCACTACGCCTCCATCAAGATACGAGTGCAGCAGCCAGGTTCGAACCCGGGTCTTCTGAGTGAACTGAAGCGCTTATACCGCATCAATCGATAGTTCTTGATTGACTATTCACTCACAATCACGGGAAATCACCAAAATCGAGTTCCTGGCACATGCTACGGTAAAATTAAGTTTCTCAGGCTGAAGGAGGACATCGAAAATAAATGAACTGAACGTGTCCTCTCGTAGAGCTCACCTGGTATGCGGCGTACGAGGAAGCTCTGCGAGTCGCTAAGCCTAATGTGCGGGCAAAAGCTGACAAGGAAGTGAGCCGCAGCAAACAAGTGTCGGCGTAATAGAGGGCATAATATAGCGGTCGCGTCGCACCACTCTTAGCTTGCGTAAGTGCGAGAGGATTGCGCCGTAGCAGCCGACTTTTTCCGGGTTCTCCAAGCTGTGGTTCTCGTGACAGGTGCGTCTTGAAAGAGAAATCCGGCGCATGTGGCTCTATTTATACCCGCTAACACCTCGGGTCCGCATCGAACCGTTGTCCGCTCTTGTCAGCTGCCACGAGCCCGAGGCCCCGGCCCCAGTTCGCACCACCTTCACTTCGGTCGTCACACTCCCGAGGCGAACGGCGACCCCAGCCACGCCATCTTCCAGCAGCCGGGGCAAACGGGGAAGGAATAAAGTTGACTCAGTCGATGTGTCGTGTTGGGAGGAGTTATTTGAGTCCCTGGTCTCAACTCCCCGGCAATGTTTATACCAGAGGCGCAGGCCTCGATCTCGACCTCTCAAGCTCGTGAGGGTCGCTTCGAGGTCACAAGATTCAGGCACGGTATCACTCGACACTTTCCGGCGTACTTCAGTGTGGATTGTCGCGATTCCTCTCATTCGCAAGTCCGGTGAAAAAAAGCTTGGGGCTGGCCTAACGATTGCTCATGCTCTCAGCATGAAGTTCCAACTGGGACAACCACAGAATTTCGTAATAATAGAATCTGGCACTGGTGTCTGTGGGAGGTACAATGCATGGCGCTTCGGTCAGAATGGAAATGATTTGAAGCACAGCATTCGTACAATCCTTGTTCTTTCGGCTCTGTTTGACTCCGAGCCGCTTTGTCACAAGACGAACTTCAGCCCATTTTCGGCAGCTCCACCTCACCACATCAACCTTTATAGAAACACCATTTCAAATCGGCTCACGTAGTTCACGGCGAATCACATTTTTATTTGAAACAAACGCCAAAGCACAGCGACGAACAAAGCCACAAACTCACAAGGACGAAGGTGGTGCAAATCCGTGTGCAGTATAGCTATCACTCTCATGGCGGCTGAACGATCGCAACTCCATCTTTATAGTTCCCTCTAGTAAGAGAGGGAGAGGTATGGTACGATGAGAGGCAGTGAGATTAACCAGAAAGCAAGAATCTGGTTCGTTGCCCTGCACTGGGGAAGGCGGAAAGCGAGGAAGAAAAGAATGGGGAGGGGGAGGCAGGAAAGAAGAGAGAATGGGAGGGAGAGTGAGATAGCGCAAACACACACACAGAAACACACACACACAAACACACACTGGAATGTCCCACTAGTAACTGTTGTAGAAAACTCCATGAGGACGACACAACTGGATCCCTGAATAAAAAAATGGATAAAATGCCGTTATTCCATACGTATTCACCTAAGGCGACTCGTACGTAAAAACCACGTTCCTCTTCTTCTTTTTGTCAGCATTGACCCCCCCCCTCCGAAAATCCTTGTGCCTCCGGGAACAACTCAGTTTTGACCAAGCGACGATACGATGTGATCAGGTCAATACAATATATGTATATATTACGTCAAAGGGCATTATAACATAAGACGATGACATGAAATAACATGGCATCACAAGAACTATATGTGACATCTCGTTATATATATATATATATATATATATATATATATATATATATATATATATATATATGTGTGTGTGTGTGTGTGTGTGTGTGTGTGTGTGTGTGTGTGTAAATTAGTCATGCTACCCCGTGTAAGGTAGCATATGCTACTCTATACTGGTGAAGACATGCCTGCCGTACATAAGAGAAAAATACGGGGAAGCTTCCAAAAAAAAAAGGATCCAAAAGCATTGTATACTGAACGCACCAGTCAGAAAAACGGTACTTTTACGGTGATATTCTTACGTACGCTACATACAGTCAAAGCCCCTTGAACTTCGCTTCACATACAGTGGCACAATGGCACATCTTTTACTGAATATATTCAATGGAAATATGAAGCTGTAATAAATGAAGACAAAAGCGCTCCTTTGCTTCTCTAAGAAGCCGTAATATTGATAACTAACACCCATCCTGGAAACAGCCTTACGTTTAGAGAACCCACCAACACATGCGAGATAGGCCGTTATTCAAAGGCTTTAACTTCATTATTGACAAAATGCGCGCGAACCCATGCGCCTAACTCCGGCTGCAGCGGGTCGCTGAACAACAAACGGCTTTAGCGAATGCTGAAGTTCTCCGAAAGCGAAAGCGCCCGCGTTTCGGCAGACACGACTACGTAGCTACGTGCTTATCGCGAACCGTTTCGAGTGAACCCGCCATACTCCAGTGACGTCAGGCCGGACGTGACGTCGCCATACTACGCCCGGTCGCACGCATGCGCAGGCGCAGATCTACTGCGACACGATCTGCCGGGAAAATCGTAAGCGTCGGCGGCCTCCAGCGGGCAAAAATAAAGCGTTCTACGTATGGGTAGGCCGAGCGCGCGACGGTGCAGCGGGCTCATGAACAGGCTTTTCTTTTCCTCCCCGTCACTAGCGCGACAACACGATCATTATGTTCCGGTTGGGACCGGTTTCAACCGGTTGGTCCCTAGTTCTGCGCTGGCCGAAAGTTTCTCTCTCCAGCCACGCCGGCCGTCAGCTAGGCTTAATTTGGCGAGGCTGACGCAATGCGCACGCAGACATCGTGCGTTGGGCTTCTCGGAAAGCGTAAGCAGGTGCGCCGACGGAGGTTGGCTCGAAGGTTGCCCCGTCGGCGTAGCGCGCGTGTTCGAGAGCTCCTCCTTCGCCTTGTCCTCCTTTCCTCTCGAGTACGCTACACGTGCTCGCCGACGCCCCGCTGTCTGCGGCCGCTGTCAAATGTGGACGGGTTCGCTTTGCGAGCGTCCTTCCCGTCAGGCTGACGTCACGTCCACAACGTCGCGCCATCTGTCGCCTCACTGGAGAGGTCCCCCTCCGTGTTTTCTACCCCCCTTCTGCGTAACTTGCGGATGTTATGATGCGTAGCTGTATAATTTAGCTGGAACTTGTTACTATACGATGAACCAACCTCCCTCCCTCTCTCACTTCCATCTCTTTAAGACAAACAAAGTAGATCGAACTGGAAATGTGGACTGAACTCCAGGCAAATGCGGGGAACACATATTTTGGAAGTAGGAACATCACGATAATAAATACGCGACATAGCCCTTCACAGAGGACCAGACACTAAATAAACACTGTGAATCCCGTTTGCGACGACATATATTTCTCGGTAGGAGTGCGAGAATCCTGCGAGATACTTTCATGCAAGGGACAGTGTATTCCAAAAGCAAAGCCGTCGTGGCTCGATTCTTCCGCTATTCCTTTCTGCTCATCAACAAGTATACTCGGATCGGTGCTCCACCCACTGAGATCGGGCCGGATGTGAAGCATAAACAAGAACGTGTGTAAGAGCGTAAACTATAGCATGACATCTTTCTTCGTGTGTTTACGTGTTACAATGATTAATTTCAATACATAAGGTTTTCAATGCACGAAATGGTCACTACTGACAATAACATCGACGCGGCTTCTTTGCAATTGCAACAGCGCATTGGTCAAAACTCATAACTAAAGCTAGAACAATCCTGCAGTGTACAAGACCGACTATATGAGAAGCTGCAACACTAGCTGTTTGGAGGTATGTATATTTGCAAGCTCTATCGTCAAATCATGTTCTAAGGAATGCAAAATACATATTTGCTCTATTCTTATGTGGAAAATTTTTTTGAAACTGCGGACCTACCATATAATACACATTTTACAAAGTTTCTTGCAACCGCCGGCTTTCGATCGGCGCTTTATGATTCATTGTTTCTGGGACTTATTACGTACGCTTGCTTTGGCTTAATTGGTTGCCGCCACCGTAGGCAAACATCCCCTGATGGAAGTGGCTGATCTGCATCATCGCTATCGCTGCGCTTTTTGTGTGCTCATCCTCTGACGTGACAATCCGCGAACAATAGCATAATGCGGCGTGTCGCAACACCGTTGTTCCACGTTGCCTTCGTAATCAGCTTCAGACGACTGTTTCAACGGAAGGCTGCAATGCAGAGGCAGTGTTGAGGTTTGACACGCTTGCAAGAATGCTTGAGGCTAACAGTATAAATTAACGGTTGCAATGTAACGACAGCAATCGATCGAGACTTTTCAAAACGGTAACACAACATTGGAGCCCTTCATCCTGTTTGTTTATTTTAATTGAGCGCATGTCGATAACTTATCGTATATAATAGAAGACAGAGCTGCTTTCGATCAGACTGAGGACTAAATTCTTGGCTACCAAAAATAAAGTAACAGCGACATTTTTGCTTTATTTATTTTTACAAATATGATTTTATTTGCGACAGGGCTGTGGGCACGGTTGTACAAGTTCTGCTGTCATGATTTCTTTTTTTCTTGTTTTTAGTGGGGAGGGCCTTTCTAATGCCATAAACACGCTTGATTTCAATAGTCATTGAAATCTTCGAAAGCTATCGGCTCCCGTCCAAGCTTCCGCAAGGAGTCGAATCAACTGCCTACTATACGAAGGTCGTCACCAGCAATGGGCATTAAATATCGAGTGTATGACCATTATACCAAGGTGCCGTACAGCGGTACCTTACTAAGAGCCAGACCCATGGCCAGAATATTTATTGGGGGAGGTGGGGCGGGGTAGGGGGAGGGGCACCTGTTAAAGGCCCTGAACAACCCATATTTTCATACTTCATTCTCAGTGAAACACCCCTTCGTCTGAGTTTCAGGGAGGGTGAGGGAAGGAGGGGGGCTAGGGAAATTTTTCTGGCTACGGGCCTGCTAAATGCCTGCATACTTCGCATGTTTACCTCAAGATGAACGTTCAAGTGTTTACTAGTGGAATACTCAACCTTCTCGAGTTGTCCCTGTCTGCTTCTAAGCAATTTCCAGCGTCTTAATCTTGCCCGAACACCACTCACTGATTCCTTGCTATCGAATGGGGGAACGCCCACTATGTGTGGTGCTTGCAAGTGTGTGCTGACATTGTCATCAACCACTGGAATGCGTGCGTTACGACGTGTTGCATTGTGACTTCCTCTCCATATTTTCTTTTACTGCGGGGGTGTTAAGCTTTTCGTTATGCCGTGCGGAGACACTAGAAAACTGTCATCATCATAAACCAGCTCGTGCTCCCTTCGTCCTCTTCTTCACGATGGTTTGAGATACGAGCGCGATTCGTAAAGAGGCAAACAAAAGACAGGGACAAGTGCTTGTCCCTGTCTACGTATGTCGCGCTCGCAAACCATCATGAAACACCAACTCACCCAATCAACCATTTTGACTCTTCTTCATCTTCTGCTTCACTTCCAGAACACGTGCATTGATATGTCCGGCGTGGGATACGGTAACTCTGAGGGGCAAGAGAACGAGTAAAGAGTGAGAGAAAGAGAGAAAGCAGCCCCTCAACTATGTTTAATGAGGCCCATATTCGCGTTAGCTGAAAAACGCCCCTTCTAGACTCCAAAAAGTTTTCCGGAAGAACTGCGCAGTTACCTCGAAAAGGGCTCCTCGATCCTCCAAAAGTAATCGATTAGTAAATAATGAGACCATTTTTTATTTTAACGTTCTCACAGTTATACAAGCGTCTTAGGATATCGCTTTTTTCGCCCATTTCACCCTGAAACATTCTTGTACACACAAAACCGGAAAGTCCTGGCTGGCCGAATCGGGAGTGTGTATTCTCACACAAAAGCGAACAAGTGGAAGACGTTATTGCACAACATAAAGACATATGCGTTCCGAGGTGGCAGCCCTGTTCTGTGTTATAAGTTACAGCACTCCAACCAACATGACCCGCACCTTTTTTTTTTTTTTTGGGGGGGGGGAGGGCTAAATAACCTTTATCTTCGCTTAGACGCAAAATTTTCCTTACTTGGTAGTACTTTATCTAAGAACTCAAGTCCGATATCCTGAAGTATACAATGATAAAGGAACAAGACAATGATAAACGATTACGTCCAAAATCGGCGAGAACTTGTCGTGGAGAGCGGTGATTGTTGGAAAAACAAGAGAGAGAAACGATCTTTCGGAGACTCGTTCAATGGTCGTTATCTCAGCGAAAACAGAAAACAGATCCAGGATGTGGAAGGTAAGCGACACGGGCTAAGGGTTTCGACAGCGTTTATTTGAAAGTGACAGCGCCGTGACATAACTTGGCAAACTGTTCGGAAAGAGTGAGACAAAGGCAACGAATGGAGGTTGTTCAGGTTGTAACCGGTTCGGTATACCTTATACCCGGGGGGATGGGTACAAGAAGCGTAGTTTACGACGCAAACAATTTAGGGGACAAAAAGTATGCGAATTTCGCCGTCTGAATGTTTTGCACGAGCGAAAGGCAAGGTACTCCTTCTGTGCTTGCTTTTTCAAGTGGTAGTTTGGCACTGCCGTGGTGGTGTAGTGAATATGGTGCCTGACTCGCCGGTCGCGCTGGTCGCGGTATCCTGGCTGCGGCAGCCGCATATCTGGTGGAGGCAAAAATGTTGAACGGCCGTGTTCTCAGGTTTATAATGGTTTAGGTGCGCGTTGAATAACCCGACACAACACTATAGGGCGTCTCTCATAATCATATCATACGTTTTGAGGCGTCAAACCCAAACTATTATTGTTAACGCGGTAATTGACAAAGCCCAGATTCTACGCTTTACGCTACCGGCTTCAACGTTTCAGGATTGCAAGTTTTGAGGCTGCCAGTTTTATGTTGTCCGAGCAAATGATGTATTAACCCAAGAGCTAACCAGGCGGATCTAAACCTTGCTCCTGCTACATAGTGGCCTTTATCGCTAGGGGGACAATTACTGTGCTCCAGTGCCCACATATAACAAATCGGCACTCAAGATCTAACGACTCACGCTCTAAGCACCACTGCAGCGTTCCCTATGCGCAGCACCTGCTCCCCTTGAATGTTTCAATGTCTTTCAGACCAACCATCTGTCCTTGTCGGGCCCATACAGCCCGTATCGGCGTGTTGAACGCGTGCCAGTGCATTGTAGTGCCTCGAGGGCTGCAGACCTTGAGATCGTTATGAACCGGGTAGAACCGCTTGAGGCCGCACCGCGCCTTGTCTAATTGCGTTTAATTCTACATCGCGAGAACGATCCATGGGGGCACGACGCCTGAAAAATGATATGCGTGCCCCAGCCGCCCCTTACTGCGCGCATGCCAAGGGTGTCACCTTTGCGTGCACGTACTGGCGACGAGCCTTCAGGTTGCGATATTTGGCGAACTTTGTCAGTTCAGTGCCAAAAACCAGTTGATGCCTGCCTAGAGCCAGTCACCCGATAGAACGCAGAAAGGAACAAGCACAAACGAAGGAAAGAACTCGGAGCATTTGGACACGTCTTGGGGCACCGTTCTGTTGACACTAGAGGCGTCTCGTGAGTCAGTTGCTGAAAATAGTCGTACGTGTTGCATCAGCTTTGGGGCAGTAAATACGAATGGCATTGAACTGTACGTTATGTTTGGAGAACCTAAAATAAACAGACTTTCGGCCACTGCCGCAAGTACACGCACTTTCCTGCAAAAAAAAAAATCCACGCTACGCCATATCCACACACCATATCCACGAAGTGAATGATGTTGAGTGGGGCGAAGCGTTCGTTCGTCCATCCGTCCGTCTGTCTGTCGGTTCGTGCGTCCGTCCTTCTCTATGTCCATCTGTCCGTCCATCTGTCTGTCCGTTCGTCCATCTATCTAGTGAACACTCCAAGTACCGCCATCTCGCGTCTTATCATCATGTATTCATCATATACAAGTACTGCCATCCAACGGACATTCTAAGGACTAAACTATAGAGGTGGCTACTACTACGACGACGACGACACGGGAGATACGACCCACGAAGTAAAGAGCTTCGCCCCTAAAAGGTGCTTGTTTTCTTCAACACAGTCCCCCTATATGCGCATTTATATTAAACGTACTTCAAGCACGGTGAACCTTTCGAAGATATGTCAGCTTTCTTAGCAGTCATTTGTATTTGGATTAGTCGATAAGTATAAAGAGAGGTCTGTTGGAATAGTTGCTGAGAAGACAACGAGCAGCTGACGTTGCTCGATGTCTTGATTTGTGAACACACATCAGTGGTAGAAAACACGGGTGAATAAGGATGACGCTTGGCTAAAACTTCATTGATTGCGACTTCTAAAGTCGTCTCAAAATTGAGAAACCGTATTTGCAATACCTTCCACGTTGAGATATCAGCGAATGCCGATCGTAAGGATCAACTATTCATTGTTTACAGAGGAAAAAGGGCATCTATCTAGATGCCATCATTACTTAAAAATGTATCACAGGGAAAAGAGGAGCTGTATAAATTCCATTTACGCATTTGTAATAATGGCGTGATAATTTATACTGTTTTATCTGCCAAAACCAGAATATCATAATGAGACAAGCTATTGTGGGGTATTTCAGAATGATGTCTACCAGAGGTGCTTTAAAGTGCACCTAAATAAAAATTACCTAGAGTAGGGTAGCAAATCAAATGTTTCATTACCTGTTAATCCACCTCCCTTAATCATCTTGAACCTTCCCCGCCGAAATGTGGTCGATGTCTCGTGAAGAAGGGAACCACGTTCCCGAAATAACTATCAAGGAGGCACCTATACATACACATGCTCGCGATTTCCGTCAATAAAAGAAATCAATATGCGTCCCGCGGTACTCCATATGTAGTTTCAGCTGCACGTAATATGGAAATTATGACCCTTACACATTGATGTCTTTGTCAGTCACTTTGTTTTTGCCTGTGCGATAATTTGCTACCAAACACTGAACTGGGACTGCGCCAGTCGTATATGCACAGACCCGAATGCAGGGCTCGCTGCACCATGGGTAAATTGCACGGACCACCCCGTGTCGTTCCTGCGTTGCCGGGAGCCCCTTTTATCATTGTTGTTGTTTTCGCAGACACCGGCGAATCAACATGGCGAATGGCGTGTCGTTAATAAGCGTGCACCGGAAATGCAAGGCGTGCAAAACACGCGTTCCACGAAGTCCGAGAGATAAGGTCCAAGATATCTTGGCTGCCAGAATGGCACATGCGCTAATTGGCGCCATTTGAGATTGCGGGTTGTCATGCAAGCTAAGGACGACTTTGCATACGGGCGTATATGGGGCAACAACAACAAAAAAAGCGTGTGCTTAAAATCCTAGCATGGATGTTGTTGTTATATTTGCAACGAGTATGCTCTCTATTTCGTCCTGCGTGCTATGTTTTCTCCTCGCTTAGCGAGGTTTAATACTTACAGAATCAGAAAAATGAGGAAACATCATCAACAATAACAACAGAAAATTTGACGGAACACAAGACTATAAAAGACCACATGACAACAACGCTTTCGCTGCCCCTGCTTCCATTTGACTACACGTTAAGAAAGCCCTATAGATATGGAAGTGGTCGAAATTTCCGGAGCCCTCCACCACGACATCTGTGATAATCATATCGTATTTTGGTAGTTTTAAACTTCATCGATTACTTTTTTTTATTCTTGTCCCATATTCTTCTTGAATACCTTCGAATTTAGTTTCGTTTCCCCTGCTTTTGCAACCGCAAACCATTTATCTCAAGCTCCAATCCTAGGAACCATTATCGACCGGCGCTACAAAAGACTACCAGATCCAGCAAAAAATATGAAATCACAGCGAAAAATAAAGCAAGCATAAGGACTTCACGACAGTACTGTTTGACGTCGCTATTTCGGACATCTACTGGGCCTACACAGGAAGGAATATCTCAAATGATTTCAGTATCTCGCACAACACCGGACAAGAACCGAGTGACAACCGACGAAGATTGGCGCATGTATTCGTCGATTGTTACGTGATCTTCTCTTCTTATTTTATGTGCTAGATGTAGAAATGGCACACAAATATTCCCAAACCTATCTGCTCGCAAAATAATTCCGAGTAATGGTACAATTTAGGGTATATGAAAAGCCATTTGCTGGCGCTGTGTCTGTGCTCTTTGAAACTTCGCAATAACGTGGAACAGCAGGTAACATGGTCTTAACATGTCGGCCATCCTCACAAATACTTGGCAATATATATTTTTATATATCGTAGGTACGAAAACATGCCGTGTACCAGCAAATCGTAAATACATGTGGCACTCGAAGAATAACGAGAGAGATGAGACTAAGAAAGACATGACGCATACAAAGAGGTTTTCTTCTCTCTGTCTCTTTCTTGGTTAAGAATTTCGCGTTGTGGCTATAGCACCACGCATTTGAACCAACTCTTTCAGTCTGGCATGATAGTTCAGCGTAGATAGTGCCCACAGTCACGTGGTCCGGACGGGTGCTGGCCGGACAAGTATAGTTCCACCAGGTGCCTGAGAAACAAGGCGAGCCGCTTATAGATGCCATTTCCAGCCATGTGGAGCAGCCCTCCACCAGCATTGCGAAAGAGAGCGGGCAAGCGTTCGCAGAACGTCGGGGTCGTAGCTGCGGTGTTGCGAGTCGCTTTCCACGTACGCCCGTGCAGTGAGGCGAAATCCGTCGCGTGCGCCGGCATACGTTTTACACCAAACTAGAGACCCGTCCCGCAAGAGGCATGAAGAAGAAAAGCGAGCGCAATGCAGACGACAAAGGTAACAACATCCGGTCCCAGCTTCCGGTGAAGGCCCGCAGCTCGGAGGAGGTGTCTCCCGCATCTAGAAAAAAAAAACAAAAAACAACCTGGCTACCATTTCTAGCCTAACGGAGGATTGTCTCTGTTGTGTATACGCTCTTTTTTGACCGCTGGAAAACAACAGTCTGCTTGACTGTGAGGATCTTTAATCAATTAATTAGTAATTTCACTGTTATATCATCTCAGAGGAGCGTAGTTTCTAAACGGTCATGGTGGTTTGATGGTTAGGACACTTGATTTCTGACCCACAGGTCAGCGGTCAAGCAAGTGCATACAAGACTTACGTGATGCATGCATTCATGTGCGTTGATTTTGTTCTCTAAAAAGGTGGAGAACAAATAAGCATTTTTTATGTGCACTGCAGTGATATGCGTGTTATTTTTTTAGATACATTTCCCTTTTAACGGCCCCTCGGGCTCTCCCAAGATGTCTCCGACATCTTCTCGATTAAGGGCCTCCGACCTGACATTGCTGAAAATTAAATTTGATGTGACCTTATTTGACAGGTCGCAGGATAAATCCCGTCCGTGGCAGCCGTATTTCGAGGGGAGGAGGAATGCTAGAAGCCTGGGTACTTAATTTTAGGTCTACGTTAAGGAATCCCTGGTGTTCGGAATATCAGGAGCCGGGCGTCGTCTGTCATTACCATATCGTGTTTTTGGTACGTAAGACCCCAGCAATTATTATTGAATACATTCTACACCTTCCTGCATTAAAGAAAATGCAAATAAACTAGCAAACTTTAACTGCGAGCATACTGATACAGCGGCAGATACATCACACAAGCCTAGGATTAACCTGGAATGGAAGTGAGCAGCGACGAATAAGATTGGTCATATTATTTTGCTTTTCCTTGTTAGCGTCATAGAGACCACTGCATTGCATAGAGACCACTGCATGAAGCTCTCGCTTAGTATGCCTACATCCTAATCAACTCCTTATATTCTAGAGAGATATGTGGTATGAGGAAACGCAGGGAAGCTAACCAGAACGCAAGTGCCTGGTTTGTTTCCCTACACTGGGCCTGAAGGGGTAACGGGCGACAGAAAAGTAAGGAATAGGAAATACACACAAAGGTGATAGATATGGCGATTCTTCTGTTACTCGCATGGTCATCGGGATGCTGCTTGCGATAACTGCTTAGGAAGACGGCCGTCGGTACCCTGGATTTGTTAGTGCCGCATTCTACACGTTTAGTTCGTTTAACTTCCGTTCTGTAGCTTTAAACTTCAGCCTCATCCCTCCTCCCCGCCCTGTATGATGGACGAATTCGACCGGCGAACGGCTTCAGTTAGTTTCATCAGAATCATTCAAGTGCATACTGGCGCTGATGGACGTGAAACTGTCCACAGCGCCGCGTGCCTTTTCAAGTGGCCTCGATTCGTCAAACCGATGTGACTATAGCCGTGCCTATTCAGCGAGCCCGGCAACAGCACATTTGCGACTCGCGCCTGGCAGGGGAGACGGACAGACGGTTCTTTTGCTATCGGGGCTGATTGTCGCATCCGTCTGAAGAGGTGCTTTCTGGATTGCCCAGACCACGCCTCCCCCCTCTCCCCCCAAAATACGTGGCAACCGGAGTAACGTTCCTTTCCCCTTCTGCCTCCCCCTCTCCATCTTTCGTTCGCCCTCTCCCCGGTGTCGCCACGCGGTCTGCCGTGGCAAGTGGTCGCCAAGGCCGACTCAGGCCTCGTTGCCGCCAGGGACGCCGCCGGGCCAGCACGCTGCCGATTCTGATTAATGGTGCAGCGGGGCCCGCTGCTAGGAACAGAGGCCAGTTGCCGCCTTTTTAACCTCCTATCCGCCTCTTGATGTACTCCTACCGGCCTACTTGAAATAAATGGGTTTGTTTCGTTTATATATGAGTATTTTGCTTATTCGCCTTCGGAGCCCCTGCCAGCAGGAGCAAGAAGGGTGGCTCATAAAGTTCGTATTATCAGTGGGAGAGATGAATAAAATGAGTGCGAGATAGACATCCAAAGGAGTGTGCTTCTGTCTAGTTTTCATATAATATAAAACAGCTCTTCTGTATAAAAACACGCAGCACCACTTCGTCACAAAAACAAATATCAACTAAGTAAATAAAAATATAAGGTGTAACGTCTTACGTCCCAGAAACACAATATGATTATGAAGGACACCGTTATGAAAGGCCAAGGGAACCTCAACCATATGGTGTTGTGTGACGTGCACAGCACACGGGCCTCTGGAATTTCGCCTCCATCAAAATGCGATCGTCGCGGCCGGGATCGCACCCCCGACATACGAGTCAGCAGCCTATCGTGGCCGCTACATCACCGAGGCAGATCAGTGGAGAAGTGTGACCTTAGCAAAGGCTGTGGCGGCACACGGAATTTCCTCAGGCGACGGAATTTCCGTGGAAGTGAGGTGTTCACCATTGATTGATTGATTTGTGGTGTTTGACGTCCCAAAACCACCATTTCATTATGAGAGACGCCGTAGTGGAGGGCTCCGGAAATTTCGACCGCCTGAGGTTCTTTAACGTGCACCCAAATCTGAGCACACGGGCCTCCAACATTTCCGCCTCCATCGGAAATGCAGCCGCCGCAACCGGGAATCGAACCCGCGACCTGCGGGTCAGCAGCCGAGTGCTTTAGCCACTAGACCACCGCGGCGGGGTGAGGTGTTCACCAGACCTTGCACCAAGTTATCCCTTCCTCTTCCCTCGCAACAAGAGTACGCTGTGCGGGAGAAGGCTTTAGCATATACTACGAAGAAGTCCTAGCTCAAGCTGAGCTCTTCCGGAACTTTCAAGGCGAACACTGCAGTGACCGGCGGCAGCACACGCATAATGGGCAAAAGTGCAAGGAGATTATGTCGACAAAGAAAAATTTTTAGACAAATTTTGTTTTTCTTTGTCTCTCTTCGTGAATATAGTACGAACTTTGACGACGTTCTCGCATAAGCGCGGGATATGCACCGACGAACGGGGTCAGCAGTGTTCTTGGAAGAATCTACTGACGCTGTTTTGAACGGACTTAGAATGTAACGTGAAGTTGTTATGGCATCATCGCACTACAGTATATGCGGGTGGGGAAACAAAGGCAAAAAACAAATACTTTCAAGACCGTTGTATGTATTCTTTGTTAATTGACACGTGTCCGCCGTGGTGGCGAAGCGGTCACAGCGTTAGGCTGCAGACTCAAAGGTCGCCGGTTCGATCACCGCCATACTCCCGTGTACTGCGCCATGTCAGTGCTCGTTAAAGAATTAACACAAGGTGGTCGACATTTTTGGAGCCCCCCACAACGTCATCCCTCAAATCATGTCGTGGTTTTGGGACAATAAATCCAGATATTATTATTATTATTATTATTATTATTATTATTATTATTATTATTATTATTATTATTATTATTATTATTATTATTATTATTATTATTATTATTATTATTATTATTATTATTATTATTATTATTATTATTATTCACACACTAGTTACGAAAGATTTGTGGAACTTACGTCCAATCGGCACAATAAGTTTTCGATTTCACTTTTCCTTTCACTTCCATAAGGCTAAAATATGTTCCCGTGTTCAGTGCTGTCAAGGCCGTCCGGATGTTTCGACATCGGTCGTTTGCACTGCAGTGTGTCTACACTTTCCTAAAATTCTCTGTGTTTGCCTTGTCCGGCGCGTTCAGACACAGCCCGCGGCCTATACGTCGCATTGCACGCGATGTGGGAGTGTTAGCAAACAACTTTCCGCGGCCGTACACCTCCTTCGCGATTCCTGTTTTGTTCTCCCAGTTGGTAGTTTTGGCCTTGACAGACACGGCAACTCGGTCGAATACTCGGCGAGCTGGGCTTCTCGGAAACCGCCGTCTCTGCAGGCGTGTGTGAGAGCGCCAGCACTTGCCCGTACATACACAACGCTTCGACGCGTGGTTTGCGTGATTCGCGTGGTTGCGCAAATCCCCACACGTCGGAGCTACACGCCGGATAATTCGACCCTCGCCTCCTGCCCGCTGAAATCCGTGCAGTGAATGCAGAAGGCGCCATTCGTGGTGGCCGTATTGACCTAAAGATAGTTTTCGCAGCGCATGTAGCACAATGTTTCATTGAAGGCGATGTAATGTGGTTGCATGGAATTAGGATGGCGTAGCGAAGCGAGACTAAGCTATTTTTATACGCCTTACAAAGCACCCTCTTTTCGCATGAAAGCTTCGGTTTTTCATGCGGAACACCGCTGACCCAAGTATTACCTTACTATACCAGCCACTCGCTATTGTGAACTAAGCATATTTCACATATCATGTATGAAAAACAAGTTCTTTTTTTTACAATTATTCTGAGCAGCCTGAGACAAACTACAGCGTTTATCGAGTACATGGAGCTGCAGTGCATGCTGCTATTAGAGAGAAAGGAAAGCGTTGTATACGAGAGGGACGCTGATGGACAATAACGAATCTCTACGTCGTTCCGAGCATATATATTTATACACAATATATGCCTTATGTCTCCTCAACAAACATTTAGACAAGGGTTTTGCGTTTCGGCTCATGAAGAAAACGTTGAACAAAGGAAAAGTGTCATTATCGGGCGCCGAGCTCCAGCCCATGCCACACTGCACAGATCTGTAAGGTACGAGGCACGGCTGACGTGTAGCCGTGTGTCTGCGGCACGGTTGTATGCATGCACACTTTCCCAGCACACTTTTGTGTAGCGTATTTCGCAGCATGCATCAATGTCTCTGACTCACCGTCCGCGCATGAACGTGCATACGGCGTATATGCACGACGCATCTGCGCCGACCCATGTTTCTGTTCATGCTTTTAGTGTCTGTCGCGTCACTCGCGTTAACAGTGACTGAACGTTCCCGGGAAGACACACCACGTTAGTTCTTGCGTAACCAAGAAGAAAGCCTTTATACATAAACAGAGCCACGTGCTCACACGATTGTGGATAAATAACTGAAATGCTCTAGATGCCTGTCTCGCACTGTTCTCACCCTCTTTATCTTCGGGCTTTCGTTTCTTCAGCGCACCATAAACGGGCGTAGCTCCGTGACGTTCGAGGCCATCGAACATGCTGTGATTACGATGTCGAGGATAAACGTTGAGGTTGTACAAGAAAACTGTTTAAATGAATAAGGAATAAACAGCATCATACGCAGAAATACGTAATATTTGGAGCAGTCAATTAGAAAGCTTAGATGCTGAAGTGTCGTATACAGGTGGCTTGCTCTGAAATCCGCCATAGTGGTCTAGTGTTTATCGTGCTCGACTGTTGATTCGCAGGTCGCGGGGTCGAATCCTGGCCGCAGCGGCCGCAGTTTCGATGGAAGTGAAACCGCTTGAGGCCCGTGTATTTACGTGCACGTTAAAGCACCTCATGCGATCTAAACTTCGAGAGATCTAAACTTCGAGAGCCCTCCACCACGGCGTCTCTCATAACCGTTTCTTGGTTTTGGGACGTTAAACCCCAATTATTATTATTATTATTATTATTATTATTATTATTATTATTATTATTATTATTATTATTATTATTATTATTATTATTGCTGCTTGCACTGACGTCTCTGAAACCAGCATATTAGTTTGTCATTTTGCATTGATGTTGCCAGTAAACCACCTATAGCTTATTTCGTTGTTCTCGCACAGAGGCTATAGATTGTTCCAGTGACATAGTTATCACGCTGAAGCTAGATAGTTCGATCAAAAGCCGCGCAAAAAGACCGCTGGAATACGGACACAGACGCCTTCAACTGCTCCTTGAATCAGTTCCACTGAATATTACATTGGTCATCTGTCCTCTTGAGCTGTTCTTGTGTGAAGTATGTCGTTTTAGCTCACTCAAGCAACCACTTTAAAAGCAGGTTAATTGCCACGTCGTTGATGCTGGCTCGACGTCGTCAAAACGGCCATGTTGGAGCACGATTACGTTACGAGCTGGTGCTCATGATGTCACGTGCAAGATACCGATATCTGCATACTCCTTTATATCGACTTCTAAGCACTGTTGCTAAGGCTTGCCGATGACACAACAGCTCGAAGAGAGCACACTTCAGCGTTGCGTGCTGCGTCTCTTACGCCTGCGACCGCTTGCATCATGTTATCTCAATGTTCTACATATGCCCAAGGCCTGCCTGAACGGTTTAGCAATTAAGAGAGGAAGGAAGTAGCTGAAGCGAAAACACGGGCACGAGTAAAAAAACACCAAAAGTGCAATTTGCCGTACGAACGTAATGCAACCACGTTACGTGCAGTCGTCGACCGTTTCCATTAATGACGGACGAATATAGATCATGCAGTTTGGTCAGTTGAGTTTGCTCGCGGTGGGCACATTCAGAACGGGAATAACAACACACGCAATCAAAATAAAGGAAGCTATAGTTCAAAGGCGGTGATGAACGTAGTGCGCAAGCTGACGCAATAACGTAGTGGGAAAAGAAGCAGAGAACAAAGGCACTCGTGTCGCTTGAAAGCACGTGGCGAGGAAACAGCTGGCAACAATGAGTGGTGTTGAGATGATACCCAGTCACGCTCGTCTACGTTCCTACTAAGCGACGTGCATGGTGTAATCTACAGGGCTATAAAACGCAATGCCGAGGACCTCGAATCTTTGCAATACTTGCTTGCGGGTCGCATGTGTATATGACCTCCCGTGCACAGTATATGATTAAGGAATATAGAGGAGGTGGGTTGATACAAGCTCGGGACGACAGTGGTTTTAGATTCGCAGCATGGTGTTTCCGTCGGCGGGGATGACGGGCACGATTCCTTGCAAGGAATCTTGCCCTTCAAAGGTAGTAGGACTAGCTAACTTTGGGGTAGCACTGGTTCATAACATGTGTTACAACACTGCCAGTGAGTGCAGTTAGTTATGGCGAGGGTGGTACCCATTACTACTCTTGCCATTACTATAGCAGCATTTAGTAACAGTTACTACCCTAGCCGTTACTGGCCATAGGTAGTAACTTGTAAAGGGTAAAAAAAGAAATAGTAACCGATACTGCCGTGTTCATTCTTCTGCATTATTTCTGCATTGTTAAGGCTGGTCTAGTTAGTGCCTCACTACTACACAACGTTTTCTTTCTCATTTGGTAGCGTTAACTTTAAAACGTCATATCCGTGACTGAAATACGTTACTCAAGTCTTGGTGAACCTCGGCATAAGGGACTTTCGTGTTAAAAGATCGAGAGAGGGAGTCACGTAGCTATTCCCTCTCTTGTGTTGAATTTCGTCAACTTGTGTTGCACCTATATATGGAGCGGGAATATCTGTTTGTGGTATGGTAAAACACATGTGAACACCTCTCTGTACCAACTTCAAAAGCGCTCAACCATGGGTACACAGCCAGTAACGACGCAAGGTGAAAAAGAAGAAGTCTCGAGGTAAAACTCGATGGCTACTTTTTTTCAAAACTGTAGAACGTTTTACAGCTCAGCAACTCTTTAGCAGCGGGTGACTGTATCGAAATACGTTACGGCCGTATATTTAGGGCAGTAATACCACTCTTGGTAGATATCATAATGGCACATTCAAAAAGTTGGAACATAATTTAAATCTCCATTTGCTGAGGACATCGACAAAAGTCAGTTTGTCCTCAGAACCTCAGGATATCGAATCTTGTCTCGTGGGAGTGTTTTTCTTTTCATTACATTAAACTTTTTACCTTACCTCCTCGTCGGTGCCATATATTACATCCGCTGCAAATTGGTGCATGTGATGTGTTCGTAATAGTTATCTACAGTTGTAGCAAAAGACTACCGACGTTGAAATGCCGGTGAGTTGAACCTTCTTGCGAAGTACGACTCAAGTCAACACACGAGGTTGAAGTTTTTTGGTATATTCAGGAATATTTTAGTTTTTACTAAATACATCAATATGGCATTTCGGATGAGTTCATCAGCAAATTTGCGTAAGTTGTTTTAATAATGCCTACAGATAAAAATGAACTTATTCTTGCAATTAGGATCGAAAATTCCAATCTTCGTAAAAAAAAGACGCGACATCACTCACATTACACAAACACACACACAAACAGATACACATGCGTACGCACGCACACACAAACCTACATTGTAATTGTACGTCGAATTCATCGAAATTCGCTGAAGTCTTATCTCCTATCCTGTCTGTGTTGTACAGTCTGTAACATAGTGCAAAACGTAGTGTAGTCTGTAAATTCATGAAGTATTACGTGCAACTGACACGTTCATCGGCATTACATTAGCGCTCGTCGTGGGAATAAACTGATTCTCTTCCTGCGATTAGATGTATTTCTTACCACGCATCTCTGCAAATAAAGTAATAACGGCAACCGAGCATCCTGAAGACCGAGCTATGAATGAAATATTAAAAAAGAAAAGAAACATCGCGAGACGCGGCTCCGAGCCTCCGACGTCCTTGGGGCATGACTCTTATAGGCTGTTTGTCGTCGTGCCCTTGAACACCGAATTTTCGTCGGGGCATTTCTGATTCTAGTTTAAAAAGTAAGAGGCGCTTTGATCATAGTATATCTTGCCAGTCGACCCGCGTTTTATTTTAACCTACTCTCCAGCCCTCCCCCCTTTTCTTTTTGCTATACTGTCACATACTCCTCTAGTTTTCTCTCGTTCTTTTACACCCATTTTCTCCTTTTCAAATACAGGGTAGAAAACCGGTCTGGTTAACATCCCTGTATCTTTCTTTCTCGCTCAAGGTGTCAACGAGGGCTGACCGTGAATAGCGACGATGTCAGTATTTCGCACAGATAGATATATCACGATGAACACGTACTGTGAAAAAAAAAATAAGCGTATGAAGCAAAGGTTATCCGCGTAGCCCAAAGACCGTTCACACCTCGTTTCTTTCAGCTCGGCAAATGCTCGAGACGATATTGCGAAGCCCTCCGCGACGCCGAGCGAATTCTCTTTGAAGTGCTCGCTCCTTTAAACTTTCCGATATTGCACGCTTCGCAATGGATGATCTTCCTCCAACCCTTTGACATTTTCTAATGCTTTCTTCGAAGGCCTTTTGCTGAAGTCAGCGGAATGCGAAGACATCACTTATATAGCGTTCCCTGAAAGAGGGCTTCGCCGTCAGAAAAGGGCACTTCCAGATGTTCCGACCACAGCCGCTTCGAGGGTGAAGGAGAAAAAAAGAAAGAAAAGAACAGTCGTTCGTGTTACAAATTGTAGGCGTTGGCCAAGCGCATTTTTTAATGTCATACTTGTTACTATTTGTGGCATCATCTGAAGCTGTCAGTGCTGGTACCACAGACCTCGTTAACGACGAGTTCTGGCGCTTCCAGTGAACATGCATGCGAGCAGGCAGAGTGCCGTGGTCTCACGGTTGCACAAGCAGCGAGTCTCCACAGAGGCGATCTTGTTGTTAACAGCGACTGCGAGAGGGCAAGGCATGTTTTTTCTGTTTGTAGGAAATGAGTATGCATTTGTGGTGTTGCCAAAGCAATAAATTAGGCATATTTCTTTTATGATGCTTTTTCTGTGTTTTGCAAGGCAAATGCGCCTGTATTTCACATTGCGAAATTATTTGTTTATAGCATTATATGTACCAATATGTTACACCTGTACAGTGTTGATTGCTCATTTTTGTCGTATACATGTTTGTATGCTTCGCTCGGATGTATTACGCAAATGATTCCTTTTTTTTAAGGCAAATACGCCAACATTTTTTGCATCTTTTGAAATAGATTTTTTTGTCGTTGTTGTTTAAGCATTAGACGTTTCGTTTTATCACACAAGTACAGTGATGATTTCTTTCTTGTCATAGACCTGTTTATTTTACGCGTATGATCCCGAATGTTTTTATGAAAGTGTTACCGCTGCTGCGATGTGTTCGGGGAGGGGGAAGGGGGGCCTGCGGCCTTGTCAAGCTGGCATCACGCCAGCTTTTTCTGCAGGTCTCCTGCATCATGTATCCTTGATGCGAAATAAAGTCATTATAGATATAGATATGTATGGATCCACTGATCGATCACCACATAGCTGAGCGGGGACGAGTCGCTTTGAGAGCTCCGACATTCTCAACGAGCTATAGCTGGTATTTTTTTAGTGGCGACGCTACTTATCGCGTCAGCCATCATTATTTGTAATCACCGGTGGCAAATACCCGTTTGTAACCATTGGTGGCACATACCCGAGAGTTCGGGTATGTTCCACAGGGGATAAGCTTTTGAGTGGCGAAGCTCCTTAAGCCGTGGGTCGTGCGTCCTCTATGTATGTAGTAGGTAGCCACCTGTCGTTTAGTTCTTGGAATGTCGGCTAGATGAGGGTACCTGTATATTATCAATATATGATGAAAAAATACGAGCTGGTGGTACTTGGGGTGTTCACTAGATGGACGGACATACAGACGGACAGACGCACGGACGGACAAACTCACGGTTGGACGACGAACGGATGCACGAACGGACGGACGGACGCTTCGCCCCACTCATCATCATTCAGTTCGTGGATATACTGTGAATTTTATCCGACCTTTTTCTTAAGTGTTTTTCACGGCGAATATGTCCATCGCTTGCCGTTGTAGTACTTGTAGTAATAGTAGTCAGTAGTAGTAGCAGTATCAATAGCTAATATAGGTAGGTAGTAGTAGTAGTAGTAGTAGTAGCAGTGGACGCAGTAGTAATTAGTCGTAGTAGCGCAGTAGCACTAGTTAGTACTAGTAATCATTGTAGTACTAACTAATTAGTAGTACTGATTAGTAGTACTAATTAGTAGCAGTACTATGTAGTAGTGGTGGTGGTCTGCAGTAGTAGTAGTGGCAGCTGGGATTTCATTTTATCGATTAGAAGCTACACATGGCCCAGCAGACGCCCTCGAAATCTTCTACGTCATGGCGTTTGCATGGTGCGGGAATCTCAAGGTAGCGTCACCTCCCGCATTTTCTTTTCACACGTTTTTTTTTTCGCTTACCAAGCGTTGTCTCGCGGTAAAAAATGCGTCTTCGGTATTGTGAAAGTGTACTTTACTAAAACACGAAAAATCCTTTTCTTCTTTAGTGTCCCTTCAACGTGCACTGACAGCGCACAGTGCACGGACCGCTGGCATGATGTCGTCGTCTTAGTAGTAGTAGTGGTAGTAGTAGTAGTAGTAGATTGATATGTGGGGTTTAACGTCCCAAAACCACTATATGATTATGAGAGACGCCGTAGTGGAGGGCTCCGCAAATTTAGACCATCTGGGGTTCTTTAACGTGCACCCAAATTTGAGCACACGGGCCTACAACATTTCCGCCTCCATCGGAAATGCAGCCGCCGCAGCCGGGATTTGAACCCGCGCCCTGCGGGTCAGCAGCCGAGTACCTTAGCCACTAGACCACCGCGGCGGGGTGTAGTAGTAGTACTAGTAGTAGTAGTAGTAGTAGTAGTAGTAGTAGGCATAGACGTCACGCAGGCCAGGGGACCAGAAGGAGATGGTGTAAATAAAAAAACAAAACTATGATGCATAGCATCTCACAAGCCACCGTATATATGCCACACACTCTCGTACTTACAGATATACGATGTCCGGTGGTACTCACGGTGTGGAACGTGCTCATCATTTTCATTTTTGCGCTATGTCTTTAACGCATATATATGCATACATATCCCCTCGTTGAACTGTCATATTCGCGAGAGCAGACATTGCCGATTCACCGATCATTATGTGCACGTTACGTGACACGCAGGGGTAAATGCGATAATTTCCACGTTGCGCTTTCTCATTCAAGCTTTAGATGCGAAGCAGCTTACGGCGGAGTTCAATCCGGTGTGCGGCGTCACCACCCTTACTGCGCATGAGGGACAGCTGGCCCAAGCACTGCCGGAACGCACTGATGCGCCAGCGCGCTCCGGCCTGTGTGAGGGACCGGGTAAGAATGAAAAGCTGTGGACCCTCCTTCTTACAATCTCTCAGCAATCACGCGATGGCGTCGGGGAACGAGGTTCTGTAGACGCGCGATGAACCCATGTGCTCCCGCGTGGCGTGCTCCAACAAGACTTCGAGACGAGTAACAGCAATAGACACTATACAGTGAGTGTGCTCCACTTGCGAGGAAGCTTTAACATCCAGCAAGGTGCCCGTGATGAAGGGAACATTAAGTCGACGCGTGCGCTGCTTCGCGTTCTACTTATGATTCCCTATAGCGGATGATGATGTATGTTGTTTTACTCAGCTAATCATTCGTATTACGGCTTTAATTGGTTCTGTGAAGTGAAACGAATTTCATTTGGTCCTGGATAACTCAGACACCCCCCTAAAAGGGGTCCGCCGCAGTTGCTGGCCGCGCTAACGCCGGGACAGGAACACCATGACCCTCCACCCGTTCGCAGGTCTCCTGGACTGCTGAGTATAAGACTGAGAGCTCGGAGTTTTCAAGGGCCCTCTTTCAATCTTCTTCCGTGCTGAACATTGCATCATGTATACCGCCAGGCACTGCCAGAGCATGTGAGCGAATGTTCAGTTGTGTGCCCCGCAACTAGGGCATCCTGGATTTCTGTGAGGACTAGGTCATTCTGTGAGATTGGTGGGCATTCACTTAGGGCGGGCGTGTAGTAGGGAAATAATTTTTGCAGCAAAAATCATCCTCACCATCGTCTGCAACGCCGTCATAGATAGAATATCAATGCTTCAAGGCATGTTAAAAAAGACCTATAAGGTAAAGCCGTACAACACAGTCAAATAGTACATTAAGCAAGTCGTTTCATCAATTTTTCAGTCGTTTGTTCCGGTAAAATACTCTTATATTAAGGGTTCAGTTGAAGTTATCATCGCGAAGGTTCGCAAATGGAGTATATATTCAGGAACAATGCATTTCTGCTCGTCAAAGAAAGTGTGAGATCTATACTTGCACAGAATTTCCAGCTTTCAAAGCGTCATCAGCATAAGCATTATGCTTAAGCCTTGTCTAAATGACTTTTTTTTTAAACACGAAGACTGCGACCACCAATAGAACCACCACACAGCTCCTCTGAAATCATCGGTCTTCGCAGTCGCATTGTGGATAAAAGGAAAATACAATGCAAGCACTACAATATCGTTTTTAGAAGAGTTTTGAGACTAGTGTATTTTGCACCTGTGCCAAGCCCGACAGGCCGAGTTCCACATAACGAAAAAGAAACTGGAAGGAGCCAAGTGTGGCAAATGAGCATATTGAAAGGAAGGAAGAGGGGAAAACGGTTGTTTACAGCACAAGGAGCAACAATAATTGATTACCGAACATTTGTCGCCAGGCCTCGGTCGTAGAGCTACGTATGGATACCGCAACACGTAAAGCTGGTCTGCTGTACATATTGACATTAAAGTCGGAGTAGCATTCACAAACAAGTACAGTCATCGCATCAAAATTACTGATTTACCCGCGTGCGCAAAATGAAAAGGAGAGCGGAACATTCATCACATACCACTGTCCCTGTTTTGACAAACAAATCCAGACTGTCCAGTGCGCTTTGATAGAAGCTGATGATCGGCCTTTGGCGAAGGAATATATCTCCAGAATCTGGCCTCACAACTGGAGTTCCAAGAAAACCACTCGAGCCCACACTGCAAAACTTGACGATGACCGTCTTTAAGCGCTCTTTTGTAACTACGCTTCGCCATGCGTGTGAACTGCTAGTCATCCTGGCTCAGTGGCGCAGCCAGTGGGTGCCAAAAAGTCCGTGCCACCCCCCCCCCCCCCAATTTTTAAGGGAGAAGCGCCTTAGGGCCTAGTCTTGTTTTTTCGGGCACGTCCGTCATGCTACACGAAACCGAAAGTGAACACCTGCCCAACGAAAAGCGAGAACATCTGTGTAAAAAATCGTATTTATGTGTACACTGTGTACTCTTATCAAGTATATGACAGCACTATGCATGATCACCTGCACCGTCCATCCATCCGCGCATCTGTAGGTACATCCTAATCAGAATCTTTACAGTAGGCATTATAGACCTTAGGACCTACCTTCGCCCACTCGTCATCATTGACTTTTCGAAGATGCGTGTTTTTGTTTTCTTTTTGTGGTGCCACTCAGAGCCCAAAATGACACTCAACCACATGGGCCGGCCCAGCCCCCACTTTAGGTCAAAGAGATACGCCCCGCAACGAAATTTTGTTCCTACCTCCTTGTCCTGCCTCATGCTCTTGATCTATCTATCTATCTATCTATCTATCTATCTATCTATCTATCTATCTATCTATCTATCTATCTATCTATCTATCTATCTATCTATCTATCTATCTATCTATCTATCTATCTATCTATCTATCTATCTATCTATCTATCTATCTATCTATCTATCTATCTGTCTGTCTGTCTGTCTGTCTATCTATCTATCTATCTATCTATCTATCTATCTATCTATCTATCTATCTATCTATCTATCTATCTATCTATCTATCTATCTATCTATCTATCTATCTATCTATCTATCTATCTATCTGTCTATCTATCTATCTATCTATCTATCTATCTATCTATCTATCTATCTGTCCGTCTATCTATCTATCTGTCCGTCTATCTATCTATCTATCTATCTATCTATCTGTCCGTCTATCTGTCCGTCTATCTATCTATCTATCTATCTATCTATCTATCTATCTATCTATCTATCTATCTATCTATCTATCTGTCTGTCTGTCTGTCTGTCTGTCTGTCTGTCTGTCTGTCTGTCTGTCTGTCTGTCTGTCTGTCTGTCTGTATGTCTATCTGTCTGTCTGTCTATCTGTCAGTCCGTCCGTCCGTCCGTCCCACCTTCTTTTCTGCCTTATCATTCGACCCTCTCTTAGATGAGACAGACTCAAAAGGCGCGCATTCCAGCGTCACCTTTACACGGCCCTGCAGCAGCTGCTGTTATGTAGCAGCCACATCCGCGCATCCGCTCGTCGTCTTCGTGGCGGCGCAGCTCCAGTTTCAGCGTCCGTCGACCGTCTCGTTTTGCCAGAAGGTTCCAGAAGCGGAAACATCCTACGCAGGCCAGATCGAATAGTATCCGCTCTGGCCGCTCCCCTGCGATGGTATGCATGCGTGTGCGCGCAGTCCAGCGTATACGGCACTCACACGCGCAGTACGGCGTGATTAACGAGGGACGTGCGCTATTACTTCGAGCGGGAGCGGCTAATTCAGCTGCAATTAGTGGCTTCTCTTCGAGGAAGACATATTTCATACGGGTCGATGTTGTTACTTCTTGTGGCACCGTAACGAGGGTCCGGTGCACTTAAGTCATGGAGATTCATAGCGACCGGTTACGTAATCAAAATGGAGGAACACAACGTTGCGTCCTATAATAACGTGGAGTTCTAGTTCGTATGTGCGTTCTTTGTCTGGCAGAATTCGTAGACCTCCCTGGAATGAAAATGCGTCATGTACTAATAACTGTGATGCAAGTCGCAAATACCTTAATACAAGCATATACGCACGTCGTGTGGCACTCAATTGGTGATTTTCGATTATCACGTCTGATTTTTTGCTAAAGGTGTCACACAATATACGTCAATACCAGAGGCAATTTCGGTGGAGCGTCTTTACTAATCGACCATTTCGTGGCTGCTACAGGTTGCACGGGCGCACAGCAACTAGAAACATCTTTCGATGCCATGACCTCATCCAATGATGCCTGAAGACGCGCGTGAATACAGGACTGGTAGAGTTGGTTCAAATGCAGTGCTTGAACAACAGCGCATAAGGCAGCATTAAGGGAGGAAATAAACAGTCGCATGCGGTTGTCTTTATGTGCTATTGTTCAAGCATCATGTATCTTCTGTAGGAGTATTCTTACTTAACGCGTTGAAGTTAGCGAAAAGCTAAGCGCCTTAATGGTGGCCTGTGCTATCTAAATTTGAGCTGGAACTATTTACAATTTCTAAATATATATTCCCCAGCCAGGAATGTTAGCCTTCTGCATTTGAGGTTCTCATGCAAGCCCTCGAGTCAGCACTGCCATTTCAGGCTAAACAAAGGTGCCTTCTGGTGCTAAATAAGGTGTAGCGCAAACAATAAGCTGTTACAAATGTTTAAAGTATGGTGTTCCAGACACAGCAATTAGGCGCAACTCCGTCATGAAGGCACAAGGCAAACAATATCTTTTTTTCCTTTTTTTATTATTATCGAGTTGAGTTTGAAAACGCTGTTCCTTTAGTTTCGCTCGAGCGTCTCCTGCTTTGCTTTTCTTTCTTCTTGGTTCATATAGGCCTGACATGCAACGTGCAAATAAACAACACCCTACTGAATTATTCTTGGAGACTGTTAACCATGGTATCATACTATGGCATACGAAATAATCGAAATCATGTAACCCTTTTTGTTTTATTTTGCAAACGCACATACCCAAATTGAGCAGTCGTGAAAGGTGTTCTCTACGCTGTGAAACACAAAGGCGGCCATTGCAGATTTTATGGCTACAACGTTAACACACAAGCGAAGCAGTTAAGCCACAGTTTCTTAAAAATAAAGAACCCTTGACTGGGACTCTGGCGAGGACAATACGTACACGACATACTCTCTATGTCCCGCAGGTCGCGAGATCGAATCCCGGCTGTGGCGGCTGCATTTCCGATGGAGGCGAAAATCTTGTAGGCCCGTGTGCTCAGATTTGGGTGCACGTTAAAGAACCCTAGGTGGTCGACATTTCCGGAGTCCTCCACTACGGTGTCTCTCATAATCATATGGTGATTTCAGGACGTTAAACCCCACCTGTCAATCAATCAATTACTATGTCTGAAGTCGGTTTTGAGTTGGTATCGACATGATAATCTTTCTGCGTGTTCGTTTGTTGGCTGCCGCCTCGAAAGATGGCTACTCTTGTGTGAAAAGAATCCTCGTTCCTTGGGGTACGCATTTTTGCCATAATGCCACGAACGACCTATTGCACATCTTCAAGGCTGCCGAACTTTGCGAAGGCTTGCGCATTGTCAGCGTGTGTTCTGTGCGGTCGCATCATAATCCTTTATTCATATTTATTTTCAATACTGCTGCTCTAAGCATTGCCAGTACATGGCTAAAACAAATACAACCTTTTATGAGTATTACTTGGTCACTGGTTTTCAAAACAAAACATTCTAAGTAAGCATGAAAGTGACAGCAATCCACGGGGTGAATGATGGAGAGTGCGGGCGAAGGTGGGTCCGCACGCCGTTTCGGCCTCCCGTTGTCGTACTGCACAGGGTCCTCACGGTGCCGCAGCGCAGCTTCGCGGTGCGCACCTGCCTCGCGCGGCCGCACGTCGGGAAGCCTTCTTCGAGCGCGAGCCGGCCACCGCCCTGCGCGCACGCCGCTCAGCAGCTTTGTCCATCCTCCGTCGCCGAGCCTCTGAATGTGCGCGCGCGCCAAAACGGCGCTTTTATTGTACTATAGCGCACCCCCTAGCGTACGACGCCACCGAAGAACACACGATCGTAGTCGCGCGATCGTCTCTCTCTACTTCCGTGCGTGTGACGTCAATCCTTCTCTACAAGTAACGCCCTCTAGTGTCGTACCATTTGCATTTTTCAGCGTATAGCGCAAGTACCACCTTCTATGACCGGTTCAAGAATTAACGAGGGGTGGTTACCCATAACGGGGACGCACAATCTACGCCATATGGAGCTTCGCCCCTAAAACAAGATGGTAACGTGCATTAAGTAAAAAAAAAACATACGACATTTTGAATACACACTCATGAAATATCGACATCATAAAGCAAATATAACATTATACAAAGATTAGACACCGAAACAGCTTTTCTGATGGACCTCCCTGTCTTTGCTTTATCATAACCTCTTTTCTTCCGTCATCATATACTTTTCTCTGTTTTTCAACTCTTTGTTCTCTTTTCCCCCTCTCACCTCCTTGAGTGTATAGCAGCTAACCAAGAACTTCAGTGGTTAACATTCCTACATTTCACTCTTTGTTTCTCGCTCTCTCTCACTTTCAGGTTATCTTTGTATAACAAGTAAAAAGTTGTCGATAAATATAAATAACACAAAAATGAAAAAATAGGTCTCACAGCTGCTGCAGCCCATACCACTTTGTGATACTCGGAAGGAATATCAACACCGGCGCCTTTCCGCTTCCCGTTGTGACCCCGTCCTGCACGCCAAGAGGTCGACAAGGTCACAGGTGCGTCGACGTCAGAACATTTCGCGATAGGCTGCGCCTGCCACGAACCTGCCTGGTTTCCCTGAGCTTTGGTTTCGCCAATCAAATTAAAGGCGTACCCAAGAGTGACGTTCGCCATGACGCCACGCAGCACCACGAGGAGGCGGGACGAGAAAGAGCCGGCTGACGACAGCGTCATCGCGTTTTTTTTTTTTGTTCGATCTTTTCTCCCTGTGGGTGCAGTTTTATGTGATGCAATTTACGTAGTTATGCACTAGGAAGCCATATGCCAACTTCGACACACGTTTATGGCGAGAGACAAGCTGGACCACTTTACATATTTAAATACTTTAACCCACGTGTAACGCTGGGAAAGAGGGTACATAGCTTAAGGAAGTATTTGTGGCGCAAGAGTGAACGATAAAGAAGAACAGATGTGTCCATATAAGCCACTCATTCTGCTCTAGACTAACGTGGTCAACCGCGCCAGGGAGGCGTTGCACGGAGGTGACGAAGATTGCTTCAATGCGGGGTTTTACAAATCCACAGCAACTATGACGCATCCATTGTCGAAGTCACTTTAGATACAGTAAAGTACGTATAAGAGGAGTATAAATTGCAAGCGATGCGTGTTTGTAAATATCAGCGTGAACGAGACGGGGATGCAAGACGAGAAGGACACACAGATACCATGGGTCCTTCTCTTCTTCTGTTTTCATCCTGTTCGCGCCGATTTTTATATTCATCCTTTAGATGCATCCATACATGTTGACTTGCGTTAATCTTGTCACTACTATTCTGAGCTAACACCTAGCGCTCTCGGCTGCCTCGCTGATGGTCGAATTTCGCGACGGGATCATATTCTTCCAGTCCCCAGCATTATATTATACGGTTACGAGTTGTTTTCTGGCTATTTATGAAGTTTTGAATTGTCAGACGCTTATAGATTTAGCAGAACTGCAAGAAATAGCTGATTTATGATGTGGAAAGGTGCGTGTGCAACAAGGACGCTTTTCTTTTCTTTTTGATCTATCTGTACAACGTGACACGGCAAGTACACAACAAAACTATGCAGACAAGATTAGGCTATCCCACGACGACATGGACAGCTGCGGAACTTGCTGCTTTACGTAGCGCACTTGAAGTGATTCAGCATCAACAAGCCAACGAATAAAACGTGTTCACGGACTCCAAGGTAGCACTACAGTGTTCGCTATTCGCCTTACGCCGTAGACCTCATGAACAACTAGTGCTAGAAATTAGAGAGCTGCTCACCACCTCCTTGTCAAAGGACATGAAATCGCGTTTCAGTGGCTTCCAAGTCACCGCGGCATATTGGGCAACGAACATGCCTATTCAGGTGCTCGATCGGGACTTTAGCATAATGTAGAAGAAGCTATTCCATTCTCAAGGAAAGCCGCTGCCATGAAAATACGACAGATTGCTTATGAAGCGTAACATTCCTATTGAATACAGCAAGTTTACTGCATACGCGACTGCATAGGTTGAACCTGTCTCGTCGACTTCGTCCTCCGTCCGGACTCTTTCGACGTGAGGCAACGGTGCTTTGCCGACTGTGGCTTGGTGTCGCCTTCCGAATCGGAACGGAAGACAGTGTCGCTTGCGATGAAACAATAGAGCACCTTCTGTGCCGCTGCACTTGCTACAGCGCGCACAGACTGCCACTAGCTGCTGCGTTAGACCACCTGGACGACAGACCGAATGCCGAAACGATCTGTCTTCGCATAGAAAGTCAGTCAGGGCTTTATTAGACTTTTTGCGCGGTAGTGGCCTATTAAATATGCTATATCACCCCCGCTTTTTTTTCTTTTCGTGCGTCTACTTTTCTTTTTGCTTTCCTTCTCATATTTCTTCCCCATCCCCTTAATGCAGGGTAGCAAACCAAATTCTACAATTCTGGTTGACCCCCTTGCCTTGCTCTCAATTTATTCTCTCTCTCTCTCTCTATGCAGACAACACACCGAAATCTGAAGAGGTAAAAATCAATAAAACAGAACTTTCTTTTTCAGGTGTACAGTAAAAAGAACAGCGTTTTCTGTCATTTTCGTCCGTGTTTCAATGCTATCATTCCAAATAAAACGCAACTCGCAGTGGTAACTTGGCTCTAATATATTGCTCCGATAAGCTTCTTTACGTCCCACCAATACGGCGGCTGCATTCCTGTGTGGCTGAAACGAAAGAACATCCGTGTACTTAAAATTGCATGCATATTAAGTATACCCAGGTGATCAAATGTAATAAAATGTCCTTCACTACAGGGCGTGCCTCTCAAAGATGTTCTGGTTTGGGCACGCAAAACCACACGACTAAACAAATTAAGTCAACGCACGCATACTAAAGAAGCTGTATGAATCGTTGATGAAAATTGTACACAGCTCACGCCACGGTGCACGATGACGCAACTTTCGAGATATCTGCCTCGCTGCCGATCATGCCACATTGGCGTGCTAATCTGTTTCACCCGCCTCGAGCATCGTGCGACAACTTAACGATGCCTTGCAAATGGACCTTACCACCTCGAGGCAGCTAATTAGGCGGTCGTCCGGTCTGCACACAGCTGCATTGCGAAACGGGAGGGATACGAAAGGCGGAACTTGTTGCTGCAATGAACCCGTTCCCGTGTTGCTCGGGATATCTGCGCAGAACTCCATTGAAATAGGGTTTTGTTTCGCCTTCTAGAACTCTACTAATTACGGCAATTACTACCATCATTGCCTCTCACGCGATTGAAAGGAAGGCAACAGCATGTTAATGTTGGAGGCTTTGATTTCCCGATGAGACTCGCGCGATAATTTTGTCTTTGGTGCGTTGTAACACTTTTACCCTTGCGCAACGAACGTCCTTGGTCTACACCTAATGACAATTCACAAGGCGCATATATTTGGGCATAAATGCGCTTAAGTACGAAGTATACGATATGTTGAATTGGTTGCGGCAGTGTGTGTTTTTTTGTTTTTTTTTGGACTGACAAAATTGACGAAAACCAGTGGTTAATTTTCTCTTATAGAATTGCTTCTGCAGTGCTGATCAGGAATTGCAAAAGCAAATGAAGTATTACTAATGCGTGAATTGCTAATATACTCTTGTTACAGATGCTCAGGGCTCGAAGACCAGCCATGGGCAGTCTAACACACCCGCGACACAGCATACTGGTCTTTTTTTTTTAAAATAAATGTATGTAAGGAGAGGTTGGTGCCAATGCGTGGCGCCGGCTACTCCTCTTCTCTTGCACAAAGGTCCACATCGCACATATTGTAGCAAACACAAGGTTATACATATGTACATATATAGCACAACACTTACACAATGAGTTCACGTTTTTTCCACACTGAGTGTCCACACCACACAGAAATGGGTCCACACTGCATAGAACTTTGTCCGCACCACACTGAGTTTGTAAAAACAAAAAATAAAAAACACACAAGTAATCACGCCAATTTAAGTGTTCACACAAAAACGTGAAAGTTCAATAAAATGTCTAAGGTGATCTTGTCGCTTAAATACTGACATGTTTTCAGAAAGGTTTTCCCAAAAATATCGTAGTGAAACACGAAAATACTGTTTTGAAACATACCGCGGTTAACATTTGTTTTTTGTTTAGTAGTTTTGAGCTATTTCTGATTCCTTCAGAAAGTGAACGACTGCACGCGCTGCAGTGACTTGTAGCTTTCCTTTTGGCCATGGACCCGAATTGAGTTTTTGAATAAGGTTCTTTCGAGGTACGGCATACTGGTCTTCTTCGTATGATGTGGGAGCGCGGCCCGCTACGTATATTATAGGGCGCGCTCCGAAGGACTTTAATAAAGTTTTTTTTTTCTGTCATGAATTAGAATATGTCCGCTCAATAAGTAGTAAGTGATCATATCGCATGATTGTAACTTGCGAAAAATGATGTACCAGCTCTATTTAATCGCTCTAATTAACCTTCAATCTTTTATCACTTTGTCGCGGCAGGGCAGTATATGCCCTGATACTTATTCACATTGTCAGTCATCGCCATATCTCGCGTGTGTAGCTTTCATTCAAGAGCTAAGCAGTTTAGTAAATCGTTCCATGCGAGTCGATCCCGAATACTACCATTATCATAAATGGGCATGCGCCACAGAAATTGGGTAAGGCCGACTACTCACCACTGGTTTACCAAAAAAAGGAAGAAGGCAACAGCTTTAGCCCAACAAATCGCTGCGATGGCGGCGAGCCGAAAACATTGAGTGCGTACGAGACAAGACAATGGAAGGCATACGCCAAGGACAGGGGCGTTGTCACAGATATTTTTTCGGGAGGACGGGGATTCAATCATGCTTTACGCGTTTTCGTGCGTATCGAGCGCCATATATACATATTCCTGACACATATATAATTTGAATGCTTGTTTGTCTAACTATTAATTACTTATTAATAACAAATTAGGCGACAAAAAAGGAAGAGCGGTGGTAGACACAGTCGCATAACTTTTTTTTTGTTTGTTAACACGAAGTAACCGTAAGCGCCTCGTATTAGCAAAATACAAGAGAATGAGATAATTCGTACTGTTTCTGCGAGTGCATGCATGCGCGAATGCATTAAATGACAAACCTTGGTTTTGATTGATATGACGGGTTTAACGTCCCAAAACCACTATGATTATGAGAGACGCCGTAGTGGAGGGCTCCGGAAATTTAGACCACCTGGGGTTCTTTAACGTGCACCCAAATCTGAGTACACGGGCCTACAACATTTCCGCCTCCATCGGAAATGCAGCCGCCGCAGCCGGGATACGAACCCGCGCCCTGCGGGTCAGCAGCCGAGTACCTTAGCCACTAGACCACCGCGGCGGGGACAAACCTTGGTTTAATTAGCATAGCTTCTCTCCATAAATAACGCCAAACTTGTAAGTCAACATGCTTATATGTAAGCTGAGAGATTAGCTGTGCACGCGCAGCGTGCTCTCCGCGTAATTGAACTCACGCTGCGTGGATTTCCGTCAAGGTCCAAGCAACGAATAAGATGCGTCCGCGATCTCGATTTCGTTGCATTTACAGGGGTTGTACATTTTCTCATTGATTTCCCTCCTCCTCAATCTTAGGCACTGTTCGTACGCGTACACTGAGGAATCAAACTCATCGCAACACAAAAAGTGATCTTGTTTACTCCCGGAAAACACGCTTCCCGGTCCCAACGGCTCCTGGCGATGCTCTCATTGGAAGGATTCCCAGCTCCTTTGTGCCCCATATCCCCCCAAGGACGGCGGATATTTACGCTTCCTAAACAACCCTGGGCCCAAAACAGAACCATGGCTTCTTGCTTTTTCGGTTTTTCTTCACTCGTGGACAATACTGGAAGAAAATCATCTAGTCTGGGCTAGTAGCCCTTGTACTATTCCATGTTAATAGGGGTTCCTTCGGCGCCATTCCCCACTTCGTTGTTTTAGAGTGCCAGCCATTTTCAATTCACATGTCTCTTTGCTTCGTTATGCTCTGATACACACGGGCTTGTAGAAATATTCGAGGTCTTGACTACGCCATTTCTCGGCTTCATGAAGTATCAAATTCCCTGGCTTAATTAAACTAATCGAGAAAACGACCCGACCACAGAGAGTTCACGACGAGTTTGCGCACAATTATGGATGCACTTAATCAAGTTTTAGATATCGGTGACGCAAACCTTTCGCGTCCCCTATCTGCATCTCATACGTAGCTAGAGCGATCCAAGAACTTTACCGATGTCACACGGTTCACTTATGATCGCTATTAAGCCAGATAGGGATGGAATTTCAAGACACTCATTGGTTCTCTCCCACGTCTTGCGTAAAGGAGCCAATCAAGTTAAAGAAATTCAATCCGCATCAGACACGGTCGCGATCAGAGCTGACCGTGTGACACCGCTATCAGCGGAATTGGAGTGACTATGACCTCAGTGACATGTTTAGATTAGTCGTTCATTCCAGTCTTTGCTAATTACCGTATCGTGCGTTGTTGCCCCGCCGACACGCTTCATGCGCTGCGGCGTAACTACTCGTGCGTGTACATACGAAAGCTCAACGTCATCAGTTAATCACGGATCATGTCTTCGTGCGCGGCGTCTTCGATCCGAACGGGGTGGAATGCGAAGGCGTCGTTCACTAAAACAAAAACAAAAAACAAAAAGGGCCTTGCGCAAAACGGGGTGGACAATTTTTTTTAAATTATAAATATACCACCATGACGTTGCGCCGTGCAGACTATATGCACACACGGACCAAAAAAAAAAAAATGTCTAGGGCGATACTCCATGGCCATGGTCACAGGCCGAAGCAGAAGCCTATCTTGAAAAACGAATGAAAAAAAAAAGCGCACCACGATAGAGTGAGAAGCACGGGCTTAGTCAGTCAAAAGCCGGTGGCTCTCGTTCCCGTTTGTGTCAGACACCGGGTTCGTCAGCTAAGCGCTACACAACACAGGGCTAGCGTCATCGTGTGTACTTTTGCTCGTCTTTGCCGAGTAAACTCGAAGACAGACTCGGAGGTCGTCGGCTTCCCTCGGAACATGCGCGTGCAGCGCTCTCCACAGCGACCCGCGCCGAGGCAGATGAACTGCCCTGGTCGCGTAGAATGCACCGCGTGTGCCTCTTTAATACGTATGAAGTGTGGCGGTGAGAGATGTTTTCACGCTTCTATACGCGTCTAAGTGACGCTGATAAGCGCCCTGTTGGACGGAATAAACAACGCGTGTCGGGGCTATCTGCTTCTCGCTGAGAGCAAGCAGCGCTTGGCTGCCCCGTAAATGGAGTGCATGCGAACGAAAGAGGTCGATGGTGGCCTGAGGTTGCTGATAAGAAGATGAAAAAGGAAGCAAATAACGTTACGAAAAAGAATCAAGCAACCGTCGGGGCAAATGAAGGTGCTACAAAAGAAAAAAAAATAAAGTTCAGGGACACGCAACTAAAAAAAAAAAAAAGGTGTGAAGTGTAAACCTCTGTAGGTCATCTCCCGGACAGTAATATCAGAAGCAAAGGGTACAAATACAACGACACGTTTTGCTTGGACTAATGCGACGAGCGCGATATGTGGAGTAATCATTGTGCGATTTTATATGTATTACGCCACCAGAGAATTGTGTAGGAGACGTTCGGGGGATGTTTGGCATCTTCGCATGATGATTTTTTGCGCCATTCATGTTGACGTCGATGTCGCCAACTGTAAATTTTCGCGTTTGAGAAAGCGTCTATATGGCTTTCGTCTTAACAACTGAGGAAGTCGGACGCAGGTAACGCAGGCAGCCGCGGGTGTGGTGAAAGAAGGGGCATTGATGATAAGGATTAAAAAACCTTTATTTAAGTGAAATTAAGAAGGAAGGATGGCAACTCAGAAGACCGAAGTGAACAAGCTGAGTCCACGAATTACAGGTTGCGAGCAGCGCTGACCAAGGGAGAATGGAATTCCACTCGCTCGAATATGTACAGTTGTTCGCAATCCGCAGTGCCGGATCAGGAGTTACGCTGCCCGGCTGCTGACCCGAAGGTCGCTGGTTCGATCGTGGCCGTGTTATTTTGGGGGAGGCGAAATGGCACAGGCCCACGTACGGACTCGAGGTGGTCGTAATTTCTGGAGCCATGCACTAAACGCCGTGCCACATATGGGATGGGCTTTGTACGTAAAACCTTTGGTATGCCAACAATCGTTCATATGACCTGCGTTGTATTTCCCTAACGTTTGTTCCAACATTTGTCCAAACACTAAAGAAAGCCTCGTTGAGACACTATTCAAAATCAACGTGGAATAAGTTGAATTTAATTTCCATGGCTGCCCTTCAATAAACTACGCAGTGTTTTCGATAGACCGCTCACTGCCCTACCAGTGGCGATTCCCCTTGCACATGCCCAGGTCATCGGAGAATCTGTTTGCGTCGACTGAACGCGCGCGACACACGTGAGAATAGAGTCCAGTAGATTTTGAAGCCGACGTCCACATCTGCGAAGTGTCATCGGCCGACGGCAGGAAACCCTCCGGATTTCGAGGGAGGCGTTCCGTCACGGGACATCCCCTGCATGCCACCGCTATAACCATAGTCCAACCGACACCTCCCGGACATGTGACTGGAGATGACGCGGGCGAAACAATCAACAATAACACTGGAGTGACACGGGAACGGACGCTGCACCAGAAGACTTCTCACATGACTCGCGCAGACCGCAGGTGCGTATGAAAATAAAAATGTATATAGACGTGCGCGTAGCCCGCAATAATATTTGTCCCAGGCAAGTCGACTCCTTGTACGAAAGGGGGAAAGCCCGCAGAACGAAGGAAGGAAGGAAACAAAAGGGAGGGATATTACGTCATGACTGTCTACGTCACGGTGGGAGAATGCAATGCAATACACGAGAAGACAATAACGAAGCGCTCCACACGATTACACTCTATACTTACATTTAATTAAGAGTGAATGAGTGCATGTGATGCACAAGCGCATAGAAAGATTGGACGACGTTCACACACGGTGAGAACGGGCAGCCAGATTACCTGTAAACAACAATAACACCAATGAATTTTAGAAGCTCTTTCCATGTCTATAAAATGGGCGCAGAAGGAGGTTGGCGTGTGCGTGGCTGACTATTTCTCTTTCTTTGAATAGGCAGGATGAACCTTCTACGCTGGCCGCGATACGCCTGCTGTGGTGTGCGATGCCAACAGCGCCTGCGAAGTTTGATTGCGCACATATATGGCTCACGTTCCGGCACTGGCACCGGAACGTTGGGTTATGCGCTAATACGCAAGCTACATCAGAACGCGCCAACGTGCGACGACAAGCGACCTCGATAAAAGATGGGATAGCCATATCAGCTGACGATCACGATCGAAGAAGAATTAATTCTACGCATGTAACCAGTGCACCTTCGAAGGCGGCTGCAGGCTTTGTTTTTTTTTTTTCACGTACGACAACGCCACCACCGGGACCTGCAACTCATGAAAAGCTACGCGTGAAAATGTTGTGAAGGCACATTGCTGCATGTCAGTGTTCCTTCCGTATTCCTGTGGCCATTCGTCTGTGCGTGTTTTTGCAGCGCATCGTCACCCTTGAGTATGCCCTACCAACGTCCCAGTCGAAGCATTTTAAACGGGAAGCAGCTCTGACTAGCCTGTGTAACGCTGTTCCTCCGTCCGCACCACTCCCCTCGCCGCAGGTTTTGGAGTGGTGCCAAGTATGTCACGCCTAAAGCCTTTCGCGCCGTCTCTCTCCCTCGCCAACCGCGTGCTCACCGCTTGCCAGCTCTCTCTCTTCACCCTCTCCACCGCTAAAAACGCTCGAGCCTACTCCTCATGTGGGCATCATCTCACCCGTGCACCATCCTTCAAGCTGTCGGCGAGAACCAAGGAGGTTATATTAAAACTTCCTTGGCGAGAACAAACCGTGAGCTGGCGGGTGCGTGCCTATAGAATCTCGCAGCGCCGACAATGTGGACAGCGCGCTGCTGCTTGCCGCGCGATCGCGCCGACAGGCGGGACACCGTCGCGGAATGCTTCCCGCTGGTGTACGCGTACCTTTCCCGGCTGTCGCCGGTGTTGCTAGGGTTAGCGAAGCCAATCGCGTTTGCGAGTGGTGACGTCAACACCGACGATGCGCGAGTCAGGGAAGCCGAACGCAAGCATTGGCAGTGGAACACCAGCGACACCAACGGGGTGCGAGTCAAGGACACCGATCGCGTTCGAGATACTGACAGCACGCGGGTAACACCGACGAGACGCGAGCCAAGGAAGCCGAGCGCAAGCATCTTCAACGCGTCCCACCTCTCATGTCTTTGCGTTTCAAACAAACGTTTACACGAGTAAACGCCACACCAAGTTTCGCTTCAAACCATTATTCCAGCACCGCGTCAACGCTCGTTTGAACCGGGTCAACGCCGTGCGCACCGATGAAGTTTCGCATCCCGTCAAGGTCCCCTTCCGGGAGATGGTCCATAGGATTTTGTACATCACGAACAGTACACAACAAACTCATTAGTAGTATTCATCATTTAGCCCGAACACTTTATTTCGCGATTAACTTACAAGTACATTCCGCAACTCTGTCTATTGTCCGAGAACATGCACAATACGTGATGAAATGGTAGACAGCGATAGCGACAGAACTCATTCCAAGGAAAACAAAAGATGGCGCTAACGCAAAAGATGGCGCTAGCTTCTGCAGAATATAAGCAATAATGGCTTTGAGCCACAAAGGAAGAAGCATTGGAGTGAAAGAAAATTGTCACAGTGCGGAAGGAACAGGACACAGGACCACAGTGCGACGATTAAAAACAAGCTTTCTAGTGAAAGACAAAAAAAAAAAAGCAGGCGCCTCAACGTCGTCTTTCGCAGAGACACTGAGGTTGCTGCTCATGATCGTCGCTTGGTTATCCGCTGTCATTCTGCCAGCTTTAGTTTAGCCGTGACAATATAGCCCTGAGAGGGGCTGAAGAAGCTGTATACAATAATTTGAGCGGCCGCCCACACGTCTGCGATCTCCGTCGACCAAAAGTGACGCAGGGGTGTTGCGTAAGCGAATGGAAGCGAGTAACGCGTGAGTGAGTGGCGAGAGGGCGTGATGATCGGACGAGTGTGTGTGTGTATGCGACGGCTACAAACTCGTCTACTTTCCCGAGCCATGCACAATGCTCTGGAAACACACTCGCTATAGTCACCGCGGTGTTGCGCGATCCGGTGTCGTCCCTCGCACAACGGCGCGTCCACCGCGGTTCGCAATGGAAAGCGTGTTTTTCCACGGGGACGAATCTCCGCTCGGCGAACTGTGCTCTAGAGGTCTGCGCCACGCGCTTCTAACAGCTGGTGAAGTGGAAATCGCAGGGTTAACGCGCTACTTTGAATGCATTCCGCTCGCATGGCCAAGAACGTAAAAATGGAAAGGGCATTAAACTGCCACTTTTGCAGAGGATCCACGTGCGGCGCGTCAAAGGCAAGGGCAGTCGCCGAGTTCTTTGATCAAGCTTCTCCCGTCACTCAAAACAAACCACTGTGTTTTCCATTCCATAAAAGGGTGTTTGCCTAGAAATCATGCCTCAGGCTTGTGCAACTCCAATTAAAAACTCGAGAAAACATTCTGGTCACCGCATTTTAATGACCGCCTGAATAGGAACTGTACTTTTTCCTTCTTCAGAAAAAATGCAGCATCGTCAATTTTTTTCTGACAACTGACAAAGCATAGAAACGCACAGACGCATAAAGAAACGATAGTATCTACCTTTGACGTACGGACATTGAATACGTACGCTACAGTTTCCTTTCTTCAATGCAAACGACCTCGTCTCAAAGCGTGCACGCGGGCGCATGCAAGAACATATGGACGTCCACGGCAAAGGACAACGCGTGCTATGCCCGGCACTTACGGTAACGTCAGCCGGCAGTTTATACCAGTCGAAGGACGGCAACGCGACACAATGTCGCCGTCACGTCCGGTGACGGCGAGGTTCCCGCGCTCAGGCCCGCAAGGTCGTGGCTTCGATGGCTGCAGTCCGTATAAATAAGTCTGGGAAGACATGTGAGGCGGGTCACTCACACAAAAGCAACCTCGCGTGATTTAAAGCGGCAGTTACAGAACGATGCATCGTCTTTGCAGGCGCACCATCGCGATTAATATTTTGTTTTCACTCTGCGAAAGAACGGTGGAATGATGAATGGCTTGATGGAGCCTGCGTAAAAAGGGAGATACGAAATAGAGATACGTGTGCACATAGGAGATGTGTACGAAGGGGATAAAACATGTGGTTACAGCTACTTCATTTTTATATAATGCCATAAGAGATGAAAAATGATTAAAAGTTGATGTCTAGCATTTATAATTAAAATGGTCCCGTTGGCGATGACAAAACGTCGCACGTAATGGGGACGTAAAAAGAGAGAATGAAATCGAAGGTTGACAGTATGCACACCATCACTTTAATTATAATTATTGCATCAAACACAAGATGTGAATATAGTAAAAAAAGAATTTGAAAACGTCCGAGGAGACCACGTGAGGCAATAAAGACACTCAAACGTTCGCAATGCTAAGCTTGGACTGCACTCCTCGATTTAAAGTTGCATACATCGCCAGCAAAGAACGCGCGCTTCGTCATGAATACTCTGGTCTGTGTATTTTGACAGCCGAACAGTTTAAGTTTGGAGAAAGCCCGTAGGCCGTGTACAAATAACTATCACCGTCATGAATGAAATAACTTGGCAAGTGCTCTGTTTCGTTCCCAGAACACGTGCGTCGACTTGTCCGTCGTGGTTTGCGATAACTCTGGGGGCTATAGAAACATTACTCCAAAGAGAGAGAGAGAGAGAAATAAAGGGAAGAAAGAGATTGAAACAGAAAGTGAGAGAAAGGGATAGCTAGAAACAGACACAAGAAAGAGATAGCAAGACAGAAAGAAAAAAAAGAGGAAGCGACAAATGGTGATAGAGAGAGAAATAGCGAAGAAAGAAATTGAGAAAAAAAGAAATACACGGATAGATATACAATGAATTAGAAATGAACAGGGGCCAGAAAGACATATGAAAGCAGAGAGAAAGTGAAATAAGAAAGGAAGAAAGAAGAACAAAGAGAAAAAAATAGGCCACCCAGCTCCGTTCTTCCTTCAGGCTTGGCACCGCTAGCGCGAAGCTGCCTTAATATTTCCTTTGGTCCGGTGTATGAGCATGCCACATCCCGTTCGCGTCCTGTTCTATTTGCGCCGCATACTCAGCTTTCATCCTGCTCTCATGCAGAGATCGCAGTGGCTCCACGCGCAATGTCGCCGCAGGAATCGTGCCTCCACGTCGGCGCGAAGTGCGTCGAAGAAGGGAAGCGCCACGCGGTCGCTCCTTTGCTCTGCGGAGCGTCGAATTGCAGCGGGGAGGCATCTCACGCGCGAATCGCATGCACGGCCCGTGCATAGCACCAGCCCGAACGGAGGCGTGCTTGGCAGCGGAGCTCGGCACAAAGAGTGTCTTCCGAGGCTTCAGAACACTCTGTAAACAGAAATAAGCCGAGATGGGAGTAAATGACCTTGTCCTCTAGCGCACTCCCCGATGGGAGTTTTATAAACCTCTCCGTTGGGAGTAAAAAATTTACTCCCCATCAGTAGGGGGTTTTTGCATGGTGCCAGGGGGGTTTTTATTTACATCCATTGGGGAGCTTTTTCAGGTCAGTATGGGAGTAAATTTTTTGCATCGACAAAGAAAAAAATTACGTCAGCGTACCATGCGCAAGCGTAACTTTAATTACATAACATTTAATGCGCATAACAATGATACAGTACACAAACATTATCACAATGTTCACGTTATATCACAACACTCGCACTCACCACAGCTTGCCACACGCAGTACACACCTACCACATAGTCACCGGGTATATATATGCACCACATTTTTACCTCCCATGTCGCCCTGGTGAAAGCCTTCTTTCGCTATTAATTAGCCAATAAATACGCACGGCGTAAGTATAAACTTGCGGTGGTCTGATGTAAGCACTTCAACACACATGCCTTTTATCCTAAGCCTGCCTAATATTTATTATTTTTTTACTATAGCGAAAAAGTTTCATCAGTTGACGCTCTGTCGTACGGGCTGAATTTGCATTAGCAGTGCTGTTTGTGGACCCGTAAAATGCATGGAATAATACACAAAGTGCGCGCGGCATTGAATGAACACATTAACGAGGTACATTTAGCAGCTCCAGCGATGAACCGAGGTAGACCGCCGCTACCGCGTTCGACGACTAGGCCTCACTCACGAGTACGACACGGTGATTCGATGAATGACAGCTGGCGATCACAAAATGATTGCTGATGTGCAGTTTACGTCTCGTTTTTCCCATGCACAGAAATAGGTGTCCGCTATCCACGCACTTTAAGCTACGGAGCGATAGACTTAAACTAATGAGACGGTTCGCAGTCGCTGTTCCCGTTGCTCGCATGCATTGCATGTATAGCTCGCAGAGATCGCCACGGCAGCCGGTGCGCAGTGCGAGCTCGATACGATGCCGGCTTGATACCGACGCCATAGCGAGGCCTTCCTACCGCTTAGATGTTGCAGCCAGTGAAATACCGGTGACACTCCGAGAAGCCACTATCGGCGGAGACGGGGCGAGCGCGTCGCCGGCGCAACTCTCAGACCGGTTGCCGGCCAGCCTGCCGAAGTCGAGCGAAGCCTACTTCAGACCACTTCGAAGTTTCTGATGGTGAAACTCCAGGAGCAGCCGCTGACGATCGTAACAGCTTTCTTTTGATACCATTCATTTATTCTTCGAAGTTTTTTGTTACTCGGCCCTTTGAAGCGCGGAATTCACGACGTATCGTTGAGGAATCGGACCGAGGTGCAGCGTGGTTTAACGGTGCGAAATATATTGAAATGTTCCCAGTAAATACCAACTGGTCGTTGCTATTCTTCGCTGCACTTATAATTTCGTTGCCTGTTGACAGATGCTTACACGGTTAGCCACACAAAGCACATCATGTGTTTCACACCGACGTGCAAACATATGCCCGTCCACACACACACACACACACACACACACACACACACACACACACACACACACACACACACACACACACACACACGTCACGCCCAAAGAGGGTTTTTAAAGCTCCTATAGGGAGTTTATAACCACGTGACCTGAAACTCCCTGGGGAGTTTAACAAGGTCATGCCGTTCATAAACTCTGTGATTAAGGAGGGGGCGTTTTACGATGACATGTGCCGAGTTCACTCCCTACCAGGGAGTAAATAATTGGGGCAGGGGAGTTTTGTGGGCTCATGTGCTGGAGAAACTCCCATCTCGGCTAACTTTTGCTTACAGTGAACAAGCTGGAGATAAAACACTAACCCGATGAGTCTCTTTGACGCTACTTTTGTACACCGATTAATAAGGATGGAAGTCAAACGAAGTTTCCACTTGCAGTTATCGTGCCGAAGTCACATGGCCCTTGCCTTCCATGGGTTGTGAAGAAACGCGCGTTCTTATTGTTCCATTTCTTTGGTTGTTTTTTTTCTCACTTGTGAATGGTTTTTATTCCTTCTCTCACTCTCACTCGTGGCTATGATTGTGACAAAGACGTGGCCAGATTTTTTTTTTTTTTTGAGGGGGTCGGGGCACCATCTTGATTTGAACTGGGGATCCGGCAGGTACATGTAGTCGAGTGCCATTCTGTGATCCGTATGTCATGACAACATAGAAAGAAAACGGGGGGCACTGGCCCGGGCCCACTGTGCCAAGCCCTGACTATGCCACAGGTTGGTCGTGATGATGGTGTTGCATATGGTGTGTGTATAAACCATATTTTTTGCACATTACACCTTATCCGGAGTAAGGGAGTGAACTATAGGTGTCCTCTTGTTGAGCAATCGTCAAGCAATCAGAAACAACATTATTCATTCGCTTTGTCGCACAGAGAGTCTCGCCTCAGGCTGCCGTCGAATTGCTGGGAACGCATTTTGAATTACGCAACACGTCCGTCAGTACTTGAATGCAGGCGGTGATAACGATGCGCGTAGTTAATGTCGGCACTACGCATTGTCGATGTCGAAGGCCCCGCAAGGCTAGCGAGTGATGACATTTGAGGATAATCTGCGACGCCTATAAATCAGTTGCGAGCTAACCTTGGCTGTCGCATTGTCTGCCTTTTCTTTGTTTGCTCTAGTGCGACTTTACGCGAGTGCTACAGCTAACGAGAAAATTTGGGTGTCTTACACAGTTGTCTGCGTTGATGGAGGAAACGAAAAGGCAGAAAGCGTGGAGGTTAATCAGAAACGGTTCCGGTTGACTACTCTACACCGGCGGATTGGGGAAGCTGAATATAATGATGAGAAAGAGTTGACACGAAAAAGAGAGAGAGAGAAAAAGAGACGAATTAACTAAAGCGTGTAGGACTGCCGCTCAATTGAGAAAGCACTGACTAAAATACTCATAGACGCATATCGAAAGACTGAGGCCACTGAGGAAAAGCATTCGTAAAAACAAAGGGATGGCGGGATTCACCGCTGCACATTTCGCGAGTTTCTTCTATTTTACATGTGCCCTGGGAATTCAAAATAAAAACATGAGACGACACGTGATAATCTATCGATCGTACTGCTCTACCATCCTGCTTAATCCACGGACGATTCACAGCTACACTTTTGCCGCAGTATACGTTGTGTTCACTCAAACATTTGAACCGACTCACAAAAGCATCTCACGGTAGAATTGTTGGTAAAATAATTTTTCGCCCTATCCCGACCTTAAACACGTCCTCAGCGAGATCAGGCAGGGAACGGCAAATATATAACCTATATCAGCGGCGAAGCCAGACATTTTCTTCGGGGTATGATACACACATCCACATGTTTGCTCTTCACCGAAGTGTGCTCGAGGTATCCTATTGCTCAAACGTAAAAAGGCCCCGCCGCGGTGGTCTAGTAACTATAAAGTACTCGGCTGCTGACCCACAGGTTGCGGGATCTAATTCCGTCTGCACCGGCTGCATTTTCGATGAAGGTGAAAATGCTGTGGGCCCGTGTGCTCAGATTCGGTTGCACGTTAAGGAACCCCAAGTGGTCGAAATTTCCGGAGCTCTCCACTACGGTGTCTCATATTCTTGCGGCGGTTTTGGGACGTTCAAGCCCCACATATCAATCAAACATAAAAAGCTGTGTGAATTGGAATAAATACCTGCTTCAACCATCCAGCCTAAGCCAGTGCTATACGAAAAAACGCCGCGAATAAGGACTCTGAAGAAGTGTATAATAGCTATAGTTGAAGTCGTCTCTGAGACGTACGCAATGTGTCCAAATCTATTTTTGTAAAAGCCACCTGACTATTCAGCCCTGAGCAGCCTGAAGTGGTTCTCGGCTGTTTCCCTTATCGGGGCTCTTATACCCTTTCGACGTGGAACAGGCCGGCCGCCGGAAAAGCGGCAACGCCGAGTCCCAGCAAGAGTACTCCCCTTTGCATGTATCACCGAATGGTTGCGCCAACACGCGCGTGCAGAAAAGAAATAACTGCAAGAGGAGTACAAAGGAAGTTCGAAGCGAAGGCGAATCAGAAAGAAAAGAGGAAACGACTTTCGCGGTGGTGGCGCGACGAATGGGTCGCCACGATAAGAAATTGTGTCGAAGGACGCCCACGGGCAGAAAGGGGTACATGTGCAGATTGCTTCGCTCGGAAGGAGCTGCTGCGACAAACCATATATTATAATGACGCGCGGGTGACCAGTCAACCCGCACAATCGCGGTAAACGCTTCTCCCGCGAACTATTACTGCGAGAGTGCACTGCATGCGTTCGCATTTACCTAGCTCACCGGCGCGTTCGAGTTAATGGGCTGCCCTAATTACGACCACAAAGCTGTGCACAAGTAATTTACGGTCACATTCACGTTAATATTCCGGTAGGTGTAAGCGTCTACCATTTGCCTTGCCATAGCCCTACCCTACCCATTTCTCTATTGCTCTCTCTCTCTCTCTCTTTGTCTGTTTCCATAAAATAACCATTCTGAGCAATTCAGCAGTAGTAGACATCTACAGCATATCCTGCATCAAAGAGGTATTTACTAATTAATTACACAACAAAATCGTGTTTTAGAGGCGCTGCTCTTTAAAACAAAAAGGCACGGTCTATATCCGTGTGAACTTTAGGTCCGACCAGCTTAAATACTATCAATGGGGGCTAATGAACAACAGGCTTAATTTGAGTCGTTTCTGCATTATGCCCACGAAACGAGGTTAGATTTCTATATTTGATTTTATTGATGCCGTTGTGTTACGTGCAACTGGAGAGCTGAAGAAACATCAACCAGACAGGCCATCTTATTTTTTTTCTTTTTACCATTATTACTAGCACAGAGCATCCTGACCACATGCGTTGAATACTCCTCTTCTATATACACATTTGTTCCACGTAATTTTAATAGATCGGTTTTAATTATTGTCAGCGCTACGGTTCATCAACATAATCTCGTGAAGTAAGTACATCTCTCTTCTTGTTCTGATCCCCCACCTACGTCACATTCGTTTTAATAGCTTAGCACGCCATACCATTTTAACGGAAGTCAAGTAAACCAGGTTAATAGTCACAAGAGACCAGACAATAAATAAACAAAACCCTAAGAAACTTTTTTTTTGGGGATTAATCTCAGTGTTTCTTTTTGGCCACATCGAGGAAAATGTCTCGAAGGCAAATGACGTGCGCCCAGCGCAGGATGTGCAAATACGTGGTGGGCTAAAGGAATCAGCAGTGCATGCCTACATTTTATTTAAAAGAAACGATAGCCAGAGAACGTATACGAGAAAAGGTTCGTAGGATAACTATAGGTTAGCTAGTCAAATTACGTTTTGTGGCGCAAAATCAACCAATGCTATGGGGCTGCAATGGCTACACGCACTGAAAAGAAGTAAATGAGGCAGAAATACGAGACGTGTTCACGGAAAGCACTTGCAATGAATCATTCGTGTAGTCCGGTTGGCGACCGTAGGAGAGTGAAACAAAACGCGTTTATGCATCAGATAACATTCACCGACAGAACCAGAAGAGGCAGCAAGGTTTGACGTATTATACTTCACTGTGTGCGCGGAAGTCAACTACAAACATTTGGAGGAAGATTCGTAAAGAATGAAGGTGACGAACAGAAGCATGTGCTTGTTGGCCCTGGTGTCAGTATGCGTCTCGCTGTCTCTCTCGCACACAAACGCACACACTCACACACACGCGCGCATGTGTGTGTGTGCTGATTTGCATGTTCATTCTTACACATATTTATGTCTCTCTCTGAATATGGTACAAATGATAAAGAAATGTTGAACGACTGGAGCACGTTTTTCCTTTCGATTTTGTTCTATAGGAGTGCAAAAAAAAAGAAAAATGGGAAGAAAAGGAAAGAAGGAAAAAAAATCGTCAGAAAAGCCACACCGGTATGTGGTCAGAAACATTCAAACGGTCCAGCGGTAACAAGCCTTGCGGAACGGACAAGGTCGGACAGGTCGTTTGGGTTCGTGGCGCGAACCACCCGCGGTGTTGTCGAATAGCCTGTGCCTATAACGTCGCCCATCGCGCGCACAAGGCGCGCGGACAGCCCTGCCGACGATCGGTCTCATGCGTATTCGCGAGCTGTTGCAGAAGCGACGAGCATGGCTGCGGATTTCCGCTCGGTCTCCATTTCGTATTCGGGGCCATGATCGCGAACTGATTAAACCGAACCAGCGGAAAAACACCGATCCTCTTTCTCGGCTCTTTATCGGCTGCCTCTTCGCGTACTCCACTCGTACAGCTTGCTCGCTTTCATTTTCTTGATTTCATTTATTGTATCCTTTCTTTATTTTTTTTGCAGTGGTATCATTTGCATCGCACGCGAGGCTTTCCTAACCTTGTTCTTTCTTGTTTTCACGTTCGAACGGCTGTCGGCTGGTGCGGCAGATTAGCGTAGCTGGCTTAAGGCGATACGAGGAAAGCGTATAAAAAGCCTCTCATCCACGCGCTCAGCGGGAGTTTTGAGCAGCGTCTCTATTTCTGGCCGCCTACGAAGAAACACAAACTCTCGAGGCGGGGAATCGCCGGCGCTCTTGCCGGTGGAAGTTCCCGCTCGACGACAGCACAACCTGCGCATGAAAGAGTGGGTTCTTCTGCATATATATTTGCATATTCTTCTAAAAATACATATTTATATAAAGCAACATGTATTTGTAACTGCTACCCTTCCCATATCTGGCCCGCATCGAGTCAAAGAGAAGTGTTCCAAAAGGGAAAAAAAATACTATGCGGCTGAACAGCGTCTGAAAGACAGATGTTTAAAAAATAAAATGTCGAGGGTCATTTCAATAAGAATTGTTGAATGATGAAATCGAAAAGATGAACAGAAAGATGAGAGAGCCTGGAAAGAAAAGTAAGAAGAATCTGGTCGACCCAATAGACATAAAGGCGCAATCACTGCCTTCTGTTCATCTTTGATTGAAGCAGCTCACACGAGATAAGCACGAAAAAAAAAAAGAAGAGCACATAACAGGCGCTGTTTTGTGCCCCTTTTTCCTCATACCATGTGCGCTGTTTCAATCAAAGATGAATGGTTACCGACTTGCTCAAGTTTCTATTTTTATACTGCCTTCCGATGTGGTATTCTATAGCGTCAGCAAACTATTGTAGGCTCACCGAAATGAAAAGAATATTAACTGTCTTCGCATGTTTAATGCAGTGCTACAGATACACTGAGGGTGGACGGTCGCTTAGCAGCCGTAGAGATGCAATCAGACCGCCTCATTGTTAGGCTGCGATCGGCAGTCAAGAGTCATAACTACTATAGACACTACTGCGGTGGGTCCCGTTAGCACAGAAAAGATGCCTCAAGTAGAGATCCATGTAGTTCGGATGGAGGTATAAGCTGAAGCGAAAAGCCTATTTCAAACAGTCTTCATGTATAACAATCCACTCGATTAAGCCCAGTGTGCGTGTTAGATGGCGACGATACCTCGCAGCACCTGTGCGAGGGAGGGGAGTGCATATAGTTTGCAATTAAGAGTTCGGTCTCGTGGCGTCGGGCGCTCGTTTCGTGCTCTAATTGTGTTATCTCGCATCATCAGGCCCACCATGAAACTCGTCGCTCGCGCCGGTAATCTAGTGTTATCGAGCGCAGCATTTCGCACTTCGTAGAGCTCGAAATGGTGTGACGAAAGATAGCAATTCAATTTTGCTTCCGTTTCCCCTTTTCTCTAACCCAGTAACTATGGTGTCCCCTAGAGTATACATATACACTTTTGAGCGTGTGACGTATTTTGTACGTGAGAATACGCATCGTGAAAGACAAAAAAAACTTTTTTTTTTCGGAATTCGCCTAAAACGACTCGAAGACGAAAGCCTTCGTTTATTACCGCGCACTTGATTTTTTTTTATCCGTCGTGTAAATTTTTCTGGTCCGATTTTATGGTCTGCTTTTCCATTTTATATACTGTTCCTTCCTTTCTTCCTTATATAGTGTGAACGGCGCTAGGATGAAACGAACCCGCACCTCGTGTTCACAGTCGTGCACACGCCAGCTTTTCGTTCAACGTCTACCTTTAATGAGGCTTATGAGGCTTTCGCCTCAATATTTGCCCGTGTGGCACGGTGCTGATTGTCCCTGAATAGCTGCTTTTTTGGTACTTACGTTTGCGTGTGAGTCCCACCACCTAGCGCTTTTCCGTATTAACGGTGCTCATATTCGTTCGTTCATTTCTCAGTACTCTTCATCGCTTCAGTTGGTGACCCTCCCTGTTTTTTCGTCTACTTCTTCCTCATCCTCCTCCAGTTTAGTGACCCCTTATGTCCCATAAATTCAGTATCATTCTTGCCTTGCTGTGGGCGAAAAACCCGTCTTACATACCTGGCTGGCTGGTCGTCAGAACAAGACATCTTCTATATAGCTCAAATTTTATTTATTTATTTATTTATTTATTTATTTATTTATTTATTTATTTATTTATTTATTTATTTGATTGTTTGTTCATTTATTATTCTTTGTAGGCGGACGCTGATTTGAGAGCGGCGGCGCTCAAAAGTGAGCTTACAGCTACACGTCATCGATCCAATCCTGCTAAAACTGTCCTCCGAAGAACCACTGAGAACTGAAAGGCACCTGAAAGGATATTGTGCGCTGCCAAACGATGAGCTATTGAGATGCCTCGGTGTTCAGATTCTAAGCAAAAAAGAAAAATCCGAAGGAAAAGAGAATAAAGCAAACGAATCGATCCACTCGAAGAAAGCGATGGAAGCCCTTAAGAGGCGCCCCCGCAGCAGCCCACGCCACGGGCGTCGCCGAGAAGGACTCGGCGCGCTTTCGGAAGCACCTGCGAGACGATTGACAAGGAGCGACCCGGCAAACATGGTCGACGTGATTGTCGGGCTGCATCGGGACACACCTAACGACGCTAGACACAGTGCAGAGCACATATACACCCAAAATTCACCGAGCCCCATTCGAGGGAAACGTTTCAAGAGTGTCCATGCTTCCTTTGCTAAAGAGCTGCGAAACGGCAAGAACTCATTCGCGCTATACTCCCCGATTTCCAGGAAACGTCCGAAGACTGATCGGTACGTAGAGCAGTCGTGATTTCGCCATACTCCTTTCTTTCTTTCTTGTCATTTTTTGTGTTTTATTTGTTTCTTTCTCCCCAAATTTTTTTCTGTTTGTTTGCTTGCTTTTTTATCTGTTTGCCTCGAAGTCTCCCAAAGGAGCATGGCGTGAGGTAAGCACACATAAATACAAAAACAAACTAAAACAGCAAACAAAAATAAATGCTCGTCGGTAGCTTGCTATGTACCACTTGGAATAAAAGATGTTCATATCAAAACCTGGGTTGTTGAGCAAACTCTGTTCTCGGGACTGCTACCACCTCAATAATCATCGTCTTTCTCCCCTCGACTGGTTGCTGAAACACACCTGTTTTCTCCGAAGAGAGCTCACCTCTGCGTCAGCCTCATTGAACTCGAGGCGGAGGCTCCATGTAGCGTATTTTTCGTTCCAGTAATAACAGTCATTACGAGTAAGGGTGTGAGAAGTACAACAAATATTGGAAAAAAGTGCTTAGCAGCTGCCCGGGTCTGTGAATGAAGCGGCTAGGAACAAAACACGCAGAAACATACCAACGATGAGTTGCGCAACAATAAAGAATGTAGCGGCACAGCTTCCTCTCACAACGGTATTTCTAAAATTATCTCCAATCGATCAAAACAAGGTGAAAACCCATATCATGAAGAAATGATGAGGCATATCACTTTGCCCTGAAAACAGTATACCTGCATTCAAAAAAATGGGGGGGGGGGGCACTCTTGTCTAAGCATGAGGAGCGAAGCCAGTGCCTTCGATTCACCACAGAAATTGAACTATTGCCAATTGTGCGGAAAATAAAAATACTTTGACCTATCTTAATTCTTGGCTTTGGTCGCCCAGACAAATGTGAACTATTTCACAAAATTTAATGACCGAAGTTCCACTGACTGAGCAGGCATATTGCACGCTTATAGGAATTGCACGCTTATAGGATTGCGATCGAGCGCATCCACCGGCTAGGTAAACCAGCTCCCAATAAAACCAGACCAGTTATCTTTAAACTTGTGGATTCGCGTCAGAATGAAGCCATACTAAAGAATGGAAAGCACCTTAAAGGAACTGATTACGCTATTGGCGAAGATTTCTGTCGCAAAACTCGCGAAATTAGAAAAAAGCTTTGGGACAGTGCGAAATCGAACCAAGCTAAAAAGGAAAAAGTGGCACTGACTTTCGAGAGGCTGTACATAAATGACAGCGCGTTCGTTTGGGATGAGGAAAAAGAAGAAAGAGTGCCACTGAACAAACCAAAAACTACGAAATATCAACTCGGCCGAACACGCGGAGTACCACACAAAAGAAAAATTACCATTGCTAAACGTGAACGCCAGAAGCGTCGTGAATAAAGTGCAGCCTCTTGAGAACTTGTTGCTACTTCATGAACCAGATATTGTAGCAATCACAGAAACCTGGCTCTCATCAGATATACTCGACCATGAATTCGCTCCCCCTAGCTATTCTGTCATCCGAAAAAACAGACTATCTCGAGGCGGAGGCGTCGCGTTGTTAATTCTACGTTCCGTTTCATACACACTACTGCCAGACGTTCCGGACACATAAGCCATTTTCTGCAAAATTTTGTGCAATAGCATAAGCATAGTGGCGTGTTGCGTTTATCGTAGCCCATCCTCTGGTTCGGAATGCATAGTTTCCATCCACAATTTTCTTCATCAGCATGTCCACAGCTCTGCAGTCGTGATAATGGGGGATTTTAACCTTGCTGACATAAACTGGAGTACCATGCACCACACCTCACAGGGATCAGAGGATTTATTTTATTTAATGTTAAATTTCAACCTCCATCAAATTGTTTCTTGCCCAACTCGTGTTCAAGGAGCAGCCACAAGTGTACTAGATTTAATACTTATTAGTAGTCACCTTAGCCATGTGGACACTCAAGTTGATGTTGTAGAGGGCATTTCAGACCACAGAGTGTCTGTTTGCCGGTTAACACTTGATCACAGATTACACCTACAGTCAACAGTAAACCATGTCCCAGACTTCAGTAAAGTAGACGACGCCAGCGTACTAACTTATTTAGCCCATGAGTTTTACGAGTTTGTGGAATTGAACTGTGATCCCGCCACAACTGTAAATGACCTTTGGCTAAGATTCAAGCACATTGTTCTGCACTGCATGAATGAATTTATACCAATGCGGCGTACACGGCCGCAAAGACATAACCCCTGGATCACAACAGAAATTCTACACGCAAAGCGGAAAGTCAAACGACTTCGGAAAGCGGTAAAAAAACAGTGCTGCAGTGCGAATACATCAAAATTAAAAACAGCTATTTCACACTTTAAGGCCAAAACAAAGCAAGCAAAACAACATTACTTTGAAGTAACGCTACCGTCATTCATTACTGGTAACCCACAAAGGTTCTGGAAGCATTTCAGCCCTAGAAAAAACAGCAGTCCTGAACTTTCGTTGCAACAGAAAACGGTGAAATCGGTGAATATACAAATATTTCCACTCTGTTTTTACAAAAGATGACGGGAAAATTCCACAGCTTGCACACATGAATAATATTGGAATCAGCCCTATAGATGTAGTTGATGAAGGAATATTTTCTCTTTTGCTCGACATAGACCCCGAAAAATCTTCGGGACCAGATGACATCCCCAATCCCTTTCTTAAGCGATATGCCGAATGGTGCAGCAAATACCTTGGTATGGTTTTCCGCAAATCTCTCGCCGTATCAAAACTTTCAGACGACTGGAAAAAAGCTGAAATAGCACCGATTCCCAAAGCAGGAAATAGCGATAATCCTTCAAACTTTAGGCCAATATCTTTAACGAGCACGTCATGCAAAATATCAGAACATATAATTTTGAAACTCTTAACCGTTTTTTTAGAAGATAATGGCATTTTGTCATCTTGCCAGCACGGGTTTCGCAGCGGATTATCGACTACCACGCAACTAACAGAAGTTGTTCATGATTTAGCATTATCTATTAACAACTGCACGCAAACAGATATCATACTATTAGACTTTGCTAAAGCGTTTGATTCCGTATGTCACAACAAATTAATTGCAAAACTTCGAAGTATTATTGCAGATGGAATATTAACAAATTGGGTTAAAAACTTCTTAACTAATCGTTCACATAATGTCCTGTATGACCAAGTACCATCAGAAAACTTGCCTGTTACGTCCGGAGTAACACAAGGCTCCGTTTTGGGGCCTTTGTTATTTCTTGTTTTTATTAACGATATCACAGACAGTATCTCTTGCACCATTAGGCTTTTCGCCGACGAGTGCATTATTTACAAAGAAATTAAGAGTCATTCAGATCACCTTGCACTAAGCGATTCTTTACACCATCTTTCCAACTGGTGCGACATGTGGCAAATGTCGATTAACCCCCAAAAAACAGTGTGCATGACAATAACCCGAAAAAAAGAAGCTATCCAATATGACTACAGCATTAAAGGCACCAGGCTTGAAAAAGTGAATGCGCACAAATATTTAGGCGTCACGATAACGTCAAGCCTCAGATGGGATGCGCACATTTCTAACATTACTTCGGTTGCTCTGCGCAAGCTCTTTTATCTTCGCAGATGCCTTCGGTTGGCCCCTCACTCAACCAAGCTTTTAGCCTATACTACTTACGTAAGACCGGTATTAGAATATACTAACACAGTATGGTTTCCTTATACAGTCACTAACATTCAAAAGCTAGAAAATGTACAGAGGAAGGCAGCAAGATTCATCTGCAACAAATATAAGCGCACTGATTCTCCAACAAATATGTTAGCAAGCTCTGGCCTCCAAACACTTGCGATTCGAGCAAAACAAGCGCGCCTTAAATTTCTTTTTCAGCTACTTCACAACCATTATAAAATTGACCCATCATTGTACATCCGTCCGTCAGACTCCCGCGTTATTAGGCACAAACATTCACACACACTGAAAGAGTACTCTTACCGCAATGACACGTTCAAGCACTCCTTTTTTCCACTTGCCATAAGGGAATGGAACTGTTTGGATTCCTCCATAACTAGTGCGAAATCGCTATCCGACTTTGCACTAAAATTAGAAAACATGTTCTCTTAATGCGGCAATACTCGCATTACCAGAAGCATTGCGCCACCAGTGAAAGCGTATTAGTGGAGTGTACAAGTGTTCACTGGAGTGTTTGGAAGTTTGCTATTTGTTTGCCTGTGTACCACTGCATTTCTTGCAAAATTTCTCTTCTTTTTGGTGATGGTTTCTTTGACTTTGCAGATGTAAACATTTTGTATATTTTTCGCTCTTATACTTTGTGATGACTGTCATTTCACTACATTTCTGTTTCTGTTTTCTGCGCAGTTAATGTACCACCTGCATGTACAATCTGTACGCCCACCTGCTATGGTCTCGTTATGAGGCTGGCAGTATTGAAAATAAATAAATAAAATAAATATACAGCGGGCATGGAATGAAATGGATACATGCGACGTCTAAACATCTAGATTATGCGCGATTTCACATTTATATTTAAGTGGTTGTAGCCTGGACGTTGATAAAAAAAACCACCTGGGTCATCTACGATACTTACATGAAAGTGATTCCTAAATGAAAAGAACAGAAAAGTGAGCACCGTAACTGTCCGTCTCAGGGGGAGGACACCTCAACAGTAGCTCACGAGGGGTGGGGGTAAGGAGGAATCAAAAGGATAGGATTAAAAGGTATAGATATAGAGAGAGGGGCAAGGAGAGAGCGTGGCGGAGGGACAGCGACACATGGGAGTAAGGAGAAGATCAGAAAGATGGACACGATCGCAGAAGTCCGTGGACGGGGCACTACTCGGCGAGAGCTTTTTTCGGCGTCAAGAGATGGCTAGAGAGCGAGCCCAGTTGGCCAGAACGTCAGCACTTCTGTTAAACAAATTGCGCGCATGGTACACAGAGTGACGTATCACCGTGAAGGCTTTGGAGAGGCGGACACGCTTCGTATAATTCGAACCTTCGTAATTAACAGAATAACGTATAATCTCCCTTTCCAAGAGCTCAGTAATACTGAAATTGAACAAGTGGATACCCTCATTTGTACCTCCTATAAGACTGCCCTCGGCCTAGCGATGGGAACATCCACAAATCGGCTGTGTTCCAGAACTTTCTCGAACATAGCTGTAGAGGTGCTCGTTTCCTGAGGACGGCCACAGCGACGCCTTCCCACACTTCCAAACTGTCAGCGCTATTGTGGCGATCTCGCGTACTAGGCGACGATAGTCGAGTCGAGAGGTATAGACTCCATGGGAACTGCCACGGTGGCGCCGTCTCACGCTGTTCCAACCCGATTCAACAGAGGGATGTTCGCAAAGCTTGCGTCGAGTTCCACATAACCCGACCACAGCAAACTGATAGGCCCACCTGCAGGACAGCGTCGTGCTTTTCGCTACCGTTCGGGCGCCGATATCGGGGGGAAAGCCTTATCGCAGACCGGCTCACGCACAATAGCGCCTGCTAAGACGAACTGCCGGACCAAACGTAACAGTGTGCGTAACGTCGGGAGAATACACCCAGGTGAATTCGGTGCAGCACACTGGCATGTCTTCGGCTGATTCTAGCCGGGAGGTGAGATATATCAGGGTGTGTTTCCCGTAGACGTTTGTTCCGATGGCCTAATTGATACCACAAGTATACACACACAAAAAAGAGAGAAAAAAAACATGCGAAGAACAAAGAAAGAAAGCACGAGGACATACAAAGTAAACAACTTTGGAGCAGTGAGCACAAGTCAAAGAATAAGGTCAAGCAAAATGACTTTGACAGGTGCTCTTTTCAGAAAAGTGTATGTTAATGGCGCTCATGGTACAAGGGGAGTCGCGGTCTGATAAACATAAAGATTGTGGGTGCTCGATGCTCACCTAAAAAGTTATCATCTACTGCACTCCATATCATTAACATGTAAAATGGGTCTAGCGACGAAGTATGCGTTGCTCGTACTTTGAAACAGCTTATAATGATAGCACTCACGCTTACGCCACAGTAATGCCCTCATTTCTACCTTTAGGCGCAAGAAAAGTCGTTACGTTCTAAGGAGCAACACCAGAGAGCGCCACACGTGCTCTGTACCAAGGAGTAGGAATGAGTTATAAATCCTTGCTCTATTACTCCGCCTCTTCGGGAAATCACTCCACATCGTTCGATCGCCTAAGGGCGCGAGGTAACGCACCCGCACGTGGCTTCCCAACATTGACCCAGTAAAGTATTGCCTCCCCTACACACAAGAGCAGTTATAGCGGGAACAGCCGGAGCCTTCACACGAAGAGGCTAATTGCTGCCAGCATGGCCTCAGGTTGTGCCTGGTATAACTTTGCTAACTGACCATCCGTTTGCGAGATCCACAGTCACTCGCTGCCGAGAACTACAAATCCCAGATTCTGACCCAAAAGTCGCAGGTTCAATCCCGGCAGAGGCACTCTCATTTCGACAAAGGTGACATGCTAGGAAGCCGTCTACTGTTGGATGTCGGCGTACGTTGAACACCAGATGGTCGAAAGTTCGTGATCCTTCTATACCGCGTGTCTCGAAATCACATCTTGTTTTCGGCACGTCAAACCACAGAAGGAAGCCGAAGATGGAAGTTGGTGATGAAAAAATCCGCGAACAGGGGTTCTGTGCTGGAGCAGTTGTCTCCTTCAAGGCTAGAACTGTTTCTAGCCTTGAAGAAAACAACTGCCCTTGTCGAAACGTCAGCCCCAGCACACAACCCTTGTTCGCGGATTTTTCAGCCCTTGATATTATTAGTATCATAGATTCTTATTAGTATCATTATGAGCAGCACCAACAAGCCTGCACTTCTCTGAGTGTGAGGAACTTGCGATACCAAAAAGAAAAGAAAGACACTCCGGAAGTACTATACAAAACGCTCTTTGTTCTGTCTTTCTCCTTTCTACTTGAAGCCTCTCGTGGGGATGTTTGCAACCGTGCTCAGTTCGAGGACGCAGGTTCGATCCCATATAGCATATCGACCATGGTTATACTAACGGCGGAATAAGAAAACACACCTGCAGGTTAGATTTATACGTATCTTAAGAGCCCCATTAGGAGGGCCTCCTTATCAGATTTAGCGTAAAAACCACAGTACGACTTTTTAACCACAAAGAGCGGCCACACAGCTTGGGTTCTCGTGCTCGGTGAGAAACAGAAAGAAAGAAACGTCGTAGAATAGAATGGTCAGCCTAGTAAACGGCATTGTGTCTCTTTCTCTCATTACAATAGCGCAGTCTCATTGTTTAATTTCTTCTTTAAAAAGCCAAGGCAGGCCTTTCAGGTTGGCCGTTTCAGACAGCCATTCCACCAATCGATTTACACGTCTTAATCTGGATCAGCGGAAGCCGCAAGTCGTCCAATGGTCGCAGCCCGGCCTGGAGCGCCACCACACGTTCTCAAACTCCTGAGCCGACGACCCTGTGCTGTTGGGAAGCCACGATGGTGCCACAGGCGCGGTGCAGTGGCTGGTGGGCGCGTGCGCGGGAGGTCCGCAAGCATTCCAGCGTCCTTGCGACCCTGAACTGAATGATGACGTAGGTCGGTAACGTCATGGGCGGGGCGGCGGCTACTCGGCGGCGTTGGCGGATGTAGCGTTGCACCTTGGAGAAACGAGCGTGGTCGCGTTTCGTTCGCGGAACAAAGTGGCAGAATGGAACGAGGGCCGTGGGAGTCCTTCAACCGCTTCATCGCATGCAGCCATTACTTTCAAACCCTTTCGCACGTCTTTCCTTCATTTTCGTTTTCCTCCGTCCCCATCTTATCTCAACTGCGACTAATCAGGAAAGACAGCGTTAAAGGAGCAATGCGTCTCTCTTGCTCGAAGCCCTCTTGTCCTGTCGCTTGCGTTGTTTTCTGGGATTCCGTGGCTACAAGGACTATGGAAGCTACCGCTTTGCTTTCTTCATTTGTCAGGGTGGGAACAAAGAGGAGAGTGGGAGGGGACATGATAACTTAGGACAGGGACTGCCGTGCCCCCCCCCCTCCTCTTCCCTGGTATTGCCCCTGTGCTGTGTTTACGCGTTAATGGATTTAGCTGGGCTAGTTGGTACTGACTAAATGCTCCCATATTACTAGCCAACATGCACAAGCACTACAGTGATACGCGTCCTACTGCAGAACCTTTCATGTCGGTTAAAAATCATTCGAAGTCTAGTGGTTGCCACATCTCCTCTTTGGTCCTTATGCGTGTTCGCTGTAATGTGAAAACTGTGTCTACAGCCCTGAAGTTCTCCCACTAAGTTAATCACTACGTCTCATACCGTAGAAAGTTAACGTCTTGTTTGCTGTGTCTTTCATTTGTATAGGATGCTCGAACATGTAAGAAACAGAAAATCAAGTAGGAAGCTAACACGTTGCAGTGCCTGTTATAGCGCGCTGCTGCATGCAGATTGTCTTGACATGTGTGTGCGCACGCATGTGTACATTTGTGCGCGTATGCGAGTGTTTCCGCATGGGCCCTATGCGAGTCTGGGTACGTTCATCTAGTCTATGTAGGTGAAAAAGTGACACCAATCAAGGTATTCAATAAAAGTAGAACTTGTTCTATTTACAAAAATGAAAGAAAAAAAAAAGCTGTCGTTTCGAGTCCTACTCGTACGCTTCTTCAGGGGTGACTGCGAAGGGCACCTGAGTTCGTACACCAGGCAGAACTGTGCCAAATTTTCGCCTTTAAATCTAGCCGACACAGTATCCGCTCACTGTTGCCACTTCCTAGAACAGCGAAGGGGCGCGCTTTTATGCCTAGCTGCTCACGTGACTATGCGAAGGGGAGCTGGCAGGCCTTCTTTTTTTTCCTGACAAGACGCGGAAAAAGAGACGGGGCCAAGCCAGGAACGCACCAAGGATAAGACGCCTCCGCTGTACAACGGAAAGGTCAGCGAGGGTTCACTGACCCAGTGACCAGTGGCACGCCCTTGGACTCGATGCACTGCATGCCCAATCACCCATCAAGCCGTATAACCGAGGGTGGCGACAGCCGCAATGCATACGTATAGGCGCGATAATCCACCGATCGTAATGCGGAAGTCACAACGAAAACGAATCACAGAAGAAGGCCTGCTAAGGATCATATGGATAGACAATTTATTTACGGAAAGGAAGAGAGGTTAGCCTGAACAATTAAGACTATAGCCCACAAGGCCGTACAATACAAAATTATAATACCCAACGTTACAGCGTCCTAATGTTGTGCATTATTACGTTTCAGTGACTGCGGCCTCAGTGTGAATGCGGTATACATTACATATTGCGACGATTAGATGATCGACCACTCCCCGAACAATTGCTACTGGATCACCATAGCCGTCACTCGACGACACACAAGGCAGTTAAAGCGCATATGTGCCTTTTGTGGACAACAGCCTAGTGCGAACGCCTATATACGACTATTGTATATTGCAGTCAACACGTACGCGTCACGACACTGATTGCTCACTGCCTTCTTCCTTTCTTTCTCTCTATATTTTTCTTTCTTATCCCTTTTCCTTTTTCCCAGTGAAGCGAAGAAAACCGAATATGTTTTTATTAACCTCCTACCTTTGGTTTCCTTTTCCTTTTTTACGAATGAAACGGCCGCAGAATATAGATAATTTATCCTGCATCGTTATACAGTGCCGCGGTACATGATTATCTTGTTCCTTTTTTCTCAAAAATAACCCCAGTTTTACTTTTACATCTGTTTGGCACACAAACTGCAATATTTGTCAGACTGAAATATGGCTTCACTGAAATATTTATTGGTGCAGAAAGATCAGACCTTGCGTATCTGACACTAGCCGCCTCCTAGACTTTCTATAAAAACAGAATACAGAAAGAAAGCGGAAAGACAGTTCATCGTCCGTGTGTGTTTGGGTGGTCTGGCGCACAACGCATATCAGGTATACGCAAGTGCCTACGTGACTGTTGGGCATGCTCTACGGAGATAACACTAATGGCCCTTCGTTATCTTTCTCCTTAAGTCTCCGGGACAACTTAACGGCACAACCAGGCAATGCAACATTACCGTGTTTGGAATGCGAAAGTGCGAAGATACACGGGTCATTTTCATTGAAGGCACGGGTCGTGTTATATGTAATAAAACAAAAATGAGTTCGCACTTGCAAATAAAGGTCGACAAACTTCACATTGTTGGAAATGTTTAAGTTTTTAGTGGTATATCAAATAATTGATGGGCTTTGACGTCCGAAATCCACGATATGATTATGAGAGACGTCGCAAGGGAGAACTACAGATACTTAGTACACCAGGGGTTCATTAACGCGTGCCTAAATCTAAGCATATGAGTCTGGATCAATTTTTCCACCATTAAAAATGCTGTTTGGTGATATGTACTGCACGTTACTCTCCTCTACAATGGTAAATAGGGTGGGGTAAAATGAGGGACGGGGCAAAAGATTGGGCAAGGTTTCACCGCCAGCATGCGGCCACGGAATAATCTGCTCTTGTACGTTCTGCAGATTCTCGCCTTGTGCCTGGGGTTATCATCGGATGGATGGTCACCGGAAAGCCTGCTGCCAGTGATTTTGTCACCCGACGCCAATCAGCGCAGTCCTGAGTTCCGCTGTACAGATGAATTTTCCTGGATTCGGTGGCCAGCTCAAGTTTCGGTTTCCGGTGCTTTGAACTACACAGCCAAATCGACAGCGACAGGCGAGGCCTCGAGATACGCCCCCCACGTTTTCAGTGGCATTGGGCAAGGTTTCACCGCCAGCATGCGGCCACGGAATAATCTGCTCTTGTACGTTCTGCAGATTCTCGCCTTGTGCCTGGGGTTATCATCGGATGGATGGTCACCGGAAAGCCTGCTGCCAGTGATTTTGTCACCCGACGCCAATCAGCGCAGTCCTGAGTTCCGCTGTACAGATGAATTTTCCTGGATTCGGTGGCCAGCTCAAGTTTCGGTTTCCGGTGCTTTGAACTACACAGCCAAATCGACAGCGACAGGCGAGGCCTCGAGATACGCCCCCCACGTTTTCAGTGGCATTGGGCAAGGTTTCACCGCCAGCATGCGGCCACGGAATAATCTGCTCTTGTACGTTCTGCAGGTTAGTAAAAAACATTCCTATTCCAAATGCACCACGAGTTTTCGGTGCCTGGTGGTGTTGCCTTGCCCAAGAGCCTTTTGTGATGGAGTGGCCGAGTGCTTTGATGCTGCGTGTATGTTGGTATTGCTTCTGAGTGGGGACATTGAATTGAACCCGGGCCCTAATGATTCTGCAATGCAGGAGCTACTTAAAGGTCAAAAAGAAATACTTGAGGTGATGGGAACAATTAGAAAGAAGCTCGACGACTACATTGCTCTTACGGATCAGAGGTTAGACTCAATTGAAAGTGAATTAAAATGCCTTGCCGGTAAAAGTGTACAATTTGAACGTTGTGAGAAAACAGTGGATCGAATATCGGCAGGCATTGTTGAGATGCAAGTGAAACTCGATGATCTTGAAAACAGAAGCAGACGTAATAATTTGGTTGTATATGGGTTGAAAGAAAGTACTGGTGAAACAACTGAATCACTTCGTAAAACTGTTCTTGACGATATTTTTACTGCTAAAATGGGTGTCACCTTAATGAGTGTTGAAAGAATTCACCGCATTGGAACAAAGAAGCGGGGGAAGAACAGACCAGTCATTCTACGGCTTTACAACTTTCGAGAAAAAGCTGATCTCTACAAAAATGCACACAAATTGAAAGATTCTGGCTTATCAATCAGTGACGACTATTCCAAGCAGGTGCGCGAAAAAAGAAAGCACTTATGGGAATATGCAAAATCAAAAAAAGCAGATGGTCACACAGTGAAACTTTCTTTTGATAAGCTTATCATTGACGGTAGGACTTACAGTTGGGATAGTGATGCGCAGGATATCACAAAAGTAAGACGTTCGTGACGCGATAACAAAGAAGTGAGACAAAAGCCCCAAGGTGCCCGAGATATTGCCCTTCTGATGATGAATTGCCGAAGTGTTAAGAATAAAGCTGATGAGCTGGGTGGCCTTATTAGGTCAGTGAACGCTGACTTAGTCATTGGGTCAGAATCTTGGCTTGACGAAGCAGTTTCGAACTCTGAAATGTTTCCTTGCAATTTTCAAACATATCGAAAAGACCGGTCAACGCATGGTGGTGGTGTTTTCATTCTTGTGAAGGATTCTTTGATGTCCGAAGAAATTTTTATTGATAACAATGAAACTGAATCTGTTTGGTGCCGAGTAGTGCAAAGTAATCGTTCTAGTTTCATTGTTGGTGCTTTCTATCGGCCTCCTGTCTTTGAACCGAATGTTATGCGTCAGCTGAGAAAAATTGCCTGCACCTTTTCTAAAGAATGTGTCGTTCTTGCTGGTGACTTTAATTTACCGGATGCTGAGTGGAATAACGGTAACTGTGTCTTAAAGTCTCAGGCAGCGACATACTGTGAATTGAAAACGTTGACTGACGTGCTCGGCCTCATGCAGTATGTTTCCAGTCCTACGCGAGGTGACAACATTCTGGATTTGTTGTTTTGTAATACCCCTGATGTCATTAATGAAACACACGTTATTCCCGGTATTAGTGATCACAACGCCGTCTTTGCAAAGCTAACAAGATCCCGGGTAAATACAAAGAAATGCGAATCTAGGAGAATCTTCTTTTATAGTAAAGCAAACTATCAGCAAATATCAGCTGGACTTGAGCAACAATTTCTGTCTTTTGAATGCAGTGCAGACGAAGCAACTGTTGAGCAGCTATGGCAAGTGTTTAAGGAACGCATTACTGGGCTCATTCGGCGTCACGTCCCGAGCGTCTCAAGCGATAAACTGAGTAAAATAAAGAAACCTTGGATTAAGGGGCATCTTATTCAGCTTATCAAAAAGCGCAAGAGGGCTTTTTCCCGATACTGCCAAAAAAAATCCCCTGAAAATTTTAATAAAATGAAAGATTTGACATCACTTTATAAAATGGAACTGAAAGAAGCCAAGAAAAAGTATTTTAAGAGTTTGGCCGCTGACTTTTCTAATAAGAAAAGGTTTTGGAAATATATGAGACGATGTGGTACTGAGAAGGTTAGCCCACCAAACCTACGTTACGGTGGCGAGATTGTAACTGAGGATCGAGATAAAGCCACACTTTTTAACGACTTCTTTAAATCGGTCTTCCGCCCACCTACACAAGTGATTGTCACGAATAAAAAAGAACAATGTTTGCCTATGGGTGAGATAGAGCTTTCATTCAATGGCATAATGAAGTTGTTACAGCGCATTGACGAAGGTAAAGCAACTGGCCCAGATGGCATATCACCAAGAGTTTTAAAACTTTGCTCTGAGGCAGTAGCTCGTTACCTTTATGTTATCTATAAAAAATCACTCGATGAAGGCAAGCTTCCTGATGATTGGAAAATAGCTAATGTTGTGCCCGTTTTCAAAAGTGGTTCTAAATCAGACGTATCAAATTACAGACCAATTTCTTTGACGCCGATTTGTTGTAAAGTACTTGAACATGTTCTTTTTTCTGCTTTAATGAATCACCTGACTTCAATTAATTTTTTTAATCCTAAACAACACGGATTTAGACAGGGTTTTTCATGCACAACCCAATTAATTGAATTCTATCATGATATAGCATCAGTTTTAGATAATCGAGGACAGATTGATTGTTTATTTTTAGACTTCAGAAAGGCTTTCGATACGGTATCACACTCCATTCTGATTCAAAAACTGCAGAACTTGAACATTCATCAAACCATTTGCCGTTGGATTGCGGACTATTTAACTTCAAGAAAACAAAAGGTTGTGCTTGGTGGATCATGTTCGTGTTTAGTTTCGGTGACATCAGGGGTACCTCAGGGTTCCGTACTCGGTCCGCTTCTCTTCCTTGTGTTTATTAATGATATTTCGGATACAATTAGGTGTCGTATTAGAATGTTTGCTGACGACTGTGTGTTGTATACTGAACTGACCGACCAAACGGATTCCACCCAGCTTCAGGATGACCTTAATCACGTGGAGGCATGGTGTAAAAATAATGACATGGTATTAAACACGAATAAATGTGTTCACGTCAGTTTCACCAAAAAGGTTAATAGATTTACAAATCAGTACATCTTAAACAATGAAGTTATTAGGTATGAACACAAATATAAGTATTTGGGTGTCACGCTTTCTGAGGATGGGGGATGGTCTGAACACATTGGCAGTGTTGTAAGTAGAGCGGGAAAAGCCCTAGGCTTTTTACAAAGAAATCTTAAACATGTAACCAAGGAGGTTAAACAGGCCGCATATTATGCCTATGTGAGACCAATACTAGAATACGCCTGTCCTGTGTGGGATCCGTTTAACAAAATACATATTCATGAATTAGAACGCATTCAGTCGATGGCAGCAAGATTTGTTCTGGGAAAATATGGCCGAACTGAAAGCTCCCGTTGTATGAAAAGAGAACTTAATTGGCAATACTTACAAGATCGAAGACGTAATCTAAGATTAAAACTATTTTATTCGATATATAACAATAAAACGGGCATTAATGCTTCAGATTATTTAAAAAAAGCGTATTATCAATCCTCCCGTCATGATCACAAATTTAAAGTACGGCCATACAACCCCAGAACGGATCTTTTTAAGCATTCTTTTTTTCCGCAATCCATTGTTGAATGGAACACGTTACCAGCCGATGTAGTTGGCCGCAAGACTGCGGATTCATTTTATGAGGCTCTGTGCCCCCCGCAATAATGCCTAAGTGGCGCTGCGGGTTTTGTTTCAAATAAAAAAAAAAAAAAAACGCGACATTTCGACTTTGCCGACTTCTGCAGCATATATTACAAAAATGACTTTGCCTTGTTCCTCTATTTCAGTGATAGGTGCCGGTAGTTGTCAGCCTCTTTATGCGTAATGTTTTTCATTGCTCACCGCGTTCGAGTAGGAAAATTACGCGGCTGCATTCGGTTTGTTCGTGATCCGTCAAAAAGAGGGGAAATTCTGCTCGGCCAAATTTTTGGATCCGTGCATGAAGCTAGTCCGTCGTCAGCACAAAAACTTACATATTTTATTTTGTTACTTTATGCTACTAGCTACATATCATCAAACGTTTCGTTCATTTGGTGCATGGGACCAAAGCAGATTTTTTTTTTTATTTCAGGCATGTGGGAGGCAAAATGCGACAAAAGGGCATCGATATGCTTAAAGAGTTTTTTTATTAAGTGAACCGTTCGCTCACACTAATTATATACTATATTTTGTTTTGTTTTTATTTAAAAGAATTAGGACGTACAAGAAAACATTATATATAGCTTTGTAGGTAGAAAACGACATAAACAAAAAAACATTGACTGCTGTTTAGGACAGGACTCGCTCCATTCGCGCTACAACGAGGCTGTTCCGCGTTTTCAAGGATGCTCTCAAGAGGGACATGAAAAAAATTGAAAGAATCTCCAAGCCAAGCCGTTCAGAAACACATCTTCGAATACAGTTGTAATAATATTTTTCATGTCAAAACTTTAAAAATGACAAGTGATCGAAAACTTGAAGTGATTCGCCTCACAAAGCCTGGCTGACCAAGTTGAAAGCCATAAAAGCCCAAGCAGTTCTGCATCAAAACGGCAAAAAGAAGCGAAGTAGATGAGTCAGAACATATCTAGTCTCCAGTCATTCAATAATCTACTGATGTGCAAGCGTTCAACAAAAGACACCATTAGCACAATGAAAGAGTGTGGGTGCTTGATTTGCTAGGAGTTCTTGGAGCAACACAGCGCCGGGTTCTGTCCGGATTTATTGCGTCGAGTGCAAGGAGTGGGCTCATGAAGACTGCGTGGGGGCCCGCGGAGTGCATTTCGTTACTTCGAATGCAACATCTGAAGGGACGAAATTGTTTCACACTATGATAGTATAGCGCGAGAACAGAACGACGACAAAGAGTCCTTCTTGTCTCTTTGTCGTCGTTCTGATCTCGCGCTATAACGATCGTCATGTCATACCAACTTGCCCAAACTGCCACAGTTCTATGTTTCACACCGTCTCGTTTTGCCCCACGCTCTGTCTCGTTTTACCCGCAGGGTTGGGGGAAAATGAGACATCTGGTGCATTATTTATTTATTTTAAAACACCCCTTTTGATCTGTGGCGACATGGTCATATTTATGCAGCACAGTTTTTGTACCCAAAGGAAAGCTTCTGCATTGACATTTTAACGGTAAAGAGCGAAATTTTCAAATTTTAGTTGCATTTTACTGCACCCTGCCCTATTCAAAGGGTGATTCATAGAATTAAGATACCCGCCACAGTAGTATAATGGTTATAGGGCTCGACTGCTGACCCACAGGTCGCGGGATTGAATCCCTGCAGCAGCTGCCGCATTTTCGATGGAGCTATAGGCGGAAATGCTTAGGGCCCGTGTGCGTATAGGTTTAGGGGATCGCTAAAGAACCCCAGGTGGTGCAAACTGCCAGATCCCTCTGCTAAGGCGTCTCTGATCATCATATATAATAGTTTCGGGACGTTAAACCACATAAATTCATATAACTAAGATTTCGGGAGTGGTGTTGGACGCAAAAAAAAAAAACGGCGCTAGCGAGCGTACAGGAAGGCGGCCGATGACATGTGTATATGTGTCCGCCATTTTCTAATAATGTATGCCGTCTCGAACGTGGGCAGTGTCTGTGGTCAGCTGCTTTTGATATGGCAATCTGATCTTCTATCGAGGTCTTTTGTCCCTCAGCGTGGCTACGTTTCGCTGTTGCCTGGATACAAACGCACGACTGTCGTTGCCTGTAGAAACCTAAGTGTTGCGTTGCTAACCTCGAGGATGAAGGTTTGATTTCCAGCATGGAGGACGGGAACAGTTCGGAGAAAGCATTGTGTAATAGGATAAAGTAGCACGTCAGGCATACATTGATGATTGGTCTCATTTTCCCCGGTGAAGCAAGGGCTCGTGCTTTCTTTTTTTTTTCATTGAAATGACGCTCCTTGGCACTCGCCCGATGGATGCATAGTGCAATCCACTGTGTAACCAGAATAATGCAATACATTGTTATCCAAAGAAGACAGGAGACGTTCATGTGAAAATAGAGACTATATGGCAGACGACAAGACGTGAAACATGGATTTATCCCGTAATACTTTACCACGCACTACACAGCTTTACTGAGATCTCTCTGAAGTTTTCTAGAACGATGAAATTACTGTCGTGGTGCTTTGTGGTGGCCACATACGGGCGGGTGAGAGAAAATTGTGTAGAACAGGCGAACACTGGGAACAGGTCTCTCTCTCTCCGCGAGTTTTTAAGGTAACAGACTTGTCTGTACGGACTCGAGCGACAAATGCCCTAACGACTGGGAGCTGCAATTTGGGAATTTCTCAACGCACACTTCCTTCGTGCTATCCTCGTGCAGTGTGGAGCTTCTGCGCCGAGGCTTCGCGCGTTGCAGTCTTCTTCCTCTTCCAGAGCCATTTTGCCTTGATGAGTCCGCATGACTGCCGCAGGAGCGTTCTCCTCTTTCCTTTTTCTTGATGACGACGGAAGAGCAGTAAACGGGGCGCAGCGGGTGGCCTGTCGCTATCACCACATGCCATTTCTGGATTACAAAAAAAAAATTATGTGCTGGTGTCACTATTCTCGGTCACAATGAGCTGAAATTCTTTTATGGTGGCTATGAACGATATACGCTTGTGTCATTTATGAAATATTGCAATGCATTTAGCCGTTCCGATGAAGGCCTGTAAAAGGCTTGGAATGTAGACTGCGTTATATATTTAAAAATAGGCGCCCATCGAGGCAAGAAGATAACTTAGCGTTAATGTTGTAATTTTTACAAGACAGAAGTTGTTTAAATACAGTGCTTTTCCTCTAACGGCGTGGGGTTGGAATGTTCTACGCGGCAGCTGGTGTTTTATATATATATATATATATATATATATATATATATATATATGACTTTGTGGGTAAATTAAAACGCGTGTATTAGTATTACATTAATTTATGTCCCAAGTCTTGTACACTATATTCATTCTTTTTGCTGCTTGCCTGATTGTTACTTGCTTGTAATTACCTTGTTTGTTCGTTGCAAGGCCCCTCCTGCATAAACTGCACAGTAGTCTATACAGTAATCATTATCATCCTCATCATCAGCCTGACTACGCCCACTGCAGGGAAAAGGCCTCTCCCATGATCTGCAAATCAACTCGGTCTTGTACCATTTGCAGCCACGTTAGACCTGCGAACTTTTTTATCTCATCGGCCCATCTAACTTTCTATCTCCCCTTCGTGCAATTGCCTTCTCTGAGATTTCTGTCAGTTACCCTTAATTACCAGCGGTTATCCTGGCTACGTTCTACGTGCCCGGCCTATGCCTGTCCATTTCTTCTTGTTGATTTCGGCTATGATATCTTTAACCCCAGTTTGTTCCCTGACCCACTCTGCTCTCTTCTTGTATCGTAAGGTTACACCTATAATTTTCCTTTCCATCGCTCACTGTGTCATCCTCAATTTATGCTGAACCCTGTTTGTAAGCCTCCAGGTTTCTGCTCCGTAGATACATAAGTATACCGGCAAGGCGCAGCTGTTATATACCTTGCTCTCGGGGGTTATTGGCAGATTACCATTCATGCATTGAGAATGCTTGCCGAATGTTGTCCTTGACGTCCCCTTTCTTATGAGTTAAAATGATGTTGGCGTTCTTTCAAGATTCTGGTAGCCTTCCCGTCAAGAGACAATTCGTATTTAAGGTGGCTAGTTTTTCCGACACAATTTTTCCGCCGTATTTCAGCAGGTTCGTTGTTACCTTACACTCAGCAGCGGCTTTGCTTCCTTTTAGGGCTTTCCTTATCGCACCTATCGTTATTGCTCTGCAGTATTGATCAATAAATAAATAATCATTTTACCGCGATTCTTTCGTAATGGCGTTTAAATTCGACAAGTACAATAATTTCTTTACTCGTATTCAAAGTGTCTTCTGACAGCTTGATGCAACGTTTACGTTTACGAGCTACAGCGCTAGATTGCTACACCACTGGCCCATCCGGCAACACAGCAGTACCTGCGGCTAATAACGCATGAGAGGGCAATAAAACTTCGCTTTCAAATGAGGAAAGGCACGTCTCTAACCTTGGATACGTTCAATTCCTTACACGTAGGCTTGTAGCACGTGCTATAGAGTGCAAGCACATAATGCATCCGCGAATACGTTGTCGCAATCACAGCAGCACCAATCCAGCCACGTCGACAGCCATTAAGAAAGAACAAGATGAAGAAACGGAGCCTCAAGAAGCGAACCCACAATCGCCTCCCTGTCTTCATCTCACGTTCTTTTTTTCTTTCCTTCTTTGCCGGGACAGTCCCTGTTCGTGCTACTACTGTGCGTTTTTTTGAAGCCCATGTTTTTCCCCTCCGACACTAATTATTACTCGCGTGGACACGAATAACACGGTCGTCTTAATTCTCCTTCTGCACGATGATTCGCCCCTAGACAGGCCCCAGTACAGTTTGAAAAACAACCAATCAGGGAACACGGCCGAGCCACCGCTGCACTCCTCCATCACATTTCGAGTGCCCGACTGTCAGCTATAATTACAATTACGGACCCGCGGGCTTCTTTGAGGAAAAGTGCGTGGAAATAAATGAATGCAAAGCAAAAACACAGCTGGAAGCGGCTTGCGCCGCATTCAACCGCCCCTCTTTGGGGGAAATACCCGACTCGCTGCAGTGACCTCGCCACGAAATGTTGACGGTTTTCGCGGCGCGTGCCGAGATTCACTGAAATCTGAACTATTATTGGACCAATCGTCGGGCTCCGTACAGGCGTAATGCGCGTGGCTTTGTTATATAGCGTTGCACACAGATCTGTCTGCACGCCCAGCTGCGCAGAATTTCCTCGATGCCGACTTGTTTACATCGGCTCCCACAGCTGCGAGTGGATTCACGACGTCGACTACTCAAAGTGGCGCGAACCATTTTGTCGTGTAAAAACAGCACGTGCTGGGAATCTCGACTGTGCAGAAGTGTATAGACTCCGGGAACGTCGAGCACATTGTTATTACTTTTTAAGTTAATGGTTCTGGAGGAGGTATAGATCCACATCACCTGTGATGCCCGCTACACGCCAACAGTGCATAGCTATGGTATCCCGGCTTCAAGCGAACAAACAAGGCAGAAACAATGCACAGCTGCAGCATTTGGACTTCTGTGTACAATGCGCGCTGTATACGAAAAACACGGAGATATAGTACCTGCTTGCCCGATTTTTTAACTGTTTATGGAACAAGGGCATATTACGGGCTTTCATTACACTGATATTCGTAGTTCAAATATGTTCACCGTGATGTGTGTTTTTGTTCATCATCGCTGGTGGGAACCTGGCTGAACTGTGACCTGTGGCTCGGGTGCAGTCACTTCGCTGGGTTTCCGGTGCCTGAGAAAGGTCGCGTCAATCATTCCGTCACAGCATAGAATTTATTTTAATGATCATATGTAAGTCAACTGCATTATTCCAGCATTACACAGGGTGTCTCAAATATCACAAGTCCTAATTTAAAAATTGAGCAATGGGGTTACGTGAGGCTAACGTAGTGTGTACTGTTTCCAGTAGATTGGAGTATCGAGCAATTTTTTTCTTTAATGAGGTTAATTAATTATACATAATTGTAATAGAAGCTGGACAAGTATCACTATTTTAATCAATATTTCGATGAAAACGGGATATAACTGTGCCGTTTTCAACGCCCTCACCCACAAAAAGAAGCATGCAGTGCCGTCGAATATGCTTCCTGCGAGCAACCGCTCCACCTGTTGCCCATTTCAAGAGGGCGTTTCGCACATTGGCCAGGGTCGGACGCAAACAACGTGCATCTTAATTTTGCAGGGATTCCTTCCGCTTGATTGTGCACCGTTCTCACTATCCATATCTCACGGCAGACTGTCCCGACTGGCGCGGCTGGTGCACTTTTCTGGTTTTCGCCTGACTCTGTAAGAGAAGAGCCGTATTTATTTCGGCTGGAGAGGGGCAATCAGGGTGGTCCCCATTTTGTCCTTCTGCATTTTCCCCTTAATAACGGCTCTTTCACAGTCAGTCATCAGCCGGAAAGAAATGAGTGTGCATTTAGTACGTTGTTGAAAATAGCACGTTTAGTTGCCATTTGAACAGGCTTAGATATGTCTCTTTGACATTTTGATTATTATGTAAGTACTTGACAAGTTACGTATATAATTATGACTAAAAAAATCTAAAGTACAAAAAGGTTTGTTGGTGCATATATATATATATATATATATATATATATATATATATATATATATATATATATATATATATATATATATATATATTATAAAGGAGATTTATTAAGCAGAAAGGTTGGTGCTTGGAAGGCTTGGAAGGCGATGCACCAGCCGCAATTTCCGAGCTCGAGCCGCTGCTGCACACTCGATGCTGCTGCCTCTGCGCCGGAGTACTTCCTCTTCTTTACAATGGCCCCACGGAGAAAAAAAGGAGCCATCCTGGCGACTTAGTCCTGGGCAGGCGGCGTTGAACCGTGGTATTGCTTGAGCCTCTGTACGTGTACAACCTCGCGGTTGCGACGTCGCAAGTCTGATGGTGGCGTAAGAGGCTCAATGAGGTAGTTTACTGGCGAAGTTTGTTCGACAATACGATATGGCCCATCGTGCTTTGGCAGAAGTTTGTAAGAGAGACCAGGTGTGCGATGCGGCACTGACAGCCATACAAGAGCACCCGGAAGAAAAACGGGAGTTGAGGTCTGGGCATCATGAATTGCTTTTTGCCTGTTTTGGTCATCGCAGGTAAAGCGACGAGCTAACTGGCGGCATTCTTCTGCGTGTCTGGCGGCGTCCAAGATCGATAGGCACTCGGACGCGTCCGGTCGATAGGGCAAAATGGTGTCAATGGTGTGGGAGGGGTGACGGCCGTAGAGGAGGTAAAAAGGGGAGAAGCCTGTTGTCGCTTGCGTTGCCGTATTATAGGCGTATGTAATGAATGGGAGAACTAAGTCCCAGTTAGAGTGGTCAGGCGTCACATACATAGATAGCATGTCACCGAGAGTACGATTAAAGCGCTCGGTAGCCCCATTGCTTTGTGGGTGGTAAGCGGTACATGTGCGATGTACAATAGCACACTCAGCGAGCAATTTTTCAATGACCTCGGACAAGAAGGCGCGGCCGCGGTCACTGAGGAGTTCTTGAGGGCCTCCATGACGCAACACAAAATGACGCAGTAGGAAAGTGGCAACCTCCTGTGATGTAGCCGTTTTAAGAGAAGCGGTCTCAGCATAGCGCGTTAGGTGGTCGATAGCAACTATTATCCACCTGTTGCCAGTCGGAGTCAATGGAAGTGGCCCATAAATATCTATTCCAACCCGTTCGAAGGGTCGGGAAGGGCATGGTAAAGGCCGCAGTTCACCGGCGGAGGCGTGTGGTGGAGATTTTCGGCGCTGACATTCGGCACAAGAGCGGACGAAGTTGCGAACGAAGGTATACATGCCACGCCAGTAGTAGCGATGTCGAAGCCTTTCGTAGGTCTTGAAGACTCCTGCGTGGCCACATTGTGGGTCAGCGTGAAAAGAGGAACAAATCTGCGACCTCAGGGTTCGTGGAACGACGAGCAGCCACTTGCGTCCCTCTGGTGCGTAGTTACGTCGATAGAGAAGCGTGTCACGTATCGAGAAGTGTGGAACTTGGCGCCGAAGCGTTCGCGTCTTTGGGAGTTCAGAAGTGTCGGAGAGATGATTGAGGAGAGACGCAGTCCACGGGTCATTGCGTTGTTCGATAGCAATGGTGTCAAAGTCAAGCGATGACAATGTGGAATCGCAAGCGGAGTCAGCTGTGGCATTCTGGGGCAGGGGGGAACGGGAAAGGGCGTCGGCGTCAGCATGCTTCCGTCCTGACCGATAAACCACGCGTATGTCGTAATCTTGAATTTTCAACGCCCAGCGAGCGAGGCGGCCAGATGGGTCTTTTAACGTCGAAAGCCAGCACAGCGCGTGGTGGTCGGTCACGACGTCAAAAGAACGACCATATAGATATGGCCGAAACTTTCCAAGGGCCCACACAATGGTCAAGCACTCCTTTTCTGTGACGCTGTAGTTGCTCTCAGCCTTGGTAAGTGTGCGACTAGCGTATGCCACGACGTATTCCTGATGTTCCGGTTTACGCTGTGCGAGCACAGCACCCAGGCCTACACCACTGGCGTCGGTGTGGATTTCAGTTGGAGCTTCAGGATCGAAATGGCGTAGAATGGGTGGCGTCGTAAGAAGCCGTCGCAGGGTGGTGAAAGCCTCGTCGCAGGCAGGGGACCACGATAAGAGGTCTTTACAGCTGCTGAGAAGTTGCGTGAGAGGTGATATAATAGACGCGAAGTTTCGGACGAATCGCCGGAAATAAGAACACAAGCCGATGAAACTTCGAAGTTCTTTGATGGTGGGAGGTTTAGGAAACGCCGTAACAGCTCGCAATTTCTCGGGATCCGGGAGGATGCCTTCCTTGGAAACAACGTGGCCCAAAATGTTCAGTTGACGCATGGCACATCGACATTTTTTGAGGTTTAATTGCAAACCGGCGTTAGTTAAGCAAGTAAGGACGTGCTGAAGGCGACGTAAGTGTGTGTCAAAGTTAGGGGCGAAGACCACGATATCATCGAGGTAACACAAGCATATCTTCCATTTTAGTCCACGCAGGATGTTGTCCATCATTCGTTCGAACGTTGCAGGTGCATTGCAAAGTCCGAAGGGCATGACGGTGAATTCATATAAGCCGTCTGGCGTGACAACAGCGGTTTTGGGGCGATCGGCCTCCGCCATAGGCACCTGCCAGTAGCCTGACCGCAAGTCTAACGAGGAAAAGAACTCGGCACCCTGCAAACTGTCCAAAGCATCGTCAATGCGCGGTAGTGGATAGACATCCTTCAGCGTGATCTTGTTCAATCGCCGGAAATCGACACAGAAACGAATAGAACCGTCTTTCTTTTTGACGAGAACCACCGGAGACGCCCATGGGCTCTGTGAAGGTCGAATGACGTCTCTGCGAAGCATGTCGTCTACTTGGTCAGCAATGACGCGGCGTTCTGTAGCGGACACGCGATATGGTCGTTGTCGCAGCGGTGAGTGGGACCCAGTGTCGATGTGGTGTTCTACTGCTAAGGCACGGCCGAGAGATGTTTGTTCAACGTCGAAAGAGTGGCGGTAGCTCTCGAGAATGGTGAGGAGTTGTGAACGCTGCGAAGATGTCAAATCTGCAGCGATGAATGGTTGAAATATGTTTGCCGACGTTGAGTCAGGCGCTGAGACGACAGCCAGTTCACAGACGGAGGTAGAAGGCACCTCATCGGGGACGGATATAATTCTGGAAGAACTGATTGTCTCGACGTGGCCAAGGCACTCGCGACAAAGTAGGGATAAAGACGACGACTCATGATTATAAATTGGCATTGTGGTTGACCCTTCTACAAGATCGAGAGCAGCAAAAGGCAGGGGGAGAGCTCTTCGGGCGACGAATATTGGAGATGGTGTGAAGAAGACCGTGCCGTCGGATATGGCGCTGCATGAAACTGGCACGAACGCAAAAGAGCATGGAGGGATGTAGGTGTCATCGCTAACGACAAGTTTAGCGGCAAATTGGGTGTCGACGGACGCTTGGTCACCCAGTGAGCAAAATTCGACCTCAGCCCTAGCACAGTCGATTACGGCGTTATGACGCGACAAAAAGTCCCATCCCAAAATAATATTATGGGAGCATGATGAAAGAACCACGAACTCTATCGTATACAGAACGTCCTGAATTGTCACGCGGGCTGTACATACTGCGGTCGGTTGAACAGGTTGAGCACTGCTTGTGCGAAGCGATAATCCGGAGAAAGGCGTCGTAACCTTACGAATTGAGCGGCAAAATCCAGCGTCTATAACAGAAACAGCTGCACCGGTATCTACAAGAGCGACAGTAGGGATATTTTCGACAAACACATCAATAACATTGGTAGGTGACAAATGAGGACTTGGGCAAACCGAAACTTGCGCAGTTCTTGCCTCAGGAACTGCGTCGTCTAGTTTTCCTCCTCGTTAGGTGCGGGCCGTCGACGCATAGGAGAAGGCGAGCGGCGGCGTGGAGAGGCGAGCGAAGACGTCCCGGCCGAGGGCGGTGGTCGTCCTGGTAGCGGGCTGGCATTGGAGTGGAGGAACCGTATCGCGCGTTGGAGTCAAGCGGGAAGAAAGGCTCACGGTGGTTTTCATTGGTGATATGCGTCCGGCGGCGACAATACCTTGCGACGTGTCCGGGGTATCGACAAGCGTAACATATCGGGCGATTATCGAGGGTGCGCCACGGGTTGGCGGTGTTAGTGCTGGTCCAGTGAACTGGAGCTGGGGGATAGCTCGCGCGAGGCTGGAACGGAGGCGCAGGCGCCTTGCGAGTTGGCATGGCTGCAGCCGCGGCGTAGGTGAGAGGAGCAGCCACAAGATTAGGCTCGCGAGCAGCTGGTAAGGCCTCGGCGACCTCTCCTTGAATGACGTCACGTAGAGACGATGGTAAAGTTGTGGTAGCTTCTGGTGTGAAATGCACCAAGGAAAGCTGTCGCGCAACTTCTTCGCGGACAAATGCTTTTATTTCGGCTATTAGTGACGCGTGGTCATGACCACTGATCACACTAGACAGCGATGCCAGATCGTGCGCTGGAGGACGTCTTGTCAGAGCTCGCTGCTTCCGCAATTCATCGTAGCTTTGGCACAGGCTAATTACGTCGTTAACAGTGGTCGGGTTTTTCGCCAAGAGCATTTGAAAAGCGTCGTCGTCAATCCCTTTGAGGATGTGCTTACATTTCTCAGCTTCCGTCATTTCGGCGTTCACGCGTCTGCACAAATCGACGACGTCCTCTATGTAACTTGTGAAGGTTTCACCCGTTTCTTGTGCGCGTGTGCGTAAACGTTGCTCGGCACAAAGTTTTCGGACGGCAGGTCGATCGAAGACTGCTACAACCGACGTTTTAAATTGCGGCCACGTTTGGACGTCTGCCTGGTGGTTCCTAAGCCAAAGGCTGGCTACACCCGCGAGATAGAACGAAACGCGTGTCAACTTGTCCGCGTCCGTCCATCTGTTTAAAGCGCTCACCCGTTCGAAAGTCGAGAGCCACTCTTCAACGTCGTTGTCATCTGTTCCACTGAAGATTGGAGGCTCCCGCTGAGGAACACTGCCTGGACAGGTGGCCGGAAGAGATGGAAGCGTCTGCTGATCGGCGTCCGGCATAGCAGAAGGTAGCCGTCGAGAACGGAGTTCCAGGATGGTAGCGGGAAGGTGTAAGGGACGGTACCCAGCACCTGCACCAATTATAAAGGAGATTTATTAAGCAGAAAGGTTGGTGCTTGGAAGGCTTGGAAGGCGATGCACCAGCCGCAATTTCCGAGCTCGAGCCGCTGCTGCTGCCTCTGCGCCGGAGTACTTCCTCTTCTTTACAATATATATATATATATATATATATATATATATATATATATATATATATATATATCGAACACGATATTTGAAGGTCGTAGGTTCGATTCCTCCTCACGGGGCAAGTCATTTTCTCACCCACTTTTCTTTCTTCTTATTACATTGGTTGTAATAACTTCCCCTACACATTCCTTGGCGTTATTGTCTGTTAGATCTCATTATTATTCTGTCAAAACACGGAAAAACGTGCCCTTAGGTATACACCACCTCTTTCGCTTTATATATATATATCTAGTCTTTACAGCTGTGATTATATATATATATATATATATATATATATATATATATATATATATATATATATATATATATATATATATCACAGCTGTAAAGACTAGATACACTGCTTATTACACTGCAATAAAACAGCACAAAATACGTACCCTATGGTTTTCTTGTCTTAATTAAATGTCTGTTGGTGGAAATAGTAACGAAAAAGATGCCGCCTATATACGACAGGAGTGAAAACATTAATTCTGAGTACACACGCACGAAATGGCTCGAGACACGCGGCTTTCCACCCTTGCCTCGAGCACCATAATTTCAAAGCACATTCCATTACGCCATGTAGAAAGCCTGTCATACCGAGCATTCCCCCCTGTCTGACGTGTGGCGTGGCATACAACCCCACTGGGGAATTCCTGAAATTTTCCATCATGCGTAACCCACTCGTGTGCAATGCTATTTCTGAACCCTGTAATGTTCCTTGACCACCGTCGCCGCATTCATACTATAGCCCTTCATTACTAGACTCGCATCTTCGAGCTGCCCTTTCGAAAGTTCTGGTACGTCTTCCTCTGAAGGGAGGGCCGCATTCCTGTGTATTCATCGCAAACCCGTTCAATATAGGTCTGCTGTAACTTTGCGTGTCCTTACCTCTCCGTTCACCACTCCGGAGTCGTCACTGTTTCTGTCAAGGTCAGGAGAGGCGACGACTGCGGCAACACTTGAAAACAGTGCTCTGTAGCTGACAGATGGGTGGCACTGGCAGATTTATGGCACAGAGAGTGGTGACTCGGGGGAGAGGCAGGGAGAGTGGGTCTCCTTTGGGGCGCTGACAGCAGCGCGAGGAACCACCAATCAGAGGACCAAAACGACAGGCTGGGTTTTTCTATTGAACGCATCCCAACCTCTTTGTGTCCCTTAACGAAACAGATTTAGAGAACCTTGGGTTTTATATCGTTTCTGTTTAATCTTGAAAACGTTTCACCATTGAAGGCGTTCAACGACTGTTTTTATGCGATAGGGTCAACAATCGCGGTGCCACGAAGAAAGCAGAATAATCGACATGGTGTCCTTAAGGATCTTTTAGTAATTAGTTGTGAGCACTTTGACACACACACACACACACACACACACACACACACACACACACACAGTGTTTTTTTTTCAAGCACCGTTTTGTCTTTTGTGGTGGTTTCAAAATATCGGGTTGCTTGTCATCAGGATAAGAAAAGCGGCACACTCAAGAATGCGCTGCTTCCGTTTTCCTGTGTTTAAATTTGCTGTTCTGGTACGGCTATGCTATGTTCGGGTTATTAGTCGCTCACAGCACATGAGGTCATCTCCTAGATCGATGTGTGCGCAGTCGTAGCGGTGATTCACGGTCCCCTATAGCTAGGTTACCATAATTTCAGTATGCATGAAATCCCGGTACGGTCACTACACATACGAAGGTTTCTCAGATGTCTCACCCCGTTTCACTGTTAGGAAAACTACCGTCATTCGATATCTGGGGTTTAACGTCCGAAAACCACCATATGATTATGAGAGACCCCGTAGTGGAGGGCTCCGGAAATTTCGACCACCTGGGGTTCTTTAACGTGCACCCAAATCTGAGCACACGGGCCTACAACATTTCCGCCTCCATCGCAAATGCAGCCGCCGCAGCCGGGATTCGTTCCCGCGACCTGAAGGTTAGCAGCCGAGCACATTAGCCACTAGACCACCGCGGCGGGGCAAACTACTGTCATTCAACATGTGCTGCACATCCGCTTTGCTTCATGGCAGACTGTCCAAAGACCCAATATTCTTTTCCCTCATCGAAACATTAATATTGTTATTGATACTGTTTTAAATGCCAAGACCACGATATAATTACGGGGGACGCCGTGTATGAGGGCTCCTGAAATTTCGACCACCTGGAGTTCTTTGAGTCGCACGCAAGGCTAAGTACACGGGTCTGCGGCATTTCGCCTCCCGATCGAAGATGTGGCCGCATGTTTGCATGGGTGTATCTGTTTATACCCATGTAGAATGCAAAAATTCAGGTGAGGGGGTAGAATTTAATTTACCACCGACTTGCTACGCCGTGGCTCTTCTGTTAAATAGGAGATACTGTGGAGAGATTCAGTTGAAAATATTACCATGGTTACTTCATTCTTCTATGCGATTCCTCCATGTCTTCATTCCTCAAGAAAAAGATAAATGATGACGCTAAAATTGAGTGAAATAAACTAGAAATCACTTTTTGTTGGCAAGATCGAGTAGCCATTTTGGCTCAATTTCGCTATTAAATTCTCGTAGTCAATGCCATATCATATGCCGTGTCAATGACATGTCGGTCGTAGCATAGTTTTTGTGCTTCCTGCACAAATAAAGAAACGCAACTGGTTTAAGCGAAGAACTCGTTCTAGCTAAGCAGTCAAATTATTATGACTGCGTACTATTTCTGCGTCAAGAACGACAGACTAATGGCGGTTCAGAGGAAAATGAAGTTTTTGGCATCTGATCAAAATTCTTTCTTGAAAAAAGAGCGAGTAATTCGCACAGCCCTGCAGCGTGGTGCTGTGCGTTTCTTTCATTGGCTGACCAAGCAGACAGATAGATTGCACCACTTTATTTCAGAACGCTTATCTGGACAGCTAATACGATTATAATTTATCCGTGTCACTTATGGTCCCTAATGCTTGAAATAGAAGAAGCTCTTGTCAAGCTTTGGCGCAGTTGTGGCGCCCGCTTTTTCGTGAAGTTTGCTGCGCAGCGCCTGCACGTCGTGGCAGAAAGCGTCAAGCGTACTCCGCTCTGAAATTGACCTTAATTGCCTCCTCTTACACACACCACCGTGATGTGACCTCGCCAGCGCGTAACGAAGCGCGCCTTTATCGAAGCGGATTCGTCGATGCAGGTGCGTCGTACCTTAATCATATACACTGAGCACGACGAATGGAAGAAGTAACAAACTCTACAAAAAGTGTATGTTATTAAGTGGTGTCGCGCTGGCTGTCCTGTTACATGATTAATGGCTTCATACGAAACGTTTCTAACACTCGTCCCAGATGACGTGTCTGCTTGTGACGTTCCTAAATGGTTCTCACATAATTTTCTCGCCTATCCTGAATTATAACGCTTTGCTCGGGCAAGCTACACCGAATGTGACTTCTCTTATTTTCGTCAGTCCTCTCCATGTGGCCACTCAAATTTGAAATATACTCGCAGAACAAGAACTACAGAACAAAAACTGCAGTCCAGATTTTAGTTGTTGAAGAGATCGGCATCGGTATGATTCTCGAATCTTTACGTCAAACCCCTTTAAGGAATAGTACATATATGAAGTATGCGAAAGTTCTTCATTGGTGTAAATGAGAACGTTAGCTGGCTGATAAAATGTTCAATCTCCACGCATACCTTCTTCCCCATACTTTTAAGTTTTTGCTATTTCGGCCTTTTCCGGGACAAAATTCCGTGGCTGCGGTCGGGTAGCTGATGCAAGTTTGAGAACCCTGCTTTATACGATTGTGAAGTAAAACAAGGCGAGATGAATTGATGGGGGCCGTACACACATAGTAGTCTAGATGATATATAAAGCAGGAATGAGAATTTCGCAGGTTTATTTTTTTTCCTATCATACGAAATCATATGGCAGCGCGGCCTTCGAACTTTCGACTGCTCGGTACATGTTGCGAGATTGTAATAGTGCAAACCAATGAAACTGCAACGCTATGCCATGGCCACTTCCCATTCAACTTTTAACCTACAACGACAGTTGCAAAATAAGATGGAATCAAATATTCAACGAAGTGCATCTTCCATCAACTCCTATAGATTTTGTAAGGCTATCGTAGCCCTGCCGTTGATTAAATGCTTTTATATACTTACCTATTCTTGCAGAACAACGAATGGCTTCTCGATGACGCGTCGTCAACCTCGGGAAAACGCGCCAAATGTCTGAACATCTTGGCGTGCACGAAGCAAATTCTTCAAGATGAAAGCGTTGCGGAAAATGTGGACCAGTTTGCTTATGTTATATGAGCTGCCATAACTGAAGAAGTGTGCGGAGTGTTTATTGACAATATTATTCTCCTCGGGGAAGCGACTAAACTTCCTCTTGAACCTGTCTGTCGCATGTGACTGTTAATCAATGATTGAGACGTGGCCATGACGAAGTCACCGGATGTTTATGCCGAAGCTATGTCGTTTATTAGCCCGTCTACATACGTAGGAAGCCGTGTTGGCCGAAACGGTATTAGGATTACGAGAGGCAATCTGCCTGCATCTCACGTCCGCTTTTTTTTTTTATTCTGTTCACTCTCACGGACGAGTGTGTTATCGCCGAAGACGTCTGCACCAGAACGCACTCGACACCGGCCCGGCTTGTTGAACGAGATATCGGTGTTGTTCGCGCTGTAACCTTGTGCAGTCGCACGCACCAACACGTTCAAGATGTACTATAGTGTCGCGTTCGGAGTGCGCGTCTGGAAGGGCAAATGTTGACGTTCTCGCGAAGAATCGAGCACGCTATAGCTCGCTTTCGGAAAGTCTCATGTTTACGAGAATGCGTCTGCACAGCCTCGCAGCGTCGCTTTTCGCGAGCCAATCAAAACGGGCAGAAAAGCGCCATGCCTTTGAATGCATGTTCATGACTGGCTGAAGGAAGAAACAGGAGGGAAAGGAAGAGCAGGTATGTTATCCACTCTAGAAGGACCGGTATGCTACCCTACACTGGGGAAAGGGGTGGGAAAGTCATAAAAATGGAGTGGAGGGAGAGCTCACACACACGAATTCAAACATCACACATTGATGTTTGCGTAATGGATTAAGTGCTCGGAAAGAGAGCTTCATCTTGTTGTAGCGCACTTAATAAGAGTGTAATGAGACGACGCAATCACGAACGCAGGCGCAGTTACTGCAGACGCACGCGCAATTAAGTGCTCAGTCTGTTTACGACAGTAGGAAAAAAACAGAAGAAAAAGAAACATGAAAATAACCGTCACAGACATGCATGTTATCATTTTTTATTCTGCAACCTTAAGTGCTTAAGTTGCAAAAACCAGCAGCTTATCCGCCGGCACATTGCCTGATTTCCCAGAAGTGTTTGTTGACACGGTGACGCGACGGTTGGCTGAGACGTTTGCGTAAGGCCTAGCTTGAGATGTTATCATAACTATGTCAACGAGACAATCCGAAAACTGCAACAAACAGAACTTATTAAATTCATCAGTTTTAGTTGCAGTTAACTTTCCATGGATTGTGTTCATGAAACATATAGGCATGTTTGTTTTATTTAAAGCGATGATCTGTTTACATTGAACAAATGAGTGTTGAGAGGTGCGTGGTGTTATTTAGGGAGTGCAGTAACGTCCGTCGAGAAGCTTGTATAGGCGCTTTTACGATTAAAGAACGGCCTGTGAAAGTCGATCCTGTGGAACAGTGTGCAAGAAACACTCGTGTGCTTAGATTTAGGCGCCCGTTAAAAAGCTCCGGGTGGGCAAAGTTAATCTAGAGTCTTTCCCAGTGGCGTGCCCCACAACCGTATTGTAATTTCTACACAATATAAGCCCATCCCGTTCAAGTTTCATCCACCGTCATTGGCAGGCTTATGCAGAACTACCTTTAGCAAGCGGTTTTGTAATTCAGTGGCCTCTTAGAGGTCTGCCACGTTTACGGAGAACTTTTGTGCCGCCTACATGAAGAGCCCCAGGTTAGGAGCAAGCGAGTCTCATCTTACGCTATCTGTTGTAAATGAGTGTCGCCTTCTAAAGCTTGTTTGTCTTCCTGTCTCATTCCGCAATCTTCGAGGACCTCCATTTCTATCGCGTTACGCGACAACTTATACGATTACGGTACTCAGCACTTCCTACTCTAAGCGAAAACTAGTAGAATAAAGATATCTTAAACAACAGCATGCGTACGTTGTCTGGAAGCGCAAGAAAGAACAAGACCTTATCGACTGTATATGAGGCGGAAAAAGAAAATAACACGAACATGCGGATGTTTGATGCGGATGAGCCGCGGTTGGTGAACTTGTGATAGAGCCACGTCGATGTCCTCCGGCTCTATCTTTTGCAAATCGAGGTTATATTTTAAAGTGCACTCCACTAACAATGCACGGAACTGCTCCTTCTGTGCCGAGTTGGAGAAACACGCTGACCCTGTGAAGCCTTTTAACTTGCCTTTCGTCTGTCTGTGCCACAAATAAGCTTTTTTTTTTAAATTACTTCGAAGGTGCTGATGCCGCCGGAGCACCGCCCTTGTCTTTCGTCGGCTCCCAAGGCAGTCGAAGCCCTTTTGCGCTTTCCGAGGACCACGGGCCTATGTGAACGCCTTTGACTTTTTCTTCGCTTCCCTTTTCTTTGCTTTCCGATTTCTATGCACCCCTTTCTCAGCGTAGGGTGGCAAATCGGGCATTTGCCTTGATAACCTCCCTGAGTTATTCTTCCTTCCTTCCTTGCAAAGGTGAAAATATTACATGCCTGATAAAACAGGAAAATGGCAGTCCTCGTGTGCGTCAACGCGTGTGGTAACAATAATTGGACGATGTCATACGATGTAAGATGCAATATCATGGCATCCCAGATTGCCTCAATTTGTGACGTCATCGTGACCTATGACGACGTAATCACACGATACAGAGGCGTAGCCAGAAACTTTTTTTCGGGGAGGGTGGGGGAACTGCCCTGAAGTGTTGATGTCTCGCTGTTAATGACATGGCGAAAAAAAAACTTCTGGAAGGGGGGGGGGGGCGTGCACTGGCCTTGTATGCCACCTCCTTGCTACACCCATGACAGTGCATTGTGGCTTTGTCAAAGGTGAGCCGATTCCGAAGTAGATGCAAACGCCCGGAATTCTATTACCTTAGTTCACCTGAATGTTGGGGCTTCAGGAAGTGGCAGGAATCAGTAAAGTCGACAAAGAAGAAAAAAAAACAGGAGGCCGAGATCTCCGCCTCCCAGTTATCTTATCTGAATACACAAGAGCCTGTATTAAACGGGCGAATACACAAAATTTTCCATAACAATCTTAGTTATTTTAATTAATCCTTGTGCGCTCACAAACAAGCTGCTAAAATTTAAGGGCATTTGATTGGACACCAAACTTATCGTTGCCGTGAAATCACGAGCAAGTGCCCACCTCTACTTTTTTCGTGAGATATGCAATATGCGCCAATGACAAAGCAAGCCTAACCCCCCTTCACCCGAAAACGCTGGTGGGGTAGGGGGGCTTGATCGGATTTTGAAAATACGGGAGTGACTTGGAAGTCGGGCCACACTGACGAACTCCAGAGCCGTGATGCAATAAGAGAGAGCAGTAATTAGAGGAGGTATCGGGGGGGGGGGGGGTTCTGACATCCTGCGAAACTTTTTTAGGCTTTAGTTTTTGCGGAGCTAAACTAAAGTGTTCACACGCCTTCGCATTGGCCAAGGTTAGCTGTTTTACTTATAAAGAACACCCGAAAAAAATTTGTTGGCATGGCCCTTTAATAAGCCGTCTGCTGCGCAAGCTTCTTCATGGGTTGAAAGATCGGTAGAAAAACGACGGCTCTTCTTCACGAAGCACATGACGTCCCACATGCCATGGCACTGCGGCTGTCACTGGCATTGAGCGAGTTTAATCGTCAGCACAATGCGACCACGAGCACCAAGCACCATCACCAAATCCGCGGGTCCAGAGGGTTCGGGACATCGCTTCAAGTCTTCGGCTGCCAGCACCACCCATGGCGAAGCCCGCGGCCTAGCCAGGTCCCCATGGACCTGTGCTATCTTCCTCAAGATGTCTTCAACAATTCTTTTGTCTCTATATACCTCCCAGCGACGTCTATGGCTTATATTGCATGGAAATATTTTTTCACGCTTATTTTTTCACATATGTGCAGGTACGATAGACCCTGTATTTGTATTCCTCATTGAAAAATCTCAAATTGTTGAGTGGCGTAGCCTCTATACATGTCTATGTTCGAAAATACAGTAAAAAATAATTGAGCACGCCAACTTCTCGCGTACTTCGTCCATATCTTCGTCACACCATTAGCGTGAGCAGCAGCGCAGTAAGGGGCGGAAACAAAGGCCCTGCCACGATGGCCCTGCCAAGCATGCACGGTGTAGACGAGGAACGAGGGAGCAGACGCGATATGGTCACCTTCGCTTCTAGTCGGGGCCTGGTCCAATGTGGCTGGTCCTACTCGACAGGCACTGCTGCTTCTTGCGGTGCTGTCGCATTTCGATAACCCGATTGCAGGGTGCAACGCCTTGGCCTATAGGCCTTCATACCATATCGTTATGTGTCCTGCTATGCTTTCACCTTCGCATTTTTTAGAAAAAATTTAAGCAACCTTCGTAATATTTCTATTATTTTGCGCGTGCTATAAGCAAGCGAGAGAAAAAACCTAGTACAACGTTTTTTTCCCCTCCAAGTTAAACGGAACCTTGACGTTGTTGATGCTGCTGCACTTGTCCCCTTCTTTCCTACTTCGTCGTCGTATGATATTGGGTGCCTTCAGCACGTGTCAATCCCCTGGTAGTACAAAAATATAAGGAAGCGATAAAGAAACCTGCTGAGCACGACGAAAGGGCTAACTGATCTGGCGAGACTCGCTGGCAGCTGATTGCGTTCCGGGAGCCGTCTTATTCGCCCTTCAAGGCGAGGGAGGCGTGTTATGTAATATCGTGGACGTCGGGTTGGCACCCTGTCGCCGAGCGCGGGCCTCTACACTGAGCTGCCGTGAACACCCACAACGCTGCGGGCTTTCTGGCGGTGTTAAAAATATCGGCATCGAGGAGGGATCGGCCACCTCGGGAACTAAGCCGCTTTTCACTTCTGATCCGTTTGCGAGTCGCGCGTTTCTTTTAGCTTCGTGCGACGAAAGCTCGGACTCGGTCAGCCAGGTCGGAGGGGAGAGTTTCAGCGCGGAATAACGCCACACTTTGACAGTGACTCACTCAGTTGAGGCACTGCGCCGTGCTCCTGACCGGGTTGCAGAAATTAGGTGCCTTTTCTCATCTTCTAACCACTACCACCACCACCACTCAGTTACCAGCACATGTCAGCAAAGAAAGACAGAAAGAAAGAGAGAGAGAGAAAGAAAGAAACTTACTCATATTCACTGAAGTCATATATTTTGTTACAATATATATCTTCATCTATACTCTGTTATACCTAGGTTTCATCCTTCTGAACACTGTTATTGTGCGTTACAGAAACATTAAGCATTTTCAGGTCGAGTCATGCGGACTCAGGGAGTCGACTCACGAAGTGGTTCACCGACCTATCATGATCCCTGATCAGTAAGTAAGTGCTCTCAGCCACAATGTTCTAACTTAAAAAAAAACAGGCATCGATTCTCAGCTCTACAACGTACATCCATATACAGTTGTGATAAACAGTATGAGAATCACACTGGTCACAATAGTATATAGAAAATACGCTTCGGCTCTCTAGGCAGGGTCCTTTCTCACAACCAAAATCTGTGATTGTGATACGACGTTTATATACGCTTGAAATGTGACGTAAGCCACTGGCGTAGATGGAAGTGTGCCGTCACTTCACTTTGATGTATTATTCGTTGTTTGGAAGAGAAAGGATTCCAAGTGGAGTAGTGAAAACAGATGTATTTCTTTGTCTAAATGACATTATAGTGCAACAAGTCAGGCGTCTGGGAAGTTGATGAGAATTGACAGGAAATGAACCCAAGCAACGTATGTATATAGAATGATAGTTGTAATAATTGCGACAAGATTGCGAAAAAACATTCAAATGAGCAAAAATACCCCTTGCCGTCGGCAGAAACAGAACCAGCAACCTTCGAATTACGTGCCCGATGCTCTATACGGCAGCGATCGTGCAGTCTAATTTATGGACGTGTTAATCAGCGCCAATCGCAGCCATGGTGGCGAGACTGAGAACACTTATTTTCCTGCCTACTATAGCATCACGTAGTGCGTTATCTTTTTACGAGCTGGCACCTGACCAATATTCCTTCGCACACTACCTGGAGGCTTGAAGCCCACGAGAACGAGACCAGTACGAGGTCGCATGCTACATGAAGATTTATACCTGATTAGTGCTGTGTCTAAGAAAAAAGAAAAAGTACGCACAGTTCCTTTTTTTTTTGTTCTTTCGTGGTCGGCCCCTTACTTGTTATCGCGACGTCAACGAACAAGACGTTTTCTCATTGAAACCTCGGCTTCAACATGTAGAATCTTGCCTGACGGCAAGTGATAAAGTTGGCATCGCAGCTAAGCAAATAAAATGATAATTTTGGTTCTGACGTTCTGTGCATTCGGCTGAGCAACGTGTACATTCGACTGAGTAATATATATATATATATATATATATATATATATATATATATATATATATATATATATATATATATATATATATAGATGATCAGAGTTTCTTCCGGCTACTTATAAACTTCGAGAATAGTGCAGTATATATATATATATATATATATATATATATATATATATATATATAGGCACGCTCCTGCGCATGACGGTGCGTTCGGCTCCCGGTGGTCAAGTTCCAACGAGGAGGCATGTAGAAGCGCTCCTTGCGTCAATGTTTAATTTAAAGACGATTTTTTCTTGGGGATATTCAACGTAAAAACTTTGGTCTGTCTGTCTGTCTGTCCACCATTAACGGTGCCCTCAACGGCACCAAATTGACCTAACGATACCCCAAACGACCAACCCCATCCGCAGCGCCCACCAATATTGCTCAAGGTTCAGCGTTCATACTTGTGCAATTGTCAATTAAAAAGTAATTATTGCGCATATCTGAGTCACTATAACAACACGTCAATATTAAAAATGTGTCTTTTTTACTAGAAAAGGCATGTATAAGTAATTTTAAGGATCGTAGCCTTTATAACGCTGCGCTGGCCATGCAACGCTCGCACAAAACAGCAAGTGTTTCCAACACTTTGCTAAGACGACACGATGGTGGCACCTACCCGTCGCCTTGCGTTCTACACCTTATCACCTCAGAGGCGGGCGCGCACGGCGCGCGCACCGTTTTCCAGGATAACTGCCAGATAGCGCTCACGTCTCACGTGTGACGTGACTGGATGCGCTCGTTCGCCTCCGCTGCACGCTCGAGGCACGCTAACGCAGTGCATCCAGCAAACCATTCTCCGATTTTCTTGTGCAGAACATCAAATAAACGTTTTGTTCCCTCTCTCCGGTGTAACATGCAGATATGGGGTCAATTTTTTTTTCTTATGTGATTCTTAAATGAAGAGAAGATAAAAGTGAGCCCCGTAACTGTCTCGCAGGGGGAGGACACCTCAACAGTAGCTCACGAGGGATGGGGGTAACGAGGGATTAAAAGGATAGGATTGAAAGGTATAGAGTTAGAGAGAGGAGAAAGGAGAGAGCGTGGCGCAGGGAAAGTGACATCCAGAAGTAAGGGGAAGATAGGAAAGATGGACACAGTCGCAGAAGTCCGAAGACGGGACACCACTCAGCGAGAGCTCTTGTCGGCGTCAGGAGATGGCGTAGGGCGACCCAGTCGGCCAGAGCTGCACTCACGGTCGTCTGAGATCGCGGGGGTACAACCGGTCGGCACGAAATCCAGCGAGCGAGTCCGTGTGGATCAAAGTGCACATCAAGGAAGCATAGGTGGTCGAAGTTCATGTGCAATCCCCCGCTATACGGCACACTTCACTATATTGCTCCAACTTTTCTTTTTTTTAAGTGCATGATTGCCAGGATGCCAGAGAATAAAGGCGACATTAAGATAACAACACCTTTACCACCACTCGCCCCGCCGCGGTGGTCTAGTGGCTAAGGTACTCGGCTGCTGACCCGCAGGGCGCGGGTTTGAATCCCGGCTGCGGCGGCTGCATTTCCGATGGAGGCGGAAATGTTGTAGGCCCGTGTGCTCAGATTTGGGTGCACGTTAAAGAACCCCAGGTGGTCTAAATTTCCGGAGCCCTCCACTACGGCGTCTCTCATAATCATATAGTGGTTCTGGGACGTTAAACCCCACATATCAATCAAATCAATCATCAACCTTTACCACCACGTTGTACACTTACCAAACATCCCAACTGCATTGAAAAGGCGCAATATAATTACAACAAACAGCTAATGACACCAATCGAAGTACAAAATAGATAAAAGTACATTACGATTAGAATTAATTACTACTAAAAGCGTTTCCTTTGCTTTCTCTGGCATCATGGTCTGTCAGTTTTCATTAATATTGTGTCTGACAAAATAAAGCCATTTAATCTTCGCTTTTTTATGTATTGGAAATAAATAATACAAGCGTACAGTTACATAATTAACAACTAGAATAGAATTGATCCGTGAACATAAAATAAAGCAACAAAATATATAACATGGTGTACACGTGTCCTTTCAAAACACGTGTAAGATTAAAAGAGAACACAAAAACAAAGGCTGATACTAGTGTTTCATATATATGGGAACATATACGTACACAGACATCTGTACATAAATGCATTATGAAGCATGATAATGCAATCTTTGCATTATCATGCTTATCAATCTTTGCATTATTATATTACACCCAACAAATAATTTTTATTATTTTGCTTTTTTTTATATGGCACCGCTTTCAGGGACACTGCCGGCGAACAGCGAGTATACATCATCACCTGCTGCAATGCAATGTTTAGTTGAAGTTGTTCTCTTTTTTTTCTTCAATGAAGCTGTTTAGAAAATTGTTCCCTGTGAGTGAATCGCAGGAAACTGTAGTCATCTTAACGGGTATGTGTCGCGGAATTCGGGTAAATCTCACAAATGGTCATTGGTCCACTAGGAATGAATGAAGCAACAGTTAGATAAAAAAATGGCAGCATATCCACGGAGTGAACGATGGATAGTGGGGCGAAGCATCCGTCCGTCCATTCGTTCTTGCTTCCGTCCATCCATGCGTGCGTCCATCTGCCCGTCCGTGCGTGCGTCTGCTCGTGCGTCCGCACGTTCTTCTGTGCGTCCATCCCTGCTTTCGTCCATGCGTCCATCCGTCCGTGCAGCCATCCGTGCGTCGGTCCATGCATCGGTCTGTGTGTCCATTCGTCCACCTATTCAACAGTCCAAGTACCACCATCTCGCATCTTTTCATCATATATTCCTCATATAGAAAGCACCGCCATTCAGCGGACATTCCAAGGACTGAACGAGAGGAGGCACACGCACACTTTCTTACGGCTTGCGCTTTGTCTCTACTTCCCACCTGTAACACCCTCGAGTTCATGGTATATACTAGTTCAATGTATTATTCATGGCACTGCGGCCCAACGCTCGCTAAACCTTTCTAAAACCTAGGAGGTTACGCCCAGCGAGTATAACGTAGCAACCCTTTCTTGTCTTCTGTGTGTTGTTGAACAATAAAAAACTCGCAGCGTGCGCGTTAACTAAAAGCCGAATTCTCCTGTTTCTCATTCCCCTTTAGCAGCCATTGGCATGTACATTGAGTACTATCTTTTATTGTTCAACAACACACAGAAGAAATCTCTCACCGGCACCACCTTGGAGGTCAAAATGTTATATTCGTTACACACTACTACAACGACTACGAGGGACGAACGGGTGTCGCTATAAAAAGCTTCGCCCCTAAAATTGGCCCCTCATCTGCATGTTACACTGCAAATGTCGTTTAAAGATGATAGCCTTGCGTCTCGAGAGACTGAAGAAAACGTCCATTTGATGTTTTGCGCAAGAAAATCGGTGAATGGTATTCTGGAGGCGCTGCGTTAGAGTGCCTCTAGCGTGCAGTGGAGGCGAACGAGCACATCAAGTCACGTCACACGGGAGACACGAGTGCTATCTGGCAGTTACCCTGGAAAAAGGGGCGTGTGCCGTGCGCGCCCGTCTCTGAGTTGATAACGTGTAGAACGCAAAGCAACGGGTAGGTGCCACCACCGTCTCGTCTTAGCAAAGCGTTAGAAACACTTGCCGCTTCGTGCAAGCGTTGCATGGCCAGCGCAGCGTTATAAAGGCTACGATCCTTAAAATTACTTATGCATGCCTTTTCTAGTAAAAAATACACATACATAATATTTGCGTGTTGTTATGGTGCCTCATATATGGCCAATAATTGCTTTTTAATTGACAACCGCACAAGTATGAACGCTGAACCTTGAGCATATTGGTGGGGGCTGCGGATGGGGTCGGCTGTTAAAAGTATCGTTTGGTCAATTTGGTGCCGTTGAGGGTACCGTTAAGGGTGGACAAACAGACAAAAAGGTACAGAAAGACAGACAGACAAATATTATTGCGTCGAAGGTCCGCAAGAAAGACTATCGTCTTTAAAAAAATGGCTACAAAACAATTTTGGTCAGCCGAAAACCCCGAGTGCGCACAACGAGAGAATACCAGGGAACGGGAAAGGCAACGGCGGCTGCGACCATTGGAAGCAATGGAAAGGCTATACGCCTATACGGCTACGTGTCCGCAGATTAATGTAAGCTGCGAACGCTTGGTTTCAGCGCGAGTTTCTGCTTCTCGAGTTCAGACACCCTATTGTGTCTTTGACTGTCTGTGGTTTAACTAGAACCTTTTTGCACTGATAATCAGTGCAAAAACAACCAAGCATGACGTAGTTTAAGCCTAGCAACGAATTAGAAGCGACCGAGAAGCGTCCAGATTAGAGTTCGGAATCGTTTAGTTGCGCAGTTTCAAGCCTTGCCTGGCAAGCTTCAGCAATTTTTGTTTCTCCCTTTCAACTTGTTTAGGAACTCCAACGCCGAAATGGTTACTTTTATCCCTGCTATACTCAACAAAATATAGAAAGTACCACCAACAGCCTAAGCGCCAATTCAACGTCCCAAAGTGACTGCGCCTTGCCGACCCCATTCCGGTTCAATTTCGGGGCGGGGGTCACATGGATTAGGAGAGAATAATCCACACAGCTGGATGAGACATGCTAATCCGTACCCTGTAATGAGATCTGTTGAAGCCTATCGGCTGAAGCCCGCATATGCTACGACGCGTGTTTTGGTCGTGGCAGCTTTGTGGGCGTCATGCGATGTGCAGTGCGTGGATGTGGTGCCACTTGGCGATGCCCTTGCCGAAAATTGCTTCGAAAGACAAGCCATGACTACGCTTACGACAGCCTTCTTATAAGCTGAGAAAAACATTGCCAAAAAGACGAGGACACAGAAACAAAGTACACATACGAGCGCCAAACTTACAACGGTAATCTTTATTACACCGACCACTCTTTTTACATCACACCAAACTGCGCACAAATGCAAGTCCTGCTCAAAATATCCCTCATTTTAAGATGCATTGATCAGGTGTACAGGGAATCGCATAGAATTCGAGACCCGAGTAGTATATTTAAAGTATGCAAGTTAGATCATTGCATGTGTGTGTCTCTTGGCCCTGGCATGACTCGTGACAGGTTCTCAAGAGACAAGGCGTGAAAACACTGACACAAAAAGACACCACACGCCCGATTTCCTTCTCTTGTCCGCTCTTGCACGCCCTGTCCCTTTCTGAATGAATACTCATAAACTATAGCTCAGCTACCTCTTATTTTAAGGTTCTCAAGCTTCATCAGGTCGTAAGACCACAAGCAGCAAGTTTTAGCTGTCCAGTACGCCCATGATATGGCCAGGAGGCTTGATGTCCCGGTTCCAACGTGGGAGTAGTTAAAAGTGGGCTGTCCGGAAGCAGGACATTTATTCATGTTAAATCCCCCTCTTCCTCCTCCTCCTGCTCTATTAATTGCGTCATAAGTACAGTAGCAAATATTGCCGGAGTGCTTAATGAGCCCTTCTTAAGTGGCAAGGAAGTGAAAGCCTTTTCAACTTTTTTGCCTCTTCATTCGACACTTCCTACAATGTTTTCCTTGCACTTCATTGAAGCGTTGCTGCTCATATACTTGGATATCGGTGATCAATAAGACAAAGAATAAGGCAGTGCCTCACACAGTAAGTTATTCAGAATGTTGTAAAAACACAATTACGCCTAAACAGTCTAGCAGCTTTCAATTATTGAAATAAACAAAAAATCCTTGAAGTGAACCATTGAGTCCCCCTATATTTGAAGCCGCTGCTTCTTGTTCATCGCCTTCGCAGCCAGTTCTGTCTCAACTCCCTACAGTGTGAACTGTACTATTATCATTTTTTAATTTACGATAACGATGTTTCATTTGCGATTCGTTATTATTCTTTTCTCTTTGATGACGACGACGACCAGATATTTAAAGAAATTCATTCAGTAAACGATTTTTCTTTGCTGCAGACAGATTTGTGTTCTTTCTCCAAATGGTGTTATAACAACCATTGTCTGAATACCTCAAAACCAAATTTATGAGCATATATCGCAAAACATCCGTCGTGTTACTTGCATACTCTGTCAGTACCATGTCTTTTTGAAAGGTTTATGAATTCAGTTATCTTGGTGTTCTTTTTGATAGCGTGCTAAGTTTTTCTGCTCACACTATACGTACTGTCGTTTGGCCTTCGTTCTCTCGAGCTGTGCTTGCAGAATCCCTCGAGAAGTCAGTTTTCCTACAGCCTTCCACAAATCGTACACCGCAATATGTCTTCTTCAAATTCAATATGCATCTGTGATCTAGAATGGCATTGCTAAATCTGGCAGCGAAGCCACTTAGCGGCTCCAGAAAAAAAAAAATTGCCCGCAGCTTCCCTCGGGGGAACACTGAGGAGGATGCGGAGCATATAATTGGTTAACGGGGTGTTAAAGTGCGACTTACTTGGGTGGATGGCTAAATTGGTTAACGTGGTTGTGAAATGGGGTGTTAAATTGCGACTTACTTGGGTCGATGGCTAAATTGGTTAACGTGGTTGTAGGAGGGGGTGTTAAATGAGTGAACACGTACACACGTATGCGAAAGGGCGGCGCTGGTCGAAGGGACGTCGATCATTGTGTTTGTGGATTCGTTGGAATTCATTTCACCGCGACCTTGGACGTCGACGCGCCGTACAAACCAACCGACGAGCGGCAACTGAGCGAGCGAGCGCCGACCTTGAGTATATATACAGCACGACAGCGCATGCACTGTCAGCTGTTGAATGTTCTCGAAGCGCGACGCCACATGCGCGTCCACTGGAGAATCAGGAGAATTGTAGATGTCGAACGCGGTGTGTAGAGGAGGAAGGGTGCACAGATGGTGGAGGAGTGAAGCGCGCGCGGTGTGTAGAGGAGGAAGGGATGCACAGATGGTGGAAGAGTGGGCGACGGCGCGACGGCGCATGCGCGCGCGTCAGCTGTCGAATGTTCGAGAAGCGGTGTGGACGGCGCGGACGGCGCGGACGGCGCACTACAAGGCCCGAGTATAAGATGCTCCGCATCTTAAATTCATAAGCTGTACTAAAGTGCTTATTCAGGCTGGTCGGTACATGATCAATGAAGCGAAAGAACAGCACGTAACACAGGACAGTGACAGAGACGGATGAAGCGTCCCTATTCTTAAGCATTTACAATCATCGTTTTGCTAGGAATGACTCTTGATCTCGTTATACACTGACAGATTATTGTCATTGCCATTACTTCACTGCCGACGAAATCTCGCTGACTTGCTATTTCTTTACAAACCAGTTCACGGTTCTTTGTAAACTAGTTTTCAGTTGTGTAACTTTTCCGATTCCGCGCAAATCAACCTGAGAGAATCCACCCTTTTATTTACGTACCAACTTCTTTAAACACTGTACTGCCAACAAGATACAAAGTCTATGTATTGTTAACTTAATGATCTTTTTGTTTTTTCAGTCCACTGCCATTGTTTCAACCTCAAATCTGCACTGTCATAACATAGTTTTTCACAATGTGCAGATTCTTCCTTTTTCCGTCTTTCTCGAAGGCTTCCACGTATATTTGTGTATATTCCCCTTTATTTTTCATCTCATTCCTTCCATGATTTTCGTCTTGTCTTTTTTATTCTTCCCTATTTCCGCTGATTTATTTTCGTCTGTGCTTTCTCACTTCTTTGATTTATTTTTCTGAACACTTTCTATATTGTATTGTTTATATTTATTGTTTTATTTTTGCGGGCGCGTGCGCTAAGACCTCATGGTTGTTGCGGGGCACGTTAACTAAATCAATAAACTATTATTATTATTATTATTATTATTATTATTATTATTATTATTATTATTATTATTATTATTATTATTATTATTATTATTATTATTATTATTATTATTATTATTATTATTATTATTATTATTATTTCGTGATATTAAAGCAAGAAGTCTTCAGTATAAGCACACAACGGTGATGGTATATTGTCAACTGTGGTAAAGCAGGGATTACGGTTCTTGACAGCTAACCCGAAGGACCCGCGTTCAATCCTGACGCGAAATGGTATAGAAGCCCGTGTACTGTCCGATGTCAGTGCCCGTTGAAGAACACCAAATGGCCGATATTTCCGGAGCGCTCCACCAAGAAGTTTCTTGTGTTCATTTCTTCGTTTTGAGACGTAAAATCTCAGACATTATTATCATTATCAAGGAACTGCAGAAGGATAGGCCCATGTAACACGATGACATGGCGTATGACGTTAGTTCTATAGAACACGTCAAGAAGACGTTTCGTGTCAATAAGGTGTTTCGAAACGCGAATACTACCACGCCTGAATGCATGGTGTTCTCGGCGCCAACCCACCACATAAAACGAAGAAAGTCAGCGTCTTTCAGGCACGACCTCGGAGTCTCGTAAAAAAAAAAACACAGAGTGAAGGACGTCGTCGCATCTGTTTTCAGATTTCCGAGCGCACATTTGTTTGTTCTTGCTGCTTTCCTTTAAGAAATGCTGTAACGCGACGCTCCTCGTGTACGCGATAACGAAAAATATCGCTAGAAACGAGACGCCGCGCGAGCGTCCGATTGACGTGCTTTTCGAGACGTAATCCAACACACGTCAGTTTTATATCGTCAAGAACATAACGCTCGGAGCGAAGACAGACGAAGAATCGAGGACGGAGGAGTGACAGGGAGACATCGAGTTTCAATCTGGATAAATTCCTGAGGGGGTGATAAACGATCGCTCCGACGCGAGGGCTGTTATTGTCCACGTGCCTGCATTCGATCTGCGCGGCCCGAGCTTCAATGCAAAAAATGTTATAGCAGCGACAAGAAAAAATATCATACGCACGTTTCGTTAACGAGGCTCAGATTGTTAAAGATGAGCTGCGTGTTATAATGACACCGTCATTTAACCATACTCTGACGTCAAGACCTAAGCGCTAGTGAGGAATGTACACACAGCGTAGAAGTAACCGATATATGCAATTGGTGATTTAATGTTCCGCAGATTAAGCGATAACATTTAACGTTCATTTATGAAACATTGTTTATATGTTTTTACATGCTTGTGCAGATCTCACTCAATGAAATACGACAACTTTCAGTGTAACGCTTCATAAGCGTGCCTGTGGTAAAACCCTCGCACTTTCCCTGAAGAAAACAGTTCCCTGACAGCGTTTGCAACAACGTTTTCAAGTACGACTTGCTTAAGAAACACATTTTTTTTTTTTTCTGAAGTGCGTTTCATCTGAGGAGAGTGCCTGATGCATCAATTTTTTTTTCTCGTAAGAGTCGAGCATGCCGACACTGCCATATATAGGTGCCAAGTGAAGTTGATTGAACAATTGAGTTTAACGTCGAAAGGAAACGCTTCGGCTACATAAGTTGTCATATAGAGGGCTCAGCAACTCGGGGGTCATGGCTGACTAAACAGCGCAAAACAGACGAAAGCACGGTATAAGAGGTGGACCTAATAACGTTCGCTGATGTATACTAAGAGTACGGTACAGTTCAATGACATGTCTGCATTATAGTTTGCGTGTGTAAATGGTGGGAAACTTGGCCGCGCAGACTCAAACACTGTATATGGTTAGGACTGAAAAGCGTGTGCATTATATGACGACGCACGTCGAAGCGCACCACTGCCGAGTTCTGAACGAGTAGGTAGCATGCTAGTATCAGCGGTATCATTCCGCAGTTTGCGAACCGGTGACCCAGTTCACTAAACTGACTTTTCACGAGAAGCACTTGACAATATGCGTTTGTTCACTACTTCGAAGTCGGGGTAATTTTGATTTGTGGAAACGTATGAGACGCTTGTGTCTCTTCGCTGAAGTTTATCCTAATGTTCACCATGATGATCCGGCACTCGTACAAATCGTCTTGTACAAAGCCAGATGCGAAATTCGCACATCGACTTCGCAAGCTTGCCCCTTTCCTGTCCTCCATCTTCACTGTTCTTGTTCATCACTGTCGTTCTTCGAGTAGTTTCTTATGAGCATATGGGGGCTCCTCATTTTCTGTATTCCTGCAGAGCTTGGCTACAGGCCAATACCATGTTATTTTTCTTTTTCTGAGTCTTCCTAGGTGACTTAAGGGTTTCAATACCTCCGAAAAAAACAGACCTATAGCGTTTCACAAGAGGCAAGAAACGTACTTTTGCTCGTTGCACAATCTAGTTACGCTTGCACCGTGGCGCTTGATTGCTGCGGGAGAAGGAGACAGGGAGAGAGAGAGACGATACGCGAACTGTTATCTCATGAATATGCCCGCTCGCGAAAGCTCTTGAGCAAGATGTCCACTTTCAACAATGGGAAGCCGAACCTCTCCCAAAGTAGGTTGCGCAATAAAATTCAAAAACAAAAATGAAGGTCGAGAGCGTATGAATCGAGGGCGAAGGGAACGACCGACGCCCCGACTGCGTGCTCGGCACATGTCCCGCCTGTGCTCGGTCACGTGGCCATCGAATTGCCGTCAAGCAGTCTGCGAGAGTCGCAGGCAAGCGCCGTCTTTTCCCAGGAGGGACGAAAAACCGCAGACGTCGCAAGGCCGCGGAGGATAAGGCTACCAAGGAGTGCTTACGCTGCTCGCAGCTGGCGCCTTGTAACCGCGCCCGAGCATTGGTGGCAGACGCCGATTCCAGTGCCAAGACGAAGACCTCAGGCGAAGGGCTGCACGCCAAGGGCCGGGAAGGGCGAGTCACGTGACGTCTGAGCTGAATGCGTGTATCTGTCTCGAAGGGGGTCTCTGTGCCTCCGCTGTTTTTGTCTTCTTCGTTCGCGTCTCTAAGAATGAGAGCAGGCCGGGGCAGCACCGAGAATGCCGGAGCGACGGCGCTGACTACGACCACACGACAAAATGCCTAAAGAGTGCGCGTCGGGCCGTTGTTAGAAGGGCACGTCCACTGCCCTCAATGTACTTATTAAATGTTTGCAGCTAGGCGAAAGCTTTGCATACTTCATCAAACGCGAAAAGTGGCCATCAGCGATAACACGAGTGATACAAAAAATTATCGCCATGTCACGATGTCATCACGTCTTCAAAGGTTTCCAAAATGGTGTCAGGTTATCATAGCGTCGCATAACCGACGTCATCACAAGAGGGTGTCTCTCAGCAAAATGCAGGCCGATCCCGGAGGTACTGCAGGGCTACGTGATACTCAAAAAGCTACCTGAAAAAGGGGGGTACAATTGACTTAAAATAAAAAAATTATTTTCGCATTTGAGCCCCCATAAGTACTGTGCGACCTTTTAGTCCATGCGCAACTGTTAGGCGCCCGTTCCTACTTTGAGTGGCGTCGACGTCGTCGTTGGTGGTGTAACCGAAAGACACAAGAAAAAGAATATCGAGTATCAATTCGAGGAGAATATCGAGGAGCAGGGCGCCGTGAACGAGGGTCACACAGAAGGGCCCTCTGTGAGGCCGTCGAGTATCGGCCACAGAGTCACTATTGTGCACGAAACAGTTGTACAGTACCCTATACAAGCGTCATGTCAGGCAAGTAATCGCGTTACCCTCATATATGTGCGGGGTTTTACGTCCCAAAACTACCTTATGATTACGAGAGACTCTGTAGTGGAGGGCTCTGGAAATTTCGACCACCTGGTTTCTTTAACGTGCACCCAAATCTGAGCACACGGGCCTACGGCATTTTCACCTCCATCGAAAATGCAGACGCCGCAGCCGGGATCCGATTTCGCGACCTGCGGTTCAGCAGCCGAGTACCTTAACCAGTAACTTGTGTAACATAGCGTGGCAGAAAGGTAAAATAAAAAAACAGTCATCACAGAATGCTAATTTCGCAACGAGTATGTGGTGTAATGCTTCCCACCCACTGCAACGTATCCAGCCATAATTATTCACCGTCATCATCCTAGTGCATCATCAACAGAGTCCACACAACACTTTACAAATGTGCAGCGGGTATCTCGCTTATACGCAGAAAGGCGAATAATGTCCTAGTAAGTGCTGCCCTACCTCACAAAAGTTATGATTTATGCGATGCCTTACGGAAAGCCAGAACTTCGAATACAGTTGGGCTTGCGCAAACACGAAGCTGCGTTCGGAATTCGCATTAGGCAGCGCCGCAATCGTCGGTGAATTATTATTTTTCTTTCACACGGAACCGCCATCAGAGTACGCACATTCAGTGTGTCTCCACTCCACGTTACCCCATTTCACTTGAAATAAGGACTAACAAGCTGGCAATAATTATTGTAAAAAAATAAAGGGAAGTACTGACGGCCACCGAAAATAAGAAGTCGTTCAGCGTTGGTCATCAGCATTCCGGAAAGCCAGGCTACACGCAAGTTCAGTGGGTTATTAGGCGATACTGCTGGCAGCTGCAAAATTCCTTCGCGACATCCTGCACAAAAATCATGCCGTGCCCACGGCGGGGAGCAGTCATTCACTCTCGCAGAGCGCGTACCGCGATTGACGTCATCCATTAGAGCTCATCATACACTGCTTGCCCTCGAAGCCAACTCTCTCTTCTACTTGCTCGCACAGAACTTGCATTCGCTGCCAGAAGCCGGCTCAGCTGAGGGACATCAGAGTCGTGGACATGCAAAGCCTTTTTTTGATTTACTCTCCGCTATTTGTTATTTTATACTTCGGCGACGCCGGAGAACCGCTTCGCCGCCTGCCTCGTCGTCAGCTCGACAACTCTCCCAAGGCCGTTTTCTTTTACGTAATAACGCTGCGCAGTGCGCCTTGCGTTTACGTACACCCCCGTACGCCGGCGGCTAATGCACGGCGTCTGTGCCCTCTGGACAAGTCTTCTCGGCCCCGGCCGATCGACACCACTGGTGAAACGTGCGTGCCCCCAAAGGAACAGTGACACTTTCGCGTCGGAAGATTCGCGCGGAAAAAGAGATCGAATCCAATCGTTAGTGCGGCACGTGTGTCAAAGTGGTTCAAAAAAGAGAAAGGAAGATTAAAGTGAGCTCCGTTAACTGTCTGCTTCAGGGAGTGACACCTCAACAGTAGCTCACAAGGGATGGTGGTGAGGAGGGATTAAAAGGATAGGAATAAAGGTGTAGAGAGAGGGAGAAAGAGAGATGCGGTAAGCCAGAGAGCGACGACATATCGAGGGGATAGGAGAGATAGGAAAGAGTTGGCGGAACGTGTATACAGGACACGTTGATGTCAATCGCATTTTAAAGAAACTTCTAGAGCGGAATCTTAAGTCGCAGAAGGTTGAGCCACGTAGTTTGCGGGAATTTATCGTAGATGGAAGTAACGCTAGCCCAATATTCTGAATTCGCTGCATAATTCTGTATGTTTCTGTTCTCTTGTACCCTTATCTGTATACGCTTTGCTTTCTCAGTTAATGAAAGCTTGTTAGGACGAAATACATAACGCGAAATGTTTTTCGCAGGAAGCAAAGGAACGATCCTTTTAAGTGCTTCTCTAACTGTGAATGTAATTGATGTTCAATAATGTTAGTCAAATAACGAGACCGATTTTTCCCATTGTTCGGAGAAAGTTAACGCATGAGTCAGTTATTAGTGATGAGGCTCTCACTTATATTTTTTTTCCTTCTAGATCCAAAAAATACCTGCTTATGTGGTACTGCTGTCATGGAACTTTCCTTTCTTTTTGTTTTTTGAAAACATTGTGCAGATATTCCTGTCATTGATCAATAATGACGCAACCACGGCTTGTCACAAGACACCGAATAGAATGCCTCTAAATCATTTTCGTCCAATCATGTAAGGTTTGGCAATGACGGTTCCTCACCAGTGTAAGCCGGCTGGCCCTCGGTATATATAACCATATAATACACATGCACACCAGGCTGGCGCATTCTCACTAAACGGTGCGCTCTTTTCTTGTTTTATGTGGTTATACGTGTAACATTAAAATTTATTAAACTGCAGCCGCTTAGGGCTACAAAGCGTGTTAGTGCAGAATGCTAAGCTCCTGTAATTTGATGACCCAGAGGCGCTGGCATACGGAAAGCATTCCTCGTGAGAGAGCCAGACAACCAGGCTCGAAGCAAAACAGCCATTTGGGTTAGTCGGCCCTGCATTGCCATTTCAGAGAAAGGGTACTTATATTTAGTAAAATCACTGCACCAATCTCTTTTTTTTTTTGCTTATTTCATACGCTTACGTATATTTTTGCTTATCTTTTCTGTTCGGCGCATTCGCCTTCATGATATTTTGATGAATTTTTGCGGAATGACAATGGTTCTTCAGTTTTTTTGTTTTTTTTAGGCGAAAGAACTTGTTTCATGTGACAATTTTTGTAAGCTATACATGTGTTGCACCTTTAATAAACTTTCAGCTGCGAGTGTGCGCTTGTGTTGTTCTTTTCTCCTTCAGTGGGTGTTACGTGCTGCGCCCAACTTCTATCTTCCATAATAAACCACGCTTGAGTACACTCTAGCCAGGCTGCACCGGCAAGAGGTGCTTGCGTCCCTCTGTGATCAAGCGTAGGGAATACCGCCGCCAAGGAGTCGATTGTCGTAGGCTTGTCAGAGAAATTTCCGGTCCCTTCATGATTTTGACGGGCCCGAACTGTGTAGCGGGTCGCGTCCCCCTGTATTACAGCTTAGGTGGAGCCATGACCTCAGATAATGCCCGCGACCTCAGATCTTGCCCGTGAACGGCATATGATACTGAAAATATCGCATACTGTTCGGGATATGCTTTTTTGATACTTTCTTGTGCCTTAGTAATGTAAAAACGGAGTGGTCACCTGTCTGCGTCCGAAGGATACTGGCGCCATTATGCTTATGTTCATTCCAACAATATACCACTCAATAAATGATGAAAAAACTAACGAAGTGGCCATTTGAGTGGTTGTTGTTTTCGAGGTTCCGTATTAATTTTCTCGCGGTTGCTGGAAGGCCACATTTCGACCCCTCAGGTGTTCATATGTTGCAAAAGTGCATGCATGTATTTGTTATATGTGAAGCAGCTCTTTGACTAGCAGGTGTAACGCTGACCGCACCGCGCCGCGTGCCCTATACGTGCTGGCGTGGTGCCAAGTAGGTTACGCTGCTGCAGCATGTAGACGTTACGCTCTCCTCGCAGTGCGCGCTGACGTCACTCTCTCCCTCGTCTGCCGCGCATTCACCGCGGCGTCCGCAGCTGCCGCCTCGTCAGTTCGCCCGCAATACCTACCACGACCACCGCTCGCTACACCGCCGACTCCTCGGTTCACTCGCAAAATATACCTGACGCGCGCCTAACGTACGCGTTGAAACATGTCTGTACGTGTAACCTACAAGACCTACACTAGCCATTGTTTCAAATGAATCTTTCAGCGCTCACCGCAGCTTCCGCGTTTGCGCCGTTCAACCCATGTCTCCATCCGTGTCCAACGCTGCTGCTTCGCATCCCTACAGGGTTCCCTTCGGGGAGATGGTCAAAGTTTTTTTTCTTTACTTTCTTGTTATTTCTTTTGGCATTCTCAAATTTTATAAATTGAAATCTTGCCTATTGTATCTATGCTACGATCAGCTGCTAGAACCAGTGTAGTTAGACGAGAACGCCACTCTTCATTATATCACAGAATGTAATCCACATCGCTAGCATAACTGTACTCAGTACTATATAAAAAAATATGCTGCGTTATAAGCAGGAAAAAAAAACGTCAGGGCATGTTCACTCTGAACGTTTCGCCCACGCATTTGTGCATGACTAAGTCATCCGCATATTATTTGCCACACTGTGGATGTCCCCATTACTGAGCCTGCATGGTCAGCTATGTCATTTCGGAAGTGAAATAAATGTAAAAGAATAAAATAAAATACGCTGACGTATGTGATTAACTTCGGCCGTTTCCTTGCTGAATCACGTGACATCTCCTATAGGATTCCGAAGGAATGTCGTGGTCCACTACTCGTGCACAACGGTAATTACAATTGCTTCAAAGCCCCCGCTTAAAGTTAAATTCTCAGAACATTTCACTGTGCACAGGTGAAACATGCGATAGGAACGCACCCCGGACCTGTCAGATGAGGGCACTCCATCTCTCTGGAGTTTCGAACTTCTTTTTTCTTTCTATTACACGTGGCCACAATGAGTGCGGCTTTTATATTTCTATGCACGGCGTCTTGAATGAATAGCTCCACAGCGGAGAGAGAGAGAAAAGTGTGTTTGGGGGAGGGGTAAGGAGCTGAGAGAAAAGCCCAGCGCAGCTATGTAAAAAATCTCGACTGTATTTTGTTTCGTCCCGTTGTCAACTGAGCAATGCCGACACACCTGCTATATAATGCTGCATACCTCGAACGTTCTGGTCAGTTTTACGACGTCCACATTACATCAGCACAAAAAGAAAGGCCTTTAATCACTGTCCGCATGCCACAGTTATCTCGTTACAAGCCAGTCTGACTGATTTTTTTCCTCTCGCTCTCTCCTCTTTTGTCGCTATTCAGTTCAGTTCCAGACTGCGTGTCGGCAGCGCGTTATAGTGTCGACACAATAAAGGCAGAAGAAGGTAAAACAGACAAAAAAAATTGCGGCCAATGCTTCTTTAATAGAAAAAACACTAAATCATTAATGCCCGAAAGAGAGGCTGTATACCACGAATTGCGTTCCGCCCGCTTACATCAACAGAAAATAATGACAAGAAGAGAATAACTGACGATAATATGAACGCTATCTTTTGTCAGGGATGGCTGTGACTGTACAATCGAACAATTTTGCAGCAGTTATACCCAGCGCCACGTGTGTAGCCATGGCGGTGGAATGAACGGTCTCACGTTTTGGCGCGCCACATCTTCATTTATTAATGTATGTATTCGCAAGAAACTTTATCGTTATGTACACATAATTACTTCCAAATAATAATACAAACTCCGCTAGTCCTACGCCGTGAAAACCATCGGACAGTGAAGTTGTAAGCGTGCGTATGTATGCGATTGGCTATCGAGATCGCATGCATCATCATTGTCGTCGTTATCTTGATCATCATCGTCCTTTCTTTATTCACTCCGCCTTCTTTGTAACGTGACCTGCTCGACCCCTGCTACTACAACTACTACTACCACCAGTACTGCTCCTCCTCCTACTACTACTACTACGAACCCCTCCCCAGCATTACTGTTACTACCGCCACCATAATCGCTGCCATCACTACTTGCACTACTACTGCCACTACTGTTACTACTACTAGTAGCAGTAGTACTACTTCTATCAGCACTACTACACCACCATTAAAACCATTACTACTACTACCGCCACCACTATACTACAACCACCAGCACCATTACTACTACCGTATACTACTCCTACTGCTACTACTAGTACTATCATCACTACTAATGCAACGAGCACCTCCGCTTCTACTACTATTACTACTACTGTTACTAACCCCCATATTCTAGAACGTCCCTTCACTCAACGCTTCACCTTCACTTGAGAAAGCCGATGGAAGCGCCGTCTCTAGGCACCGCAAGTCACTGCATATCAGCGATAATCTGTTGCGATTATTGAGTAGCGCAGCGTCATTTTCAGCCGAGCGGTGGCGCAGTGCTCAACTCTGTCATGTGAAGGGTGGAAATCGAGTCGAGGAGCGTTTGTGAATACGGGGGTAAGACGACGACGCAGAGTACACAGGTCAGCTCCTCTGCAAAATAAGACGGTCCTCACGCAATCCTTCCCTTATCATGGCTTCAAGCCCATTCACTAACTCGTCTTTTGGGGAAGTGAATATCTGAGCAAATATAAGAACGTAAGCATGTCAGGGCTCTGTGAAACAACGTTATAATCGTCACTAGCCGTTTGCAACCTTCGCACAACCGCGTTCTGCTGCAGCAACTGCTGTGCTGTTTTATAGCGAAACTGTGACTTGGCTGGCCGTTTGAACCTGCGTCAACCACGAGTTCCAAGTGTTCCCTGCACGCGGCGCTATCTATGCACTCCGCGTGAACGCGAGCCCCGCAGTCAGTATCTCTCGGCTTGTGATAGCCGTTCGCGACCTACATTACTTCTCGGAAATGACCGGCTGTTGAATGATAACGCGCGTCTTATCCGCAGCGCTGTGTGCGTGGCCAAAGCAGCGGTCGGCAATTCTTTGCCGCTCTATTCACGTTTACGACTGCTCGTCGTTGACATACGCTCATGCCATAGCTGGCGTTAACAGCTTTTTTTTTTTTCGCCAATGATCACCACGATATACGCTAAGCATGGTCGGGAGTTTGATTCTAGCCCGTTGTAATCTAGAATGAAACATCTAAATGTCTTTGTACCCATTTGCTCGCAAGCCACGACGATAACTGAGGTATCTGAACAATAGGGTAACTAATGACAAATAACACTAATGAATCCACAAAAACATTGGTGAAATGAGGAAGATGAGAAAAAAAACAATAAATACCAGGATTTCGACGTGTAGCCGACAACGCTAATACCCGAGACAAAACTTTGCGCCCTCAGAGAGCAAAGTTTTTAAGAACGAAAGGCGAACCAGGGAAAGAACAAGTCATAAGGTCAAGACGAATGATTGATTGATTTGTGGGGTTTAACGTCCCAAAACCACCATATGATTATGAGAGACGCCGTAGTGGAGGGCTCCGGAAATTTTGACCACCTGGGGTTCTTTAACGTGCACAAGGTCAAGACGAATAAGAGGCAAATGCTGCAGTGGAGGTTATACTAAAACTGCGTACTATTTGGCAAAACTGTTCAATTATTTGCCAATCCTCCACAGTCGGTATGTGCCACGGGGAATAAGTGAACAAGAACAGAGAACACGCAAAGATGGGCTGCATTCTTGGCACAAGATTCGCTCCACAGGCGACTCCGGGAGAGCTCTGCCGTTGCGCCCGCTGCACGTCTCTCAACTCTCTCAAGCTCCGCGCAGTTACGCCGAGGCATACTATTCGCGTCAGCTAATCAAGAGCGATAACAAGGGCTAGTATATGTGATGTGCTCCGCTGATAGAACTAAATTATAGACACCCTATAATTGTCTATAGAAAGATGACGGTCGGTTCGGCAATCACGACAACAGGTGATCTCTTGCTCTTTTTGCGGGAAATGAGCTTAAGCTTTGCTCTCGATTAGCTTGCACTACCTGCTATCTTCCTTGCACTGCATGAAATTACTCGGATTTAGTTTAACTCATTGCGCGCACTTTAAGAGCGACCCTTTCTCCTTCACTGTGCTCAGTTTTAACGCCGTGGTTAATCCATCCGCACTATAGACAAACAGTTATTTCTCTTGCAATCCGGAGAGGGCCCTGAGCTCGCGTCTGCAGCTACGTCCCGGGCACGGGCAGTGGTTGTTGCTTATCTTGACATTTCGTTCTATTGTTGCTATTAGTGCGCGACTGTCTGAATGGGTTAAAAAAAAACAGGTCGCAGGTCTGTTACCGCCTCTGTGTTTCTACTAAGGACACCTGCACGGGCGCTCATCACTGGTTTATCATGTGCACCAAATGTGTCCGTGACATAAAAACCGAGTGACACGCTTCGATGCTGGAAAGTTTAACAAAAGAACCGTATCGTGCAGTGGTCTAGTACCTACAAAGCGGTAACTTAGGGCGACTTTGTTATGAGGATGGTGGCAATGGAGCAACACCTTAACAGTTCAAGTTTTCACGGGAGACAGAACTCGGACAAGAAACCAGAAACTATTTCTGCAGTTTACATATAGGGGTAGTCAGTAAATACCGGTAACACAGCACACTTCTGGTGTAATGTACGCAAGGAGATGTCGTGAGCAGTATGAAAGAGAACAATCGAATTGTTCTCAAGGAAATATAGCGCCGACGTGCAAATAGTCAAGTACAATAGCGTTCGTCCAACTTATTCAAGCCAAATGTTATTTCTCACAAATCAGTGCAGCAGAGGCATATCCCCACATCACGACTAAATAACTCCGTGTTTTTTTCTTTCTTTCATGTTGTTCCCGACTGTACATGTGGCACTGAGTCGCACTACTGCAGCGTCCAATGCAGTAGTTGCAGTGTTTGGCTTCCACAAAAGAGGCGGGCTCTACCACTAACGTGACAATCGCATTTCCGTGGAGGCGGACTGATATACGAGCACCGTGCCATTAGATTTAGGCGCACGTTAAGGAATTCCAGGATGTCGAAGTTATCCTAATTCCACCACTACAGCGTCTTTCATTTATTTATTGATACTGCAGTCTCAAGCAGAGAATATAGTAGGTGTGAAACATTGATACGTGATATTCAAAAAAAGTAACAATAGAATTTAAAGAAAATACGTGAAGTGAAAAATACAATGCATACAGGTAACACAGTAAGCCTAAGAAAATGAACAAGTACACAACAGAATTTAACATCAAATAGCAGCTGTGAAATGCAAAAATACATAAACAAGCTTAGTATATAAACACAGAAGAAAATAAAATTTCAAGGAGAAAACTTGTCAAAATTGATAATCAAATTGAAAAAGATTATGAAATAAATAGGAACAAATAATAAAAAAGAAGCATATTAACAGTGTGAACAAGCTGCAGCAAGTTTTTTTTTTTTCAAGCAAAGAAAACGAGTTTTGTGCTACAATAATGTCGGTTAGGTTATTCTAATAACAATGGTCCTAGGAAAAAAACAAGAGTATTTAAAGCAGTTATTTCGTGGAAGTAAATTCAAGTAAAGGTGTTATCGTGAAAGAATGTCTCTGCCTGGTTGCGTGATCTTGAGAATAATTGATGACGGGAGAAGGGTATATGGGGTAATGTCCTTTTACGATTTCGTTAAAATATTGTCACAAATAAACCAGCGTTATTTCACCAAATGCGGAACACATTACGGGGCTGGGTTGTGTGCTGTCGTCTTCGCTTGGCGTAATGCTACACGCGTATACTATAGCATTTTGAGCGGGTGCTCAGCGCAAAAGAGAAGACTTCTTCTCCTTGGTGTTCGAGAGCCTCGATGAGGATGACTTATTATCAACAAAAAAAGAAAAAAAAACTAGTGTACTTGGTGCAATAGAGGCAAAGCCACGTAAAACATTTAACAAAAGAAAGTATGCAAGCGTGACATAGGAAGAGAAAGAAAAAATGGGAAGAAAAGTATAAAGAGCAAGAAAGAGAAACAAGTAGAGATAGGAACAAATAAATAAAAATAAAGGCAGAAAAAGACGGAAAATGGAGAGAGAGAGAGAGAGAGGAGGAAAGAAAAGGAAAACACTTAAGAAACAAAAGAAGGAAGCCAGCTCCGCACTTTCTCCAGGTTTGGCACCCATAGTGTGAAGGCATAATGCGAAGTCATAGGCATAGCGAAGGCATAGTGCGAAAGCATAATGCGAAGGCATAGGCATAGCAAAGGCATAGTGCGTGGCAACCACGGGGCGATTTTTTTCGTCTACCACCAGCTGACGATAAAAAGTTCACTACCTTTACTGAAAAAAACGCACAGAATGCAGAGATTTTTCCGTAGCTAACACCTTATGCTGCAGAAATGCTATGCAGAACAACTAAATCAGGCATACATGCGTCTGCATTTTACTAACATCATTTTCAACCTGATCCTTATGTAATTTTTTGTTGCTCAGCGACAGGTCGAAAAAGAAGAAGACATACTTTTGATACATTTCAGTCACTTTGTTCAGGCTTCCCCGTGCTGTTTAGCATGATTCAGATACAAATACCGGCTTCTGACGAAACATACTTTCTTTTTACTCTTCCTAAGCATTTAAAAATGGGCAGACAGCATTGGTGTGCTCGTGTGCAGAGTCTTTCGAGGTAATTTTTGTGCGCAGTTGGCCGCTCTCTTCAATGCAGGGCGGATGCCGCTGCTGAAGTATAAACACGTCGTGCAACGTCTCTATATAAAACTCGCGATGCGTCTAGAAACCTGCACCATTATTTTTCTTTATTCGCGTCGAATACAAACCTTCTTTCGAAAACACGAGGCATATATTGGTGAAAGAAGGGCACCTTGAATCAACAATCTATGTATATATTTGGTATAACTGTCAGTTCAAGCGCACGTTCAAGAATATGTTAATGCAGCAGTTTTTTCCAATGGGACAAACGTACTTCGGAAGAAACAAGACACAACTTAGCAGCTGTCTTAATTTTATTTCCAACGGCTTTGGCCGGTGAAGCGGTCTTCTTCAGGGTTCGCGAAATGGCACCATGCTATGTCATGGTCGCATAGCGTCGAATATATATATATATATATATATATATATATATATATATATATATATATATATATATATATATATATATATATATATATATATTTCGGGCATATACGTTTTCGCGTAGCACTCTTCGTTTTGTTGTTTCATATACAAAACGGCAGAGATAAGTGCCCGTTATGGTGGCACCGATACCCATCCGTAATCCGTAAGATAGCCTGTATGTCACTTTCGTGCTACCACCATGGTCGTTTCACTAACTGATCCATCACTTCGGCATACTCGTGTCGTGTATCAGAGCCCCGCCGCGGCGGTCTAGTGGCTAAGGTACTCGGCTGCTGACCCGCAGGTCGCTGGATCAAATCCCGGCTGCGGCGGCTGCGTTTTCAATGGAGGCGTTAATACTGTAGGCCCGTGTGCTCATATTTGGGTGCACGTTAAAGAAACCCAGGTGGTCGAAATTTCCCGAGCCCTTCACTACGGCGTCTCTCATAATCATATGGTGGCTTTGGGACGTTAAATCCCACATATCAATTAATCAGTACTCGTGTATCAAAATACACAGGGCACGGAATGCATATATAAGCAATAAAAATCACGTGTCATGACGGAACGCGCTCTAGCACGCTGCCCGCGGGAACAGTTTTCTCTGCTGCGTCGCGGGCTCATTGGACTTCCGTCAATGACAAGGTAAAAATTTAATATTGTAAAAAATATTGGAACTTGTATATGTCTCCGCAATCATCATTTTCTTTGCATGGATTCAAATGTGAACTGTGAATGCGAAATATGAATGAATTCAAATGCGGGGTTTAACGTCCCAATAGCACCATATAATTATGAGAGACACCGTAGTGTAGGGCTCCGGAGATTTCGACCACCTTGGGTTCTTTAACGTGCACCCAAATCTGAGCCCATGGGTTAACAGTATTTTCGCCTTCATCGAAAATGCAGCCACCACAGCCGGGATTCTAACCCACTACCTGCCGGTCAGCAGCCGCGTACCTTAGCCACTAGACCACTATAGGGCGGGGCTACATTAACCACAAATAGCCACAACCCACAAGGGGTATTTTTTTTTTACTGCGGCCCACATTAACGCCGTACTCAGTGACGACAGTGCTGCACGAAGCACATCCGCGCTATGCAGTCGAGCGGGCAGTCGTCTCGCAGAAGCGGGCCGACTGCGTTCAGATACGGGGCCAGAGGCGTGGCGGCGTGGTATATAGTAAACAGGCCGCGCCACCAGCTGGAAATATTCCGCTGGGGTTCCAAACACCACCGCTGTGTTTTACCGCGCGGTCCGTTTGTTTTTCGAAGAAGCCGAAATGACGACAGAAGGAACCCTCCTCAAAACCTCACCGCCTCGCCGCTCAGATGAAGGAAGCCAAAAGGAAAGACCGAATCGGGTCAGGCGGGCACGGTTTCTCCAGTAAAAGTGCTGGACTCCCTTCGCCTTTTGCGTTGAATGTTTTGCCAGCACTATTTGTTGTTTAAGAGTGTGAAATAACCTCCCTTGTGTGTATGTACATACTCTTATGGAAGCATCGGCGCCGAGGGCTGTCAAAACCGAACATGTAAACACCAACCTGGCTCAAACCGAGCGTGCTATCCACATTCACGCGGAACGGCACGATGAAAACAGCGCACAGAAACGAGAAACATGAAAATGCTTTCATGTTTCTTGTGTCTGTGCGCTGATTTCGTCACGCAGTCAATCAAACACTCCCATGTTAATGTGCTCAGAGCAGCAACACTAACCTACTCTCCTAAGCACTTGCTGATTATCTTTAGAAAGCAGCAGGGTATGCAGCCAGTACGTAACACTGGCTGTAATACTCACCTCACCCCTCCGCTTTTCGTTGATTCCCTCGTGTTACCCTTAGCTCTGTCCCAGCATTTACCACGTTTTAGTAGGGGCGACACCGAATAATAATGGGGTGGAGCACGTTCGGCAAGCACTCTCAAATCATTACTGGTAGATTACCACTATCCCTCAAAAGGAAGGTATATAACAGCTGGATCTTGCCAGTACTTACCTACGGAGCAGAAACCTGGAGGCTTACAAAGAGCGTTCAGCTTAAATTGAGGACGCCACAGCGAGTGATGGAAAGGAAAATGATAGGGTTAACCTCAAGAGACAAGAAGAGAGCTAAGTGGATCAGGGAACAAACCGGTGTTAAAGATATCATAATTGAAATCAAGAAGAAAAAATATACATGGGTGGGGTATATACCGCGTTGGCAGGATTCCCAGAGAAAGCATGCGAGTTAGGGGAAGACAAACTCAGGTGGGCATATAAAATTAGGAGGTTGGTGGGTATAAATTGGCAGCAGCAGCACAGGACCGAGTTGACAGGCGGAACATGGGAGAGGGATTCGTCCCACAGTGGACGTAGTCAGGCTGATTATGATGATGATTAGTAGTAGTAGTAGTAAGGATCAGGGTATGCTTCTACGCTGTCTACAGATTAATTTGGCGTAGGAGATCTGCGCACCATTGGACAGCCGAATTTACTTACGCCTAGCATTGCAACTGCCTGTCACCCATTTTCTCAAGCCGTAAGCGTGCGCAGGATGCCCCTTCAAACACGGGCGAAAGTTCGTCGCAGCACCCCCTTTCCCTCTCCAATAAGTAAATGTATTAAACCGGCTTGCATCCCCCCGCCCCCCCCCCCAAGTAGCGGCGCTACCTCTCCCTATTATGTCAGTGTGGGGCTGACTTAGCACCCCCCACCCCATCATATATAGACAGACCCCATGTTTATACGACAGAGAAGCCGTATAGAGAAGGAGAGCCGCCGTGAGTGCAGCTGCCCAAACACAGCCAGGAGCCCAGCGTTCGGTGGCTCTCTTAGCGCAGGTGGGCTTTGCTTGCTTGGCACGCTGTGATAAGAAGACCAGCGTGCGCCAGTGCGACCGCGGGTGCCCTGCAACAAGTGCATTCGCGATACGAACGCCCGGTTTACTCATCGCAGAAAACATGTCATTGCCACTTGCCTCTTAAATATGAGAACAATAGTCGTACAAGCGTCTTTTTTCTACTGAGCTGATTTAATGGGGGTGTCCTTTACGCAGGCTCAGAATGGAACCAATCACTGTTGAGATATTCGATTCCGATCGGGCTCAACAGCGATCAGCAGTGAACCATGTGACAGCGGTACAACCTAATCATTACGACACAAGCACAAAAAGCCTTTTACTTCGACTCCTTACATGGTTGCTTTGCGCCCTTCTTTCGTCTCCCAAATGAAATCAATCACTCATCGGGGCCGGCGACTGACCCTACTTTTTCCCAAGAAATATAAGGGGAAGTGGATATAACGTGAGTTTCGGATTGTTTCCCTGCACAGGAATGGAGTAAATACGCGGGGTGTATACAGAAAAAACGTGGAGAGTGAAAGAGTACTGGCGCTGTGCGCACGTGAGATGATGTGCAGTTGTTTCAATGTAGGCGAAAATGCTGGTGGTCAGTGTGCTTATATTTAGGTGCACGTTAAGTAACCCCAGGTAATTTCCGGAGCCTTCACTATACGGCGTCTCTCATAATCATATGGTGGTTTTGGGACGTTAAACCCCCAACAGTTATTATCAAGATGCGCGGCAAATTTATAAGTACAGCAGCAGAGATTCATTCAACAACCACCCCTTAGTTTTCATTATCGAATACGAGCCCTGTAAGGGTCCAAGAATATTCGATTCTCAGAACAGACAACGTCACTATATTTGAAGTTAACGCAAAGCAAACACTTCCAATGTGGTTCAGTTTTCAGCCGCCACATAAACAGCGGTAGACACGCGAGATTCCTGTTAGCGTGTCTTATTACCGATACGGTTCAGTGAAACGAAAGCTGGGGCTTGCATAAGCTAGGAGTACGCGTCGTCCGAATTCAGTAACGAGCGGACCATGCTTCAGTGCGTATTCTGTGTCGTAATGAAAGAGCTCTGAGGTGTATATCTTATAGAAACAATAACCAAGTATTGACACGCTTCAACGAAGTCAACTATTGTGCGCCTATACCGACTGAACAGCTACGAACCGGCAGCTGCAACTTCTTTTTCCTCGTGAGGAGACACAATGAAAGCTGGAACGTTGAAGTCTTTTTTTTTTTTAATCAAGCGCAAAGGCGTTTTATTTCAAAGGTCTATAGCAGATGAAGCAAGAACTCACGGCTGGCCGAGACAAAGAGAAAAGGATATTTTGATCATAAAACCGACGCCACTAAATGTTTTCCTGAAAATAAAAACGAAAACATCTCGTAAAGTGATAAATTTTCATTTCGCAATCATGCAACAACAGATATCGCATTATATATTTCTCTAACGCTTTACATTACAATCTGTAGAGTGCATGTGTAAGTGCGTGTTACGTTGACTAACGTGTGCCACAGCTATACACTATACTGCTATAATTCAATTTTACTGAGGTAACTTGAGACTATTTTACACGTCTCGCGCATCAAGTTGCTCAGAAGTTTCATGCGGGAGGCAAAAGTCAAGCTGAAAGGTTGCTCCTATGATTTGGGATTTAGCAGGGCTTGCTATTTATAGCAAGAAAGCTGGGATTTTGTGCGGTACATTTGGATGACAGTCTGTCTAAGCCACACTACGCGGATAAAAACGAAAATTTCTTTCGCGTGGTATTACCTAGATCACGAATCACCGATTGGCTCAATCACAGCGTTCTTTCTGCAAGGGCGCATAAAAATTTCACACTGAAATTATGAGCCACCAATCACGAAAAGCAGTGCAGTCTCCCTTCAAGTTCCAGGACCATGTTTACACGCATGCTATCTGTGGCTAGTGGCTAACATTGGCTGAATGATGGCTAATATTGTTTGAGTGAAGACTATATACTCGCTGTTTTAACCACAACATGTTCTTCACAGAATACCGGTCGACTGACTGAGCTGTTCACTTTTTCTCCCGCGGTGATTTCTTTGCGTTGCGCGGATTTATTTCGCGAGGAGCAGTCTCATTGTCGCGCATATATATATATATATATATATATATATATATATATATATATATATATATAATACGCTTTCTCTGGGCGTGGGAGCCCGGCAACAGCGGCAGCATCGAACGAGGAGACGACGGAGTCGCGGAAAATGCCAACGCGGCACAATCACAGTGTGCCTTCGACCGGGGACGCGCGGCTCACAGCTGCCGACATCTGCACGAGCTGCATTCCTCGGTTATGCAGCGAACAAAGCTGCAAGCCGGCTGCCTCACGGCGCGATGTTTCTCAGCGCATAGCACAGAATGCTGCACCAACAAACAGGAGGCCATACCTGAATCGGGTTCAACGTAGTGGTGGTATAGTTGCAACAAATAAGGATGCGCAATATTTTTTTTTTTTGCAGACTACTGCGCTCTTTTATGTCTCCCATATCGCTTTTTCTTCAGCTTGAGCAGTTAGTCGAGTTTTTAAGTTTAAAGGCTGTGCGCTGAAGAATAATTAACACGGTAGTAGAGACTTTAGAGATTGGGTTAGCTGGTGTCTATTATTTAGAGATATGGTGAACATCGGCAATCGGTCTATCATTGTGCCACTTTGCGCCTCAATGACCTCACCAGCAGACCTCATGCCATCCGCGTGAGATTAGTACACAACGCAAGAACAAAGGATGGCGGTTTTCGCATTCCATCCTATCAGGGCCTAACGCAGGCGCCGTGGCTGGTAGAATCGAACTCGCGACTGCGTAAACGGAACGAGTGTTAATAAATCAACTTGCATGACTTAGCTAAGTCACGTAGAGTGAACGTGTTTATTGATCGCGAGAGTATAGATTTAAGCGGTCGTAAGAGAACGTGATTCAATGATAGTAGAACGTACACCTTACAGCATAGTAATATATATATATATATATATATATATATATATATATATATATATATATATATATATATATATATATTACTATGCTGTAAGGTGTACGTTCTACTATCATTGAATCACGTTCTCTATTATATATATATATATATATATCGCTGCGAAAAGTGAGCGCATTGTGATCTGCAGTTTCCTCATCATTGCCCCTGCAAAGTATAAAACAGTGGGTTTAGTATATGTTACTGAGTTCATATTTGAAACACCCGACAGACGTAGCTTGCCATACCGATTTCTGCTTCCATATCCGCGTCTTTTCATTTTTCGAAATGCGATTGTTAGCCAACCTACCCAAAGGTCTATATTGCCACATCATTTCTGCCTACGTTCTCCGAACTTTTGCTAAAAAGATGGGCTTTGACTGCTTTCTACATGACGGCCTTCATCCATGGGTTACCTGCGTTCCGAGCTCCCCCGCTTTCGGACAACCATTTGGTAATGCGCCCACAGGCTCCAGTTACAATGTCAAATAAGTGTACGTAACACATCACCGACGTAGATCTCCCTCGTTACTGTTCCAGCTACCTGATAGTTTCGTTTTTCTGATGTAATTCACTTGACTGCAGCAACATGCCCTGCTGTTCAGTAAACTGTACCAAAGGTAAGCAATACCAAAGCACACTGAGCACGAGCGCTGCGTTTCGTTTAACGAGCTCTCGGGTTTGCCTCTAAGTGGCTTAGTTGCTTGGTCTAGTACCGCACAAGACTGCGATGATGAGCCCTTCGCACGCGCACAGCCAACGCCGCTCACGCATGACATGACATAAGCGACCTCGATTTCATTATGCAAGCTTGTTTCGGCACGCACCCATCTGTAGCCCACACGCAGCTTGTGAACAGCGCCGTTTCATTGCACACGCTGTTACTCATGCGGCAACACTTATAATTCTGCGTCGTTGTGAGGGCTCGTTATTCGGTAGTTTGGGACTGACGATAGTGCACTAATGATAAAGAACAGCCAGAGAACGAAGTATGTATATCGAAGGATATACGTGTGCACAGGTGTGTGTGCGTATGCAGGTGTGGTTCTAGTTAAGATCAAGGCACGTGAGAGCAGAGTTAGGTGCGACATTGATTGTGATTGTGATTGATTGATTGATCGTGATTGATTGATTGATTGTGATTGATTGATTGATTGTGATTGTTTGATTGATTGATTGATTGATTGATTGTGATTGATTGATTGATTGTGATTGATTGATTGTGATTGATTGATTGATTGATTGATTGTGATTGATTGATTGATTGATTGATTGATTGATTCCTTATATGCAAGATCTACACACCACCTGCAACTTCCCACTTTACTTTGCCTGTAATATAACAAATAACCATCATAATCGTAATTCGTACATAACATGGCTATTTCATTACCCTACGCGTGAGAAAAAGGTCAAATCATATTACAGAACTTGTTCTCAAATTTCTTTTTCCTCATGAGAGGTGAAAGTACCAATAGAGGGGAAAAAATTGCCCGCAGCTTCCCTCGGGGGAACACTGAGGAGGATGCGGAAGCATGTAATTGGTTAACGGGTGTTAAATTGCGACTTACTTGGGTCGATGGCTAAATTGGTTAACGTGGTTGTGAAATGGGGTGTTAAATGAGTGAACACGTACGGCACGTATGCGAAAGGGCAATGTTTTATTTATTGCGACGAACCAACGGACGAGCGGCAACTGAGCGAGCGAGCGCCGACCTTGAGTATATATACAGCGCGACGGTGCATGCGCTGTCAGCTGTCGAATGTTCTCGAAGGAGAAGCGCGCGCGGCACAGATGGTGGGCGACGGCGCGACGGCGCATGCGCGCGCGTCAGCTGTCGAATGTTCGAGAAGCGGTGCGGACGGCGCGGACGGCGCACTACAAGGCGCGAGTATAAGATGCTTCCGCATCTAATATGTTGAACGATTTTGAGTACTTCGTACTCAACTATGGGAGAGCACTGAGCCGTCCCGCTAAAACAGTTTAGTGGCTGGTAACAGAGTTGGACACAAGGGGGGGGGGGGGGTTAGAAAAAGGGGGTAACGATTTAGAGCACAGGGTACTCTACTAGGGGAGAGCTTAAAGCCGTCCCACATGCCTGAATACACAGGCATGGTCCAGTGTGCACCGACGCTCGCGTAGGTTTTAAATAGCTAACTTTACCGTACAAGCTCATGTTTGTGTTACTGGTTTCCGTACCAATACTTTACCTTCCTGGTGCATTTAATGTGAAACTTTGACCGTTTTAACTCGGACACATGTATGCTTTTGAAGTGCAACAAATAACCTTATACTTGATGAACGCGTGAATATTGCAGTAGCAGAGAACGAGTGATTATTGTATCAGACGTAATGAATTAGCTCAACTAAGGCGGTGCGGACGGCGCGGACGGCGCACTACAAGGCGCGAGTATAAGATGCTTCCGCATCTAAAAGACAAAACAGGCAGGCGAAGGATCAGTACATATATGACCGACCCAAGCAGATGCTTCTCGAATAAGTTCACAGAATCGCAGCAGCCGCACGCTATATACACAGCGCGTCTTCCCGGCTCAAAAACCCGTGACCCCGCACCTTTTGAGACGGCTCGATAAAAGGGAGCTCTCCTCTGCGCAAGCTCTTTACGGCATAGACGATAAAAGCAACGATAAAAAGCAGAACGATGCCCTTCTTGCGAACGGACTTGGCAACCGCGGGGTGCAAACACGAAGCTCTCTCCATCGGGGCTTCCCTGCAGGGAAACGAACGGCTCGTGCAGTGCGCGTTATTGAGCGGCTGAACAGTCCACAGCCAGCGTCGGTGCGTTAACCCCGGCGCTGGCCTCCCGGCCTCTTCCTCCTTTGCTTGGCCTTGTCCGCCGCCTGCCTTCCTGGAAGGGCGCTGCAACCGACGACAAGCCGCGAATACGCTGCGTCTATAAGACCACTGCTGCGGCACCTGCTATGCCTCAATATGAGGTCATCGACTTGCCTCCGAAGGCTTTTACATCGCAGAATACCTGGTTCCCTTCACCTCGCAGAATATTTGGTTCCCAACTACTAAAAATAATTATAATATTACTAATTTTACATGGAGGCGAAAGCGCCGGAATCCCATGCACTTATATATAATGATCGAAATTTTTGGAGCCCTCCACCATGTCATCCCTCGCAATCATATCGTGGTTTCAGAACATGAACCTCCAGCAACAATATATAATATTGAAGAAATAGCAATAATAATGAGGAAGAAATACTATTACTCAACTGTGTGTCATGACAAGAGCCGAACGACATTTTACGATTAATGTACGCTCCCCAGCTAAAGTCACCCGAGTGTCTGAATACCAAATTCACCACGCACCGCCCATAAATCGTCCGCGTTCTTGCCACTCTCGACCACTACCGTGCACAGCGGCGGCGAAATGCTTGGACGTCATCTTTCAATTTGGTATGTACCAGGTTCAATACCCAATACCGACCAGCAGCCACCCACAATTTTTCAGTGGGTACAAACTTGCGGGAAGTGCTGCAATGGTGCGAAGCTATAGGTAGAGTCGCTTGGAGGACTCCGAACATGCCACATGAGACAAGTATATATATATATATATATATATATATATATATATATATATATATATATATATATATATATATATATATATATATATATATATATATATATATATATATATATATATATATATATATATAAGTTTACGCAAGGAAAATAAAATCTAGCATAACAACAAAATCAGCATGTGCATACACGAAAATGTCTTTACAAGCGGCGCTTGGATATTAAAAACGCCAGATTTGATGTATATGTATGAGTATGAGGTACTAAATCTACGTGATTGCTGCAACATATTGACTGACTTCAACGACATGGCCTGCATCAACGTGATAAGTAAAGTTTGTTATAGTTTTCCTCGGATGTTTGAACTTGCTTCGGCAGCCGCCGTGCGAGAAACCGGGCAGAACGCTCACTTGATGAAGGCCGCTATTATCGATCCAAGCGTGAAGACGTGACCCCCGTCGTTGACCGTTTAATGGCCTGGCCGTTATTGACTCACACCGTTTCGTCATAAACAGACAGCGCTTCAGACTGTTTGGTGTGCCTGCCCTTATTCCCCGAACATCTCCGCTTATTATTGATTTAGAGGTTAGGGTTACAACTCTCCTCGCAGACGGAAAACGATATCAACCATGCACTGTCGAAAGCAGTGGGGCAAGAAGGGCGCTGTTGACTTCGTTCGATAAACTGGGTGATCACACCTTGACAGGAGAGAGGGTCCTGGTAGAGAGCTCTATAGACTGGTTCAGGAGTTAAGGTTCATTGACTCCCGCGACATGCACCGTCGCAAAGGTAGTCGAAAAGCAACTGGTCACAAGATATTCACAAATAATCTTTGCTGTTTGATTTTTCGGATACGACTGCAGTCGCAAAGCTCAGAACCAATCAGATGTGTATTCTAAGGATGACCATTCTTGCGAGGCACTGACAGTTGTAACAGTCGTGAATTTGATAGTGCAACGGGCATAGGACGCACGCATGTGCGAATATCGATCAGTCGCCTCGAGTCGCTTTTTGGCTGCACCACCCGACCTATAGTCGTAGATTTTAGGGCCTTAAGCGGATTGTTGTATTGAATTGCCGGTTATGCAAAAGACTGTGGGAGTGGCATGGCGTCACGCCGTTGTTCTGTTCATTGTTGTTCGGGTTGTTTGCAGCCTCTATCTTTCTCTTTGCAGAGCTACCGCTCTGCGAAAGGAGGTGCGACATGGAACAGAAGCCCTTCGGCATGCCACGAACCTCTTTCTTCGTGCTTACATGCATGCGTTCAGGGGGTCCACCCTCCCTTCCTCTTCTTCTCGGAGGATGGCACGATCTTCTCCATACTTTAACTCAATGGGATCCATCACTTAATTGTTTAAAAGGCAGGGTTACGGTCACGCGGACTTTTGACAATAATGACAACGAAAGGTCAGTTAAGTTAAATCACAAAAACCGTTTACTTCCCATTTTTACTCCCGAGAACAGCCGGGAACAAAGGCAGGGCCCAGAGAGACACGTCATCGGTATTCACATTTGTTTCATCGATTGTAAAAAATTTTGAATGGATGGGGAGGGGGGGGGGGGTAATGATGAAACTTTGCCTATTTTAAAAGTCAGATCGTACAAACACGGACGAAAGAAAGAAGTCAAGACATGACAGACGGCGTCTGTGGGGTATTGGCATCTTCTTCGGTCCGTGTTGCGTGTCCTGTCATTCATAATGAAGGCTTACCAACAAGCTCAGCTCTGTTATTAGAAAGCTTACACTCCAAATGGCAAAGCATAGGCAGAATTTTTTTTAGGGGGGGGGGGGGGGTGCATGATTTTTTTTAATTGGGAACCCGGCACAAGCGTTTGTTCAAGTCATAACTTGGAACTCAATGTGCGAACGTCGTGTCTCCCCTTTAGCCCAGCAATGGTCGCGTAAGAGAGAGAGAGAGAGAAAACACATTATTGAACACAACGGGCCAGCAATTTGGTCTCGGTGGCTTTAGGTGGCGGCTCGAAGTCCCTGGACTCGGGTGGCATCCGTAAGGGGGGGGGGGGGGAAATTCATGTCTGCGTCTCGTACTTCTGCATCCAAAGCACTCACGCTGTTGGTTACGATAACTTTGGATAGCCACGGTGTACAAAGTGAACGCTAGAATCCATCTTTCACAGCAAAGATGTATATGTTGAGGCGAAACGGAAAGTCCGCACACTGAAAAGCCCTCACTCAGCAAATAATTTGGACCAGCCACCCTACCCACCATTGCTTCGCTGAATACGAAGCGTCTGCGAGCAATTGCACTGAAATTTGCCAAACCCCACTACACGCGATTGGTCCCTTAAAATGTCGCTTAACATAGGATGCAACAAAAATACATGTGCCACTCTAAAGGAAAATCTTAAAGGTACATACGCAAGTCATGGCATTTCCGATGGAGGCGAAAATGCTAGAGGCCCGTGGGCCCAGAGTGGTCGAAATTTGTGGAGCTTTCCACTATATACACCAACAATTAATATTATCAATATTATTATTATTAGAGGTCCTTATGCTACGTTCAAATGATACTTTCTGTACCGTTCATAAAAAATTTAGTGTAATGTTTGTACCGTGCGCCACACAGCTTATTCTTATCATCCGCCTGCATAAAGGGGAACGGCTTCGTGATAAACCCAGCGACTGTCACCGGGACCTTGAGCCCAATTCATCTTCGCTGCTCAACCATCTCGACAAGGCGTAAGGGCGGTGGTATTTTTGTCCTGTAAGCACGCTACGGGCACCCCTACATTCGTAGGATCTACCTCGTTACAACAGCACCTTCGAGTCGCGACACTGAGAGCGCTAAGCGCTTACGCAAGCGATCGACAGGTCTTCGCACAGAGGTGCTTAAGATAAGCCTTTTTCGTCGGTTATCTCAACCGGAGCATCGGCCGATTCACGAGAAATAACGTTCGAAGGCGGTCTAAGGTTCAGCACAGAACATCCCAGTGTCTCTGCACCCGACGCTGCGAGATATATATTCTTATACTGTTCACTTTGCCTTCGTATAGCGGTGTACAATGGTCGTCCACATATAAGGTGTACACAACACTGGTATTCAAATGATGATAACTGTTGGAGTTTAACGCCCCGAAACCCCTATTCGATTATGATAGACGCCGTAGTGGAGGGCTCCGGTTATTTCAATCACCTGGGTTTCTTTCTAAGTACATGGTTCTGAAGTATTTTCGCCTCCATCGAAAATAAGGTCGCCGTGGCCGAGATTCAGTTCCGTGACTTGCGGGTCAGCAGCCTAGCCACCTAGCCACTAAAACACCGTGCGCAGTTAATATATACGTAATATGAAAGCTCCAGTTCACTACGTATTCCGGCCATCGCTTTTATTGGCGCCATGATTAAGCGGCATATAATGGGAACCTTCCTCGTGAAGTACTATCGTCTTGAATATTGATGAGGTCAGACGGCGATGTAGACGACACTGTAGACGACGCAAGCAACATCACAAGCCTGCGCATGGGTTCAGCTCGAAACACAGGCGCAGAACACACTTTCTCTTCAAGAAATCCTTAAATTTATTATTGAAGCGTGATGTTTCATCACGCTTCAAAAAGAAAAAAAAATATTCCGCATCATCAGAAGATGGTATACGTATAGTTACGCCTCGAATGTCCTCTTTACAAGTCACGCAGGTTACGTAATCACCTCAGCTTCAAACACATCTCAGGTAACACAAACGCGTTAAACATATCAGCATTACAAGCCATCATCGTATGGAATGATAATCTTATAATATCGCCTCTGATAGTAACCCTAGCCTGTTTCAACACAAACTCGAGGCGCATTTTCTTTACAATAGCCTCTTAAGATTGATAAATTTCAAGCTTTGTTTATTTTTACGAAGTGTTGAGTTTTATTTTCCCTAACTTGTTGTAAGCTGCTGCCGTATGCGCTGTTTAATTTCGCTAACATGCTATATTCTTAAATATGTTGAACTACATTTTTTATTGGCTGTTATTCACTTCCGTTGCAACCCAGTTCCTTACAGGTTTAAAAATTATTTATTGCAAACTTCCTTACTTAATTACTACGGGTCGCTTCAAGATATTTTTAATAAATAAATAGTCACGGCGGATAGGTGCTCTATGCGTAATTCGCATTACATACGCAATAGTGCTAAATTTCCTGAGAACGCATCGTATTTCGTCTTTTCTTTTTCTCGTTCCGTGCGATAGATCTCTATTCCCTTGTTGCACGGACAGGCTTTTTCGCCCACAGCCCCGAACGGAAGCCGAGCCGACCGGTGCATGGCTGCATGACGGGAAGTTACTATCGTGTTTCTTCCTTCTACAAGACGACAACGCGGTCTTGTGAAACGTCCGAACTGCGTTATTTTGCGTCGACACGCGTTGCGAGGTTCTCGTGTACTCTCCGAAATGGACGAACAAAAATTAATTTCGTTCGATGTTCTTTCTGGGAGAAATTTCCGAGCTGCTGCCGTTGTCGCGTGATTACAAAATGAAGTTGCAGCAAAGCATATATTACCACGAGCACGGTTTAGGGACGTCTACGACCAATGAATGTGGTTACTATGGGCAAAATAGGAGCGAGATTACAGATACGCAACTAATATTGATGTTTTATGAGAATAATTATCGAATGTGTATTAAACAAAATATACACTCTCAGCAACAAAACTGAGGTCACCGTTAAGGGCTCCAATAACTTTTACGTATAATCGCATTATCTTTATGTGTTTGGTAAATTTCAATTTTCCCTTTGAAGCTTCTACATCGGTCTATGCCATCTGTCTATGCCTGTTACAATGTATCCACCAAATGCTAGAAACTTCCACGTGCACATTGCTTTTCATCGATGATTTTCTTAACGTCTATTTTGACATTGTAACAGTATCTATCTCCTTAGTGGTTATGATATTCGCGTTCATTTTAATCTGTTTGTAGAACACATGCATGTATTTATATGCATTTATGCCCAAAAGACCACGACGTGTAATAATGACACTATCACAGCGGAAAGATTTGTTTGCATTGCACATGTGTGCACTGCTGTTGTTGCATGGCGGCAGCCCCCTTGCCTTGTCAAGCTGAATACTTTCAGCTTTTTTGCCATGGAGGGTGGCCTTCATCATAATACTTAGTGCAGGTTATAAATAAAACCTCACTTGACTTGACGTGAAGCATGAAGACAACGATGGCCAGAAAAATGCAGGTGCAATGAGCTATACTAGTAATTGAATGGTGGAGAGAACTATAGAAAAATTGATATACAACTACCCACATATCTTCGGAAGTATACATGCGATGTTTTCTGCCAGTTAAACAGTGTGGCAAAAACGGTCTCCTTCATACCCCCCCCCCCCCCCTGCGTCATCATATCTCTTTATTCTTTACTAGGATGGGGTAGGAGAGCTAGTATCACTCACTCCAAACGAAAAACGAGAATATTGCCCCGCCGCGGTGGTCTAGTGACTAAGGTACTCGGCTGCGGACCCGCAGGTCGCGGGATCGAATCCCGGCTGCCGCGGCTGCATTTCCGATGGAGGCGGAAGTGCTGTAGGCCCGTGTGCTCAGATTTGGGTGCACGTTAAAGAACCCCAGGTGGTCCAAATTTCCGGAGTCCTCCACTACAGCGTCTCTCATTATCATATTGTGGTTTTTGGACGTTAAACCCCATATATCAATCAAATCAATCACTCAAAAATGAGAATAACGTTTATTAAACTTATATTCTTTCCACCTCGAAAAATAAACATGAAAGAGGCCATAAAGCTCAAACAGATTCTTCCTCCGTTGAAGCCTCAATCCTGTTCGCAATTAATAATTCCCAAAACTACAACAGTCCCAAAACTACAACATCATTTTTAGGAACGCCGTAATAGAAGGCTCCAGAAATTTGAAGCAAATTGTATTTTTCAACGTGCTTCTGAACGTAATAACATGAACCTCCATTAAAGTTTTGCGCCTCCACAGAAAATTAAATCCTCACGTGTAAGCACCTGGTCTCGGTTAGATGGCACCTCAGTATGTGCGAAAACGTTCGTGCATATATCAATCTATTTAAGCTCAATAAATAAAGCCCTGATTATCGAAATAAGTGCAAAGCCCTTCACTGCGTGCTCATCAAATCTGCAGCCTTGCAGTGGTTCGCTAAACCGAAGTAAAAAGAAACAACAAAGCATGGAAGCACCAACAAAAGTTGATTACTGAACCAGCGCTATGTTTTTAGAGCCTCATTTCAACTAGGCGTATAAATAACAAATAGGCTACACTTTTAACAAGGATACAGTCGTACAGTACTTATGGATCAGGCATGAGCACAGCTTACGTGCATAGCCCATAATGTTATTAACGACGCTGCACAAATCCCAGTCACAACATAACACCACTTACTTCAGACAGTATATCGCAGTACTTTAGTTCCTTTTAGATATATTATTATGTGGAATTTAAAGCAACACAATACACACTTTTCGTGGCTGAGTTTCAGAATCGCAAAAATTATGATTTACTTTTTGCTTCGAATTTTGTGGTGTTAAAGCTTTCATGTTATCTAAATGAACAATCTGCTTTCTACAGTCACGGTTCAGGTTCACAGTTCAGGTTTTTTTTTTTTTTGAAATTCAGCGAGCCTCGTTCAATTCAGAGCAGAGGTCACAAAAATAAAAAAAAAACGATTTGTCCGTCATTCAATATATGTACAGGAGCCCGCAGCTACACTATCATCGTAAGCGCCTTCCTTCGTGCAGATGCACTACACTTAATCTCAATTCTGAAGTAAAGCAGCGCCAATAAAAAAGATCGCTATACCTTATACGAAGGTCAGCGCTGTATGCGCTCTTCGCATTTCCTTCTTAGCAGTCCACTTCCGTGGTGCCTCTACAAAAGAGAACAGCTAAGGTAGTCAAACCGTCTTGTTGATCCCGGCTGCTAAGGAAGGAAAGAAGGAAAATAGGATGAAAAGAATGGCAGGGAGCTAGGTTAGCCAGCCTATAGGCAGCCGGTTGCGCATAAGAGGGGGATGGGGGAGATGACAGATACAGAGCAGAGAGGGAAGAGAAATAAACACAGCACATTCGGCAGCACAAGCGCACACACTCAGTCATAGTCCAGTCTTGTCTTTGGCAGTGTGTCACATTGCTGTTACAGCCGCTTGTTCAAGTCCGTGCCGCGTAGGAATTTCAACAGAGCTTTTGTCGCCTTCTGTTGCAAATGTCTTCTCTCGGGCACTTGAAAGAATGGTGTCCACAGACATTTGGCTGTTGTCGATGCGGGCAAGAACGGACGCCAGTGACTGTCTCTGGATGTCATACAACGGACAGTCGCACAGGATGTAGTGTAGCGTCTCTTCGCAACGACAGACATCGCAGAGAGCGTTGTCGGCTATTCCTATGACAAATGAATAAGATTTTGTAAATGCTACTAAACTACCGAACGAGCAAGGCGCCATAAATATTTATGCGTGCGTGTAAAGGGAAAATCTGAATTAGGGCACGCATGTTCTCACTACGTGTTCGTGGTTGAGGCACAGACGTTTGCATACGCTCGCATGAACCGCGTTCTTTTTTTTTCTTTTTTTTTAAAGGGAAACTGCTGCGCCAAAAGGAAGGTCCCCGACAGACCACACGGACTTCGCGTTGGGATTGCGCCCGCACCAAACTGAGTGCTCACTGGTCGCAACAGCATACACCAAGCCGCGTACGGAACTCCTTTCGCGACGCTTCTGTATGAATGCAGTGAACGGGACACGCTTTCTGGGGTCGGGCCCGAGTCCGAGCAACCTCCTGGCTCACAAGGGCGGATCGAGTATCGTTCTACCGATACTTCATGAACGAATTCAACACGTTTGTTTGCGTGGGATGCGCCTTTTCTATGTGTCGTATGCCTATAGGGGCAGTTTCTCGAATAAATAAACACAAGTGATATCATAAAGTCATCTTTATCCTATTCTATGTCCACTATAAGTCTGAAGACCCTTGCAATTATCTCCAATTTGTTGCTGGTCGAGGTGAACAGCGGAAAAAAATGAAGACAGGCGAAAGGAAGGACACAAGACGAGCGCTGTCCTCAGCGTTCTGCTACTTTCAGCTCTCTCCCCTCGTGACATAAGCACCACTGCTACCGTGGCATTCCTTGTTAAGGTTTCTCGGCCACCCATTTCCTTCCTGTGAAAAACAGCTCGTTAGCTCGCAGAAGACGCAGTTCCTGTCGACTGCGAGAGCAATAGCGTCGCGGCAGCGCTCCGTTCGAGCTGTCACATGTTGCCTCAGGTCCTTCACCCTTCGCCTTTCATGTGGAGAGGCCTGCCCATGACTCACGGGTCAGCCTGACACCTGATGACACATCTAAGTTGGGCCCAGCTGTTTGCCTGGTGAACTTCAGTTATGTTTGTCCTTTCGTAAAAAGGGTAACCCTTGATACAACGGACATGATCGGTGTATAATACTCACTGAACTGAGCAATAGGCCGTTGTTTCCTGATACAACAACGTACGTGCGCAGGGATGTGTGATAGCTACATATATACACTCACATAGAATTATTAAAAATTTTTGCCTTGAAGAAAGCACTGAACGTGTTACGTGCTGCTATTTTTGTGTAAGCATGATGTTAATTTTGTTGTATAATAGATTTTATTTTCCTTGCGTAAACTTTTTTTTACGAGAAAGTTTGAAGAAATTCACTGTGTTTGGTGAGATTATATAACTGTTACATCTGTACACTTCTCCACATTGCAAAAGTGTTGGCAGGAAGCACAGGGGAACATCATGGCATATATTACTGTATTCACATAATCATCATATAATCATGACCCAGTGCCTGGAGGTTCACGGCAGGCGTATAGGAAGGGTCACATCTCTAGCTTTTCATTCAAACATTCATCATCTTTCTCAAGTGTGCATAGTACGCTTGCGAGCGTAGCGATACATATAGCAGAGCAAAAACAAATTCTTCAAGTGTATTAGTGACCAGCGATTCAGCAATACAAAGAAGTCCCGCAGTTGAAGAAGGTGCGAACAAAAACTGCTCAAAAATTAAAGGTGGCTGGTAAGCATCGTGTTATAGTTTCCGCGGCTGTGAGGTCACAGAAACTGGCGCTGTGACATGATACATTTAAAACACTTATAGAGAGAGGAATGAGGCATTCAGTTTATACTCTGATAGCCCGACCATTACTGCGATATTAAGCGAAGAAAGCGTTTTCTTATCACTTCAAGCCGATTTATCGTTTAGTGTCCCTCCAACGCGCGAGCGATATGAGCTTGGCTCTATGCGCTCTCGTCGAGGCGTATGAATTCCAAGGACGTTCCGTCGTCAACACTCGGTTTTATTTCGAGCACGCTGGGCTGACTTCTCGGGGCGCATCGTCGCGGCGGCGTATGTGTCACATGCTCGAGCAGTTCGCGACGGCGGCAGCGTATAGCAACAGCAGCGCCGCGAATCGTCGCGCCAAAAAGGAGTGCGGGCGCTGCTCGCGAGTCGGCGAGCCGTATCTGCTCTTTATGACGAGGCACGGCACGCCTCGATGCGGCCGGCTCGCCCGTGTAACCTGGCTTCGTGCACGAAGGATGCCGTATAGTACGGCCGCGTGGACTATCGCAGTGTCCATCACCAGATGCGAAGTGTATAAAGAATGGCCCCGGACTCGCGTATCAGCCCATAGTGTGCATGTTTTCAGTAGAATCGGTGGATGGCACAGAAACATCTGCTCGCAATGCGTATCCGCGGCTTGCGCGCACTACGGCGTCCAAAACAGAAGCCGATTCGGACCGGATCCATGCGGCGCGTATACACTGCGGCACGTGTCGCGCCGATGCAGCAGCGCTTCGAAAATAGCGCGACGGAAGTCTTGAACGGCACACTTCGTATGACAGTCCCTTCACATCACACGCTGTGTCGAGTCTGCCCCATAATTGCGTGTGCTTGACGAAGAAAATTGTGGTTGAAACACCTCGACTGAGTATTTCATGGTGAAAACATCATTCCAAGGGGGGAAAAGTTTTTAAAGGCAGCCTCGCGTGCCGAACCAGAAGGAAGGGCGTAGCTGGGCAGCCTTCCTTGTTTCTCTACGATTTTGTTTGTTTGTTTGTCGCATTTATCCTGGCGCAAGCCACCATGGGGCCATGAAGCGAACGATGCCTTGCTATTCAAAAGGAAATGCTTTCGAAATCACGTTAAAGAACCCCAGGTGGTCGAAATTTCCGGAGCCCTCCACTACGGCGTCTCTCATAATCATATGGTGGTTTTGGCACGTTAAACCCCACAAATCATCATAATTTTGAAATGTAAAGTTTTTAATGAATATGCTTGATTTTGATAATTTTGGTATGAGCAATGGTTGTGGAGTCATTAGCGGTCATTACGCTACTACACTGACTATGCTACATGTGGTGTTGCCTCATTCTTGTTCTCTTTTCCAGTTGATGATGATGATGACTCCACAGCCATGGCTCATACCCACTCAGAGTGATCGGCCAGGAATCGATTACTTAATTCAGTTATATATGTGTTTTTGTCTTAACTTTCATTTTTTCTATTTTCTTTGTACTTACTTTGTTTCTTCATCTTTCTATTTTTCGCTTGACCCCTCCCAGTTTTTATACGCTGTTCGTGTTGTGTTTCTCTAGCCATATTAGTAATGTTCGCACTTGACATCAACATCAAGACGCTCGACAAGTAAGACAAAAACGACTTTGCTTTGGCGAGGGCGCGGTCAATGCGCTACGCTGACTATGCTACATGTAGTGTTGTCTGAGTTTCATCAAGCGACGACAACATACGACATGCACGAAACGACGCCACACGACAGTCTAGCTCTGCAATGTGTTCCGCACTATAAACACTTCCACGGGCATCATTAGGTCTCTCCATGCGCCAATAATTCCTCTAGGAATTTTAGAAGGCTGCACTAGATCTGATGTGTATACGCAGGTTTACACTTTGTCCGTTCCATTAAGGAGTGCAGCCGCTTGAAAGCCAGCTAGGGTGATGTGTGAATGAGGATGTTTTTTTTCTTATTTTTTTTCAACATTCCCCTGCTGCGGAGCCTTCGGGCTAAACGGGCTGATCATTTAATAGGTAATATAGAAAGAAACGCCACATAGCAGGCGTTCAGACAGGCTGCCCCTTAGACACGACACACTGATTCCTTCCCACCTTCATTTGCTGGAGGCTCCTATGGAAGTATTCCTCTGTTGAGTATTTCAAAAGCGACGCCGTTCTCTTTTGGACTGTCCACCTCAGTAAAGGCCGTACTTCTCGTTCATGTTACATTTGCGAAAAAAAAAATGCTGCAGGACACTAATGTCGCCACTTTGCTATGCATTTCTGCGTGAAAAAACAGCGTATACTATCATACCATGGTTCACGCACACATTATCATGCCTCAGAATTCTTCAGCCGGTATTTCGACAAGTTCTATTACCCGACGTGCACAATATTTTTCGAGCTCTTCACAACATCGAATTAGAAATCTGCTCTGATTTCTCAACCTTCACGCAAGAACGAAATTCGTGGTTCGCAAGTCTATTAGGAAGTGTGGTGAATAGACAACATTCGCAAACCAAATATACTTCTGGTGTCATTCGAACTGTCCTTAGATGTTCGCTGAGTGCAAGAGAACGTGATTGACTCGGTGTGTGCGTGTTTTCTCTTTTAATATTCGGACGAGGTAAATGAGCGTTACTCTTCATGGTGACTTTTAAAGAGCCCGGAATCACATTCCATCGCACAGTAGTTATTCCTGCATCAACATATAGACCTTTTGCAACATCTGACAAATGGCTGCAACATTCTCGCTCATGCACATTGTTCAAATCTATAGGGTCTGTTAGTTCATTTCGGACAACGCTAAAACGTATTTCACGAAAGTGTGGAGTGAGAATAAATACAATCAACGAGGTAAAATCCTGTATTACCTTCGCGCTGCAGAGTAGCTTTCCAATTTATAAGCTAGTTTTTTTTTTACGATGCCCAAGGCAGCACTTCTCGCAATAATAAAAACACATCCATAAAACTCGGCTTGTCCACATGTAGCCCCGCCGTGGTGGTCTAGTGGCTAAGGTACTCGGCTGCTGACCCGCAGGTCGCGGGATCGAATCCCGGCTGCGGCGGCTACATTTCCGATGGAGGCGGAAATGTTGTAGGCCCGTGTGCTCAGATTTGGGTGCACGTTAAAGAAACCCAGGTGGTCAAAATTTCCGGAGCCCTCCACTACGGCGTCTCTCATAATCATATAGTGTTTTTGGGACGTTAAACCCCACATATCTTTCATTATGTCCACATGTAGCAGTCATGCTCGTAATGGAGGTCAAACGGATATGTGCGAGTGGATAGAGTGAAAACAATACCTTGAGGTATTACGAAAGCAGTATACCTTGAAGTATTACGAAAAGTAAACACCAACTGGTGCCTAATAGAATATTCTAGGATCACGAATTGCATATTTCATTGTAAATTCCTTGCTCGTAATGTGGAGGAATTCATGTTGAAATGAATTGCTGCGATAGCTCATACCCTTCAGGCTACGATCTCAGATTCCTGCGAAACTCTGTGGATAACGCAACTTCATTCTCCAGGGTTGCACAAAGTACCAACTGCTAAAACGGAGCAAACGCTTATTTTAACAACAATGTCTGCATGGATTCAGAGGCATTTATATTGTTATTCCAAAGCAGGCTCACAACGAGCCGCAGTGCGCACAATTATTTGTTATCTGAGTTTTCAGTAAAACATTACCAGCACTTCGCGCATGTGATTATGTATTCGCGATACTGTATTTTTTTGTCTTCCCTACTTTTGTCCCACTTAATGCACTGTCCTCGAATTATACCCATCAGCTGAATACAGATGAGACAGTGAATAGCAAAATGAAACGAGAAACCTGCAAGCTGAAACGCATAGCAAAATGAGAAAGTCCTGTCTACTGGTCTGCGAATATAACTTTGGCTTTGCTACGTTTGCTCTGGCAAATCAGTGGAGCATTTCCTAATGTCTCAAGCCCATTATACTCGTCACGCTGTTCTACGCAAGCCGTGAAACGGGTGTTCCAGGCATACGCATTGTCACCTTGCCGAGTGAGCTTTCCTCTATTCCGTTGAATACAACAAATGAGTAACGTACCTTTTTTTTTCGATAATGACTAGAAATAGGTGAATACTTTCTTGCATAATGAATTAACCATGAACGGCGACGGTGCAGAATTCGATTTGTTTGGCTTAACGCTAGAACTCCTGTGCAACTTGGAGAAAGCACTCTTTCTGCACGCAGGTTGCCGCATTGATGTTGAGCAAATACGGTCTTCCAAAAGCTTAGCGGAACCGCTTTATTTCATTACATTGAAACTTAATTACTCCCTCACCATGCGATCGCAAGCGTAGGAGAAATGCAGGAAGGAGCATGGTTAACTTCCCTGCCTTTTCTCTCTCTTTCTCTCTCTCTCTTTCTCTTTCTTTCTCTCTCTCTCTTATCTCTCTCTCTTTCAGGATGCTGAGCAAACATGTTCGGCGCGAGACAGAATTACAACTACTATTTAATTATAAGGCTCTTCTTATAATAGGCAAAACAGTCGACACATTTAACCGGCATTTCCCACTTGTTCCAGGTAACATTGGCTTTTCTGAGCCCCGGAATGTCCGTACCCAATGTGCAGGTGAGTCGCCAGGAAGTTTTTTCGGGGGCAGAAGGCCAAGGGGAGTGGAAGGTTGGGGGAGCAACCATACTTTATTTATGTTCGTGCGTGCACTCGTATGTCAGTGTGTATATGTACTCGTGCAAAGACAGTGTCAATGTGCTGAACAGTTCGTGAGTGCGCGTTGGCTCGACGACGCAGCGCCAAGTCGTCGTTAACTGGTCCTGATATCACTCAATATGTAGCCGCCTCGAAAACATCAATTGTATTGTCGTCAAAAACCACGCTCGTTGAAAACTATATACTGCGCTGATTAATAGTCACTGCCATGCCTTGTGAAGAGGTTACAGTCACGCGATATAACTACGTACTTATAAAACAAAAAGGACGAAAGAAAGAAACAAAAAATAAGCAAACGAAAAGACAGAAAGAAGGAAGAAGGAAGGAAAGAAAGAAAGAGAGGAAGAAAGAAAGAAAGGAAGAAAGAAAGAAAGAAAGAAAGAAAGAAAGAAAGAAAGAAAGAAAGAAAGAAAGAAAGAAAGAAAGAAAGAGAAATGTGCGAATCCGCTGCTTCATTGGACGTCCTCTTGCATTTCTTTTATAGTGCACAGGCGAGCGAAAAAATGCGCATTTTTTTGCGCCGTTCAATTGGGACGCCTTGCGCCACCAACACTCGATCCCGTAAGCGGTAAGGAGAACGAACAAAGTGGTCCTTTGTGTTCGCTTTTCGTCACCATATTGTGTCGCAACTTTTTTCTTTTTTTTTCTTTTTCATGCGCCTGGTTTCATTCTCATCCTTCACCGTAGAGAACTTGTTCAATGTGCCCGCCCGGAGATTCAATCGATTGCCGCCTCCAACAGAGGCGCCTTGCGCGTTTGACCTTCACCGTCGTACCGCTGCGATTCGCCCCAAAAATTGATCCCTTCTGAAATCGTTGCTGAAGGCATGGCGTGTGGAAGGTTCCTAAAGATATAGACAATTTTACGTAAGACATATAGCCGCTGCCACCCAGGGCCTTTAAATGAATGTGTTCCGAGTTTTCTACAGGATGTCCCACGTAACTTTAGCCAGAGTTTAAAAATATGCCGGAACACGTAATCACGACGCGGCTGAATGCATGTTGCTCACGCTTGCCTGGAGTTAGTCGGACTATTTTTTTCTGTTCCCAAATGTTGTTTATTTAGATATGTTTAATTAACTAACTTTTCGAGAAACGAAGATAGATAAAAAATTCAATGAGAAAGTTGTAGATCAGTTTGCACAACTTCCGATCAGACTGTTTTACGCGCCGAAACTGCCATAAGAATACGAGGCACGCAGTAGTGGAGGGCTCCAAAAATTTCAACCATCTGGTGTTGTTTAACGTGCGCCGACACCACACAGTACAGGAGCCTTCAGCATTTCACTTTCATCGAAATGCCACCACCGCGGCCGGGATCGAAGCCGCGACCTTTGAACTCACTGACCCAACACTGTAACCACTGTTCCACAAAGCGGACCCTGAAGGAAAGCAACGACGGCCTAATAAGTCCCGCGGTGTCTCGGCCGGAGTCCAGCCCCTCCCGCAAATAAACCGGTACCCTCACCACGACGCGAACACGAGGGGGACTCGGGCGTTCCGGTGGCGAAAGTGGCTGCTCGTGGAGAGGAGGAACCGTCCCACAGCAGGGACGAGAGGGGTTGTCCCTGGCCTTGACCCACATGGACCGCTTTAATGATTGCATTCGCGGAAGAGAGCTGCCTCCACCCTCGCTCATACGGCAGTGTTCTCTGGGGGAGAGGGAGCTTTCTCGCTGCACCACTGAGAAAGGAGGAGGGTTGGTCGGTCAGGAGGAGGAGGAGGAGAATTCATTTCCCGCGAGCTTCGCGCGCCGGCGGAAAGCGCTGGCGCTTGCAGTTGCGTGCCACTTGGCGTTGGGTGAAAACGACAGCTCGGTCTCGGCACCGTGGCAACAGCGCGGCGCCCGCCTCGACGCGCGTTTCGGATGAAGTGAGGGTTTTGGAAGCATCCGGAGGCGGGCTAGTGGCTATGCTAAAGCTAAGCGTCAGGGCACTAATTCTCTATGGGACATCGAACACACACAGCTATGTATACTGCTGTGTCCTTCACAGAATTTACTCTTTAAAGTCAGTAATAATGAACCAGCCAGCCCAGCAACAATTTCTAAAGTTCTCATACTTGTTATACGTTTACATTTAACAAATTAAAAAAAAAAGTCGGGACGCAGCAAAAGATGTGGCAGGTCAGGCGCTAACCATAACCTGTTCATTGGGGACGGAGTGGAATGGGTTTTCAACATAAGCGCTTGGCAACACGCGTTTGATGCAGTCATCTATCCTGTTCGCATATTGAGGGCCCTTGCCTCTAGACGGCTTGCTGTTCGGGCCTGTTGGTTTGCGATAACTGGGTATAACACTGCGCATAAAGGACACGGACACAGGAAGAGACAACGTAACACACGGTTGCGCTTACGGCGTCTCATCTTGTGTCCTTTATGCACAACGTCACGGCCACTAAAGACACTAAAGGTAATATGGGGCAGCGTTCAGCATTGCTGCTGAAATCCTTTTACTCCTTACCCACGAGCAGGGTATTGTCAGCGTTGTCATGTAGCTTCTTTTTTTTTTGTGTGTGTGTCCCGTCTTTTTATCATCAATGCGATGTTCGCTCGCGTCAAAAAAAAAAGTCTTCTTCCTCCTTTTCTTCGATTACTTTGACGATGACATTTAGTGCGGAACACTTCAAATTTAACCACGTATAAAAGTTGGAAAAAAAGATTCAGGCGATAAATAGAAAGAAAGAGAAAAATAGGGAAAGAACTGAAGGAAGCAGATAAAGAGAAAAAAAGAAGACCGAAAAAAACAAACGCAAAGAAATAGTTGGGGAGAGGAAGAGAGAACCGAGAAGAAACAAGGAAGATCCGCTATTCCTTCAGGCTTAGTACCCTTAAAGAGATTTGATTTATATGTGGGGTTTAGCGTGATTATGAGAGACGCCGTAGTTGGAAGGCTCCGGAAATTTTCACCACCTGGGGATCTCTAATGTGCACCTGAATTTGAGCACAAGGGCTCACAACATTTCCGCCTTCATCGGGAATGCAGCTGCCGCAGCCGAGATTCGATCCCGCGACCTGCGGGTCAGCAGCCGACTACCTTAGCCACTAGACAACCACAGCGGGGCACCCTTGGAGGGAAAAGCTGTGTCGGCTTGGTGCTTCCCCCATGCTTCGCCGTTCCAAACGCGCCCAGGAGGAAAACTGACAGTCACAGTTCCTGAGGCAAGAGCCGTCACCACTATGCTCCTGTACAGCTGCTTTATTCTTTTTCGCTCTTGAATATGAAGTGAGTCGTTCTTCCACGGCCATGGCATGACCAGCAAGGGCACACAGGAGTGCGTAACATGTGAAACTGGGTGTCATTCTTGAACGCTTTGAACTGTGCGTGCAAATTAGGCTGTGTAGTTTATCGCTACCGCATGGAAAAAAAGTATTATCCAAAATTTCAAGGAGGAGCAACCGCTCCCCACCCATCCCCTGATCCCCCTCCGGGCACTCGTGCCTCTCCTCTCTCCTGCTCTTCCCTTCCTCAGTACGGTTTCTCTCTATCCGCATTGCAGGTACGTATATAATTAGATGCAGCATGGCTAAACCATAACGTAATGACCATATATCGAATATCTGACCGGATCTATGAAGAGTACCGGTTGAACGTGGCTGTGTCGAAATTCGGCTGACTTATATCGCACTTGCGCATTGATATCAGCATGTGAGCTAACAGAAGAACGCAATCAGCGGAGAAGGAAGCCCAATATTGGGCAAGTAAGAAATTGGTTTCGTGGTGTGCAATGTATTTGATGGAGCTTTCTTTTAGCCTAGAATAGACGAGGCTAGGAGAAAGTTTGCCAACCCAAGCACCGAGAACGTTATTCTGTGCAAGGCTGAGTTCATCGAAAAAAAGAAGGAAAAAAGCTGAGCTGGGTGCTTTGCGATCGTGCAGCTCAAGATCCTATAGCAGAGACTGTCATTACGTTGCCATCATCGTTCCCGTGTGTGCCTGAAAAGACGTCATTGGACTAAAAACTCGCAACCAGTGAAGTGACTACTTTCACTTTATGTAATTATGACGCCATCGCTGCTTCGGTGTTTTCTTTCTTACTTTATTTCTTTAATTGTTCATACAGAACCAAAAGTGATCATATTGACGAAACGACCTAGAATGAGCCGCAGTATGGCACGAGTAGGCGTGTTACAATATTGACAATACATACACTACACCTTACTGAAATGACCGATAGCCCACAACTGTTGGCGCGAAAAGGGCACAGCAACTTATCCAGAACAGGCAGCGGAATATGCTGTGCAACGCAACGTACACCAAACACATTTCCCGCCTGTCTCAATTCCAACGAGTGCCGCTGCCGTTATGAGCTCAGTTTTTGCGCACTGTAGAAGAATTCTGTAATAAATGCATGGTTACTTAAATTAAACGATGCGGGCTCACGATACTTTCTCTTTCTTATGACTGGTGTCCGCATCATAAGATGCGGACACCAGCCAGATACAGCGTCAGAAGAACCGCGCCAGCAATATAGCCACATAGAGCGGCCGTGCACAGTGCAACCGGCGACGCCCCAAATATCGAGCATCGCATGTTGCTTCCGCATTCAGGCGCGGCATACAGCGCGCGGTTGCCGCCCAGACGGCTCGCAGTGACAGCGTGACACGCTGTTGTCCTCCACCCCTTTTTCATACGGTGTTGCTTTGTTGTATGCGCACCGGATGCGTCGGCCATCGGGAGCTTCTAAAAGCACCCGAGAGAAGATGAACGCGGAAGAGTTGGCAATCGTTCTTGAATGAGCGTCGGAGAAGGATGGCAGGGGGGATTCTATGCATAAGCGCGATCGCCAGGTGTGCACCGTGACGTGCGCCTGGTGTCTCTCCGCTCGCGCAACGCGAAGGCCTACGCGTCGTTGTATGTTGGCGAGAGTGGTCCGCAGTCTTGAAAAGTGCTTCGCGCGGACGTCAGAGAGCGGCGGTGATTAGCCAGCTTGGAGCTTGCTTTTTGCCTCCTCCCGCTCTGCCTGCCTCGATTAGTGGCACTGCGTGCAGCACGGCTGAGAGTTTATACAATGAGAAAACTACGAAATGAACCCACAGACAAGAGGGAAGTTGTAGAGGCCCCTTGTACCCGTGTTCCATTGCGTGTGTTTTACCTGGAAGCCAATGCGCACTGATTATTCAACTCGAAATCATAAAAACAGGATTGGTTTACTTTCGCACCCGCGCTCATAGAAAGCTCGTGTAATTGCAGTTATGGCCTGTCGGCATGTGTAAAGAAAGGTTAAGGGCCGCGAAGTTGTTTATGTCAATGCTAATGGCGTGGAACGTGCGATAAGGACAAGCCGCGCGGCCTTTGGGTCGCTCCACAGACTTTCGTATATATACGTTAGAGGGGACTATGGCGCTAGTGTCTACGGGAGCTGCAACGCAAGGCGCTTCAGCCACAATGGGAATGATGGGTAGTATGCAGATTTGTCCAATCTTCGTTCGTTCTGCTCCATTTGACTCTGCGTGGCCTTGAGCCACTTCGTCACGAGACTACAACAGCATAAGTTAAGCAGATGCAGCTCACCACCTTAACCTTAAGGCTTGCCCAATCGAAATAGGATCACGAAGTTCGCTTCGCAACGATCCCTTCTTTTATTCGAAACAAAACCAAAACACGTTGCGAAACAAGTTCACAAGTTCGAAGCCCGCAAGCACGACGACTAGGCAAATCAGTACCACCCATCGTTTCTATGGTGGCTGAACAATCGCTGTGCCAGACTTCCCTTCTGTTAATTTCGTTCAATATAGTTCCGCCTAACCCGCAGCCCACCGGCTGACCCTTACACAAGCGACGAAAAATTCTGTTCTATCTCACGCGAAACATTTATCACTGCGTTTCATAAAGGTTACCGTGTTGGCCTTCACACTGCTTACAGCTGATACTTGCGGAACTACAGCCCACGCGCAGGTAAAATACGAGTGGACGAACGAACGTTCCCGGAAGTACCAATAGTGAGCGCCTCTGCGCTGTTAGGTAACAAAACGATGTGCCCGCTGTCGAAGATACCACTATGAAAGAGCCACCACGAGTGCGTGGTTCTTTCATAATATATTTTCCTATGCACAGTGCAATGAGGTGGTGGGCCATATTTCAAGAGCATGAAACAAAATATGGCGCCATGGTGGTCGTGTTCGTTTTAAAAAAAATGCACCAGCGGACTAGAGCAGAAGAAAAACAAAGTGATGCGCAAAACAGATTGTCACTATGCATGCATACTGTGTATACTGAAGTGTATACCTAAGGGCTCGTTTTTTCCGTGTTTTGACCCGAAAAACGAGCCCTTAAGTACACATTTGTTTCCCTTATTCATTAACGAGGGTCTCGTACTGGCAGACTTGGTGCCGTTAGGTTGTATACGAGGTCAGCTGCCAGCTCACGTTCAATTGCTACGTGACGTCAGACAGGCTCCTAATGCGTGTGCCACACTCGCCTCCATGGCAGCAGATGGCGCTGACTGACACTCACACGTTTAAATTCGCATATAAACCCAATAAAGTGCCTGTGGGGATGGCCGCCCTGGTAGCTCAGTGGTAGAGCATCGAACGCGTTATTCGAAGGTCGCAGGTTCGGTTCTTGCTCACGGCAAGTTATCTTTTCACCCACTTTTCTTTCTTCACATTTACATTAGAATTGGTCTAATAACGTCCTTTATACATCGCCTTGCTGGTCAGCAGCCTAGCACCGTAATCACTGCAACACCGCGTCGGTGGCTGTGCGCCATATTTCAAGAGCGCGAAACAAAAGCTAAACAAACTAAAGCAATCATTCTTCAATTCCCAGTCGATAACTGCGAAACTATGTGCTGTGTAACATGACACACGGGGCTGGAGTTAGCACGATGATGCTTCTTCGTATGATTTAACGACACAAGTACGTCGTCCTTTTTTTTTTCAAACTTACTGTGCTTAGGCTATATCTAGAGATATTGAACAACTATAGCCAGATCCACCAGCGAGCCTCTGCACAGAACTGAACAGCACAGACCTGGACATCCGCTTTGAGAAGTCCCTCCACTCGACGCGCTTTCTTTCCCTTTCCCGGTGCTCGGCCCACACGTAATCGATGCCCGTGGCTCCCGTCGAATGAATGTCCGGCTAACGTGCACGTAATGGTTCGACGCAGTTACGTGCTCAAGGTCGCGCCTCTCGTGGAGGTACATACCCTTCCTTCAATCGATAGGACGTCTCGTATTGACAGACGTCAAACAGGAGACCCGCTGGATCGAAAGGCACGCGCGTGGGTGCTCATGATGGAGGTATCGTTTCTATTGACAGTTGAAACACACGATCGCAAAGGGGATTATTTAGCCGACACTGATACACCCTTCCTTCTTGACGTGATCCATTAGGCGTCGTTATTAAATATTGAAGCAGAGCGTCGGCTCGTATGATCGGTGTCACTCTTGGGTTGCCCAACCTTAAGGGCACGAGCCACTTCCGCACGTCATCGCGTGGCACGCTAATGTACGTGTACTGGACACGTGACAGTATAAAAGACAGAGTTCAGAGCTTAGGTGAATGGAAGTCTGTCGAGATGAGTAATATTAAATCAAATAATAGGTGTTGGAGCTACCACCTCGCTCTTTACGCACTCTACTGCATGGTATACTATTGATCGTGCGTAACTGACAGTGCGTAGAAAAAAAAATATATGTAATCAAGACGGCGCGGACAGAGGAATGGGCGGTATACCAAAGGACGCACGAGCCGTCACAATGCAATATAAGCAAGCATCATCAATAATTTAGCTCAGCCAAATCTAGTCAACACTAGTCCGCATTACCAATAAATTAGTGAACACTACCTGCAGTGTTAGCCTGTAGTAAAGAATGCTGGCAGTTTGGTAACTAATACGGCAGTTGAAGCGACTACATTGTCTCCGAGACAGGCCCACATGTTTTGTCATAAGCTGAACATCGCCACGCCCAGTCACGGCATATGGAAGGGACTAAACTAATAATATAGTTCCCCCACAACTATAACACAGGGTCCCTTATAGCTTTGCCCATAAGAAGGCTCAAAGGCGGAAGCCACCCTTTTTTCTTTCAGTCGACTTTATTGATTCCTTTTTCCCGAAAAGCTACGTGCACCCAACGGTATTCAGCATAGCCTCCACGATCGGCCCAAATTTGACAAAGCAACGACGTCGTGTGATGACGTCATATGCAAATGTTATTACTTTTACATGAGGAACACACCTAGCATTCCTCGCGTAGGTTACATTTTGTGCTTGATGAGGCATCTAACATAGTGTTTTCTACAAATACACTCGAGGGAACTTTGGTGCTAGTGTATTTGGGAGCTGCAACGCACGGCGCGCGCTACAGCGAGCATGGGAATAATGGGTAGTATATACTCTGGATACGTCTAATCTTCGCACTTTCAGCTCCGTGTGTTTTCATGTGGCTGGTAGCTGTTTTGTCACAAAACGGAAGTGAACAAAGGTTCAGCGGTTGCGCTTCACCACCTTAATATTTTAAGCTTACCATTTCTGATCGGGTCACGGAGTTCAAAAGGGTTCGTTTTTTCCTTCGAAGCAATACCGAAAAACAGCAATAAACGAAGCCATAAGTGCGATTCGAGGCTCGAAAATCTCGTGCACTACCTATGCATTCCTGTGGTCACCGACTGATCGCAGCGCCATCTTTTCCTCTAAGTAATCTTAGGAAACTCTATGGCATCTGAAGCTTTCGCCTGGAAACAATCGTACGTTTTCGGAATTACACCCTGCCATGGCGTTTGAGCGGGAAAGGGAGACAGCATGGCGACCTAATGAAAGGAGCTACAGTTCGCCTGAATGATGACGGCGCTCATTCACGAGGTATGCTCAAGAAGCGTATTTCAACACGCTTAATTGTCGCGCATTCCGTGCCCCGCGCTTATCCGCGTAGACGTGACCAGTCTCAGCGCCGCACAAGTTGCGTAGCACGTGGGGGGACAATAAAAGCGTAGCGCGACTCGCGACGTCACATCGTCTCCTTTACTGCTTTATTACCGGCTGTTTTTGAGCCTCGGCTGGCGTTAATAGTGCCGCGGTGTTCTCGGGGCTGCTGGACGCGGTGCTGAGGCGATAACCGTGAGGCCCCGGGTGCATTTGCGTGCTACGTCACACGGCGATTAATGCGGCGGCTGTGCCGGTCACCTTGCATGCACCGCGTGCCGAACATTGTTTCACAAAAGCCTGCCATTCTTCAGGAAATGATGCTGCATTTTTTTAGGAACTTGTGGCACGTATAAAGCTGCAACCGAAAAGGATAGCCTCGATTCTGTTCTTAATTCCACTGACTGAAAAGTACGATTGATTGATTGATTGATTGATTGATTGATTGATTTGTGAGGTTTAACGTCTCAAAACCACCATATGATTATGAGAGACGCCGTAGTGGAGAGCTCCAGAAATTTCGACCACCTGGGGAACTGAAAAGTAGATTGCTTCGTTTTAAGCTACATTTCACTGGAGGATTAGCTCGGGGGCTGTGTGGCTGGGGCTCTTCATGCCGCTTCCATTTCAATTATGGCAACATCTTAAAAATATGACCTATTAAATCACATCCCATTATGCAGACTGCACAAAATTAAACAAGTAAAAGAAGAGTGAAGACAAGAATAATTGTCTATTCTGAAACTAAAATCCTTCTGGCCAGACGCCAGAAACGCAGCCGAATTTCTTTGTTTTTTTTTTCAGAAAAGGGGGTGAGCTTGTTTGGCATACTTTATTTACGTTCGTGCGTACGTTTCTGTGTGTTTATAACATTGAACCCCCTAGCCTCCTCCGGCTACGCCAGTGTTGGCCGCATCCGTTAATAGCGCGGAATGTTATTCGCACCATATATGCACTGCAATTTTCGTAGAGCAACTGAGGGACATTGGAACTCATTTCTGCGCTAGCTGGTTCATGCTGCCAAAGGACATAAAATGCGCACAGCTATAGACGATCATGTTTCTATTTGTCTGCAATCTGACTTTGTTGCACTCTCGTTCTTGTCTAGTGCGCACATCACAATCTTCAGAAAGGATCAATGAGCGACTGCGTTGCTTCTGCACATACCTCGCTGCACGCTCAGTGTTCACTCTTTTCCTCTTTTCGTATTTGTAGTCCCTACACCTTTACACTCAATGTAGGGCACCAAATCGAACGCTCATACGGTTGCCTTCTCCATCATTTCTCTCTTTCCTTTCTCTTTCTGTGCGAACACCGTTGCTCCACCACATTGTCAACAAAATAATCAGACACGCCAACAGGATAATAAAAAGATAAGGCCGTTGTAACTGCATGTCTGTGTCAGCACTGTGACAAATACTTCAGCGTTATGCGTAGCACGCGAATGTTGCAACAAAGCAAGGCATGCCGTACGGGTCAAAACTGATATAATGAAGTACTGTAGCGTTTATTCACTGCGCTGTCTATTCTACGCTAGTATAGTCATCTTGAATACGGTGTTATTTGATTTTATTATATGCTTTTATGCCTGTTTATTGTAAATCATCGTTCTTTTTTCTTTTCTTTTTTTTCCATCTTCTGAAAGTCTGTACATACTTTCCGTGTTGTTCTTATTGTGTTTGCCAATTTGAAAACTTGACAAATGTATACCCACTCTGCTAAAACTCTATTTGAGGGTAGCAGCATTGAAAAATAAATAAATAAATAAATAAGTGCACATTATAGGCTTTTTTACCTAACATATGTGCGCTGCCATCTTGGTCTGATAAGCCAATGCCCTTTTTCTTCGTTTTGTATACCGCGACGAGAATTAACAAGGCCATGGAGCGTGGTATGCACCAACACAGCCGCTTTCATGGGTATCCGTCCACCTTAACATTGTTCATTTAGTTGTTAAAGAATCAAAACACAAAGGTGGCGGCACTGAAACCCCTCCGTAAAAGTCTACAGTATCGTTTTTTTTTTTCCATTGCAACATGACTGATCAACTTATCTCTAGGTATAAATCAGCATCAGAACATAAATTTTTCTTTCACATAAAGGCCCGCTTTTCATTAGCTTTCTTCTAGTGATTCAGACAGGTATTAACATTATTCGACTAGCCAAGACCTTGTATTACTTTGTTACACCGGTACCTTGTACAAGTTGGATTTTCCCTGGGTTATTTCTGAAACATTGTGGGCTTTCAATCTTTAACTTGGCCAATACCACTCAGTGGGTATGTGGAGACTCTTCACTGGGAAAACAATATACGCAATGTTGAAAATCAGGCAGATGAAAACTTCTGATCACGAAGTAAATAGAGTTCAGAGCCGAGGAAAATCTAAAGTTTGTTGCCCTTTTTTTTTCGTCTGTTACCGTGATGTTTGCGAGAGTATTCCAGCATTAAGCTGGGGCAAAACAAAACAAACGCAAGAAATTTGTCCTTGCCTCGTGACGTTGTATCAGGGAGTTTTCCAGCACTGATTAGACAGACCGAACGACGGACAGCTCTCAATTGGGGTCCCTTCATTCATTCATTGCCCCGTTTATCTTGATTTCGCGTACGCTCAAGGTTAGATCTACAACCTACATGAGAGAAGAAAGTCCTCATCCGTACAAGCCCAGATGTTTTGGGCGCATGACACGGCTATCAGGACCACTTGACGTAAAACAAAGCTTTTTATTGAGGAAACCACAGAGCGAATCCCGGATTAAGGGTGTTATTACTCTCGTGTTATACTCAGAGATATCGTACACGAAATGCGCTGTAATGTAGCCCTTTCACATTCCACTATTCTTTCACGTAAAATTTTTCTTCTCTGGCAGACGTCAAGCGCACCAAAAGTGCGTAATATAAACTTCATTAGCGGGACGAGTGTTTTTATATACACGCAGATGTTTGTCGCGAATACCAAAAACGACAATTCAGAAGCATTGCAGACGAAAGTGCTAGCGACCGTCATAACAGCTTGTCCCACCCTCCTTCTCCCTCTCAAATTATAAATGATAAGGGGCAGTCGAAGGCGAGTTTTGTTGCCCAAACTACAAGATCTAGAAGCAAAAGGGCGTGCCCAAGCCCGAACATGAAAAGGTTAAAAAAAAAACAGTAACAGATGAAGGTTCTTGATTTGTACCTTTTAGGTACATGCCTTCCCGCCAAGATTGTTATATATTTATCTATTATTGGCAATAAAACACAGCAAGTCAAACACACGTGGTTCAAGTTTATCATGTGTGGTTATAATCTACTATGTTATGCGCTTGATCACAACTTGTTGCGATGTCTGCAAGAAAATATATTTAAAAATCGCACCAACCTTACGTGCTTTCGGACTTTTTTTCGGTATTTAGATTTCCTTAGTGAACTTTGTCTTTGCGGGCCCGCGTTTTGTTTTATGTTTTTTTAATATTGATACGCAACAGCCGGCACAGCCTGTCTGGAAGAAAGAGAAAGACGACGTTGGTGGCTGGTTGTTTATGAACTGTCGCCATCTTGTTCGCCGAGCACAGTGCCTCGTATTTAATTTATTAAATAAGTTACCCGTAACATTATTGGTGGAGGTGCGGGTAACAATTGGGGAGGTGCGGGTGGAGGTGCGGGTGGGTTACGGGTGGAGGTACCCGTAACAATATTTACTTTTATTCATTGACTTCCGTGCGGAACTTCATACCTGCAGCTGTTCGCGACCTTAGTGATTCTCCTTATTAAACGTGCTTTCCTGCGTTCTTTTAGTTCCACGAAAGGCAGCAACTGGCACCCACTAATGGAGCCAAATCTTTGTTCGAGAGTCAGCCATAATATTACACAAGCGATCCGAGATGAAACAAAAGAAAAAGAAAACGCCAGGCCTGCGTGGAAGGCGCAGCACAGTGACAGCGAAAGTTAGAAGAGTGGCCTTTCAGAGCCCTATCTTTTTTTTTTGTTATTGCGACAAAGATTGGCCTTTAAGGCATAATATTTTTGTTAAATGTGTGTTCTTAGGCCGGCGTTGTGTATGAAGTGAAGTAGTGTCTTGTGGAATCTGTTTTCAAGTATCCAGCGGTTATAACTGGCTGCATCGCTTTCAAAACACTCATTGGTTGGTTGGTTCCTCAACACCTTGGCGCAATTCTAAGTCATTGTGTAACTGCTGCAATCACATTTGCTTGATGCCCGCTACGGCATTAATATTAAAAAAATGTATGGTAGTAGGCTAGCATTCGCTATGCTATTTTTTTGTCATTCTTCTGAGAGGCATGGTATCCGCTAAACTATTGCGAGGTATTTTATACCAATCGTTCACGCAGTGGCTGACTACATGAGGAATTATGCCAGAAGTGGGTATGCGCGACAGTTATTAGCTGAACAAAAACAAGCTTTTGTAATGGGTTGGAGCATTGGACCGCCCACTCGTCCTTTATTTAGCCTTGTGCGACGACTGCTTGTTGTTTCGTTGTTTTAAAACGCTTTATAAGTCGTATACATTAACGAGATTGCTTTCCCAACATCAAGCCTACCTAACGCAAACTTGCGAACAATTACCAAGAACTAGCATGGCTCAGTCGTAGAATTCTGGGCTGACACCCAGCGGATCCGGGTTTGAGCCCTATCTGTGTCATCAACAGTAGTTTTTTTTTTTCTTCTAATTTCGCGCGATGAGGTTACGGACCCCGACGGCGGCGCACAACTATACGGCGCTGCGCGATACCAGAGTTGTGTTCTCATAACAAGTTTCACTGTAAAAAAAAAGCAAATTCATACTCGAGCTGCGTCGGTTATTGCGCCGGGTTTTGCCGCTCGCATCAATCGAAGTGGCGTAGGCGGGATTTATGTTCGCATTCTGTTGGTTTCGGTTTTCACTGCGGACGCTGTTCATCCGGTGTCGACGCAGCGGCGAGTTCTCTCGCTCTATGCAGCGAATATTCCTGGCCGCCAGGTGTCGAGTGTCATCGCGCGCGGGCGCCAAGCCTACGAGGAAGTGCTTTCTGTTTCTTTTTATAAGTAACCTGATTTGATTGATTGATTTGTGGGGTTTAACGTCCCAAAACTACCATGTGATTATGAGAGACGCCGTAGTGGAGGGCTCCGCAAATTTCGACCAGCGGGGGTTCTTTAACGTGCACCCAAATCTGAGCACACGGGCCTACAACATTTCCGCCTCCATCGGAAATGCAGCCGCCGCAGCCGGGATTCGATCCCACGACCTGCGGGTCAGCAGCCGAGTACCTTAGCCACTAGATAAGTAACCTGAAGATGGACGATGCTAAAATTGCACCGCTGAATAGCGACTGCACATCGCAGTCGCTATTCTGGAAGACAATCTTGCAAACCCGTGTGCTGGTTGATGGACTGATAGAAATTAATTAATCAGATACATGGTGCATGAAGGCAGATAGTCTGAAATTAAATAGCTGTAAATGTAAAACCTGCAATGCAGAGAGACGCGTCAACACTGCATCATATCAGCGAACGCAACTGAGCCGCCTTAACAACTGGTGTCGTATAAGTCTCAACAAAACAACGCCTTAGAAGTGTGGCAGCTTGGGCTAGGTGGTATGGCGTGACGATAGTTATAGCGCGAGAACAAAACGACGACACAGTGTCTTTCGTGTCCTTGTCTCTGTGTCGTCGTTTTGTTCTCGCGCTATAACTATCGTCAAAACAACGCCGAATCACACAGCTCGTCAAGACGAGCGCAGTTGTCGAATTACTACAGCCTGCTTATTTTAGTATGGTTATCTTTGAATTAATATCAGCATCTAAATGATGATTGCTTGATATGTGGGGTTTAACGTCCCAAAACTACCATGTGATTATAAGAGACGCCGTAGTGGAGGGCTCCGGAAATTTCGACCAGCTGGGGTTCTTTAGTGTGCACCCAAATCTGAGCACACGGGCCTACAACATTTCCGCCGCCATCGGAAATGCAGCCGGGATTCGAACCCGCGACCTGGTCTGCGTCAAAATGTGCCTCGCAAAAACGATGTGCGCGCACTGGTTGCCAAGTCAGAAAGGACAGTGAGCTGTAATTGCAGCTTCCGCGAGGGGGCGATGCGTCGTACGTGCTTGCAAGCTTTCTCGTGTCGCAGTGACAACATGCATGATGTGGCTGGCGCCTGCGTTAATTAAGTGCGCAGTAATGTGCCTGTCTAAGAGCTGTCTCGCACAATTCACAATCAATATTGGTTGAGAGCAAATGACTGTTCCGGCCTACGCACGCATCTTTTATACCACAACGTTTTGCGAAAGAATCTTGAACTTCATTGTCCAACTATCCTTCCTCCCCCAGCGCGGTTAAGTACACAAGCAGCTCGACTAATTGGAAGTTAGCGCTCGTGTCTTTCGTGTCCTTGTCTCTGTGTCGTCGTTTCGAACTTCGACAAACACGTGGAAATTTTCTCAGCCATATTCGTGATGGTCGGAAAGACGCTGGTTGATTTGGCATGAAATGACCCCAGTACCAAACAAAAGAATTTAAAATAAGGTAGGTCTGCTCGGCAATGCTTCCGTGCTTAGTTCCTTTTAAGCACTGCCATATAATTTTGCGGGGGTTCTCTATTCAGAAGGAGGGTCATGTCATTTCTCCCCCCCCCCCTGTCGAACGATTCTGTAATGAAACAACCTCCGCCATGCAAAAAGGATAATGAAGCGATGACACTTGTCTCACAGCTGCCTGCTATTGCTCCCCTGCTTTCCAGAAGTAAAAGGGGAAGGTAAACAGTACTTTCAATGCTACATAATAGTTCCTCAGTCACCGTTATCATAGTCAAAACGAATTTGCAGCCATAAACACGAACGTCAATGAAATAAAAATATGAAAAAGGTCCGACTGTGTAAAGGTATCGGAAAAAAATTGGCACCCATTCTTCGCACAACTCTTAGGGGGGTGGGACACACCCTTTTTACGTGCCCTCCCCCACTCATGTGAACATGTTTATGAGCACTGCTCCTTATTTCCCCATGTTATTTTGCTTGATAAAGCCAGTTAATCTAGCCTCTTCATGGTTAGCAAACCCTATTTCCACAGCACACGGGTCATCTAAAGAGGCCTCATGAAAAGATACTCCGCTCCCTGTCTTCCCTGTAGCAGCACAAAGGCGCTACGTGCCGAAACGCGGCTACAGTCCAACGCAGAGACTTATCCATTACCAATGGCACGAGAGCGGTGCGTCGTCGACCGTACTCTGCAAAAATAAAATAAAAATAAACGAAAGACTCACAATCACTGTATAAAGAGCCATTTCGTCGTCTGGCGTCACGTAGTGCGGTCACTGCTGGGTAAATAACCGAATTGAAAAGAGCTGGACAATGTGCACGTGCCGGATGACACCGTATCCGGCTGACTATATAAAGAAATATAAACGACGAAAAGAAGAGGTGCCGCTCCCGTAAAGCAGTCATTCTGCACTCGCAACAGGCCAACACCGATAGTCATCGGGTCGCCCCAATAAAGGACAACACGATCCGCCTTCTCTGTTTTGAGCCGGCCTTTTATCAGGCACCGCAACGTGATACTCGATGTTTGTGCCTCGTCAGGCAGCACACCCACGCGAAACTGCTTCATTAGTGTCGCTTATACAAAGCGAAATAAAGCCGTGGCTTATCTTCTAAGAAGCTCATGTCATGTAATGATTGATGTGCAGGACATGCAAAGCTCAGTTTAAGAAATCTCGCCACGCGCTCTCTTGCTATTTACCGCATCGCCGCTTTCCTTTTCATATCGTTATTTTATTTTTAATATTACCTTGTGGGGCATGCAGTATCAGTGTCTTATTCTGGGCCCGCATTCTGAAACAGTCGCGAAATGCAACATTATCGTCCTTCTCCACGTAGAATTTGATGTGTTCAATAACATGCCAGTACAATATCACGGTTTCACTCGTCGTTGCATGGTTTACGAATGAGAGGCAATACAAGGGTGAGTGCAGGGCGACCATGCAGAGTGTGGCGTTTTCGAGCGTAAGCTGACTTCTACGCAGTGTGTAGGCTTGGCTGTGGCTCCTTGAACTATAAGAGCTGTTCAGAGTGCTCTTAATGTGTTTTGTGCAAACACTTAAAGCACAGTTTAATATTTGAAGGATATAGCTTCGTGCGAATTGCATATTTATTAAAGGATTTAACACGGCGTACTTAAACAGTTAAGCTGTAGAATGTGTCCTCGGTGACATAGCGCCAGCATTTCAACATGTTGCCGGCGCGCGTTAGATCACCCGAGAAATGCACAGTTATAGTTTTCCTGGAGCGTTCAAGCCTCCTTCTCCCCCCCCCCCCCCCCCAAAAAAAAAGTATAATTCTGAAATGAGGATGAGCACGAAGCCAAAACAGACTCACCTGCAAGTACACCAGGCCCCACCGTGGTCGTCTAGTGGCTAAAGTACTCGGCGCTGACCCACAGGTCGCGGGATCGAGTCCCGGCTGTGGCGGCTGCATTGTGATGGAGGCGGAAATGCTGTAGGCCCGTGTGCTCAGATTTGGGTGCATGTTCAAGAACCCCAGGTGGTCGAAATTTCCGGAGCCATCCACTACGGCGTCTCTCATAACCATATGGTGGTTTTGGGACCTTAAACCTCACAAATCAATCAAGTCATTCAAGTCATTCAAGATACACCAGGTGCTGTGTGCGCCTTTACTCGCCGGAGCCCACGAAGCGGCGCGAAGGCAGCAAGCGTGGTCCTGTGCTTCGCACTTCGCCCCACCGACAACGACTGAACAATCCGCGAAAGCCCATCGGCGTTGCCGGTAAAGTGCCGCGTCATTCCCCGCTATGTCTGCAGCGTTATCACAAGTGCCGAACTGACAACTGTGCGAAAATTTTTGCCTTCGGGATCATGACACGGACTGAAAGGACCCCTATAAACCATTTCGAGTTCAAAGACGAGAAAGTATTTTCTTTTTGCCTTCACTACCCTTCCTACACAGATGTTACCTCCTCCTCGCCACTCATTTCTTAAAAGTTCATGCACGTTGTCACCACTAACAGCTTATCAGTATTTCGTGATTTTCGAATGCTTGCTGTTATCTCTGTCTTCACAGTCGAAAACGCATAAAACGCAGTGAAATATGTTGATCGCGTATTATAGATACGTGAGACGAGGCAGAACGAAAGTGGGACTGCACGACAAAGCAATGTAGGAGGGCATTATTCGAAACTAAATATCCCTTGTATACAGTACATGAACCAATCGATAAATTTCACAATCATGGCGTCACGTGAACAGACTGCTATTACCAATTGTGCCAAAAATGCTGTAAACGCCAGGGTACTGCGCTCGTTCTTTGTGATTTCGGCGGCTGTGCGCATCGGTGCAGGGCGCAGGTGCGTGTTGGATTACCAGCCCTGAAACGATCAAGCGCATGTAGTTAACTTGTTCTTTGGTGGCTTCCTGGTATTCAGCATGTGCCTGGTTAACCTTCCTACCTTCACTCTTCTTCCTTTTTCCGTCCTTTTTCCCTGGTCTTCGCCCGATTCAACCGCTCAAGCTTCTTTCGTTAGTTAACGGATGTATTGAAACCACTGTACCGTAAAGAAACGCGGGCTAAGAAAAGCGGACGTCCTCTTTCACATAGGGAAGCACCAGCAGCGCTAAAATGCCAAAGCGGGCGTAATTTTTTTTCCGTCGCTTGTTCAAGATGTTCACAGTTGTCCTGCCCCCACTTTCTACCCTTACTTACCAATGGAAGTGAATCTAAGCGCTGCTTTGCTAGTTTTCTTCGGCTTTCTATTTAGTACCGAAGTTTAATATTTGTAATACATGCAGAATACGAATAAGAAGTGGTCCTAAGTTTTTGAAGCCATTGTTTTCAAAAGATTCACCATGCCCAAAAAGCTGCATTATAGGGGACACCTCCGCAACCACGCTATTAGATCCTCCCGGCTGGACAAAAGCGAGGTATGTTGGTGCACGTCATTCTACTGTAATTCTGCAATTTTATTTATTTCCGCATCTCGAGCTATCTTAATCCAAATGAAGCTCCTGAGGAACGCGTTGTTGTACAGTGGTTTAAATTTTGTTGCGTATAGCATGGGTAGTTTGCGATTGCTTCGATGAGAATCACCGTTGACTCCTGAATTGACCGTGCACTATTTCGCATTCGGGGGACGGATGTTTATACATCTTGCTCTTTAGATGCTAGTGCAGCCAAAGTACGGCCAGGGAACTTCAATACTGAATGACCCTGGTGCAGCCTTCGGTAAAGAGGAAAAGCATTCGGGGGAGAATTTCTCACAATAACACCCAGATGTAAATAGGGTGCGCCTAAGGTGCGATGTTCAGACATATTAATGGCGGTATATGTGAGTGCGCATGCTACACTTGTTGATTGATTGATTGATTGATTGATTGATTGATTGATTGATTGATATGTGAGGTTTAACGTCCCCAAACCACCATATGATTACGGGAGACGCGCTACACTTGTTCTCCATGGCTGGTGCTTAGCGAGGCTTTTTCCTAAAATGTGCATATGAATGCATCTATAAAGCTTCTCTAAAAGAAAACCTTCGTAAATGGCTCTTGTTCACCCGTACAATAGGTCCTTACTCACCTGCAGGACGCAAGCAACTCAAGATAACGGCAAAATATTAAGCAGACGATAAACAGTCACAGAAAAAAAACCGACCTTGCCGTCTGTCCTCTGATTTTAGTGACTGGACGCAACTTTTTACGTATTGGGATATTGGAATCCAATGTATAAGTACTCAGAGTTCATAAAACTTATTTATGTGTACTGCTAAGAACAAAAATAGCTCATTACGAGCTCCTTCACAACGAAACAACTGTGAGTCATATTCCATTTAGCCACATCTAGGACATAAGTTCCTACCATGGTCTGCCATAGTTTCTTACACTTACCTAGGGAACATATAGTTAACTATTCCGGGGGAGGGGGGGGGGGATTGGCACTGCGATCGGTTAGACGCATGGCAATGCAGAGATATGCGGAATTCGGACTAGGCTCGGATTCGTATCGTTCACGAAGTTGGGAAGCCTGGGGGCGTGGTCCCATACGTACCGTAGACGACTAAATAGACAGCTAAGTGGACAGCGGCCATCTTGAGTCCCATTCCAGTTCTCACGTAGCCGGCAAAATAGACACTTTCGAGAGGACGGCATCGTGGACAAAAACGATGCAGGCATCCTTACGCGTGCTAAAAAAGAGAGTTAATCATTGCTACGAAATTTGATTTCAATTTCTCAAAGCGCCCGATTTCGCAAAGCACCCGATCTAGCACAGTCTAAGCTTGGGCATGTTATCTTTAGCGTACAAAAAAAATGACGATTGGAAAGAACAAGACGAAGTGCATGGATGGCTAAACAGACTGACCACCGTATTCACAAACGCTCCTCGACACGACTTTCACCCTTCACTTGACAAAGTTGAGCACTGCGCCACCACTCGGCTGAAAATGACGCTGCGCTTTTCAAGAACCCCAGCAGACTGTCACTGATATGCAGTGACTTGCCGTACTTAGAGATGGCGCTCCCATCGGCATACTTAGACTGATAAAGACATTAGGTCCGAAGTCTAAGCAGGCTTTGAGAGAAGCAGGGAGCACAATAATAATCGATGGTGAAGTTCCCGATGGATGGAAACTTAGCAGGATGAGCATGATATATAAAGCAAAGGGGGACAAAGCTGACATAAACAACTACCGTCCTATAACAGTGACATCAGTGGTCTACAGGCTGGTGATGCAGATTATAAAGGAAAGACTGCACGCATGGATAGAGGATGAGGGGGTGCTGGGGGAACTGCAGAATGGGTTTCGGAAACACAGGAGGTTGGAAGATAATCTGTTCTCACTGACGCAGTGCATCAAAATAGCAGAAAAGGAACACAGGCCCCTGTGGCTAGCATTTTTGGATATCAAGAGAGCGTACGATAGCGTGGTTCAAGAGGAATTGTGGGGAATACTGGACACACTAGGCGTGGAACATGTAGTCACTAATCTTTTAAAGGATATCTATAAAGGTAGTAAGGTAGTTATAAAGTGGGAAAAACGGGTATCCAAGCCTGCAGAGGTAAAACGGGGGCTTAGGCAGGGTGTCCCCTGTCACCCTTATTATTCATGATGTACCTACAAGGATTAGAGGCCAAACTAGAGGGAAGTGGACTGGGCTTCAACCTCTCTTTAGTCAAACAAGGAAAACTCATTGATCAGGCACTACCAGCATTAATGTACGCAGATGATATAGTGCTAATGGCCAACAACAAGGATGATTTGCAGAGATTGATCGACATCTGCGGTAATGAGGGAGATAGGCTAGATTTTAGATTCAGTAAGAAAAAATCAGCAGTCATGATTTTCAATGACAACGAAGGTAGTGAGCTTAGAATACAGGAGGTGACGCTAGAGATAACAGATAAATACAAATATCTGGGCGTATGGATAAGCAATGAGACCGAGTATCTGAGGGAACACGAAATATACGTGACGACTAAAGGTAACAGGAATGCAGCAGTCATGAAAAATAGGGCACTGTGGAATTACAATAGGTATGATGTTGTGAGAGGAATATGGAAAGGGGTCATGGTTCCTGGGCTGACGTTCGGCAATGCCGTCTTGTGCATAAGATCAGAAGTTCGAGCAAGATTAGAAATTAAGCAACGTGGAATAGGTAGGCTTGCTTTAGGAGCTCACGGGAATACACCAAATCAGGAAGTACAAGGTGATAAGGGTCAAAACAGCATTTGAGGGCAGGGAAAGCTAGCAGCAAGATAAAATCTGAGAAGCGATTGAGAGAAATGGGGGAGGAGAGTTGGGCTAGGAAGGTTTTCAGCTACTTGTACATGAGGAATGTCGATACAAAATGGAGGAAGCGAACCAGGAAGTTGACTGGTAAATACTTAGAAAACAGCAGGTGGCCAAACCAAAAGAACTTTCGGTTAAGAAGAAAGTGAAGGAAACGGAGACTGACATGTGGAGAATGGGCATGATTAAGAAGTCCGCACTAGAGATCTATCGAACTTTTAAGCAGGAAATTGCCAAGGAAAGGATCTATGGCAATACTCGGGGTAGTTCTCTACTGTTTGAGGCCAGGACGGGAGTATTGCGAATCAAGACATATCGGACCAAATACGAAGGGGTAGACACAGTATGCAGTGCGTGTGGAGAGGAAGAAGAAACTGCCGAACACTTGATAATGTTCTGTAAAGGGCTTCACCCTATAGTTCAGGACGATGGCGCAGAGTTTTTCAAAGCACTGGGGTCTAGGGACAGCGAGAGCAAAATAAACTTCAAGCGGGTAGACTTAACTAGAAGGAGGTTATCTGATTGGTGGCTAAAGTCAAGGCACGAGTGAAAATTAAACCCTTCACTGCGAAGTACGAATCCTCAGCTTCATTATTCAAAGGAAAAAAAAAGATAAATGTAATGGTTAGTTCACTACGTATTACGGCTAGGTGGCGTTAGCCGCCGCCCGATCTAAAGGGTACAGCCACATCCATCCATCCATCCATCCATCCATCCATCCATCCATCCATCCATCCATCCATCCATCCATCCATCCATCCATCAAGTGAAGGCGAAGCGTTGAGCGAAGGGAGGTTCTAGAATACGGCGGTGAGCCTTATTCGCATCGTACTTTCGGCAGCAGTGCAACTTTACAACAAGAACAAAAGAAGTGAAAAAAAAAGACACGATACTTATTTATTTTGTTTGTCCGGTAGAGTTGCGCAGTTACCTTAAGTACAATGAATCAAAAGCAACTCGCCGACTCTTGCTTTCTTACTTATGCTTAATCTCATATTCTCGTGCAGTTAGCGTGTGCCTTCACTGACCTAACCTCATTTTGCTATTTTATTTCTTTTTTTTTGAAAACGCGTATTATCGCTGTTTTAAAGGGTCCCCCTCTGCAAGTGTGCCTGGGAACGCTGTCTTTTATTTATACACGTGCCGGTGTAGAAATTTATCCGAGCGCTAGAAATCGCCCCTGTGTCCGTGTTGTTTCATTCCGACCGTTGTGTTTCTGTGTATTATGGGAAGGTTATCTTTTTCGAAAATGACAATTGCTTGAGCAAGAAAACAGTTGCGACACAAAAAAAATTACAACTTACAGAAGGCATGCGTGAAAACTGCCTCATGTCACGTGCACATCATGGAAAAGTCCGGGGCAGTGAAATTGTGGGCTGCCTCTTGCTATTGTATTGCTATTGTTCAACGTTTACAATAGTGTTTTGCAAGATTTTCACAAGATCGATGACTCAATTAAAGAAAAAAATTGATTTAGTAACAGGTTTATACCTTAAAATAGCATCAGAAGTATACGAACGGTGCTCTTTCGAACACATATTTCGAAGAAGAAGAACAAAACTTTATTTGAGAAAAATTCTTCGTTGCCGCTAAAACAGATTTGTGACCACTACCGAGCGTACAAGATTGATAATTAGCCAATATGATGTAAATAAAATTTTAAGAACAACAAAACGTGAATTACGCCTGTCTACCTGGTTGACAGACAAAACAAAGGAATCGATCCTATATTCTGTTGATCCTAATCTTGAATACCAATTAGACCGTGACATCCCAAGACGTATCGACACACTCATTCATCGCCTACGACTCGGAACTGCTTACACAAAGCACTTCCTACTTCGTATTCAGCGTGCAACATCGTCAGCATGTTCATGCGGCCACGACGACGAGGATATCTGTCACCTCTTGCTCGACTGTCCAAAACACGACACACACCGAAGGCGACTAGAGCGGGAACTTCATAAGTTAGATCTCGAGCGGCCATTTGCGTTGAATAAAATACTAGGTCCATGGCCATACAAAACAAACGGCAAAGCAATGAAGGTGCTTCAACAGTTCTTCAAAGAAACGAAGATTTGTTACGACTATACTGAGCGCACAAAAGTTAAAAGTGAGCGTGGCGTCTACGTGTTTGTTCTGCCCATAGGAGAACTTTTTGCTCTCACCCATGTAAGACTGTATATATGTATATATGCTATTTTATTTTTTTTATTTTTACCAATTCAGTGGCAAGGGGTAGCCGACGCCAAGTAACGGTGACAAAAACTCCTTCGTTTATTTTCTATTTCAATAATAAAAGAAAGCCTGGTGGCTATGTCTATGTTAAGCCCAAATGAAAACATTTGGACCCACCAATGTAGGTTTAAATATGTGTATGTATATATGTCATTTTGGTTTTCGATTCTTTTTTAGTAAGAAGTAACGGTGACAACTCCTTCGCTTATTTTTTTTTCAATAAAAAAAGACGCATGAAATGCTTAGTTTCACTGTTATCACGTCAACTAAATGTACAGTTACAAAGCTAAAATATAGTTATGTAGTGGCATCACTGTTGTTTGTTTTATTAGGTACTGCTGACATGTGTGCTGGGCCTTAAGCAGGATTGCGCATTTTTCATGCGCATTTTTGACATGTTTGCGCATTTTTGACATGTTTGCCGGGCCTTAAGCAGGATTGCGCAAGTTTTCGCTGCAAGAACAGCATAAATAGCCTTACAGAGACATACTAACAACGATAATAATTGCAATAGAACTGTACAAAAACACAATATACAATGCAAAAGGCATACATTAGAGGATTTTATAGCAGTTTAAGAAAAGAAACAAAAGATTACAACAAATAGCATATTTTTACCTTCTGAAACATATTTAATTCAAAGGGAATCATTGGATAGACGATAAATTTATGACCATACAATGAGTAATAGCACAATTTGTTGTTAATGGTTGTTTAGTGTGTTCAGAAATAAATCGACTGTTGTACATTCTACGACATCGTCTGTTAGGCTACTTCATGCAGGGTAGTTCCTGGAAAAAAAAATAGAACTTGAACGTATGTTTCTGTGTGGTTTACCTACAGATGGGAGAAGCGAAGGCAATCGCCGGTGTCGGATATAGACGCACCGCGCTCGGAGCAGCGAGCAGTAGCGAAACAGCATGAAGAAGATTACAGAACTGAAAATAGACAATCGCAAAGCAAATCATTACCACGTGAAAACAACAGCAAATTATAGAAAATGTCACATAATGAGACGGAAGCAACAAGATGCCGCAGAATAGAGCAGATAAACACAGGAAAAACGAAAGTGAGTCAGTGCTTCAATATTCGTACAGCTGTCATGTCGGTGTAAATAGCTTTTTTTCGTTCGTCATCTTCCTCGTGGCACTCACACTTGCTTTTCGTTCAAAGACATGTTTTAATGAATTAATATATGGCATTCGTCTTAATAAAGAATGAAGTTTTCATTGCTATGCAACGGCTAGTGTCTAGCCTTTTGGTCATATCTCTTCTATATTCTTTAAGGGACGGTGACATGTCTCTCTCCCATAGCAGAGCACAACAAAAGCATAGCAGCCAAACTAACAAAACTCAGTGCAGGGGTAACAGTAGACCAACACAGGCGCATGCAGCCCAGGCTTCATGCGTGGAGCAAACAAAACATGGCCGCGCGGCCTTGTCCCGTTGCTGGGCTAGGGTTGTTGACCATGTCTCCGTAGCAGAGAACGCAGGACGTCGCAACTCTTAAGCAAGCAATCGCGCGTTTGTCACAGTTGGAAAAAACAGAGGCGATAACGGGAGACGCGCTCAACACACCCCTCCCTGCCGCCATAACAAACATCTCGCGAACACGGCGGCAGATAATCCGCTGGTTACACTACTGGAGACGCGCCAGATGGGGTCACAAAACGATTAGGAAATCTAGACTGCAGTCGTTTGGAGACCTTTGATTCTATATTATTCGTTTATCAAAGCTGCAGTACGAAAACGTCGTCGCGTCAGGAAACTAGATAAGTAAAACAGAAAAATGTCTAGGGAGGGGGCTTGGATTTCCCTTCAATGAAATACGCCCGACATGACTGTGAATTGCGCCCGCGTAAACTTAAACACAAAGCTACCACGTGAAGTAGCAACAAAGTCTTATTATAGATATTCCAACATCATGCTCGACACATGTATTGCAAATAAGCTATCATAGGCGAGCCAATCATGTACCTTACTGGAAACCGGATGGGAAATGCACACGATAAGTGAATGTGTATGCGAACAGAAAAGAAAAAGTAACGAAGCGCATGCGAGAGAATCCAGAGCGGGGAAAGTCCTCATGCGCCAAGCGGTATCTTGTCACCCTCGAGCATCATTGTGTTTTTAAAACCATTATTGTCTCATCTCTCTTGTTTGCACCCTTACTTAAGCACAATTACATTCATTCACATACTATGAGGACCAACGTTTCTAGAAGTAACGTTAATGAGGACATAGGTCATGACATTGTCAAGGTTATATCCCGCCCTTCCCGGCCAGTAAGCTTGCCAGCCGGCTGCAGGCCATCTGCGATAATCAGCGCTGAAATCGATTGGCATTGCGTCATTGTACACGTTGTGATTGTAGTCGCGTTTACCTTGGTATTACAGGGGTTTCGCGATGCCCAGACATTGAGGGTATGTTCGAGTGTTTCCCGATCTAGACGATGCTTTGCCTGTCGGCATTGTAATGATCCTCATTTCATCTAGTGCGGATCGTATTTCTTGGCATAGAATGTCCTGTGACTCGGTATAAGACATTCTGCCGTTTTTCAAGTCCAGTATGGAAGAACTGTATAAATAGCGCTTATTATCAGTGGAACAGCCATGAGACAGAATGGTGAAGACAAGAGGCCGTCTGGAAGCATTTTGAGAGAAAATGATTTACCATATATGAAAAGAGCTTCTTCGTTAAGGACCACGCACTCATGCGATGGAAAGCGGGCTTGAACTCGCTACATTGTCAGTTGAACATTACGGGGTGTGTGCGAGGCATTCTCGCCAGTACAAGAAACTTTTTTCCTTCGTGCTCCGATTTTAACCACGGTAGCCGACCTCTTAGCCTGCATTGCAAGGTTCAGCAACGATAGACGCACGCCACGAAGTTATCTGTAGGATAGGACCATGAAGTGCCGCAGCCTGAAATGGAGATAAGCGCATCGTATCATAACGTATTTCATTCGCTGTCAATGGTTGTATGCAGATTGTTCTCGCTGTTGCTGTAGGCTGTCGACTACACTGGAGTTTTAGCCTTGAGTGAGGATGTGCCTGAGGCGTGACTTGATGAAGTGCCCGAAAATGAAAATCAAAGATTGCTTTTTCGAGAGATCGAATGAATGGGAGCTGAGGGACATTGAAAGGTTTATCTCGTTGATCAGTTTGGAGTGCGGTTACTCGAAAGGACAGAAACCACTCGAGATAGCACCCACCGAAATATATACATGAACACCGAACACTTAACGCAGCGCCAAGAGCAAAGATAGAAAAAAAAATACTTGAGTCGATGCACTAACCGGCATGCCTCAACTAACGGGAATTGAGTTGTTAAGCGAGTTCTTTGTTGAATGCGATGTGCTGTGGCCGTGGTTAGCGGCCTCCCGAATACCATTTTTGGTTATTTTATGCCCCCCTTCCCATTCCCCCAGCGTAGGATAGCAAACCGGGCGTGTGCCTGGTTAACCCCTTGCCTTCTCTCTTGTTATTCTTGTCCTCCTTCCCTTCACTGCAACGCCAATGCATATCTTGGTAGAGCTTTTGCCCGAACACCTCGGAAGCGAATGATCAATTTTTTTTCACATTTTCTTATCCTTTTATTCTTCTAAATTTTTCTTTTGTTTCTGTGTTTTTATACTACTATTATATGGTTGGATAAGCAGCTATAACGTAGCCTATACTTATCTATATACTTTCATCATGCGGAAATAAAAAAATGTGGGCCATGACTAGTGCTCCGTTTCAGTATTGCATTTGCAACATGAGCACTTATAATTAAAATGTCCATCAATATATTTACTTTACTGTTGATCTGCAAGGCTACTGCCAAGCCATCACCCCATAGGGGGATTGAAAAACAATAATATTGCTACGTGCCAGTGCATGGAGATGAAGAAGACAAAGCATATAGACTGGCGCGAGCTAATCTCGGTGGCTGGCGCTGCACGCTTAACCGGCTGTAAATACATCTGTGAATAGCCCTCCGAGTCGGCCTCTTTGTCGTAACAATATCTTGTTAAACATGCTAATTCACGCTCTATTCTCCATACGATCTTCTATGAAGTGATTCGAAGTGAATACAAACAAATATAATCAACAAGTAGCTAGTGTAAGCACCTAGAGTTCTGCACGTTGTAAATACGAGACGTGTTTATACGAACAGAACATTACATGCATTTAATTGGTGTCCCTCGTTAGCCTCTCTAATGTCTTAAGATGAGTCGGGCAAAATAAGACAGGGCGCAGCCTCTATACGTTTGCTACATTGCACGCATCGAATAAGCGAAGGACCGCTCTTTAAATGAGAAATACGCTGTCGCTTCTTGCAAACTACGCAGCGCGCTAATGAAGGCGCGGATCAAAGGAGCCGGAGGTCATTTGCGCCGGCAGCAACATCGTCGCAGCAAAAGTGCTCCGTGCCTGACTGAAAGACACCATCCGATTGATGGTCACCTCGAGCGCCTCCGAAGGACCCCTGCGCCGTGCACCGAATCCGTACGTGGCACGTGACCTTTGCGAAGGCCGCTCGAAGACCGGAACGAACCGCTTCCAGCCAGCTCCAGCCGGCGCGAGATGCTGTTTGCCGCCACTACTTTTATTCGCAGTTTCTCGCCGCTTGTCTTCTGTACTGCAAGCGCGCCCCGCAGTCCCCGTTTATTGATCCGCATCTGTTCCCTCCCCGTTTCAGCACATCGGTGCCATCATCGTGCGCGCCTCTCTGTTCGGCATTAAGAGGACCTTTCCTTGCTCTAACCATGGGAGTATGAGACACACTACAGTAGCTCGCGATTGATTTGAGGAACATATTAATAGTACAACCAGATTACAAGCGTACTTGTTCGTAGACATTCGCAAGCGAAGAAAGAATCGCTTGAACAGCACACTCTATACTGCCGCTGCCGCAGTTCTGTTCAGTGGCGAGATAAAACCGCTTCTTTTCGCATACTCTACTAATCAGTGCGCATAGATTGTGCGTATTTTAACATTTCTTTTCGCCCTTATACAACGCATGAACAATACTAGCTGGCGCAAATGTAAGCGTCAGATACGGCTTTTACGAGCGATAAAATCAATTTCAGTGACTTCTTTTGTTCTGACACCACTTATTCTCCTTGCATAATTTATAAATTCTCTCTGTCAATAACTTTATTATGGTTCCATGCGCATGTCTTATAACTTATCTGCACATCCGAGAGTCATATGGAAACTGGTCCGTGGATATAAATTACAAAAAAAAAATCTCTCGAGTAGCCGGCATATTCTGCACGTTAAGCCGCTTATTACCTGTGGCGGATATAAAAATGGCGAGCGCGCCACGCTCTTTGGAGTGAACGGACACAGCAGACGCGGTCAGACAGAACCAAACAACACACATTTATATAACTACTTTTTGATCGGCGATATCGTCCACCAAGTTATTATAACGTCAACTGTGATCAGCACGCTAAACATCCTTACACAATATTACACCACATTCAACAAATAACACACGAAATAGCACACACAAGGCGGCGTCGCCAACGCTTGACTAACCACGAGGGCCCCCGGCGCGCAACCCGCGGTGCCGTGCACCGGGGACGCACGCTACAGACAACCATTCGCGGCAACCGCCACCCGCCAAAGAGACTCGCTCAAATCTCTTGTGCCGCCACACCAAAGCCTGCCGCCAGGCCTCACCACCGGCGCCACTGATCTAACCATGATGTTTATGATGTTGGTGATGATGAACGCTCATGAGCACAACGCCACCTAACGCTCGGAAGTTGTGAACCTGAAATGCGGCCCGTGGCTTCCGAGATTGCGGGCGCGCGGCGGTAATGAACGCCCGCGAGCACAACGCCACCTACCGCTAAGTAGCTGTGAAACCGAAATGCAGCCCATGGCCTCCGAGATTGCGGGCGCGTGGCGGGTTCCACGCCGTGCGCCCGCAATTTTGGAGGCCATATGCTGCCTATGCGCGAGACACGTGCGCCACGAGACGCAAACGACTTTACGGCGGGGGTGTTTGCACCCCCACACCTGTATGGCTAAAAAGACAGATTTATTACACAAGAATACACTCACGTCGTCCCTATTGCCTTCTAATATGGGGAACAACGGCAAAAGCTAACCTGAGTCACTTATACTTAATTATTATTATTATTATTATTATTATTATTATTATTATTATTATTATTATTATTATTATTATTATTATTATTATTATTATTATTATTATTACACCTGGTGCCGAAAATAAGTTGTAAAAAATCGCAGCATATCCACGGAGTTAATGATGATGAGTGGGGCGAAGCGCTGGAGGGTTTCATCACTCACCCGTGAACCATACGCGAATATCGCCCACTACACTATCAAAGACGTGACAAACGCTATATATTTATGCAAGAAATGTTATTATTCGTAAGTGGTAACTATACGTCGCTTCCGTTCGCACTTCATTATAATGGCTTTGTGGTCAGTGAAGTAAGTGGTGGATCGCTGATGGGGCGTAGTGGAATGTTTACAAGGACGAAGTAGTGGGCAGTTGGGAAAGGTGGAACTATAGGCGATCACGTACATGCATACAAGGGATGGACAGACCCACGCCTTTAGGACCTCCGCCCCTAAAGGAAACAGTATGTGGCAGCGATGCTAGCGCTGCTCCAATTGCTCCAAACTGCTTCAAAAGAGAAAGGCTGTTCCATGCTGCTCCAAAGTTCAATATTTGCTAGTAACTGCTCCAAACCTGCTCCTAAAGGATGTTGGCAAACTAAACAGAATGAAGTTGTTAGGAACATTCATCTCCTCCGAAAGCACCGATAGCAACCGTAAGCTATAGCATTTTTTTTTTTCTGCTCTGAAGACACTTGAGCCTGTTCCGAAACACCATTTTTTTTCCTTCTCCAGAATCTACTACAAAAAGAAAAATGTCACTTATCACTGATGAGTTTATATACCAAGGTTTCGGTGCGCTTTCTTAGAGAACGTTACAGAGGGGCAACTGACACATTTATCTTCCCCCTTGTCGATTTCAGTTGCTTCGATTTTTTCCCTCGTTTCTTTGTTGAGTTCCTTGCGCACAGCCTCCGTACTTTTTAGAGAGGGAGCACAGCCGCAATTCCTACAATGGATGACCAAGTGTCCAGCATCTTTATCCGTGACGTGACGGTTGTGTTCTGTTAAGTAAATCATCGGTTTCAGTACAGCGCTTGGGTTTGCGTCCTTTGTGTGCGTGTGTGTGTATCCTTATTTACTCTGCTTCGTCAAAAGATCGTAGCTAAGTCAACCCCGGTCATCGCACGTAACCTACGATGTATATTTCGCACCCTGGATGCTCTCATCGTGTCCGGAGAGTCGCGGAACCTGGTAAGAAAATCTTAATGGGAAATCCCGCGATACTAGAAGCTATTTTGTGTCGATCGACGGGCTGCGACGGGCCCGTAGTTCGAGGCATTATCTGCGCCGAGCTTTGCGCAGCATAAATTCTAAACCGCCCGCATGTATTCTTGTTGGGCGGATTGCCTTTACAGTAAAGTGACAACAGCACAACGCCACGTGCGCAGCCTATGTTGTTTTTAGTGCTCCTGTTTCTTCTTTGTTTATTTTCGTCTTTGTATTCTCATCTGACATAGTTCGTGCGTGCCTTCGTCCTCGGAGTCGGCGTGCGGTTAAAATGCGGGCCGCTTTGTTCCCTCTTACGAAATCGTTTAACGTGCTTTTTTCAGTTAGCGTGGGCTTTCAAGTCGGTCGGAATATCTCATGTTACGAACTCCCACTTGATTCAAGTTTGCCTTTCTCTGTGCGCCCCCTTTTTTCGCTTATGCTGATATATTTGTGCGGTCTGTAATAGAGGCAGCACATGGGCTATTTTATGAAGAAGTGGGCCTTTATGTGCTCAAGGCACTTCAATGAAAAAAAAAAAATGACTATTTTTTAACTTCTCTCAGTACGTAAAAAAATGTAACAGATTTCCCAGAAATAAACACATTAATTTATTTATTAATATATATTTTATTTATTTATTTATTTATTTGTTTGTTTGTTTGTTTGTTTGTGTGTGCACATTTCGTTCCCCCCTAACTAAATATACGTAAATTTTGTTAGAAATTCTGCCCTTTTCTTTTCTCTCTTTCTCTCTATTTCTTTTTTCGTGATGACAATAAATGAAAATGTATAATTGTAATATTTTTCTTTTGTTAAGTAAACTTTTAGTAAGTGTGCTCGCTGGCAGCAACTTGAAAACATGTTTTTCGTGTCCCTCTATGCCTCGTACACGCGTCGTCTATTTTTTTTTCTTCTCCTCGGTATTTCGCTTTCAATAAGCTCGAGGCAAATAATACCTATATGCCTCTCGCACTGAACGCGCGCCTTAGTGTGGCTAAAACGAGGAAAGCCTGGGCTCAATTACAAAAGCACGACCCGGCATGGCGTGAGAAGTGGGACAGCGTACACCACCAACCTCGCGTGTGCACGTCAAGTTACTCAGAGTGGACTCCATCTGCGGTGTCCTTGTGGGGCAAAGCTTTATCGCACCCTCCCCACACCCCCTGCACCTCCACCCATTTCGGTCGAGTCCAAATGAAAACACGACACACAATGGATAAAAAAATGAAATTTAAGCGATAAAGTGTTTCTCACAATGGCCCGTATTAGGCATAGAGTTTCATTTATATGCACTAGAGGAGACTCTTGCGCTAGTGTACTTGGGAGGTGCATTATACGGCGCTCTGTGGCCAACATGGGAAGGATGGGTAGTACACAAATTTATCTAATCTTCGTTTTTCCGGCTCTGTTTAGCTTCGCGTGGCTTTAATTCGATTAGCCGCGAAAAGAAGTTCAGCAAAGGTCAAGCACTTCACCACTTCAACCGTTTCGGCTCGGTAATTCAAATCGGCTCACAAAGTTCAGAACTGTCGTCTTGCGTATCCAAAACAAAACGAGAACTCAACAATAAACAAAACCACGAGTGCGCTCGAAGCACGCAAGCACGAAGACTGTAATCAAATTTGTGCACTATTTGCCATCCCCCTGGTGGCTGAGCGGCCGCAGCGCCAGTGCTTCCTCCAGTTAATTTTGGAAACATCTATTGTCTTAGCTACCTGGTTCTCCTTGGGTACCGACGGAAAGTGAACAATTCTGGGAAGGCAACACTGGAGGCCTTCGACTGCCATTGTCATGAAATACCTGCGTGGCAATAAGTTTGAACGATGACGGGACAGATCCAACTAAGTAAAAGTATAGAGCTGATTTCGCGCACTCCCCTTCTCCTATTTGGGTTAATAGCTAGGGATTCCCTCTCCCTCGCACTCACGGCACACGCCTATGGACGGGACCACCACACCGGGCGAGTTGTTTTCAACTTCTCAAAGAGACGGGCTCTCCCCGAGTCTGTATAAACAGCACCACTCGCTTCCTCCAGTGGCGATGATCCGGAAATATCCGGTTTTCTTCCGTTAGAAAGGAACCACCGAAGTTCTGGACGGTAGCGCGGGGGAAAGCACGAGTGTGAGGGTAGTACACAGAGGAGAGAGCATGGAATCTCGGAGGGACGCGCCTAACGAAGAGTTGCCCCCTCGCGGTCTCTCCAAATGCCAACCTTGACCGCGGTGCGCATGCGCCACCGACTGGGTCTGGCGGGGACGCTGGCCTCGACTTGTGACGTCAGTCGGCATCGATCTGTATTTCCTTCCTCCGTGTGTAGCACCATCTGGGCACGTGACGTCGACGCGGTGGCTGTGAAGTGGATATGGAGAGGAAGAGGGCAGGTTGATGTGGAACTGCTTCGCTTTCGTCCGGAAGAAGAAGAGGAAGATTCGACCGCGACGGAAAGAACCCCAGAAGGACCCATCGCGGATGTATACCGACTCCTTCGAGCGCTGGGCGAAAACTTTCGTTCGTGCACCCCGCTGTATTTTCTTTTCTCGTTTACGAACGCAGCTCCGACTGCCTGATACAAGGAGTGTACGGTTACGTCGGGTCGCGGCCCAGCCGACTGTTTTTTTTTTATTTGTACTTTTCAGTCTGCATTGCCGGCTCGCGCCATGCTTATCTGCATGACAGCGTTGGATGTCGGGCGTGCGTTACTGAAGAGTTACCCTGCCGAGGAAAGAGTGACGCGAGCGACGTGCATGGACCGAAAGGGCCGACCTTGTTGCCCTTGTCGCTTCGTTTGGTGTTTCTTCGCGGTTGACTGTGCTATTATAAATGCTCCAATGCATACAATGCTCACATATCAAGGGAATTTTCATTGCACTGGCGTGCAACACCGAGTCGGGACCCTCGTCATGCCGCTTGGGTGTATACCCTCCATTTCTGACAAAGGAAAATAACATCTATCTATCTATCTATCTATCTATCTATCTATCTATCTATCTATCTATCTATCTATCTATCTATCTATCTATCTATCTGTCTGTCTGTCTGTCTGTCTGTCTGTCTGTCTGTCTGTCTGTCTGTCTGTCTGTCTGTCTGTCTGTCTGTCTGTCTGTCTGTCTGTCTGTCTGTCTGTCTGTCTGTCTGTCTGTGGAGTTTGCCCGCCTCTGGTAACAGTTGTGCTAGTGAAACAACACGACAAACATTCCTCATTGAGAGGAAATTTTTAATCTGCCAGAGTTGTACAGCCCTCACATATACAAGCCCAAAGCCATAATTTAGAGTATTGCGGATTGTAAGCACGATTGTTCGAGGTCACCGTATTATGTGTCTACGAAACTGACCACAAAATAATAAAGTCGGCTCTGATGCAAGTGACCCTGATGCAAAATTACGCCCAACAGCCAACAACTGAAGGCAGAGGAAAGAAAAGTACGTGCGTTATTCAACCCTAAACTGTGTCATTTCATTTCGTGAAGACCGTACGTCCCCGTTGCGAAGTGCTGTTGCCAAGTGCACATGCTGAACTGTCCACGCCATCTAAAAAAAAAAAAAAGTCTGCCTATTTTCAGTTTTGTGTTGCAGGGCTTATTTGTACATGTCTACGGTTGTGATTCTTTGTATGTTTTCAGAGCTGCTCACATTTAATCTATATCTTCCTTTCTCCTGTCCTCCTCACTTCCTCGTTTTTGTTTTTATTTGTTCTCTTTTTTCGAACATTTCGTCACTGAGCTTTTTTTCGCAACCAAAGCCCCTCCATCAAGGTATCGTTGCGCAACCAAGGTTGCGATACATTTCGCTCAACAAATTTAACGAGAGGAGTTTACAGTGTCACCGCTTACAACGCAGAGCCTATTCCCGTCCTCGCAAGCCGCTGTTATTTGTACGAAATAATTCCTCGCTGCCGTCTTTTCAGGCACGCTTTCTCGTGTTCAGAGTGCGTGGCGAGGCTTATCTCTCGGTCTCGACAGCAGCGTTTTGAGCAATACCGCCCAGCGCAGAATCAACCCTCGAGCGAGGGCGCCTATCTATTTCGCAATGGACGTCTCCGCTGCGAGTTGGTAGCGACACGCCGGGCGGATCCAGCGGACCGACATACGGTACGAACGGGACTGCAATTAACGCAGTTCTCTTCCCAACCCTATTGGGCGTAATCTTTGATGTTCTGTTTACGGAAGCTACCCGAGTAAAGGGTTCCACTAGTTAAAAAGTAATCGGGACTCCACGGGATTCCCTAACGTTCACCAACATACGGCTTCAAACGACTCAGCTTTGGAAGCAGGTCATACCCAAGAACAGGGACAAGGAAAAAGAAGTCGTCATACCTGACTTGCAACGACGGTGAAGCCCCGCCGTGGTGGTCTAGTGGCTAAGGTACTCGACTGCTGCTCACCCGCAGGTAGCGGGATCGAATCCCGGTGGCGGCGGCTGCATTTCCGATGGAAACTGAAATGTAGGCCCATGTGCTCAGATTTGAGTGCACGTTAAATAACCCCAGGTGGTCTAAACTTCCGGAGCCCTTCACTACGGCTTCTTTCATAATTATGTCGTGGTTTTGGGACGTTACACTCCACATATTAATCAATCATTGTTTAAACTTCCTGTTACCTTGAAAATGTTTACCTATTGCCTGTAGCACGTGGTACTTAAGTTGTTTCCCCTGCAATAAAGCCTTCGAGACAACGCAGGTACCCAGTAAATAAATAAGTAAATCATGCTCTCATACGCTATGACATGCCGTAGTTCTCTAATTACTCGATACCCTCGAGTCCGAATACGGCAAGGGGGACGGTGGTGAAGCAGAAGCAGAGAAAGTATTGCGGTGTCGTCCCCTGCTTGGTTCGCTGCCAAGAGACTATTTTGGATTTAATTGCCGCTAGCGAACGCCGCACCCGCGACCCGTTCGTTAGCTCCAAAGGTTCGGGAACGCCATCTAAGAAATTGAAATCATTCGGGATATGAAAGTTATGTGGGGTGGTGAATTGCAATCAATATTTTCCGATTCACTCGTGGCTATCGAGAGGTAAATCAGCAAAAAAAAAAGGTCAGAAGTTTCACCATATGGACGTCCCGTTTGCTACCTAGAATAAAGGGCTGTAGAGATCTACCGTTGAGCACTATAGGTCTATAGCGTATTTGCCGGTTGCAGCATTTACTTTTTTCCTTGTGTGTGTGTGTGTGTGTGTGTGTGTGTGTGTGTGTGTGTGTGTGTGTGTGTGTGTGTGTGTGTGTGTGTGTGTGTGTGTGTGTGTGTGTGTGTGTGTGTGTGTGTGAGTGAGTGTGTGTGTGTGTGTGTGTGTGTGTGTGTGTGTGTGTGTGTGTGTGTGTGTGTGTGTGTGTGTGTGTGTTAAGAAGTTATCGCGCAGTCGCACGTAGATAAGCATTTAAATTTTTAAGCATGTTCTAACAGGAGACACCCCTTCATCTCCTGCAGCTTGATTTTGAGATCTCTGCATGTGTACTTAATTATGTGCAAATCACATTTGGAACCTTTCCCTGAAATAGCATCTCCATTGATTGGCTACCCACATGGCAACGATAGCAGGAGGAAGAATTGTAACTATACTCAATGTGGGAAAAAAAGTATTTCGACCAGCAACATTAAGAGTTCTGCACCGGATGTTATCATACGCCAACGTTGCAGTGGCGCAGGTACACAACATATGTACTTTTTTGTTTGTTTGTTTCTTATAGTTCATGCTATTTTTACGTATTGTGTGTATAAAGAAGTAGTCGGTGATATATTAAGGCGCTTGTGTCCCCTAAATAACATATTATAAACAAGCACCTGATGTCCTATAGATGATATACACGAGTGACAGACGTGGTATGGCGCAATTTTCTTTTGAAGTCTCTAGAGCTTCAACTGCAGTCGTTCCAACCCGGCTCGTGCTAGCCCTCACCCATACAGGAACACCTCCCACGATCATGCGCAAACAGTTTGGCAGTCGTTACTTTTCAGTGTATGAAACAAAAAATATATATATATTTGTTGCTCTTTTTTTTCGTGAGCCCTTATTTTCTACATACAGACTTTCTTTAAGACACACCTTATCCCATCCTTGAAGGGTCACGCCTTCAAATAATCTCTGAAGAGGGTGTAATGACCGTCGAAGAGCGCGAAAGCGTGTCTTTAAAGGAAGTTAATTATGCCGCAAGTTGGGGCTCATAAAAGGAGTACAAAACGTTTTTCAGTGGTTTTCGCGGCTGAATGTTTCCTAAAGGACTTCTTCTTGGACGAGGTGGTACATACAATGTTCAGGTAAACTCGACTGTGGCGCAAGATACATTTTTTTTTAATGTGAGAAAGAAAAAAAAATGTACAGAGCCATACGGTGCTTCAATTTTGTTTTCTTCCTCTCTTTTTCACGTAATGTATTTTGCGCCACAATCAAGTGTACCTAAGCAATGAATGCTTATTACCTCACCGAAAGTGGTTGCAAAGGGAGTCTCTGGCTTTTTTAGTGTTTTAATTCCGCAAGAACAAGATCTGGGGTACAAGTAGCCTTCAACAAGTGAGTAAAAGTCAGCCACGAAAGCCCACTCTCGCGAGAGGAGCTCAGCTGGGAAGTAAGGCGGCGCTCGAAAGAGAAAAGGACGGAAAATAAAGACGAGGGCCGTGCTGGGAAAGTTATTTCGGTTGTCGTCATGCGGCAACACACTCGGCCGGCATGCCGGAAGTGGTGTACGTGGGCTCCTCTCGCGCGCTCCGTCGTCATCGTCGAGGGAAGCGCGGCATTCGCGCAACAAATGACCCACCCGGTTAAAGGGTTGTAAAACTATAGCCTATATACACTGTAGTGAAACGAAGCGCTCAGCATTAGTTATGCACTGTAGGCTGTTACCGGGTGCTATATGCAGCAGCGTTAAATAACGCGTCGAAATATTTCATTCGTTGTTCAATGGTAGTGGGGTCAGACAACTGAACCGATTTCAACTATTCATTTTAATTCGCGTCATAATTGCTACCCTTACTACACTGAAAAAACAATTCATGTCCCCTAGCCCCGCCGCGGTGGTCTAGGGGCTAAGGTACTCGGATGCTGACCCGCAGGTCGCAGGTACGAATCCCGCCTGCGGTGGCTGTATTTCCGCTGGAGGCGGAAATGTTGTAGGCCCGTGTGCTCAGATTTGGGTGCAGGTTTAAGAACCCCAGGTGGTCTAAATTTCCGGAGCCCTTCACTACGGCGTCTCTCATAATCATATAGTGGTTTTGGGATGTTAAACCCCTCATATCAATCAATTCTTGTCCCCTATGCTTTTTTTTTGGTCCAACTGTCTATTTGGTTCCTCAAAAAATTTTTTTTTCGTTGAACCATAGAAGGTGGTTTATAAAAATCCGCTTCATCTTAAAAAAGGTGTGGTACCATATACTTCATTTCCAGGCCTTCAGACTATTAACAAAAGAAAAAAGAAACCCGGCCCTGGCTTTTTAGATGGCTATGGTACTTGAATGCCGTCCCGTAAGTCGTAGGATTGAATCCCGGTGGTGGTGGCAGCATTTCGGTAGAGGCAACGTGGATAGAAGCCGGCTTATAAGTTTAGGTGCACGTCAAAGATCCCCAGATAGTTGAAATTTCTGGAACAGTATACACTACAGCTTCCGTCACAATGCTATCATAGTTTTGGGGCTTCAAACACCAATAATTCTTATCAGTGGACGTAGTCGTTTCGCCTCGTCCGTCCACATCTGATGGATTCTGACAATCTTACGTCGCATGCACGAAGGGACGTAATTTCAAGGGAGACGTCTCATTAGGACGACGGGGGTCCGGGTATGTGGGTTATCCAAAAACATTCACTGAAATCGGCAACTACCTAATGTGATCATCCCCCAGTGTCGCCTCTGTTCACATATATGGAACGGTTTGAACTGACCATGTTGGCGTTACCGAAGGTGCCGTAGTGACCTTAATCCAATGGAGGACGGTTCGGTGCTGTAATAATCGTTGCTTGGTGCATATCTCTCGGTGCATTATGCTTAACACTGTCACAAAACACACTAATGCAGAAAAAAAGAGCAAAACAAGATTGTCAACCCTGCGTCCTTTCCTTTACAAGTGTTCTTCTTTTTTGTTTAATGTTGAAATTCTAAGGCTTGTCGTATAAAAACCGTTGCATGATTATGATGCATGTCTTGGTGGGGTACTCCAACTTAATTTTTGACCATCTGTTCTCGCTTGACTTGCCGTTAACATCAAAGATACCGACACTGTTCTCATATTGACGCCATCGAAATGCGACCGCCGGGATCTAGCTGGAATATAATGCGCACCCTCTTGCATAGTTGCGCAATGCCGTAACCGCTAAGCCGCCAACGTGTCCTGGCGGGAGGGGGCGGGTACATCGACAAGTGAGTTCCCTTGAGAAGGGTGGGGGAGGGAGGTTTCAAGCGAAATTGTTCAAAGGGGGTGCGCCCCCCCCCCCAATGCACCCTCCAAGCACTATACGATTCTCTGTATATGGTCCTCTCTATCCTATATGATCCGTTGTGACTCTGCTGTACGTTTAGGATGGTGCATCACTGGTTTCGCTTTTGTTGTTTGATTATTTATGAGGAATTGAAGCTCTCTAATTTTCTGCATTAACTGCTCGCATGCTTAAACGGGACCGGTGGACTGAAAGACCCGCTTTCGACCTTTTTCTTCCTTCCCCTGCTAGTCAAATTGGCGCAACGGCCGTCGAAGTAATCTAATCCGCGTATTCTAGAACCTCCCTTCACTCGACGCTTCGCCTTCACTTGAGAAAGGCGATAGAAGCGTCATCTGTAGGCACGGCAAGTCACTGCAAATCAGCAAAAGTCTGCTGCGATTCTTGAGTAGCACAGCGTCATTTCTTGCCGAGCGGTGACGCAGTGCTCAACTCTGGCAAGTGCAGGGTGAAAGTCGAGTCGAGGAGCGTTTGTGAATACGGGGTAAGTATACGACCACACCTGCCGACCACGATCAGTGAGATCGCACTGCGAGCGCGTCCGCGCCGAGTTCTTTTCCGTTACGCAACTGCGGGCGAACGGGCGCTATCGCGGGCGCGAAATTGAAACGCGCCCAAGCGATCGCCCAATCGATGCTGCATCGGCGCTTCTCGGTCTACGAGGCTGCAGGGGATCCCTCGACAGCAATAAAGAAAGAGAGAGAAAAGCCGCGCTCTCGTAGGGGGCGCGCATATCGCTCTGGTTTTCGCAGTTGCACCACTGGCGCGAAATTCGCGCTTCATTGACGCTGCCTCTCAGGCTCGGCGCTCTCTTTCCATTCCGTTTAGCGCCGCTCGGCCTGCGTTGGCCGTGGAGAAACTTTTCCGTTGTTTGCCGCAAAGTATAAGCGGCGGGGTCGAATCGTGCGTATACGCTTTATAGTTTCATAATTGAAAAAAAAAAGTTAAGTTGTTTACGAGGACGGAGCCAAGCTGTCTGTTGCTCGAGCCGATATTCCTTTATCTGTTGAGCAACGCGGCATGCCGTCATGCTGTACAGCTGCGCTTGTTCGCGGGTGAAGCGAAATGAACGAACCCAGAAAAGAAAAAAAAAGATAATACGTCATCATCTATTTATATGCTGCAGCTACAGAGGAATTAAAAGCGAATGGAACGTAGACCTTCAGTGTTTGATATGTGGAGTTTGACGTCACAAAACCACCATATGATTATGAGAGACACCGTATGGGAGAGCTCCGGAAATTTCAACCATCTGTGGTTCTTTAACGTGCACCGAAATATGAGCACTCTGGCCTTACAGTATTGCAGTGTATTATTGTAAGTATTCTTGAGGCCCGTGCACTTAGATTTAGGTGTATGTATGTAAATGAATTCGAGGTAGTCGAAGTTACCCGCAGCCTTACCAAAGTGGGCCACATAATGGTGGATTGGACACGTAAAATTTCAACAATTGGTATTAATATTGAAAGTGTAATGTCTATATTATTGAATTTGTACCCAGATGTTCCTGTGCGATTAATATGCTTATTTAAACGAGAAAGCAAGTCATTGGCCTTGGGTGTGAAAGTAAATATTTTTTTTCTAACCACTGTCACACACACATTGCTTCCTTTTCTTTTATTCGTCATACCTACTTCATTCAATCATTTATTCATTTATTCATTTTTTATTTTAAATTATTCGTTACCACTATACATCTAAATACAACTGACACAAACAACTTAAATCCTCATAGTTGAAATATTCGCATGGTTGGCTGTTGTTCTCGACGCCAACACGGCGTTTAACGGTGCAATATTTTAAAACAGTTCAGGCAGTTTCTGTTTGCGTGGAAGAAACTAGAAACTAGGTTTTGCTGAAGAAACTTTCCATTAGTGGATAATTGCCCTCGTTTCAGTCGTGGTAGCACTCTGCATTACGTGCTTGAGATGTGAAAAAAAAATGATCAAGCGTGGAAGGCAAGGTTTTGAGCGCGTAAGAGGTGCGAAATGAAATAATGAAATCACCAGGAAACGAGTCTACGAGGCTCAGACGTGTAGCTGGTTGCTCCACGTTATCAGCAGGAAGTGATGAGAAATTCCAAAAACAACTAAATAAGAAAAACGGAAGAAATAAAAAATATAAAACGGAAAGAGAGGCTGCAACTGGGTAGAAAAAAAAAGATACGCAATATTGAGTGCGACTCTGTGACGCACGGCGTGTTTGGGTTCGCGGCCGACTCAGACAGACATAGGTGCACCACGGAAAAGTACCAAAAGTTCAAGGCTCAATCCACTCCGTCTCTTCCGCATGCAGATTTAAAAACAACTCAAGCGTTGCCAAAGCACGACGCCATGTTGAAACGCACCACTCGTCTTTCTTCTTCTCTGTTTCTTCACATTTTTTTCTGTTTCCATTCGCTTATTTTTGTGCACATGTTTGCAACCTCTGCCATTTCATTTGCAATACGATCACGCACATCGCGTTTTTCTTTATGTGATCGTTTCCTCTCTCTATCTCATCTATTTCTTATTGTTCTGGTATCGGATTGCCTATAGCGGTGTGATTACTCCACCGCATTACGTCAAAACACTCACACTACACACGCGAGCAAATAAAAAAAAGACGGAAATAAAGTACATCGACAAAAATTACTTTGAGGAACATTGATTAATTTACCTTACATGATTTAGTGACGTTGATGGAATACGCCAAATTGAACGGACGCGGGGCTCAACTCAGATGGTCTGCGCTCATATGCGTGCGTATGGTTGCCCTTCAGATAGGGGCGGAGAATCTTCGTAGTGCCCCCCCCCCCCCACTTTCTATTACGTCAATGTGTCAGACTAACCTTGTGCCCCCCCCCCCCTGCCTCTCTGAATCACAACGCTCGTCCTCCTTATTACGCCAATGTATAGGGCTGACTTTGCAACTGCTTCCCCTCCAAGGTGACAAGGAAAAGAAGGAAAAGCAGCCACCCTGCCTTCCCCTGATAATCATGATAACCACGATAATCATAATAAGTTATGTTAAGAGGCACAACAGCTCGAAGAATTGCTCGCGAATAGTATTACTCGAGCAACTTTGATGCTCGATTCTGTTGCCCTGGTTGTTGTTGTTGTTGTAGTTGTTGTTGTTGTTGTTGATGTTGTTGTTGTTGTTGTTGTTGTTGTTGTTGTTGTTGTTGTTGTTGTTGTTGTTGTTGTTGTTTATCCTCTCTTATGGCTTATACCCACAGTGGGGAATCGGCGAAGATTTTATTATATAAAATTTACACTGATCCTGCTTCGTTAGATTCGACAGAGTTCGCTTTACGGCGCCGTCATGATTCCTGCAGCCCGCTCTTCGCTGGTGCCAAACCACTCGCCCCGCATTGAAAGTTCCGTTTCGTCAACTCGTAACTTATTTCGCTCACGCGCTCTCCCCCTTCGGCACAGTGTTCCATAATTTTCCGCCTCTTGGCACTGAACCTGGAACAGGGCTTACCATGCGCAAAGATGAAAACGATAAAAACGACAAGTTTCGTTTGCTTGTTTTCGCAGAGGTGGCTGGCACCGCTGGCACATTGCCTAAGCCACCTTTTCTCTTCTTAGTCCGCTTCTTTCTTTCTTCCTTCCTTCCTTCCTTTTTTTACTTCTTTCCTTTTTTTCTTTTCCTTCTTTTTTTTTCTTTCTCTAGAGCGAGCTCTACATTCCCGGAGTAGATATTCATGGTGGAGGGCTCTGCCAACGAAGACGAAGTGAGACTCGAAAACCGAGCAAAAGTGGACTCCTCGCACAACCCGTATACGCGCTGAAAGACGCTTGCAAAAACACAACCAATCGAAAGTGTTTTTGTCCCTGCCAAGGATAACTACACAAGCACCCAGCATCACCCGCATACTTCCGAAGTCTTCGGGACGAGGCAGTTAAACTTAACGCACGGGCAGTGGAAAGTTTTCTTTTACAGAGCGTGTCTGGTCCGAAACATTGTTTTCACCTCATGGCTCTATAGCGGTCATACTCATCTTGCTCTACGATGTGCGTGCAACTGAAGAGACGTTCGTGATCACTCAGACAATGCCGCTGCGCGAATATAGTGTAACTCTATCCTCTGCACTAGTCCCGTCAATACAATGTCATCTCAGTGTTTTTTATACAGTATGCAGATCGTACTGATGTGCGATGTTAGTGCACGTCAAAAAACACCAGGTGGTCGAAATTTTCGGAGCCCTCCGCCACGGCGTCCTTCATAATCACACCGTCATTTTGGGATGTTAAACCCCACATATTAATGTTATTATATCGTACAGATTATCCGGTAGTATTGATAGTTGTTGGGTATTACATCTACAAACTACCATATTGTCGCAACGTGGAAAGAACAGGACACAAGGCTTCCTTTCGACGTTAACAGCAAGGCTCTATTGGCACACGAAAACAAAGCGCAAGAGCAGACGCGCAACGTCGTCTTCCTCGAAAAACGCCAGAGACTGCCGCTCGTGATGCTGGCTTCTTCATCCTTTTGTGCTTACGGCTAATAACAGTGACATTAGCCTCCGTCTTGCTTCGTCATCATGGCGGAAGGTTTTGTAGTCACTGGCAGCCCGCGGGTTCATTTGGACAAATAAGGTTTCATCCGAACCACGTGCACAACTTCTAGTGCATGTCTTTGACGTCTTGAACAATGTGGGCTGTCGGGAATCACCTCATAGTTAACATCACTACTAACTAACAATATGATTACGACCTACACCGTTGTGGAGGGCTTCGAAAACTTCGACTTCATGGTGTTCTTTAACGTCCATCTAAATCCACAGGTACGCGGTCTTCTAGCACTTCGCCTCCGTCTGAACGTGGCTACCACTGCAGAGATTCGAACCCGCTACCTCCAGGTCAAAAGTCGAGCACCGCAACCAGCATACCACCACGGCGGCTGATTAGCCACCCGCCGCAATGGCTCCGTAACCATGACAGTGTGCCGCAGATACTGACATCGCGGGTTCGATCCCTGTCACTGTCGTCTCATTCCGATGAAAGAATATTCCTATCGTTCATTGTTTGACATACCGCTAAACAGAGGGGGAAAAAAGAAGCAAGTGGCCCAAATTATACCGAGTTCTCCCCAATGGAGCCACCCTCCTCCACCATAGCCGTAGTCATGTGGGTAGATTCGGGTCGTTGAACCTCGATACTGTGAAACTAATTCAGAGCTCAACTTTACCTGCGGAAATCAGTGGCGCTGCCACAGAAATGCATTCACAATCTGGAGCTCAATACACGAAGTCGTCCCTTCATATGTTTGCCATCGCCTGCCCAACAGTAGGTTCAGCACCACAAGTGGCTAGCATCTGCTGCTATGAGAACTTCATGCGTGAGAACATTTTGAGTATGTCTTAGTGCTTGAACGTAGGCATTCTGATTTACTTCAACTGGTTACGCGCAGCGCAGTTAGTAGCAACATCTTCTTAACGTTTCTAAACAAATGTTGTCGAGAATGTTGATATCCCCATAAGAGCACTATTGAAAATTTTCGCTGTCACACAGTCTCCTACTTGATCGATGCGGTTTGATTGAAATATGGTGTTTAACATCCCAAAACCACCATATGATTATGAGAGACACCGTAGTTGAGGGCTCCAGCAATTTCGACCACCCGGGTTCTTTAACGTGCACCCAAATCTGAGCACACAGGCCTACATCATTTTCGCCTCCATCGAAAAAGCAGCTGCCACAGCCGGGATTCAATCCCGCTGTACGTTCCTTGTATTGTAATATATGTCCTCAAGTGTCACCCTTACATGCAATCTGTGGTCAACGAAAAACTGAAAAATTCGTTTCCGTCGCGGTCAATCAAAAACGAATGACACCTTATGTTGCAAGATGGCAAGTTGGGCCAGTTGGATTACGTTCATAAATGAAAATTTTGTTGAAGTGCACCAAAAACAGACGGAAAGAAGAAGATCTCCTTGTCAACCTCTTCTGTCTGTCCGTCTGTTTTTTTTTTGTGCGCTTCAACAAAATTTTCAATCATGACCATAGTTGTTCTTTCGGCCGCGAAATAGAACGCGCTCGCAGATGACACGTCTGGTGTCCTCGAGCAGCGTGACAACGTGCGGTGATTCCCCTCCAAGCGATTTCCACCTCTTGCGGCCAGGCACACTTCCGTGCAACGTGACGAGGGCTGAGCATGAATGCGTGCGTCCACAATGCTAAACCGCACGGCTTGCCATCTGCCAGCCAGCGTCTGCGAGCGTGCACGTAATATTACATGCACGAACGCAGCTGAACACGGCGCGACGCCTGCGGCTGGCGCTTCCCCACTGCTCACGTGACGGGTTTTCTTCCACGGGGTTGTAGAGCCCCCATTTTGTTCGGGTTCGCACTCGCGTCTCCTCTTTCGGCCGCTACGGTTCGGGATGAACAAACGACGAGCCATTTGTCTTCAACCGACACCTTGCAACACTGTTGTGCACGGTTTGGAGCGTTATTTTGGGGCAGCCTTGAAAGTGCGACGAATGACGTGGTGTTTTTCTCTAAGCTCTGATGAGTTCAGGGGTTTTCGTCTGCTCTCACAAACTGACCAGTGCGAAAGCAACAGACAACCACGGTGGCTCTGCGTTTTTGAAACACAACGTTCATTCATTCATTCATTCATTCAACGACGAAACACGGGTTCGAATATTTGTTGAATGAAAGCAAATACTTTTTACTTGTACTGACCAGGAAACTGATAAGTGTGTGAGTGCAACTTTAAAACAACTTAATTCATTCTTCGTGTAATTGCTGAACCAAAAATCATCATCATCATCCTTTGGCGTGGCAGCGACCATCGGTAAAGCACCACTGATCAATATTTTCGCCGTTTCAATATTCTCTATAGAGACTGGCTTGGATTGCTTCAATGATTAGAGGGAGTATAAGGGATGTTAAGGGAGGGAGATTCGTTGTGGGAAGGAGAAAACTTACACGCCAAAGCCACGGCATCACTATGAGCTATGCCGTAGGGGTCGGGTTCCGATTAATTTGCTATATACTTCCATCGTAATCTGCGTACAAGAACTTTTCTTGTATTTATGTAAGTGTGGCTGCTGCAGCCTGGAGTTGAACTCGCGACCTACCTTATCAGAGTAATGCTAGAAACGCTAAACCACCACGTAGGATTCATGTATTTTATTTTTTTTGTGCACAGATAATTGTTCACAAATGCTCGTTGGCTGCGGGGTAAAATGTTCATGTGCTTGAGATGGACAATTTTTCTTTTTTTTCAGCCAACAATTCACGACGTATCTCCTTGTTCAGCCATTTACCCCGTGTAGGTTTATATAATGGCCGTAAACACTTCGAAATCATCCCATCTGCTCTTTCTTTATTTGTTTGTACCTGAAAAAAGAAGAAGGAAGAAATGGAAAGGTAGGCTATGTTAGAGGCGGCTATTCCATCAACAAGGCAATATATTATTCAAAAAACATGCACGAAAAGGAAATGCTGCAACGAATAAAAAAATCGAAACACAATCAGAAGCACTGTGTACGTAAAGAATATGTAGCCTATAAAGAATGACTATAGTCCATGGGCACATTGATTACGTACAGGTGTGGTGACACCACAGATAGAGCCGATTTCTCAAAAATCAATTTTTGAATGCCGGAATGATCGAGCTTCACGGCGGAACGTGACGAAGACACTGTTGAAGTTTCTGCTAGTGACCCACCTCGTCGAACGATTATGGTATTGCAGTGTGCGTCTCTGCTACCCTTCCTCCCAGCCTATCTCATTTTTCTCGTCCTTGCTTTTCTGTCTCCCCTTCCTCGGTGCAGGGTAGCGAACCAGATACTTGCTTTTCAGTTAAGCTCCTTGCCTTTCCGCATATCATTTATCTATGTCTCTCTCTCTCTCGGTCTAGAAATGCCGGTGTTATGAGATTTTTATTAATATCTCAATAAAAATAGCAATAATGACAACCAATAAGAGTTTATTAAGCTTGTGTCTAGAGAGGCTGAAGGCTGAATTATGTTTTCTTATGTTAGGGACTTTCCGCCAGCATGCATCAGTGAATTTGGTGCTCGGTTGCGCCCCGTAGGTCGAGAGTTTGATTCCGGTCAAGGCATTTCAGTGGAGGCTAAATGGTAGAGGCCCGTGTACTTTGATTTATAGGTGCACGTTAAAAAACTCCAGATGACCGAAATTTCCGGAGCCCTCCAACGACAACTTTCGTAATGGTATCGTGGGTTTGGGATGTAAAAACCTGAAAGACGATTATATTACTACTTTAATATTGACTGGGAAAGCTTACTTTACTAGTCACTGTTTAACTCGCCCTGTACTTCACCTACATAACCCGATGAGTGCAGTGCTTTGGCCGTATAATTACCTGCTTTCGTATGACAATAATAAGGAGAAAGGAATGACAGGACAAACGACGGGCGTTGTCACGGAATGAAACAGGGTCACCGATAAGTCCATTTCCACTGCCGCGACTCTGTTACCGGAAACGTCCGTTCACCATTCAAAACGCATGCTCTTGATTTCTTTCCTCGTGTTTTCCGTGCCCTACATACACGGCTGCTGTGCTCGCCCCATATGTTCGCCGCCTTCTTTCCTCGAACGAAGCAAAGCTGCGGCGCATTGTGCCTTCCTGGCTGGCTTCCCCGCAGGGCGCGTGTTCGGTTTTCTTCCGCGCAATTTCTCACAGCTCTCGCTGCCCCTGTGATACGGTGCGGCATTGTGGCATACAGAGAGCTAGCATTTACAAGGAACTTATAACACTCTACACTACATACCATTTAACCCTTCCCGGTTCAAATTAATTGTGTTTTCACTGGAGGGAACTGGTGTTTACAGTTTGAGAGGCGCATAATAATGGTCTATAGTCCGAATACATGAAAACAATGTTTCCTCCATTTTATTTACCAAATTTAACTAGGGACTGAACAAATTAACCAGTATTGCTACCAGAATTGTTACATATATTACATAAATATATCCCATAGTGCAGACTAGTTCCCAGCAGACAAAGCTATAATTTTGTACAAAAGCTAGAAGGACTGCTTCACCACTCCAGAGTGAAAGAACAAGCTCCGTGCGCAACATCCATGCATCATTCTCTGACCTCCTCGGTGGTTTTGCAGTTACGGAAATCTGCTGGCAACTCGAAGGTCGCGGGTTCGATCCCGGCAGCAGTGGTCGCATTTCGACGGAGGCGATATGCCAGAGGCCGTCGTGTACCATGCTATGTAAGCGCACGCCCGTTAACGAGCACCAGGGGGTCGACATTTCCGAAGCACTCAACTACGGCATTTCTCATAATCATATTGTGGGTTTGGGACGTCAAACCCCACGTATCATTACTATAAAATTATTACTTCAAATAACTTCAATAGAATAGAATAGTGCCGAGTAGACAAAACTGCAATTTTCGATAAGGCTCCAATAAATGCTCCACTGCTGCAGGATGAAGTAACAATCTCAGTGTGCAAGATTATCCAACGTTCTGTTTCCACGTGAGGCCCCCCCAAAAAAAGCGCCTTGAGCAACAAGGGTTGTGTTACAAAAGTCATCTAACAGTTCGAATACAAAGGCATGTCCTTAAAAATCAGCGCGAACAGCGCGAACAGGATGGACCCCAAGACTACAAGGGCACAGTACGAACGCTCGTCGTCTTGTGTCTCCGTTCTGTCAGTGTTGATTTTTACAAAAATGCGTCCTTTCCTACTCGCCCACATATCTACCTTACTGGATACGAAGGCACTCGAATATACACACGTGCCTTTTTGTCTGATCCGGCTTAGTCATTGGTGTAGTCATCCCGCAGGTCACGTGTCACGAGGACAGCGAAAATGAATAAACGAGTCACCCACATCCGTTGACCTGCATGGCCGCATCGACGAACGAGCATTCAGTATTGCGTTCGCTTTTGTTTTGCAACGAATCATTATTCCAACATTCAGCGCGAAACAAAGAGCATCGGCAAGCGAAAATGTTTAGCCGTCGCCAGAAGATGGTGATAACTATTCCAACTAATTTTATAATTAAAATAATTTCTGCAAAGTACCGTAAGGAGGTGGAATGATTAAGAAATAAATAATGAAAAGCACCCATTCGTAGCACAAAGAATCAGAGAAATTCACACGTATTTCTCAGAAAGGCACCTTTTTTAGTTGCTGCAGATGAATCAGACCTGGTCCGGGGATCAAACCAGAACAAACGCGTTTCCGGGGTGGTTTCTCAGAAAGCCATCTCGAAAAGAGAGCTTTCTTTCTGAAAAACACGTACAGGTTTCCTTATAATTTCGCGCTACAAATGGGTGGCTGTGTATCTTAATCACAAGTTTCTCAATCATAAGTCTAAAGAACAGAAAGGCTGTGGAGGGCAAGTAATAGAGTGACTATATAATTGAAAGCACCGCAAAGTTTATACAGGGGTAAGGTGCACACGGAGCTAGCGTTGACTGCCGATTGTTCGGTATATTTGGGAACAAGCAGTTGTATACATCAAAATGGAACACAAGGGGGAGGCAAGATTATCAAATCTTCCGGTGGTTCATGCGTCCAGTGGCGCAATATTTTTTTAGTAAACGGGATTAGCTACGAAGATAGCAACAGTCCTTATCTGTTAGATTAATTGAGGGAACAAACTATTCGTCTGCAGATTGGTCTTCTTTCGTGCGCATAACGCGGGTCTCTTCAAAACTTGGTCGGCTTTCTCACTTTGGGCAGTGGATTGCCGACTTGCTGCCGCTTGTTGCTTTCAGGTTCTTGGCGGGTTCTCTCACATGGTCGCTCCGGCAACGGGCCGTCTCCCCAGTATAGGAACCCTTGCACGTTGTAGGAATCTCATACAGTACTTCACACCTGCGCATGATAGTTCGTCTAGTATTTCTGCACATAACGTTTTCTGGCTTCTCGCGAACCTTTATTCAAAGTGAACTGTGCGTGTGCGTGTGTGTGTGTGTGTGTGTGTGTGTGTGTGTGTGTGTGTGTGCGTGTGCGTGTGCGTGTGCTGTGCGCGTGCGTGTGCGTGTGTGTGTGTGTGTGTGTGTGTGTGTGTGTGTGTGTGTGTGTGTGTGTGCGTGTGCGTGTGCTGTGCGCGTGCGTGTGCGTGTGTGTGTGTGTGTGTGTGTGTGTGTGTGTGTGTGTGTGTGTGTGTGTGTGTGTGTGTGCGCTGATTTCTACGATTATGCTAAAGGTACTAACGTCAGCGGAATCTATAGTCGCACATTATGACCACCACCGCGTCGTCTGTGAGATTACGCCTTGATATTTTGCAGAGACGGGCTTTCAGCGGCGGGGTGCGCACCACAAAGGGAATAAAAGGTAGCGCACTCAGACTAAGAGTGAGGCAATGCCAAAGCTGGCACCGGCATTACAATTTGGACCACTCTGAGTTGTTTGCACCAACCGGGGTCGCGTGTTTTGACATGAACAATTAGGTCATCGAAACTATTTCCCTGGGGTCACGGAAGAGTGGAAGGGCTTGCCCTGTCTCCCGTTCTCCCAGTCTGATATCCCACGCGAGTACCATTGACCGCTAGGACTCGGCTGCCGCAACCAGTTCAACATATACCATCTTCGACAGTGTTGTGCGGTCGGCTGGCGTTCCGGTAGGTGTTGTCGTATGTGACATGAGCAAGGAGGGCCCACCGTGAAGTGTTATATGAGGACGATGGCGAATGTGAGCGACGTGGACGCTGACGCTCGGCGCTCGAGCTCTGGGCACGGGCTCGCTGACCCCTGAGAAAATGGCTGATTCAGTCGCTCGTCGTTGAACTCTTTTTTTTTTCCCCGATGTAAGAAAGTAAGTTTGAGAAGAGCCATCAAACCTTTTTTTTTTCATTTTCCCATATCCCGAACATCTGTCTTCCCCAACACACAGACGCATCTTTCAATAATTGCGACGAAGCGCACCGAACATGTGGGCAGTAGAAGTATCCAGAAAGTGCTTGCTTCTGCTGTCCATGTCTTTGATGCGCTTCAGCCTGATTTTCAGAAAAAGAACGTATACCAATTAGTCTAACTCGTCATCTTGCTGCGTTTACACTCAGTCATTCTCCAGGTACGACGTTGCCCCTCTCCACAGCAACTGGTGGTGGCCGTGCGATGAAGCTAACCTTTCGTCCCAACAACAGGAAGAACGTTTTTTTTTTTTTTTCCTTGTTGTGCATATCGAATCGGAAGCTTCCCATTGTGTCGCGGCGCCTTTGTGCGAAACCGCTGCGTGCAAAGATTTGCGAGTTCGAAAACCGAACTGGAATGTCACTGCCACTTCGACAATGTATCGCAGCAGCTGTGCAGGAACTTTACCTTAACCGAGCCGCTCTTACATTGGAGGACTGACTTTGCTCGGCTGTACGAAGAAATTCGTTCGATTGTCTCTTCCACTCGGCCAGCAACGCAATACTTCAGAATATATGAATGCGAAATACCGGGGAGCGTCATTAATTTGCGTAATATTGTACAGCACCTGCGACATTTGAAAGAATGATGGACACGGTTTATATTCTAATCGTATGCATATTTCGTTCGCATGTGTTCCTGATATTCTATTCCACAATCTCGAGCGTTCATCTGTGCAGCATAGAACTTTGCGGTGGCTTAATAACGGCGAAACTTACGACCCCCAGGCAGCCCGTCTCCGCTGTCGGCGTTGGTGTTGCCGTCCTGTCCTGCTCACACTAATGCCAGAACCACCACTCCTCTGTCGCTTAGTGTGAACAATATCATTTGAAACACTTTTTGGTATTACATGCCAAGTTTATCATTTGATTATTAGCTCGGCGCATTGGTGCACACCAGATTAATGGCCGACTGTCTATGTTCCGTAAATGTACACACATATAAAGCAATGCTGTGGTGGCGGCACTTCTTCAGTAGCATACTTCGGCCGTCATGATAGAGCTCGATCCCGCAACCTTCAGAACAGCGCCCCCCCCCCAAGCATTAGTCGCCGCTTAAAGCGCCTCATTTGTTTTTCTAAATGAGCCTACAATAGTTACCATATGTGATAGATATATAGAGTCTTCACCGTCCAGCTATTCGTAATTTCAATGAAAGCATGATACTAAATACGAAATATTCTTTGGCACAGAAAATTTAGACGCGGAGACGGAAGCACTTCTTCAGAGCAATTAGCGGTCATCAAGTTTTAGCCGTTAATTTTTCAACAGTTGCAATTTCAGGGAGCATGTCCGCACTGGGGTTTGATTCTCTCCCTATGGGCCATTTTTTTTAATATTCAAGGCAATCTTGTTTTAAATACGACTCCACCTTCACTGATTCTCCCGAAGCGCTTCTGTTCTGACACATTCTTCGTGCCATTTGACACTGAAGCCCGCGGGTCTTGACAAAATGGCAAGCTTCTTTGATGTACTTAGCATATAATTCCTTCAACATATGGCTCGCAAGTTGAACGAGGCTGACAATAGCTGCGCTGTTGCTACAGGCGAGACATGAAAAACAACAGTATAAAAAAGGAAATGGCTCTCCGTCACCTTAATCACCGGCTTTGTGAAACAGTAACTCATCCCTCAAGGCCACTGTTATACTGAGATGAGGCATTGTGTTGTTTTTTTTTATTTGAAAGCGAATGAATGTCTCAGATGCCTCATCAAATGCGAAAATTGTCCGGCGTCCCCCCCGTTGGCGGCGTCAATACAAGGGATACAAATAACTATCGTCAGGTGATGACGTCACCATATAACGTCGTCAGGACGCCACAAATCTGCACATTTTGAGACGTCGCAACGACGTGAACAGTGGACCGATCACGGAGGCAATATATATATACTCTAGGCTGGAAGTCATTACTGTACTCAGGCTCAACGACATGTCGCTCCATGTAGGGTATCTGTGACGCACGATGCATTTGAGAATGGCGTATCCCAGAAACGTCAATTTCTTCGTCTTCGTGGCGCGGATGAAATTTCTGTAGCCTATTTTTACACAGTACATGTGATAGCACTGAAGAATGGCCTCCAGTGAGGTTGTAATCGATTTTTATGCCTAATCTGCGCACTGAATTGCCGTGAATTGCTGCGTGTACTAATTATTGATGCCTAATTTCAAATAAAGAAATACATTTTTCACAATAATTTTTAATGGGGTGGCACGCTGGGCTCATTCCCTCCTCCTCTAAATTATATTTCTCCGTGGAAAAAGAGAAAAGAGCAAAAAATGATTATTTCAAAGAGATGCCCCCTTCCCTCCGTTCACCGAAAAAAAAAGTCTGCCTACGTCCTTGCTGAGGAGGATTCATATACTATATCCGAGACTTCTTCTGTCGGCCGGGCTACCTTTTTTTCACTGAGGCAACCATACGTGCGCGTTTATTTAATAATTATTATTTTTGTCACGTGCCTTTTTATTTATTTCTTTTGGAACATGTGCTAAAACAAATAGAAATTCACAGAACTCCATGAAAAGCTGGAAAGGGCCTTAGTAGAAGGAAGTCCTCCCAGAATATGGAAACGGCGTCGTGGTTTCTCTCAAGCTTCGAGATTGAATTCTGAAGTCAGGCCACAGCACTCGCTGGGTTTCGCATGTCATATTTGACAGGAGAGATGCAGAAATCGAGCTGTCACAGACAGGCTGCTTTTCTGCAAAGCTGTGGTTTTGGGTCATCGCTGTAGGGTTACAAACTTGAATGAAAAACAGAAAGCTTTCTCTATTTCGAAAAGAAAATAAAGCTTCAAGCTATTTCGGTCTTTTGTAAACACCCAAATACGTTCTTCACAAGAAACATAAAATCGATATCCCCACTTAGACTACGAGGTAGGCATTTAGGAGCCCGCAGAAAGTTTTAGAGAGGCTTCGCGGGTGCTTGCACACGATAGGACGCTGAAGCAAGTTTTTAGAAAATGTACGTATGTGCACTGTAGGCCACGATGAACGAATTGATATTTTTTTTAAAATGGTTGATTCACGTCATCAGGATATCTTGTAACATTCGAGTCAAGCTCATATCCAATTAAGGAAATGTATACTTGTGTTGGATGTTACGAATACTTGTGTTGGAGAAATACAAATACATGGATTTGCGCAGTGTCTATCGCCAAACATGCGACAGATAAACTCCCCCTTTTGAAGTGACCGAGCAGTGAAGTGTCTTCGCATCTATAGTATTTTATGCGATGCTTCGATACGCTCCATACAGTGCCTCTTCATGGTCATCTTTATGTAACAGGCTTCGCAATAATTGTTTGAGCGACGTCCTTCAGCTCAGCCGTAAGGGGAAGTGAAAGAGCAATCAACAGTTAATTATTTTTTATTCAGAATTTATGTTTGTTGGCTATATATGGTGTAAGTATGATGTAAGCTATATGTGGCCTGCCAGTCGACACGCATACGCTTCAAATTACTCGTAACAGGGAAAGTTTCACTTCTCCCTAAATAGTAATTGGACTGTGCCATCTTTTTAAATGATTTTTCCATGTCGCTGGGTAAATATCAGCATTTATTCTTTATTCGTATGCCTGACGAGAGGCACTGACTCTCATGCCCACCCGTTGCGTAATCGAGAGTTCGACAGAAACCCGAAATGGTCGGGATGAAACGTGACGTCAGAAAGAGCGTACATCGATCCAATAAAATTTTTGAATAAACGATGGTGGTCGTGATGTTGCAGCCTGGCCGACGTGGCTGGCAATCGTTCCGCCTGAGCACCTCCTGATTTATAGGAGACTGTCGCCACTTGTTGACCGACGCTTTGGCTTACCCATGGAAGTTTCGATCACGATATTGGGAACAGGGCTTCTGTGTGAAAACTGGGACGTCGTTTTTTTTTTTATTTCATTTGGCCAAGCCTCACCGCCACGTCGTGTGCCTTCTAGACTGACTCTTGATCAGGGAATAAAAAGTGTCTTGCGAGGTCTCTAGATCCGCGTGCTGCTGTAAAGACTGGAACATGAGCTTAAAACCACTATATCCGCCGAATTTGGGACACGAAGGGGGGCGTCCCTGCGTAGGAGCGGCCCACGGTCCTCCCTTAATGAAAGTTGGAAGATGACTTCTTTAGAACATCAATAAAGTTTAGTACCTACCTACACACTTACCTACTTACCTACCATGTAGGCGAAATTTTTGAGGATCGCGTGCTTGGATTAAGGTGTGCGTTAAACAACCCTCAGGTGGTGGAAATATTTGGAGGCTTCCACTACGGCGTCTCACATAACAGTATTGTGAAATACGTCGTAAGCAGAACAGCCGACACGTGCTTACGAACTCACACAGACGTTTATCAGCGCCCGCATATGAGCCCAGAACGTGAAGACGGCTTTTTCGTTCCTGGTAGGACGAGATCAAGCACTCGCTGGTACAAAGCTCATATCCTCACAGGCTGGACCTACATAATTCAACAAATGCCGCGTTTCCTTTTAATTTATTTGTTTATTTATTTATTTATTTAAAAATTTTGTAAATGTATGCTATGTTTGTGCAGGCTATACCATATTCATGGTAGGAATATTCAAAATCAAGGTGTTGGGACGTAGAGCTCGAACAAGTAATATTACTAATACAATATACTCCCCAGTAAATGGACCCTTATTTGAGCGTCTAAGGCAGTCTTCATCTCTGTCCTTGAGATAGAGCGCAACTTTTCACCTGCTGGCCTCGAAAATGAGGCGCTCTCCGGCAGCAAAGCAAACAAACAGGACGGCTGGAAGGGGTGGGCATCTTCTGGCTCCGACCAATCATTTTAGGCCCATTCCTGTCTGGCGCTGCCTTTTCGAGCCTCGAGAGAAAGAGAAAGCGTGAAGCTAGGCAGCACGGGCGATGCTGGGAAGAAGAAAAGCGAACTGTGGCGTGAGAGGCTGCAAGTAGATGCAAGAAAAAAAAAAAAAAACAAGTCAACGGAACGGGCCCTCGTCCAGAAAACGAGTTCTCCTGTGCGCTTCTTAGTCGACTGCTGCTGGCCGCTTTCCTCCAGCAACCGTGGCGGCCGGTCTTCTTGGCCTTGAAAAAAAAAAACTTTGTGCGTTGGTTTGCGTCGCGTTGGTCGCTGTTTTTTTTTGTTTTTTTTTTGCAAGAGCGCCGCCTCGCACACCGCTCTATGTAGGCGTGAGTGAATGCGTAGAGAAATGCATTCTCGACTCTTGGCGCAATCGAGAGGTGTTCCCCCGTTCGAAATTCCTTTCTCCTCGAACCATCACGCCAACGGTGACTGACTCCGACGTCAGCAGCCGCGCAGCAGATCTCATCCGCCCGATCCGGCTCTGCTTTATGAACACAACTGGGCATGGACAGCTGGCGATTCGAAGCACAGATGTTTCGCCATTGTGTTGGAGTTTGCTGAAATGGCGCGGTGCTAAAACGTGGCAGCCGAGTTCCGTGAATTGCGATGAAGAGACGCTTTGCGTTGATAGCTATATTGCACGGACTTTTGTATCCATCACGAGTTCTCGAAACTTCTCAGATATCTGTCTTTCGCGTGGCATTGATACTCATACTGTCCATGTCTGCTTGTTTCATATTCGACTTGCTGGCGGCACAGTCTATTCAGTTCAATCTTGTGACCCAGTAGCAGTTGCAATATCAATTCTCCCTGTTCGCTAGGTCTACATGTACCGCATTGTACTTGGAGAACACTTGCAAAGTCATGAACGGCTCTGCGCATAAGGCACCGTTTGGCTTTCAGGTATATATAAGTACAAACGTCATTCAAGTTATCTAGAAGCTGAAATCACTTATGTTTAACGCTTCATCGATGCTGCAGAAATGGTCAGCCCATTCACGTTAACAACGAAAGAGTGACGGTTCGTTAATGACGCTTTGGCCTTTATACAAACGGCTGGAATTTTCCATCTGCCCAATTGTTCATTCCGGAAGCCAGATGTTGTACTCCGAGAAAGAATTCTTCAGAACAGCTAGGTCTTTTATTTCTGCCCTCTTCTTTGTACTCGTTGTAACCTTACATATTGATGCGTGCTGGAAGCAGGCACTGTCGTTATACCTCATGCTCTGTGGCTGGAGCTGTCTCCATGGCGACGACCGGTAAAAGACGACGCCGGGTAAGCAGCGCTTAATTTGCACCGTTCAAAGCTTGCAGCCTCGCTTTTATCTTCAAACAATAATGCCACGCTGCTTTGATTTTGTTGCGTACTCCGTGGCGCAGGCCCCCTGCCCAAACTTACGTTAGTGTGTCATCCCGAAGATTATCTCTTGGCTGGAATACATGTTATTTTCGATGGTGGTGGTGGTCGTGTTGCAACAAGCGTGGTTAGCCTGGTGTAAATGGCGGTCAATCGTTACTCCTGAACATCTCCTGAATATTAGGGGTCCCTCAGCAAATGTCACTTCGCTCGGGGTCTCGCCGGAAGGTCATGGAAATCCGTTGCAAACAATACATTTTCAAATGTTCCGTGCTTGTGACAACTTTTTTGCGAGGTGCGTACCATCACTGCTCTTTCTCTCTCAAACCATGGGCACAGCCAGATGAAATGTTCGATGTCGCCGATGTCACCACAAAAGGCACAAAACGGGGAAGCACCTCGCCCAGACTTGAAGGACAAAGCCGACGTGTATGCGGAGTTAGTCCTCGTTCGGTAAAGAAGCGTCGCTGGTTCTCTAGAAAGCCCGTGTATTACACATGGCTGATTTTGGATACACTCCAACAACCTGTCGTTAATCATGGATTCGCAATGGTTAAAATTATACCACCGTTAAAAACATCGCCGTATGCGCTCGCGTCATCACTGTCACGGCCGCTGGATAAAAACAAGGTTGTTTTTTATCCCGTGGCCATGTCACTGTATACATACATGCGCACAACATTAATTTGCAACCGTGTTACGAATGCCTGCTCATCTCGCGTGTTTAGATTCATGTGCTTAGATTTGGGTGCACATTTAAGAGCTCCCGATGGCCGAAACTTTATTTATTTGTCCCCCCCCCCCCCCTTAATACACGGGTGCCTCATATATCTGCTTTTTCAGGCTATTGCAACTTCCCCGAAAAGAGACTATTGCAATAGCCTGAAAATACCCATAGAAAAAAGTGTGACAAGCTGTCAGACAAGATTGGTATTTGTGGCTACTTTTCACCGTATTGGCTACTTTTCTACCCATTTGGCAACGAAAATTTCCCGTTGGCACCGTGGATATTTTTTTGCTACATTTAGCCTTCTGGGAACGGTTTTATTTGTTCATCAACAGTAGAGACTCTGCTAATACTACCACTCCGGTTTTATTTAGCTACAATTTTGGCGATAACAATAAATAACATGGCTACTTTGGCTACTTTTGGCTTGAGTTTTGGCGCCCTTTTAGGTTCAGCCAACGGCGACCCTGCGAATTCGTGCCCTCTGGTCAGCCTTCTGTACGGGACATGCGTAATGCTGGGATGGAAAGAAACGCGAACAAGCGGCATCTACATCCTCTGCTGTTCCTCGTTTTTTTTTTTTTTTTCAAGCGGCTGTATCATGGTTGTATGGCGATAAGAAGAGTCATCCATGACAGTCAGGAACCATCTAGCCTCTTCATTATTGTCAAGGCACGTTGCCGGGCTAGTTGGTTGAGATTCATCATTTTCACTGGTATAGCGCACCACGACAAGGACACACGCAAAGGAGAGATGCACACACACACAGCGCTGTGTGTGTGTGCATCTCTCCTTTGTGTGTGTCCTTGTCGTGGTGCGCTATACCAGTGAAAATGATGAATCATTATTGTCACCAAAGTTGGAGCGTATAGTGATAACAGCGCGGCATGCTGTTCGCGTCTCTTTCCGTTTCCACTGCACATACTATTTCTTATTGACCCAAATAAATAAATCCTCTCTTCATATCAAGGTAGTGGGGCTTAACACCCCGTCAATAATTTCATTTTTTATTTATTTTTGCCAAATATGTGAAGGTAGGCTACGTTAGAGGCGGCTATACAAACATCATGACACTAATGTACAATAAACACATACAAAATTTCATTATTATTATTATTATTATTATTATTATTATTATTATTATTATTATTATTATTATTATTATTATTATTATTATTATTATTATTATTATTATTATTATTATTATTATGTTCTTGTTGTTGTTGTTGTTGTTGTTTTACCGTTGCCTGCTTTCGAATGCGCCGTATATGACAACTATTCTATTATCTGTGGCCCTGAATGCCATTCCTTTTTTTTGTCTATAGTCTCAAGTTAGTGCTGCACTTCGTACCGACTGAATAGTCTTGTACTTATACTACTTATTGCTACTCGTGAAGCATTCCGGTATTGAGGGAGGAGGGTGCACTCGCAAGGTGTAAGTTCCCGTTTGTCTCCTCCCTTCCATACTCCTGCGAGAGGGGGTAGCATACTAGAAACCTACACCTCTGCATCTGCTGAAACTTGAGTCCAGAAGCGACTCATCCCATGGTAACGTGCAGAGATTTCAGGGGCGCTGGAATTCAGAGAAATGCTAGCATGATTGAACTAGTCAACAGTCGTAATAAGCAAGACATGCATAGAGTAATTAAGAGAGGAAAAAAAGGGCACAGAAGAGATTGATGAAGCCTGATTCGCAACGAGGCGTAGGTAAATGTGCCGTACATAAATAGAGAGCCCTATTAAGGATATATAAATGCTAGAAATAGATAATCAATGGGGAACTGCAGTACGTTCAAAAAATCACATTAGAGGAGACAGGGTCGGTGATTTGTCAGCGCTGCGTTTGAAAGGTGGATGGCAATAAAGATCATTATTATAATCCTCCTAGTCGCCATCATCGCCGTTGCTGCCGTTGTATGCTATCGCAAGTTGATAGTAACACAGCTGTGGCAGCGACCGTCTGAATACCTCAAAGTAGTCGAATGCGCCTTCATAAAAAGAGGAGGATACACTACGTCTTCCAAGTAACCGTGACGCAGTCACGCTTGTTAGGATGTTGATTCCCCAAAAACAGCACAGGAAGGCAAACAGTTAGATGGAGTGACGGAATTCAGAAGTTCGCAAGGATAAAATGGAATGAAGCTCGCACAGAATATGGTAAACCGGAGACCATTGGGACATGCCTTAGTCCTGCAGTCGACTAGTACAGGCTGAGAATGATGATGACGATTATGATGCTGATGATGATGATTACAAATAACGTTGAGCTCTTTAGACTCACAACCGTCGACTCTTCTAATCTCTGCTCCGCGAGAATCTGAAAAGACAACGCCGCCGTGAAATGTTCGCGCTGCCATGTGCTCCCGCGCAAGAACGAGGAAGAAGCGAGAGAAGAAAAAAAAAAGCACAAAAAAAGAAACGGCTTTGAGACACGCCTTCGCAGCTGCATCGCTCACGCCACGTGCTACGTTGAGTGTTTATTTATCTCTTTCTTGCTCTTGTTCTTCTTCGTTTACCGTACTTATTGCGGCGATGTCGGCGTTCGGCACGCGCATGGAAAAGCAGCCGGGGCTTTCGTCGGCGCTCCTTCCCCGCATGTTCGACGAGCAGCAGGTGTCGACCTGCATCGCTCTCTCTCTCTCTCTCTTTCTCTCTTTCCTTCTCTCGCTTTCTTAGCTGTTCCTTGTATTTGTGCAGCTCAGCGTCGTCGCCTGCTGCCTTGCTCGCTTGCCGGCAGCTCGCGTCGCGACTTGTCGCATGCAGCGAGCGACGCAGAAACTAAACACCAAGACGACGTCGAGCGCGCTCTCCTGAGACGGCGAGGCGGGGCGAGATGCGCAGGCGCCTTCCTGCTGCACGCAGACGACAACTCCGATGCGTCTGGCTGCAACGCAATCTTGGCTTGGCTGCGGGGTCGACGAGAAAGTCGCTGTTTTGTCGTGTTAGCGATATTAGCAGTATTGCTTGCTTCTGAGTACGCAGTCGAGATCTAGAGGATGGCGTCAAGTTGCGCGTTGGGACTAGCCTTAATCGGCATAGCATGTATTGTCCTTGAGGAACAGAACAAATAATACCAGAAAAATTACGTTCTCTCTTTTTTCCTTGTTATTATCCTCATACACGTTGTAGCGAAGGGCTCCGAAGATTAATGTTGACCACCCTTGGGCTTCTGGATTATTTTGTCCGAAGGAAGGGGGGCAGGGGGCAGGGCGGGGCAATACCCGTGTCCCATTGTGGTAGGTGAGTGGAACAGCACTGGTACGGCTTCTGGTAGGCGGTAAAGGGGGGGAGGGGTGGAATTAAGTACCTATTTTGCACACCCGTGCTGTGCAGAAGGCACAAGAGTACAATGCAAGGCGAAGAACCGACCAACTAGTCCCTCTAACGTGCACTTAAATCTAAGTACGAGTGTGCATAATTTTGCGTTTCACCCTAATCGAAACGCGTATGCTACTGAGCCAGGAGTCGAACTATCGCACTCTTGCTCAGTAGGGCGGCATTCTAATCGCTAAACTGTGGCTGCAGGTCAATATATAGTTTGGCAAATTAGCAGACATTAGTAGAGTAATTGACACGTATAGGACAAGTGTAACTGAAGATAGCCGAGAAAGGTGCCTTCGCCTTGCATTTTCATAAGCATCTGTTTATTTTGGATGTATGTAAGGCATTTGTTTGCAAATAAGGTCGATGTAAACACAAACAATGGCCTGACAAGGCGCCATGAGTGCTTTCCCTCCGGCCTATACAACAATCAACGTGTAAACAAAAAAAAAGGAGAGAGGGAAGGACATACATCATTCTGTGTGGAACAATGACCCTGTAAATATAAGGGCGTTTCGAACGTGTGCATTGTGCAATAAAACGTTTGTTCGAGTGAACTCAAGACCGTAACAAGCACTGTTATCGCAATAAAATGCGCAGGTTCAGGTGCGCAAATTACAAGTTTTAAGAAAATCACTTGATATTAGTAGGAACTATTGTTCCTGTATATGCTCCCTGTTAATGGTAGTCTGTACAGTAACTCTAGTAGAGACAACTCGCTTAATATGGATGTAATAATTTAGCCTGTTTTTGTGCGAATGTGGACGTCGGATGTTGGCGACAATAAATAAGTGCATTGTAACGCGGAAGAGTAAACAATCTGAAATGAGGAACTGTGGAAGCAAGGAGAGCGATGCACCGCAAGGAATGCCAGAACAATGCGTTTGTTGTCAACAAACACGCGATTTTTACTTGTCGACTGCATTGTGGCTTCGCAAGGATAGCGCACAAACATTTCAAGGGCCGAGAACGACATACTCAAGCATCAGCTTATTTAGGGTTAATTTCTCGAGATCATTTATAGATTGAAATAATTATATATGTGCATTCGCGGTAACTTGCACTATTCCATTCTGGAATGCGTTGCAGCATATTTCAACGAGCGCCCGAAATCAACGCAAACTGTGATTCAACCGACTGCAGTTGTCGGGAGCAACTTCCCGTCACGGCGCTTACACGTTCGACAGATTACATTCTTGAACGACGTCAAAATGACGCCATATTCGAAATGAAGGTAAGCATAGCGACGTCTTTATACAAGCAAGTTAGTGACTCATTCCTCGCAAACTAGCATTAAGCATCACTTCTAAGTGTAGCCGATTTTCACGATGAGCTTGAAGGTTAGCCAAACTATAGAGTTTTCGAACGGAGAGAACTAAATGTCAACAGAGCAGCAGCTGCCTGGAATAAGTGCGCATCAGCGTTTTTTTTTTTTTTTTTCGCGTCTCTTCAGCTGAAGGCCTATAGCGCTATGTAGCTCTCACTGCTGTCTGCAGAGAGTCACGCCAGCGCGTCGCTGAAAACGCCGGCTCAACACGCGCGCTGTGCCCACAAGTAGGCGACAGCTGCGGCTCGGTTGCGGCTCGTAAAGTCTTTCGGGGTTCGCTCACGCTGGCAAGCAAACCAACGACGAGCGCCGTTCCCGAAGCGAAGCCCGCTCTGCCGATGCTCGCAATGCGACGCCGTGGCGGCTTTCGTTCGGGACACCGAGCCCACCCTGGCGTCCCCAAAAATACACACCCGCGCGCTGCTCCGTGCAGACTGGGTCGCCGGGCCACGCGAGCGTTTTGCCGAATCTGCATGCGTGTCACAACACGAGCGACCCGTCAAGCCCACGCAACGCGTATACGGTAGTAAAATCGAGCAGAATTCGGAGGGCGCCTCCAGACAAACCGTCTGTACAGGGCATCTTCAACCGTCGTCTAATGCCGGGAGTTAACGTACATTGCGGTCCAGTGTTAAACGGAGCACTTTTCATATTGGTGCCCCCCTCCACCCCTATTTTAAGTGGATGTGGAGATGTTTGTGTACGGCACTATAATCTGTGAAAATGTGCCAGGCAAGTCAAGCACCAGTAGCCTTATGTAAATATAAGCCGCTATGCGTTTGCAAGAGAGCGAACTCCGGACATGCATGCCCTGCGCGCAAGTGTTCTCTTCAACAGTGGGTACATTGGCTCCAAATGGGGTCGTATACCAGGACTCTATACGGTAACCACATGTATATATATTGACTCCAGGCCAACCAGCGTTGCGCCGTCATTGCGCCTGGTCGTCATGTTGAGTGTCGAATTGTTAACCTACGAAAAATGGAGCTCGGCCCTTAAACGTTCAGACTATCAACAGCTTTGGGCGGTCCTGAGAGCCTGCGATGCCGCTATCCCCACGTGGGACCGTCCCCAGGTTGAGCGGTGGTACTTATCAGGATGCTTTAAATAAAGTTCTTGATATCGCACCGCACTAAAGCATAAGCTTCGCATAGCTAAAGCCACGAGACGAGACCGAGTTCTGCCTATGGATTCAATCATTCATTTTTATTTCCTTAGACCCCCGAGAGGGTATTACATAAGGGGTCGCGATTAACATGTCACGATGATCAATGTGAAGATAGGCACTTAGGCTTCACAATAGTTGAACTGCACTGATGTGGCGTTATGCTGACGCCGTCCTACAGATACGGCATAACGTTTTCAATATTAGAAAAAGCACATCTGGAGAAACGCTTGATTATATTTCAAGCCTATACCTTTGAACATATGTCCATTACCACGTTACAAACATCGTACGTGTTCCGACCTTGTATGACACCGATGCCCGATCATGGCATACGCTGGACACGTGCACATCGAGATTATAGTGGTGAATCTGCTCACTCAAAGGACAGCACCTCCCAGCGAAGAATGTTGCATCCGGCCCTTGGCTGCCGTTCGAAGCACTGCTATTAGAATGCGACGTGTACGCACTGGCTATTTGGGCAGCGAACTGAGTGGTGTCTTGCGTCAGTAAATGTGCGCATCGTTGTGAAAGCTCCAGCTGCACTTAGCGAACCAAAGACGTGCGGTGGAATGAATGTACGACTTGTTTACGTGCTTCAGGTTTACGTGCTATAGGTTCTCTGCTGCTGATCATAGAAGTCAATGTAGTTACAGGAATCGGCACCGACATGCACGGAGTCAGTGTATTAAAAACACGCATGTCCGGAGAGTTATTAGGACCAGATAAAGATAGAGAGAGAGAGAGAGAGAGAGAGAGAGAGAGAGAGAATAGACATCTTTAATTTGCAATTATTTAAGGTCATGTTCAAGTTAAAGAACAGAACCCGCCCAATATTAGTTTGCAGCCGGTAGCGATACTTTTTTTTTTTTGATAAACCACGCGTGCTTGTGACGCGCAAAACGTCGTCGGGAGTCCCGGTTGCATGGTGATTAGCGATAGCCCGATGCCTGCAAGTTAGCTGCTTCGATTGGCTGTAGTTATCTTTCAGAATGCACAGACCATGGTGTGCATGCGAAGTCTGGCACATTGCACGCTTGTTGTTCACTGAATGACGGTATTGCATCACATTAAATGCAATGAAGAGCAAGAGCACCAATAGGGTCAATTTGGCATTATATGAGAAACTGCACGTACTATGGTTAATTTGGTGTTGTGCCGGAGAGGAACAAAAGAACTTCGCCATCTGTGTACCGCATCGCAAAAAAAAAGCATATTTAGACAGCTTTTGTCCCGCAAAGTGAAAACAAATTTCTTTTAAGAAATAAAGTTCAAGGAGTGGCGTATAAACGTGAGCGGTGGTGAAAAAAAAAGTCTTTATTTTTTTAAACTCAAGAACTGGCCTCCGACTCTAAATGAGTGCGTGTACATAAGAAAATCCGGACCACAATTGATACTATAGGGAATCAGTGAAACAAGATGAGTATGGCGAACCACCTAGAAGGTGATCTGAATCGCTACTAGTGAAAACAATGCTGGAAGAAAAGAGACACGACCCCCGAATCTTATAATACGTACATGGTTTTACGGTATCTACTTAAAAGTGGGAAGTACATTACAACAGTTGGGTTACAGGTATATGCAAGAATAATAAGAGTTTCCTTGATAGAAAAGCAGCCTTTTATACAATCGAACGGGACTCCCTCTTTAGCCGCCCTCTGACTGGCGTAATACGTACAATCATTGTCGCGAGGCTCTAAGCTTCAGAAATTCCGTGTCTGTACTATAGCTACGCAAGGTTCTTTCGCAATGACGACTGCGGGTCTATCCTCAAGGATAGCACTGCCGTTTTTTTTTGTTCTTTTTGTGATTTCATTATGTTATTGCTCGAGTAACGCTGCAGATGAATTCATACATGTTTAAACGAAGTAAAAAAGTATATTCAAATCATTATGATGTTTCATTATTTCCTTTACTTTCCATTTCTTGTCACCTTTCGTCTTTTACATGTTGTTTTGTTTGATTTTCCACGCTCTACAAGAATAAAGGAAAATTCGTATGCTCCCGAGCTCCTTCACGTCTTCACAAAGAAGCTCGTAGGACGGGCGCGTCACAAAAAAAGAAAGAAAAACTCGGTTAGCAAATCATAATTTGGAGAAAACGAACAGTGCCTTAGCCGCGAACAAGCTTCTTCTACATTTGTTTTTTTTCTTTATCCTCCTTCTTTCGTCGTTTGTTTCTGGTTGTCCTTGAAAAAGACTGCGTTTCCTCATGCAAGAAACGAAAGCAATCACATCGCGTTCGTTTAGTCCTTCTCGCTGAGCTGCATTCAGAACAAGACAAGAAAAAAAAAACGAAAAAAAATCGCAAGGAGGTAAATGGGGAATGGATGTTGAGATACAGCGACGTGAACAGACACTCCTTGGCAGCGATCCCAGCACATCGAGCCTGATTGCGGTAACCGTGCTTGAAGAGGCGCTGTCAGAGGGAAGGCAGCATGTTTTCGACCCTTTGCGAGTAGCTGCGCCGACGAGACTTAACAAAACCAGCTGTCACTACAGCGAGGAGCAGGCGACTGCATAGGTTGTGCAGGGGGCTTTGCACGAACGGGAACAGATCCGTTGTTTCTCTTACAGCCTCTACATAAAAAAAAAGCTGCATATGTATTTGGCTGGCGATTTCTGGCTATCCTGTTCCCCATCTGTTCATTGCAATTAGTTTTCGAATTTCTTATTCTATTCGTTCTTGCTTTCCTCGTTTTAGTGTTTTTCTTCAACACTGCAATAATAATAATAATAATAATAATAATAATAATAATAATAATAATAATAATAATAATAATAATAATAATGGCTTTTACCATAACAAAACCACAATATGATTACGATGGGTGCCATAGTGGAGGGCCCGGGCAATTCCGACCATATGGAATTCTTTAACGTGTATATGAATCTAGTTACACGGGCCTAAAACATTTTCCCCTCCACCGGAAATGCGGCCCCCGCGGCTGGGATTCGATTCCACGACCTTCGGGTCAGCATGCGAGCACTTAAACACTATGTTACCGTGGCGGGTAATACTGCTATCAGGTTGATGGCATACAGGTGACTTTATTATGTATTCTACTTCATGTGCTTTCTGCTTGTTTTTCAAATATAAAATAAAATAAGGGATTTCTTCTTTATTGACGGCAAGTGGGTCGAAGAAACCCTTAACTATTAACGCGATAGCGTTAAAGAGCTCGTTTCGCAAAAATTTCGGAGTCGGCGTTGGCGTCGTTGATTCTGAGCGAAACATCGTCATCTTATGCGTGACCGAAAAACCGAGAACGATGCAAAAAAAAACAAATCCTGGGCCAGAGTGAGGACCCGGGTCGTTTGGTTCTGTGTGGAGATTGAACATGGGTCGTTTGCGTGGCAAGCGGATGTTCTACCACACAGCCACGCCTCTGTTTTTTTTCTCTTTAACATGGTATTCAAAAGAATGCGTATTAAAGTATTACACAATATCGCATGTGGTTGCACTGTGGCAGTTCTATAGCGACAATAAGCGTACAAGCACTGCTTAGAAAGAAAATCGAAGGCTAAAGCCCTGTATACAGGGCTTTAGCCTTCGACTAACTCTTCCTAGACTATAGTCTAGGTAGAGTTAGTCATCATGACCTGCACAAGAAAAGTGGCGAGGCTAAACACTTCACCAAGATGGGGTACCAGTCCGGTCGAAAGTAAATAAATTAAGTTCGCCATGAACATCGTTTAAGTGAGAGCCATTAGGATGAAATGTGTGCGTGAAATGGTGATCAGCTCTGCGTTGCGGCCCTGCATACGAGTCTTCCATAGACTGTGTATCGATAAGACAAAAAACATATCGTATGGCACTTCGCCAAGGGATGCCGGCATTAGATAACGAACAGTGTACGAATTAATCACAAGTTTTTTTTTTTCTGTTCGTTGGAGGACATGCCACAACAGAATGGCGTCTTTGCAGCTCATTAAGCAATGCTCTATTGTTTCAAATACATGACAGAGACGGCAATTAACAGTCGAGACGAAAATACGGACGAATGAAAAAACTTTATTGAAAAAAAACACCTTTTTTGTGACTAAGTTTTAACGGGCAGTGTTTCTAAATAAAATTTATAAAAAAATGTTTATGAGCCTATATAAACATTTTTCACACCCGTTTCAACACATAATGGCCTTGAAGATCTAAGTATAATGAGCTGTACAGCGCGGGAGGGAAGAGCATAGATAGCAAATAATAATATAGTGTCTTGCGTGAAATTGTATAGAAATATTGTATATAAACGCGGGTTTTAAGAAACCAAACTGCAGAGTGAACTTCCTCCGTAAATCCCCACAACTACGGGCGCGCGGAGAAGTTTGAAGAAACAACAGTGCTAGGTAAGGAATTAACAAGTGTAAGCTGCAAGAACGAACAAATGATGGGATGGTAACTACCACGAAAAAAGAACAACCGCGAAACTGTTTGTCATAAATGAAGATCTTTTAAACCGAACCCTCCACTGTAACTCTGCTGAATGTGTTGTCGTGATACATGGGCTCAAAAGTAGAAAGCCATACGAAAGTATTGTCTTCGAACATACAGCACACAGCCACTCCTCTGCTTGTGAATACAGTGAAAATAACTTCCCCTTCTTGGAAAGGCCGTGAAAGTAACTTTCATGCTTTACAAAAACGCATGTCCTGTATACACATGCTTCATTATACAACATGAAGTATTACAGTAAAAATGCGTGGTACAAGCGTATGCATTGCCATTGGGTTTGAGAATGTGTGATTAGCACAATGACTTCATGGTTTAAAGCTGGTCGCCCACTACGAAAGGAGCACACGTCACCGCGCCTATTTTCTCAAGATCACACGTAGCAAGTTCGAAAAGATATCATGCAATAAGTGTTTAGAGTACGCGCTAGGGACAGGGTATCACTATCATGTTCAACACTTAAAGGAGAGTCCCACAATTTTGTTCCCTCTTCATCAGAGCTTATATATATACATATCTCTGTATTATTGTTCTATGGTTCTTGTTGGCTCAGCGTTGTCGTATATTGCACCTGTGCTTTTACAAACGTTGCGCGTTACTTCGGGTGACTTTTGAAGTATTGTGGTGCCGAGTTGCGTACACATGTTTTGGATATGTTTCGTAGATATAAGAGCCACGACGGAGAGACGTGGGCAGAGAGGTGGTTTCCAGGACGCGCTCGAACAGATAAGCACATTGTTATCTCCGTATCGTGGTTCTTTTTCATACAAATGGTGAAATTATTTCGTAAACTCACGACTCTTTCGCTCGAGGAACTTATCCCACCTTCAGAAACAATGAAGTCGACCTACACTTATTGATCCTCTACTGATAGCGCAAATCGCCCTGGCTGCTTCTACCATGACAATAGGTGAATGCGAAAACAAAAATGGTGTTCTTCACGTGAGAGTAAAAGTGTCGAGTGATTGTAATTTAAGACGATAAGAAATGATTGTTGAGTCAGCATATTGCCGGAACCGCCAGCACAGGATACTTCAATGGAGTGGTGTAGTCAGAAATATCTTTTTCGGGGGGTGTTATACTCCACCAAAAACAAAACAAAACAAAGGAATGTAAAGGAAAGGAAAACGAGCAAAAAGAGCTCAAACAATAGCTTAAAAGAGATCTGAAAGGGTAATTGTTTAGTTCAGTGTAATATCTACATAAATGTACGCGTGGAGAGGAGGTGGAGGAGGGACGTATGCAGCTTAAAAAAAAAAAAAAACTTCGGTGGGTTTTGTGACACCGAAACGATGCCCTTGCCTACGCCCGTGCTCCACTTTTCACGAAGTCTTTCTTGTTATTTAAGATATTAGGCTTGTGGTAATGTTTATTCTCGTGCGAGCCGCGCAAGCAAGCGATAAATTCTAAAGGAAGGTATACATATCACGATGTTTCGCCAACGGCTTTCCGTCTTTGCAATCATGCATAGAGAGCGGTATAGAAAGCGTCACGTGCTCCCAGTTGCCATCGCTTGGCCAGTGACAACAAGCTCGCGTCGTATCTGCCCGCCACGTTGCCCAGCCTCCGCCAAGCGCTGCGTTACGGCCGCAGGAACTGCAGACGGCGGGCCCGCTAACAGCTACCGTGGGAATTCGTGATCGATGCAAGCTAGTGCAGGGACCTAAACGCATCGACAGTCTGCAGTGCAGCTTATGGCTTGTCTCCTTGGCAATGAATAAACAAATATAACGTAGGGGATATCTCGTAGCACTGATAGCACAATAGGCTTTACCCCATTAATTGTAAAAAAAAATAAAAAAGGTTAGGGTGCAATCTAAATAAATATTGGTATAACCCAATTAGCAAGTACGTGATGTTATTGGAGGGTAGACCTCTGTGTGGCACAAAGAAACGATGATATCGCGAGAACACATACAGAGGAACGACAGGCCGTGTTCTTTCTGACTGCGATTACTTCTGTACGTGCAAACCAACTCGCACAAGACGATGCGTTACGGCGCAACGCAGTGTGGTGACCTTGAGCGGAGTAAACGCATTCCGCAGAAGGGAAACCGTGTATACAAATACGTCATACGACTTCTGCGTTTCATCCTTCTCCGTTCGTGTTACATACGCCTCTGCAGGCGCAGGCGAAGCGAAGAACGTGCAAGTTTTGCGCTACGCCAGCTTCGCCATGCATGGCTTTGCGGGTGCTGCGACTCGAGTGAGCGGCGCTCGGCGTTGCACAATCGGCACTGCATGCATGCAGCATAGCCCCGTCGTCGAGAGCGCTTTTCTGTGCAGTCAGCAGGCAGACCCCGTTGGCAGCGTTCCCAAAACATCAGGCGAGCGTCTCGATCCAGAGTGGCGCTTCCCCCGACGTCCTCCTCGCCGCCACAGCTGCGACGCCGCTGCCGGTGTAGCGCGACCAACGATCGCGGGGGCATTGCGTCAGACCCGCGGAGAGTCCCGGGAGACCACCGTGCTCCGATCGATGGCTGGCTGTGCCGGACGTGAACCACGCGTGCGAAGGTGTACGCGGGGAAGTGTGCCTCTCGTTGCAGAGGCTGTTGTTCCTTTGGCGTGGTTGCTGCGCTGCTGTCGCTACAACAGCGACCCAGTGCGTTGCGTGGCAGGCTTTGCGGTGGAACTACCGCCTAACATTGCGCATGCTCACATATTTTAAGAACTGCATACTTCAGGATACTAAAAAGGTGCTCTATTTAAATGTTGACACCTCGCATTGCGCGCATTTAGCACCACTCTATACCTGCGCGACCGTTAGTGCTCTGGGAGCAAAGGCTACTTTTTAAGTGCAGATGTAAATCTTAAAATTTTGGTGATGGTGATAATGTTAATGATCCTGGGATGATTGGTGTTACCCATTCAGGGGGAATCAGCCAAGAGTTGGACTGATAAAATATTCTGGCTTGTTTAAAGTGCTCCTAAATGTTACACTTTCAAATAGAGATTTGCTTTTAATGATTTTCAATTTTAACCTAAACCTTGTTGCATAACTTCCCAAACGACAAAAATTTCTATACCAAGCTCACACCCACCATCGCCACTTCTTGTCGTTATCACGAATGGCTCACACCAACTGCGGAATATTGGCCCGAAGTAGAGAGGGCCGAAACAATGCTTGAACAACATTCGAGATTTTGTCTCGAAATCTTTTCTGTAAGCAGAATATCTCCGATCGGTATACTTGCATGCGCTCTGTCAGAATAACGCATTATCTCGTCCACTAAAATAAATGTTCTCATAAGGCAAGTGTATAATTGATAAGAATGCGTGCGCAAGTGTTTTATATGAGCATATTGTGACAAAAGTTGCAACTTAAGTTGAAATTCGCCAAGACCGAAGGTTTAGTGTGGATACGAAAAGCCAGCTCAATAAATCAATGTAATTGAATCGATCAATAATCTAAATTAATCAAATCAACTCGGCCGTCAACTCACTCAGTGTCTCTCTAACATGCTACATTTCGAAAATTTCCTTTATTGCGAGGGAAGGGGTATCGAAGAAGGCGGGAACAGGTGCTCCGCAAGACTGAATGCCAGTGCGTTCCATCAGAATAGTCACTCTTTATTTATACAAAAATGTGCCTAAAGGTAGTGCCATCATTTATGCGTAATAATAAGGAGCCACACCTCTGGTGGAGTGCGCTGGCATTCACTTTTGCGCAGCTTGGCCACAGCTCGTGTGCTCCGTTCTATACTTTTGGAGTACCTGTACATTTTGTGCTGTCGATGTCAGGTCGTTGCCCACTCCCGAAAAAAAAAAGTAATGGAGCGATTTTTTGTGTCTTTTAAGCATGCATTTAAATAAGCAACAGTAATCTGTTATCACTCTGCTTTATGCCTGAGATGTGCCAGTATTTCATTCGCGTACGTTTTTGCTGCAAGCTAATTTTATCCACTACGCGGAGTCAACGTAGGGATTTTCCTGCATTATACAAAACAGAAAGTATTTTTGTGTAGCTCTATTAATTAAATAGAAGTGAGCTGTGGACGTATGTCCTTCAACAATATTTAAAAAAAAATCAAACGGCCTCTTCCGACGAAAGTGCATTGTGGACAGACTATGAGGTGGAATACCTAATTCACTATCATCTAACAGGCCGCAGTCAAAGTAACGTCCCATTTGGTTGATAAACTATGTCTGAAAAATTGTTATTGAGTGCTCGAATGCTTCACCGTGAGTTTTTGACAGCACTTTGCATTAAGGCAATAGAACATTAAACCACGTTTAAACAGCTTACTCAAGTAAATTCCTGCTGTCTGCCACGTCCAGTGACTCAAAACTGCTCCGACAATTTGTACAGTCGCCCATGTATATGCACAGCCACACATAAAAGCATACACTCAAATTAACATGCATACATGTTATTTAAATTTCGTGCAGTGGAAAAATTTCTGGCTACTCTTCTGGCGAGCAACGATTGCCTGAAGCGTTAGCTGAAAGGCGAGCTGCCTGTGGAGGCTACGTTGGTCTAACCATTCTAAACAGCTCGTCTCGAAATCATTTGCGTATGCTAATGTATATGCGGTGCGTAGTACGTTCGTATAGCATATCTTCACGCACAGTTGCAAGGGGACGGCTCCGTGCTCTCCCAGATTTAAGTACAAAGTAGTCGAAATCGTTAAACATTTTTTCTAAACACAACTCGCGTATTCTGCTGAACCGCGGGTTCGAATACCGGCCGCGGCAGCCACATCATTCTACGGAGACGAAACTGCTCGAGGCCAGTGCACCTCGATTTAGGTGCACGTTACCAAACTTCTGGTGGTCGAAATTTCCGGAGCCCTCCACTACGGCGTCTCTCATGATCACGCGGTTGATATTGGGACGTTAAATTCCAACAATCATGCTTATTAATTCGTGTATTCCGCAAGTAACAGATGTGACGCGGACTACGCCGAACGAACGAACGAAAGTCAGAAGCACAGATGGACGAAGAGAAGGTAGAAGAGGTTAAAAAGAAAGAAAGAAAAGCAGCACAGCGGCTTCGACAGACGCGGGCCGTCTGACGGGCTGTGCGAGCGAGTGTAGAAAAAAAACAAACAAGGACAGGCTCAGTGCGGCCACCACGATAGAGACTCGGTTCGGCAGCGTTTTTCCAAGGTCATCGAGAGCCCGCCTCAACTTCCCGCCCGCGCGGCTGGCTGCCGCGCTCCGCAACCGCGACGTCGTCCACGCCCAGCACAGCTTCGAACGCGGCCTTGGTCCGGCGCCTCTCCACTGCAGCGAAAACCCGCTGCCTACGAAGCAGGTCCGGGAAGGCGTACACTGCATACGCGCAGTATTCATAGTACGCGGGCGGCATTTCCGTCGCCGAACCCTGGTTCCTACGAACGCTACACGGCACGTGTTCTCTTTTCGGAGATGCATACATACAGCGCATGGTTCCTGCCACTCACTCGAAGCGGTGTCTTCCTCGGGAGATGTTGTATTAACGCGTCCTTTGTGTCCGCCACTGTATGCGCATTTACGTCATTCACCGTTCCGTCCAGTCCGTCGTCGTATTAAGCCGCCATAGTTGGGGAGGAATCCGTCGGTCATTCATTTAGAGAAGTCTTATAAAAAAAAAAGAAGTGCGAATGAAATATATTTGGGTCAATGACTTTTTCGGTTATATATATATATATATATATATATATATATATATATATATATATATATATATATATATATATATATATATATATATATATATATATATATATATATATATATATATATATATATATATATTGAAGGGAAGGCACGACAGGTCCGGATATTTTCTATATTGAATGAACTTGCAGATAGCACATTTGAAAAGGAAATTGCATTTACTAACGTTTCGGCCGTGGCACGGCCTTCGCCAGAGTAAGTAGGTATGCTACAATGCAGCCGCTTTTATAGGTTCACGTGATGAACTCTCGGTACAGCAGCTAGGACAATCAAAGTGAAAAATGGGAATCTGTCAGAACCTTGTCTTGACATGACTGACATGCGACGGGTGCATGAATATACAAGTTTCAAATTTCCTTGTGCATCGACACGTGGGGCATATATATATATATATATATATATATATATATATATATATATATATATATATATATATATATATATATATATATATAGAGAGAGAGAGAGAGAGAGAGAGAGAGAGAGAGAGAGAGAGAGATAGAGAGAGAGAGAGAAACGCCTTAGTGGCAGGCTCCGGATATTTATCTGGTGTTCTTTATTACGCACTGGCATCACACAGTAAACGGGCCTTCACCATTTCCCCTTAGCCACTGATTTTACGGTGGGTGGTCGCTTGAAGCAAAACAAGGGAGAAGCATGGGTCCTTAACTTTTTGTTTGTTTTTAATAGATACTGTCACCACAAGAACCCCGCCAGAGCATACATACTGTTAATTTGTGCTCACAGTGGTCCCTCTGATGTGTCCTAATCGATGATAGGAGGTGAGCGACCAGCAGTGAAGGGAAAAAGGGGGGTGGGGGTGCTGACACGTGCTTTGGGGCGAGCTAATCGCGCTTACCCCCCCCCCCCCACCTCTCTCGATTCGCCACTGAGTGCAACGGCCATGGCCGGGACCAAACCCACAACCTTCGCACCAGCAGCGGAGAACCGTAACCACTGATCCAGAATGGCGGACAGTGTCTAGTATCACAGCGCTGGAATCACAGTGCTGGAATCACAGCCGTGGAATCACAGCGCCTATTGCCCTTGGCAATAGGCGCTGTGATTCCACGGTATCAGTACGACGTTCTGTTCCTGTCTATGGTGGCAAACAAGCGACTCGTAGCTTCCATTTACTCTAGCGCTTAACTATTCTGAGACACAGCAAGCACGCGCACGTAAGACGTAACCTTTCAATAAACCGATCACTGAAATTAGACAATTGTGATTCATCCACAGGAAAGGCTGCAGTTAACACCTGTACTATCAGCTTGCACTGCGAAAGTTCTGTCGAGCACTTTCATTGTAATTGAAATACGAAATACCGACGCGTGCACGCTGTGTTCACTCCGACCCTGTTTCTACTCCTCCTTTCCCTTTTTTCTATAGTGCATCCCCAGCAACCTATACAGACACTCGTCTGCTCGATCTCCCAACCTTCCTCATCCGCTCATTTTTTTTCTTTCTTTCTCGCTCAGCATAGCAGAGTGAAGCCGTAAACTATACGAGATGTTTAGTCAGGAATCTCTAAGGGCTTCCGAAGCGAAGACATCGCGAGAAGCGATTCGCGACACTTCGCGAACAGCGTACTAGTTTACAGCCAAGCCTGCCTAGTATAGATAGCAGCTTCTGCTCCCACTACAGCTGCTCGCGCTTCAAGTCTGTCATGTAGACGCCTGATATTCAAGTGGAGAAGCTTGCATTCATAACTGCGCTCTTGTCGAGTTTGTTTACTTTATGGCGGTAAGCAATAGCTGAAAGCTTATAGAAAGCGGATTATACAATATGCGTCGTCGAAAAAAAAAAAAACAGTAATTGGTATTATCTCCACCAAAATACAGCGGGGGGGGGGGGGGGGGGGTTCCGCCATGGTGGATCAGTGATTATGGTGCTTGGGTAGCCGACTCGAAGGTCGTGAATTCGATCTCGGCCGAGGCTGTCACATTTCAATGGAGGCGAAATGATGCACCCTCGTACAGTACGATTTCAGTGCATGTTAAAGATTTCACGGTCGAAATTCCCGGAGCCTTTTACAATACGACGCCTCTCATGATCATATCGTGATTCTGGGCCGTAAAACCTCAATATAGGAAGGAACAAGGGGAATGCGCGAATGTTAAACAGCGTTGTATTCGAAGAGCCATTTGTCATTAAATGTTTTCTCTCGCTCTCTCCTGAGAAGGTTCTGTGCCATTGTTTTCCTTTCTTTGCAGCTTTTTCATAATTTGCGCTCATTGTGAAAGCACTGCTTTTGATCACGTGTCATTCGCTTGTGCGAAAGCTATAAAATGTGATTGCGGGCTATAGGTTTGCCAGGCATTAACGCAAAAACGCAAATAGACCACATTGAAAGCGGAAAATAGACGTGTTTACATGGTTCTAACGTGCACTGTTAATCGCTAAATGTAGCCTTCAAATGTCTGTGCGCATTGGGGCTGGGCTCAAAAGCAAAATTGATGTGAATTTATTTCCTTATATTTTCCTAATCCAACATTACCTGTCCGTTACAATAGAGCTAGGGCACGCGGGAGTCGTGCAAATGCGGTAACGTTTCAAAAAAAAAAGGGCTATAAGTAAGGACCTATGAATGAGAAAGAGGTGCCTTTAAAGGAAACACAATGATTAAGTACTATAAAAGGAAAAAGAGAGGTAAAGTTGTAGTGCTCGAAGAAAACGTAAATATAAACTGAAAAAAAAAATATTCGCACATGTTACAAGAGGTCTTATGAGCAGCAATAGGTGCTGAAGATTGCCTGACCGACGTTTCGGTGAGCAGACCTGGCATATTTGTCACATTCGCTTTATCAACCATGGCGTGCTTGTTTTTAGGGGGTTTGTCGTCGATGTCACATCGCGTAGTGTCGCTGTCGGTACTTGCATAACAAGTACCGATGTCATATACAGTTGCTCTCATCAGAGGAGACTATTTCTCCTTTATGTATCAAGCTGGCGTGAGCTTCAGTAGCTCTGGCGGTATGGAGAACACAACGAAGTGTATCTACATCAATACGCCAGCGAGGAGAAAACTACTCGGGTGCTGTCAAGACACTAACAGCTGTTTGCACGACTTCGGTCAGTTTTGAATAATGAATTTTTGGCGGGTAACAGCCAACAGAGATGAGCTGCTGAACCAGTCAGAGTGGCCAAATACGAACTGTGTACGGTTATCTCGCCGATACAATTTTACTATTCTGCTCATTACTCAAATTGCATTATTACACAATACGTCGCCCCGCCGCGGTGGTCTAGTGGCTAAGGTACTCGGCTGCTGACCCGCAGGTCGCGGGTTCGAATCCCGGCTGCGGCGGCTGCATTTCCGATGGAGGCAGAAATGTTGTAGGCCCGTGTGCTCAGATTTGGGTGCGCGTTAAAGAACGCCAGGTGGTCGAAAGTTCCAGAGCCCTCCACTACGGCATCTCTCATAATCATACGGTGGTTTTGGGACGTTAAAACCCACATATAATAATATAAATCATTACACAATACGTCCATCGCATGTATGGAATGCGAAATATACAAAGTAGACCCACTGTGAACACAAACGACAAATTAAGTTGATTAGTTGTTCCTGCCAAGTCCTGTTAAAGTTGGTACCAAGTTTATACCTAGATCAATGTGTGAGCACGTACGAGGGAAGTCTTATTGTAATGCACATTGAATACTGCGAGTTGCCTTGAACACGTTCGCAGTATCATCGCAATGCCATAGCATTGCACGATGGTTATTATATTGTCCAGTTGCCTTGGCTAATAAATATTGTTTGTGTGAAAATATCCGGCGCATTGAGTATCTAATACTCCTGTACTGGCTTCAGTTTATAGGCAGGACACTCAAACAAGCAAAATGATTCTTTTGCCGCTTCTAACCTACTAGTCGGAAATAAGAATGAGATATAATAACAATGTAATCCTTGAGCGGCGTCCTGGTCTGAATAAGTTAATCGAAACTCGCATTATATGCTGTGTGATATAATATATATCATAGTGTAGATTTCGGTGCACTGCCTAATGCGAGTGACGTCTGAACACTCCACTGAGATACGAAAACCGACGAGGCGCAGATTCAAGCGAAGCTCCGCAGCAGGCCGACAGAAGGCCGAGGGCAAAAGTCACCTGACTCACGCCTCGTCTTTTGAAGGTGCCGAGGGCTCCGGTTATAAACCTCTTGAAATTCCGAGACAGTCGCACCGACAGAGAGTAAAAAAAAAAAAAAAGAAGACGGGCAAAACAAAAATAGAGCGTGCCTCGAAGGCACATCTCTGAACCGTCAAAGAGCAATCTAGATTAGAGAACAAAAGGGAGAAATGTCCTCGGCGTACCCCGAGTGTCAAAGAACTGTCTCCGCTGCGACAGCTGTACTGCACCGAGAGGCGTATAGCTTTGCGCAGGGATTTTTTTTTTTTCGCATAAGAACAATCGACACAAGATTCTGGTAACGCTCCTTTATTAAAGCAATCGTATTTTCTTATCTCGCGAAACAATTTATAATAACTCAAAGATCGCGTTTTATGTACAAAAAAAGAAACACAGGGCGGGTTGAAAGCGGTAGTGGTTGTGATATCGTGACGATGACGGTGATAATGATCACATTGCGCGCTGTGAACACGTATGTACAAACAAGAGAGGAGATTTGAATAAAAAAAAGAATAGGCAGGTTGTTCTCGCAACCCGTGCTTGTGTCACGGACGAGAGCGCAGGAACAAACGGATTGTTTTTAATTGGTAATGGTAGGTAAAAATGCTGAAGAGCCTTGTCTTCTACATAGTTTTTTTTTTTTCATTTGCGTCCCGCCGCGACAGGTATCGCCCAGAGAGCTGCGACGCACTTATTGGACAGAAAAAGAAAAAACGAAAAATGTGGTCCTCAGAAAGCAAAGCGTTTATGATAGCTGTACCAGTTGCAGAGCCGCCACAGATGCCATCAAACTTAATAACTCTAGCACCATCTATAACAGATAAACTCGCGCTGTAAATGCCGAATCATCGGCGCTTAGTTTACAACAGTGGCATTTTTGCTTGGTCGCTAATAAGCAAGCTGCTAATCATATCGAGGTTTCGGGACGCTGAAACCCGAAATTTATTGTGAAAAGCGAGCTGCTGTAGCCTATTCAAGCGGCCACAATGAAGAGGTGGATAGCGAGGCGTTGCTTCGCAACTGGTAACATCGGGAAGGGAAGCTTTGCCCAGGAAGAGCATCACATTACACGTCAGAAAACAGAGTGTCCCCCACAGGCAAAGGCTTCCCTCTCCCATCTTTCACGAACAACGCGGCAAGAAAAGAACACATCCTCTAAAAGGTCTGGCACACTTTGGCGCCACAACTCGACTCGCCAGTCGGTGATCACAACAAATCGCGTTTGCATACGCGCACACACTTTCCGATATCACTCGACATCCCAAGCAGCTCTTTTTTTGTTTCTGAAATCGCAAAAAAAAAGAAAACAGAAGAGGCATACTCCATAAGGCGCTGAAAACATCTCGACGCTGCAAGTTAAATTAATAGAACCGGGATGGAGCGAAGAAAACAAAATAAATACAACAATCACAGGTAACTGGACCACACTTGTCGAAAGGTCTCGAAAAATATTGCTATTCTGTCCTATGCGCACCTTTTTTTTTTTCCCTCCACTTTGAACCATATCTCTTCCTTCGCTTTTCAGAGATCGTTGTGGCACATTGGCACAAAAATATGGTAGCGAAGTTGTGTTCTGGCAGAATAAAATATCGTCGCGTGAGCGCCATCACGCAGTTCTTTGTTTCTCTAAATGCTTTTTTCTTTTATGGAACAAGAGATTTACTTAATCTCTACGGAAGCCTCTCTACCGATGGCTTCACGTACGAACGACGCAATGGGCAGTGGCCATTCGATATCATACCGGTTGATCCGGGACATGTGTGCCCTAAATTTGATTTGCTGGAAAAACGCCCTCTCGGCTTCGCTGTATACTCGTAAAGCCTGCGACTGTAGCTCACTATTCGTAAGGAAACAAAATATACATGCACCGAGCGAGAAGCTCCGGGTGCTCATTTAAATTTTTCTTAAGTTAGCTTTGAGTTAAGAAGCTGTTGTGACAAGGCCACCAGTACAGTGCGGACTACATACAAACGTTGCGAGGAAACAGCACGTGATTGTGGTGCTATTTACAGACACTAACAAGCATGGGATATGTACAGTGATAGAATGGCGTCCCTGAATGTCACACATGAACATGAGAAATGGAAATACCTATGGCAGAAACTGAATCGAGGCAGTTGGCAACAACGCACTTTCTCCCTTGAGCAAGAGCACTCGCGGAGTCGTATTTTTTTTTTTCTATCCGTGCGTACTGAAGTTCGCCCGGACCTAATTGTATAAGAAAAAAATATATTGAAGCACTAATGATTATTTCTTAAAACTTGTGATCGTTTTTGTAAAATAACGCACGGTAACCGTGTTTTTTTTTTGTTACCGGAACAAAAATGGTACTTCGTGCTTTGCACAAAGAAAATAATGACTAGGAAGACAAAAACTCTCTTCAAGTCTTTCATGGTCTCGTCCTAACCTCGCGCATCGAGTTTCTGCCTCTGACAGTGTCACGCGGAATAACTTACGAGCGGAATCGAAACAGCTGCCCAAACTTCTCAAAAGTCTATGTATATGAAACTTTGTGCAAAGTCTGAAGGTCCGGACTACAACATCGAGCGAGAACGCCAGCGTAATTTGGCCGGGGCAGTAAACGTGACCTACAAAAAAAAATACAAAAAGCTTACTTTTTCCAAAAAGGAACGGTAGAAAAGTAAAAAAAAAAGTCACACTTGTTCGTTCAACTTCGCGTACCCTGCATCACAGATCTGACTGCCAACAACTGTCGCCAACAGGGCAACACACTCAAAGAAAGGTGGTCGTTTTTCTTCCGTTCGCGACAATACATATGCCCTCTCGGAAGGCACCCACAGAACATCGGTGGCCGGGGCAGAACGTCCCGCTGAGATCGTGCCCCGGCATATTTCTCTATGCACGCGAAAAACCTCACCTCCAACAACGGTTTCTTCGAGGTACACTAACAAAACGGATTGACTTTGTACACACAGTCTTTACGCGCCGCGAACAGCGTCCTCTTCGGTGCGCGCACACAACGCAGGCGATCGAATGATCGTCCGTACGCGACGCCACCGCGTTCAGGCGACGCTTGTGGGAGCGTTCTTCTGCGGCGTCCTCGGCGAGCTGGGCGCTATCCTAGCGATGGCCGCTGAGGTCGGCGTTGCGAAGACGGCCTGCAGTCCTGCCAGGAAATACGTGTGGCCCGCTTGGATGTTCTTCGCCCAAGGCTTCATCACGCTCAGCGTCACGGTGGCCTGCACGTCAAGAGAGGAGAAAGGCGAGGTTAGCGAACCCTCGCAGCTAGCCCCCTCCACGCAGCCCGCGGGGCTTCGAAGGTGCGTAAAGGGGTCGCCGTACTTGCATGCAGGCACGGGGAAATACTCTTCAATGCTGTGACCCCAATAATCAGGCTGCTACAACGGCGAACTTTTTAAGTGACCATTCTGCGGTTTTACTCGACCATTTTTTTTTTTCTGGCAAGCCCTTCGGGAGGCTGGTACCGCGTTATGAAGAACTGGGATTTCTTTTGCATAGCAAGCTAACTGAGAACGAAGCAAACGATCTGGACAATCACTGGTCTCGCACGCCGCAGGAACCCGTTATGCTAGATTCGTCCATAGAGCGGTCATTGCAATATCCTTTCCAGTCCTTAGCCTGTGGGCGTTGTGTTCAAAAGCCACCTTTACAGGAATTTTTCATCAAGCTGCGCACGGTCACACTGCAAAGCAGTCCGGGCTAGCTCTACGCCTAATTGCGCGTAATTGTGCGGCGAAAGTGGTAGGCGATGCTTTACAGCATTCGCGTCAGTCAATAGTGGTTCGCGCACACTTTGCATACGGCCTCGACGCGGCTAGCTGTGTCGAAATCGCTTTGCCGCAGCGGCGGGGCCGTTGCGGAGAAGCAAAACGAGTTTAGCCCGGTGACCGAGGGGACGCAGGAAGCGGGACGGCGGAGGGCGAAAACGCGGTCAGCCTCGACGACTCCGAGCGCACGGCAACAGTGGCCTCACCTGGTCGCTCCATCCGATGCCGAACTTCCATTGCGTTGCGTAGTACTCCCCGTTCCGGGTGAGGAAGTTGAACTCTACTTCCCGGTCGAGCATGGCGTAGGCCCGCTCCAGCGTTTCGGCCACCGAAGAAGGCACCAGGTTGCGCTCCTTGGCGCGCACTTCCTTGTTGTTGACGCGCACCCCGCTGTAACCGGCCACATCGGTCAGCTTGCTCAGGTGCACGTACGCAAAGTCCGTGGGGATGTCCTCTTCATTGCGGCCCACCACGTGCACGACATCGCCGTTGCCCACGTAGAGCGCCCAGTGAGCGTAAAGCGTGCGATCGATCTCGATTATATCGCCCGGCTCCGGCCGTAGGTCGCTAGCGGGCACGTACGAGTCCAGTCCGTAACGCACCACCACCTCCGGGTTGTGCTGCTGTTGCTGGGGCATGGCGACTCGTCGCGAAGATGCTGAAGCACGCTGCCGATCACTAGTATCCAGAGCACCGCTGTGTTAAGCAATGCGCCTCTCAGCGTTCGCGTCGTGTTGTCCTTTGCTTTGTTATGGAAACACAGCTGACTGGGGATGCCTATTTTGTATGCCCTCAGGGTTAGCGTTTTTCCGAGTACGGGGGAAGCCCTGCGAAATAGGAACGCGCTCTCACGATGCTCACCCTCCAACGGTTCACTCGCAGCTGCCGAGCTCAAAGCAAGAGCGCAACTCTTTATCGAGGTGCGGGGAGAGAGACGCACAGACGAAGGGAAGCGACGGAGGAAGGGAGCACGCGCTGCAAGCCGCAAGCGCGGGAGCAGAGAGATGTATTGTATTTATGCCGATGTTGCTGCCGCACTGATGATATTTTGCTTTCTCCGCAACGCTCTCGCCACGCCTTGCAGCCAGGGAGCGGCAGCAACGCTAACGCCGCTTTGCGGTTGTACCACGAACCTTCTGAATTCTACGTCAGGTTTACGTCATCACAACCTCCGAGATTGTGACGAGCGAAAATGTGTCATCTCAAAGCCTATGACATCATAAAACGTCACTTTGAAAACGTCACAAAAACTGCTGATGTTGCTAGTGATGCAAATAAATGAACAATTGTTTTTTAGTTTGACTTCGTATAAACCTTAAAATATCTGTAGTAAGTTATTACTTATTTTTGAGTCACTTTTTTTTCAACGTGGTACGGTCGGCTACTTCTGGATGCGTGTACGTAGTCACCAAGCCCGTTCAGTAGCCATCTGAAAAGTCTTATAGTTGCGCGCCCGTTTGCCGGGATTTGTGTTAAGGTTTGTGTCTAATTTTGCTCACTTTACTATCAGTTTGACTGCAAGCGTGTTGTTTTCGTGCTCTAGAATCTCTTAACGCAGTTCTACTTCCTAGAGTGCGAATCTCAGGTCAGTAGCTTAGTGGTGCCTGCGCGGCACATTGTGGCCTCGACCCCAACGGTGAGCGGAAAGAAAATGGCTCCGGCTTGGCACTTCTGGTCGCGTAAAACGAACACGTTTACTCCTTCACGATTGTGGTTAATGTGCGTTATAAGTTCACGTGAGAATTTGAGCTTGCTTTTGTAATTTTGTCTTGAAATAATGCGCCACGTATAAGTGTGTTTTGCCAGCGCAATGACGCGGTCACGACGCACTGTGTATTTAAAGCGGCTGTGCAATTTATCATCCCCCATTTCAGAACATGGGAGACAGTGACGACGAGTACGACCGGCGGCGGGGGAGGGACAAGTTTCGGAGAGAACGGAGCGACTACCAGGAACGTCGTGATGACCGCAGCCGCGGACGGGACGATTGGCCAGAACGGTAAGCTCGTGCGTTTTCAGCATCCGTGAAGCGTGCGCGAAACTACTGCACGATTTCGAAAAAAAAAAAAAAAACTTCGACGCTGGTACAACAAGTTAGCGATTTTCTGCTCTGTCTTGGACCCTCAGAGATTCCGCCCGGTATGAGCTCGAGCTTCTAAACCACTGAACAACAAAACGACATACGCCCCGCCGCGGTGGTCTAGTGGCTAAGGCACTCGGCTGCTGACCCGCAGGGCGCGGGTTCGAATCCCGGCTGCGGCGGCTGCATTTCCGATGGAGGCGGAAATGTTGTAGGCCCGTGTGCTCAGATTTGGGTGCACGTTAAAGAACCCCAGGTGGTCTAAATTTCCGGAGCCCTCCACTACGGCGTCTCTCATAATCATAGAGTGGTTTTGGGACGTTAAACCCCACATATCAATCAACAAAACGACATACTTTATATGTGCGGCACAGTCGTAGTTTAAGAATACCGTACGCAAAGCTTGCGAGTATTTCGGGCGTAGCGTTATCGTTGGTCACCTACCGGTAGCCCACAAGAGGTGAGCGCACAGGTGCTCCAAAAGTAAGACGGAGCACGCAGCTGTGGCCGAGCTACGCAAACATGAGCGCCAGCGTGTTCCATCAGGAAAGCGGTTCTTTATTTTTATACGAAAAAGATAGCAGCACCTTTTGCCACATTTCCGTAGAAGAATAAAATCACTTCTCTGATGGAGCGTGCTGGCATTCACTTTTGCGTAGCTTGGCCATTGCTCACGTGCTTCGTTTTACTTTTGGAGCACCTGTACGACGCATCCGTAACGCAACGCTTTGCGTTGCACAAATCTAAATCTAAAATTTATGCTCTTGTTCTGTTGTTGTGGTCCACATAACAAAATTCAGCCACCACGGGAGCTCCCTTCACGGTGCTCTTCCGCAAGTTCGTCCCTCTGCATTTTTCATATGTAAACACTTCCTCTTTCAAGGACGCTATTTGTGCTTTCGATAACGACTTATCTACCATAATTGATTAATTTGTGGGGCTTAACCTCTCAAAATCGCCATATGATTATGAGAGATGCTGCAGTGGAGGGCTCTGGAAATTTCGATTGCCTGGGGTTCTTTAACGTGCACCCAAATATGAGCACACGGGGTTAAACATTTCCGCCTCCATTGGAAATGCAGCCGCCGCAGCCGTGATTCGATCTCGTAACCTGCGGGTCAGCAGCCGAGTACCTTAGCCACTAGACCACCGCGACGGGGCATACTTATCTACCATATTTCATGAGATTATTAACTATACATGTTCTAGCATGTAGATGCTAGCCAGCCTAGTCTCCTACATCATTAGGCTCTTCTGTGCTCGCAGGCATGGTGTTGATTTGGTGCAAATAAAATAGTAATTAAGGGTAATGTTTTTGTTGCATACTCTGCCCGGAATTCAAGCAGGACCAGTCTCTGTGCATATTTCTATCCCGGAAAGCAATAAAAATTTTTTTCTACGCATATTCTTGTTTTATGTGTTGTGCTATTGTATAACACACAAAGTCAAAATTTTCCTGCTGTGCACTATCACAGGACAATAGCTTTGTACGGAGTAATAAGAATTCTTCTTGCAATAATTCCTGATGCACCTTGTGTACTGAGCAGATGCCAGTTTCGCTCGCCCTGTTAAAACACCTTTTTGCACGCCCGTGCTTTCTGTCACATCAAAAACATGATTGAGTGCGTAAATCTAAATCTTTTTCTCTGCATTCTCCAAAATAATTATGCACTGTTAACTTTCTGAAAGCCTACATGTTTTGTTGAGCCTGTTGCCTTCATGCACATGCACTTCGATATAACGCAGGCGTAGCTGATGGAGAGATGATGATTCGTAGCACGCCAGTTAAAACTGAAGTGGCACTGGCGGAGCAATGGTGCAGCGGACATTTGCGCCATGTGTAGGTGCTGCACGTTTCGCATGGTGCTTTATAGCAATGACATGGAATAGGATGACATAATTATTTTGTAAGCTCTTATATGTTCTACGGAACCAGGGGTACAGTGCACGGTTGAGATAGTGCAAGGAGACATTTAATGCAACTTCATTACAATCATGTCGGCTTTTTGAAGTGCATAAAAGAAAGGTACGTACAGAGGAACAACTCACCATGTAAGGATGCTGATGACATGTAAGGACATTGTTCATCCAATGTCAAGATTGATGCTGAAGTTACTGGTTCACTGTTGCTATCCGAAGATCATCCGAGTGATTGTATTCTCTCATGTTAGTGTCTCTTTGAATCCGAACTGGAAGACCTTCATGTTTGTCGAGTGGCGCATTTAACAACCTACAAAGGGGAAGTAAGTTCCCCCTCACCTGAGTTATTCATGTGGTCTGGTAGGACTCGCAAACACACATAAGATCTCTTCAAAGCTGGGAACAAAACCCCACTACCAACATTTTTGTATATTTTAGGGAAAGCCAAGCATCAAGAGACGTGAGAGAGTTTATAGATCCTCACAGATTCTATTCAATTATTTTCTATCCAAATTTTACTTGTTTAAGCATTTTGAGCTGCACGTAAGGGATTTTTCGAATATCCTACACTAAGTTGCGGGCATAGCGTTGTGAATCGGCGCCGTACAAGCTTTCAAAAGAGTTTGTCCCACGCAAACTCTGACATGTGCTCTAGTCACCGCAAAAAGGCTTCGCCTGCCTCGTGGGCCGCATGCTATTTCGTTTTTTTTTTTTTTTTTTGCGTGCAGACCGCAAACACTTACAGTGGTTAGCTTTACAATGCATGCACAGTGGCAGCGATAGCAACGAATAGCGTTTGCCTACTCTGTTCGAAAACTCCCTATTGTGCTCTTGGTGTTTACCGTCTAAGTGAGTGACAGCAGAAAACATAATTGAGTGAAAGCATTGCTAAGTTATACTAAAACGCATGTCAGAGGCATCAACCACTTAGAATGAAAGAGTTACTTGAACATTCCTAGTTATTTCAATAATCATTTTTTTAATGTCTGTTTTGTTTGGAATGCACTTGTTTTCAAATCGGCTCAATGTGCTGTTTTGTAAGTCAAGTCAACAGTTAGTCACATCTTGCAGCCGCCGTGATTATCGGGACTATGATGTTCGGAGGAGCCGAAGTGACCGTTATAGTCCTGCAAGACACGATATGAGTCCGCCTGTGAAGCGGATGCGGCGAGACTGGTGAGTCTGTCATTTCATGAGCACACCTTTTGCCTGCCTACTTATGAGCAGAACACTGCACTTGCATGGTTTGGGAAACTACTGCCTGCGTACTTTTTAAATGACGGGCTTTTGTGTCGCATATTGTGTGAATTATTTTTACTACATTTTTTCTGTGGTATGTTTTTTATTTGTTAACTGTTGGGGAAAGCATCATCTTTCCTACACTCAGTTACAGTTGGTTGCCTGACGCTGGCATTGTGCATGAAAATCTGCATGCGATTGGTGTTGGTTTGGGTGGTGTCGGCATGAATTATTGATCTGCCATTTAACTTTTCGTTAAACATGCTTGGCTTTAAGTGCTATAAGATATATTTGCGCAGGCAATGGAGGTGCTAAGCGTAGGAAGGCACAATATTGCTTGTTGTAGTCCAGTTTTCATGGCTATGACAAACACTGTCTATTTGGGAATAGGTTAGGCTAAAGTTTGTAAATGGACCACTCATGAACTTGTGCTATGAGGATCCACAAAAATACAAGATTTCCTGGGGGGGGGGGGGGGGCTAGCAGGGACAAAATATTTCATTATAGTCTGTGCATAGTGACTCTCCATGTATTTGCAAAATATTCTGAACGACAAATTCTGTTGCTGTCATGCCCCTTTATTTCTCTTTTACGTGACTTCGTATTCAGCTTGAAGCAACACTGCTATGCAGTGCATTCACCTAAGTCACCATACCATGTTAGCAACATGTCGGTGGAAAATCACCCTTTGGCCAGGCTTTATTGAAAGCACAAAACTCTAACTTGCGGGGACACATACGCCCAGAGATTAACAGATTGTTGGGGCTTCATCTGTAGCGAGCCACAGGGCACTGTGAGCCATTGCTCCAAGTATATCTGACGCGCCAATGCGCTTTCTCATGCTAATCTCCAGAAGGGTCCTGTGTGCACTGGGAATATTGGGTACGGAGAATAAAATAAAATAGAAAGGATATGGTTCAGATAAAGAAGAATGAAAGTAAAAAAGAAAGAATGAAATGATCTCAAGTTTTAGATATACCAAAAGTGGCTTGAAGACAAGGCAAAAAGCATTGCGTGTGCACCTTGTACTGCCAGAGAAAGGCCTCCTGCGTTCTTGCTATCCGTCATTTGTGCCACACACAGTAGGTATGGCTAAGAGCATGAGTCCTAACAATAGGTCAATGGAAACTTATCATTAGACCTTCCTGTACAAAGTGACAGGCAAGCGACACGACAGCTAGATTGTTGCCTCTGCTTGTCTTCAGTCGAAAGGAAGAGGAGCCAGAGCAGCAGAATAGGCAAATACGTCCAGACACCCTAGTCCTTGCAAACACTGACATTGAGCCATGTCTTCAATGTAGCAGCACCTCAGTCAGCCTCATTTCTGCACCACATATTTTGTTTGCTGACCATGTTGGCCTGCATTTGATAGTTTCATGTATTGAGTAAGCAGCTTAATAAGGAGGAGCATTATTGCCTGTAACACTCAGTGTGCTTTCACAGCTATAGCATGAGATTGACATGAGGCATGCATGTCATAGGGACTGGCACGTATTCTGGTGCAGTCCTAAGACTTCTTGCTTCTGGCTTCCCATCTTTGTAGGGATGACCGAGGTGGTTACGGTGGCTTTGACGGTGGCGGCTTTCCGGGGGGTGGCCACCACCCGGGTGCAGGCGGCCCCTGGGGTGGCCCCCCACAGGACATGGGTGGCATGGTGCACATGGGTGGGCAACATGGTGGATATGGACACGGAATGGGCCAAGCTGGGGGTCCACAAAGGTAACCCATGGCACCTGCACATCAGTCCTTGGGAGCAAGCCTAGAGTTAAATTGACTGCTTGGGAGTGGTAACATTGTTCTGTTTTGATATTGTTTAATTTTGCTGTATTCATAAAGAAAAGCAAGTCCTGAAAGCAGGGGTAGTGTAACATAAACTCTATTTCATTTCATTTCTGTTTGTAATTTGCCATCAGTCCTGCTTGTAAGGCGAATCGAATAAAATTTTCAGGCCACGCCCACTTTGCTTGCTCGTCAAGCAGTGATACAGATATTCTGCTAAAACAATATTTTAAAATGTGTAAATAGCCCTCGAGTGCTCTTATTTGCAAGATGCATAAAAAATGGCAGCGAGTTCCATTGCAAAGGAAAAGGAACATTGTGGCAGCTGTTACACAGTTGTGCAAAATGCAAGTAAATATATCTATTTAAGGGGAGATGCTACTCGAAAAAGGTTTTTTTTATTCCATAACCCAGCTCCTTGAAATTTTAGGTGTTAGTAAAGCTTGCAGTGCTGATTTCATAACTGCAATTATTTTTTTGATAGCTATAGTAGTTCCGGAGTTGCTACAACTTTGATATCAAAATATAGTGTTTTTTCTGCACATAATAAAGCTTACTGAAAATTTTCACACAGAATTGCAAAATGGCTCATTCTGCTGCACTTGAGCAGTACAATACAGAAAAGTACCTCAAACAGAAAATTTATTTGCTACATTTAAAAAAAAAATTAAAAGTACTGAATGCATATTTTACATCTCTGTATCAGTATATCAAGTTGTGTAACAAAAAATCTGTGATGTATAATGCAACCTAAAGTAGATACTTGTATTCTAGAGTGACTGATTAAGCTCTGTGCAAAATTTCATCAAGATAGGACTATTTTATGCCTAAAAAAGATTGTGCACAAGATGATAGAATTACCTCAAAATGGAAATCGAGAAAAATGCATTTGAAAGTTGTAAATATGTTTACTCATGATTACACAGTGCGATTTGCACAAAACTTGGTGATATCATAGAAGGGACACAGCTAGAGCACCTAAAATTGTCCTGCTCCATATGTGGATCCTTCTCGCCGCTTGAGAAGGGAGTCATCAAGGCACGCTTTCTTTGCCACGTTCCGCCGATGGGCCCTTGCCTCGGCTGTTTCACACGCAGACATTCTTTCGATTCTCCTCTGGTCGCGGGATTGGCCCAGGGTGATCAGTTGATCTGGTGGGACTACACCAAGCTCCTCTAGCACGTGTTCAAAGCTTGAATGTCCTTTATTGAACCACAACACGGCCATAGCAGCTGCAGTTTCCACTGCTGTCCGGGAGGCAAACTTAGTCTTCGGACACAACAACCAGATTTTGCTGTTCAAAGATTCTGCAGCGTTTTGGGTCTTCCCTTGGATACAACGCACCAGCAACTTTTCATCTGTGAGCCGCTTGTAAATGGGAAGCACAGCCAATCCTTGAGCCTTGGTCAAGATTGGTGTGTGGTCGGGTGGGGCCTCCCCAAGCGCTTCGGCTCGCCTATGCTTGCACCAGGAAGTCGCCCCTTCTGGACAGTATCGGTGGCTGCCTGCTGTGTTGCTCGATGATGAATGGAAATATGAGGCCCAGATGGCACGATGCATTTTCAGAATATCACCTCTGTTGTTTGTGATTGCAATACGGTAATAGTTCTGCAGCTTCTGAATTGTGCCATCTGTCAGCTTTTCCCCTCGTGGAAGTCGTGTTGGCAGTTTCCGAAGTGCAGTGCCTAGACGCTTGGCCACATGGTTTGTGCACTCCTCCTTGTCCACAACAGCTTCACCATATACCTTGGCCTCAGCGACAGCGGTATAAGCTTTGCTGTCCCCATCACTGAGGAACTTGGTGAAGCGCAATGGTGTTGTGTATGAGGATGTCCTGCCCCATATGCGCAAAGCTGCCTCAGTCTCCATGGCATGAGAGGAGCACTCTGTATTTTTTTCGCAGACAGGTGTGTGGAATGCTTGCCATATTTCTTCCTCATCACCCAAGTCCTGGTGCCGGCTACAGGCAAGGCAGTAATTCGATAGCACTTGAAAATCTAGGCACAAACCAGTGTCCACAGACACAGCAGTGCCGATGCCATTGTGGCTCTTGTGCCCTCTTTTTTGCCATGTGCCATCATACATGACAGCAACATCAGCCCCATCCACTTTCTCTTTAGTTATCATCCGCGCTTTCGCCAGGTTTTCTTGCACAGCTTTGGTAGCTGCAGCATGAACTTTTTTGCCGATTGCAATAAAAGTCTTATGATGCATAGGTAATGGCAGTCCAAGAATAGCGCAAAAACGCGACAGCTGTTCATGCCAAATGCCTATTGCACGCGCAGCCACAACTACCTTCACATTGACAGCGAAGCTGTCGCGCGAGCTGCCGCTTCGGTAGCTCCAGTCATCACCGGCATCGGTGGGCTGTCTTTCCGGCAGAACACGCCGCGAACTATGCGCGGCAGAAACCACTGACTCAGGACACTCACTGTTATCACAGTGCAGCTCGAGGAACGAAGAGAGGCCCTTACGTTTACTTGCGGTGTCGCGAACGACGAGTCCAGCGGTGTGGCATGTTGCACAAACAGCACGGCTTACCATCGATGTCAGTGCGCCGATGTCACAAAATACTCCGCTCACAGAGCCACAAACACTCTTCGTTCTTTCGCTTTCGAACTGTTCAATCTTTTTTTTCTGATGCGCTGATGAACTTGATCGCGGCGTCGATTTTGTCAAAGTTCCCGCAAGCCGCCGTATCCCCGCTGCCTTGATTAGGCCTAGTGGCCCGCGGCTCGCATTCTTCTACCGCTGCTTTGCGCTTCGGTTTACGTCGACGCCCTTGGTACTTGTTCTTGCTTGCAAACTTTCGTGCTCGGAAGTCTCGCTTCTTCGAGTTATCCATGGTGAACTCGGAAAAACATAGAAACGCACGGCAAGTGCCGATCGTCGCAAGCGCTCAGCGAGTCAGGCCGATCAGATGTAGCCAATGGCGGCCTCAGTAGCGTACCATGTGACCGGTAGAGATGCACGAAGCGGCTGCAGCTTGGCTGTAAACCGACTTGGAAACGACTGTTTTGTGAAATTCCTCACTAAAATACGAAACCAGGGGGACGCCTGTACACTAGAAGGAGCCTTGATCTACACCACCGAACAAACCCCGATGGCGGACGTCATCGTGTTGCCGAGTGGCGGATTTTCAAAAATAGCCGTCGGATGCGTGAATTGGCGACTTCGGCAGCTACCTTCACTAGCGCAGATCGACTTATTACCACTTTCTTGTTTGAATTCAGCTATGACCTTTGGGGAAATGATAGTTGAATGATCAAAAATGATTTTAGAAGCAATATCTCAAAAGTGGAAATTTTTGCAAAAAACGCGATTTTTCGACCCGCATCTCCCCTTAAGATTCCCACTCACAGCCCTGCAATGAGTAGCAAACACCAGAACAGTCAGCAGTCTTCCCTCTACAGTATAGACCACTTATAATGTAACAGTTATAGTGCAGGACTGGTTACAATGCAGTCTTTTTTTACTCCTGTTTACCTTGCCATAAAACACATTTATTGTGCAGTCCTCAAAGACAAAAAAAGCGAGTATGCTTATCAAAGGAGGTGCTCTTGGTGCATCGCTGGGGAGCGAGTGACAAGGTCGTTGCGAAGGAGGAGGGGCACAGAGTGAACGAGTGACAAACGCTGTAGCGAGTATGCTCATGAAAGCAGGTGCTCTGGGTGCATTGCTGGGGAGCAGGTGACGGGGTCGTTGCAAAGGAGGAGGGGCACAGAGTGAACGAGTGACAAACGCTGTAGCGAGTAAGCTTATGAAAGGAGGTGGTGACAAACGCTGTAGTGAGTATGCTTATGAAAGCAGGGGCTCTTGGTGCATCGCTGGGGAGCAAGTGACAAGGTCGTTGCGAAGGAGGAGGGGCACAGAGTGAACGAGTGACAAACGCTGTAGCGAGTAAGCTTATGAAAGGAGGTGGTGACAAACGCTGTAGCGAGTATGCTCATGAAAGCAGGTGCTCTGGGTGCATTGCTGGGGAGCAGGTGACGGGGTCGTTGCAAAGGAGGAGGGGCACAGAGTGAACGAGTGACAAACGCTGTAGCGAGTAAGCTTATGAAAGGAGGTGGTGACAAATGCTGTAGTGAGTATGCTTATGAAAGCAGGGGCTCTTGGTGCATCGCTGGGGAGTAAGTGACAAGGTCGTTGCGAAGGAGGGGGGGCACAGAGTGCACGAGTGACAAATGCTGTAGCGAGTAAGCTTATGAAAGGAGGTGGTGACAAACGCTGTAGCGAGTATGCTCATGAAAGCAGGTGCTCTGGGTGCATTGCTGGGGAGCAGGTGACGAAGTCGTTGCGAAGGAGGAGGGGCACAGAGTGAACGAGTGACAAAGGCTGTAGCGATTAAGCTTATGAAAGGAGGTGGTGACAAATGCTGTAGTGAGTATGCCCATGAAAGCAGGTGCTCTGGGTGCATCGCTGGGGAGCAAGAGACAAGGTCGTTGCGAAGGAGGAGGGGCACAGAGTGAACGAGTGACAAACGCTGTAGCGAGTAAGCTTATGAAAGGAGGTGACGACAAATGCTGTAGCGAGTATGCTCATGAAAGCAGGTGCTCTGGGTGCATCGCTTGGAAGCAGGTGACGAGGTCGTTGCGAAGAAGGAGGGGCACAGAGTGAACGAGTGACAAACGCTGTAGCGAGTAAGCTCATGAAAGGAGGTGGTGACAAACGCTGTAGCGAGTATGCTTATGAAAGCAGGGGCTCTGGGTGCATCGCTGGGGAGCAGGTGACGAGGTCGTTGCGAAGGAGGAGGGGCACAGAGTGAACCAGTGACAAACGCTGTAGCGAGTAAGCTTATGAAAGGAGGTGGTGACAAACGCTGTAGTGAGTATGCTTATGAAAGCAGGGGCTCTTCGTGCATCGCTGGGGAGCAAGTGACAAGGTCGTTGCGAAGGAGGAGGGGCACAGAGTGAACGAGTGACAAACGCTGTAGCTTATGAAAGGAAGTGGTGACAAACGCTGTAGCGAGTATGCTTATGAAAGCTGCTCTGGGTGCATTGTTGGGGAGCAAGTGACGAGGTCGTTGATGAGGAGGCACAGAGTGATGGAGCGACAAAGACTGTAGCGAGTATGCTTATGAAAGCAGGTGTGCTGGCAAGCAAGTGACGAGATCGTTGCGCAGGAGGAGGGGGCACAGAGTGAACCAGGGACAGACGCTGTGGCGAGTACACTTGTGGAAGGAGGTGCGCTGGTGAGAAAGGGACGAGATTTTTACAGAGGAGAAGGGGGCAAAGAGTCAACGAGTGATGATGCTGTAGCGAGTACTCTTGTGGAAGGAGGTATGCTGGCGAGCAAGCAACATATCGTTGCGGAGGAGGAGGGGGCACAGGGTGAACGAGGGACAAACGCTGTGGCAAGTACGCTTATGGAAGGAGGTGCGCTTGCAAGCAAGTGAGAAGATTGTTGCAGAGGAGGGGGCACAGAGTTAACGAGGGAGCGAGTAAGCTTATGAAAGGAGATGCTCTGGGTGGATCACTGGTGAGCAAAAGACAAGATCGTTGCGCTGGAGGAGTTGGCAAAGTGTGAACGAGGGACAAACACTGTCGTAAGTATGCTTATGAAAGGAGGTCCGCTGGCGTGCAAGTGACGAGATCGTTGTGGAGGAGGAGGGGGCAGAGAGTGATTGAGGGACAAACGCTGTAGCAAGTACACTTATGAAAGGAGGTGCTCTGGGTGCATCGCTGGGGAGGAAGTAATGAGGTCATTGATGAGGGGGCACAGAGTGATGGAGGGACAAACACTGTAGTGAGTATGCTTATGAAAGTAGATGCTCTGGGTGCATCGCTTCCCGGGAAGCAAGTGACGAGGTCGTTGATGAGGGGGCACACAGTAAAGGAGGGACACTGTAGCGAGTATGCTTATGAATGGAGGTGCGCTGGCGTGCAAGTGACGAGATCGTTGCGGAGGAGGGGGCAAAATGGGAATGAGGGACAAACACTGTAGCAAGTATGCTTATGAAAGGAGGGGCTTTCGGTGCGTCGCTGAGGAGCAAGTGACGAGGTCATTGCGGAGGAGGGGGGGCACAGAGTGAACGAGTGACAAATGCTGTAGCGAGTACACTTATGAAAGGAGGTGTGCTGGGTGAATCACTGATGAGCAAGCGGTGAGGTCGTTGCAGAGGAGGAGGTGGCACAGAGTGGACGAGCAAAGGGGGGAGGAAGGCCTAATCAGCGTCGCAGGCCTAATGAGCATAGGTTGCATTTTGAAAGCGGTCGCATGCAATCTAAGTTGCAGTTTGGTACGGTATCAACGAAATTCTTGGCAGTGGTGCCACTTGAAGGGAAGGGATACATATTCTTAATGAAAACGAAAATGGCGCATGTAGCACTCGTATGGTAGTTGACTCAATGACTCAATGGAGATGTCTTGAAATCATGTACATGTCGTGAAATTTAATGATCGGTCTCTTTCAGCACGCAAAATTTTAGATGTGCTTCAACTTAGTTTCTGCGTAATTCCCATGAGCGAGGCGGTCTGGGAAGTTATTCATGAATATTTTGCGTCCGCTTTTCGCATTCGTTTTGTTGGCAATGCGTGTCGTTGGACAATAAAACTTTTTAATATTCCAATATTTAGATGGTTATCATCGAGCAGAGCATGTTTCTATTCTTGGGCACACGAGGCTGCATGCTCAGCACATTTTTCGCAACTGCAGTCCTTGAAAAACGTTTTAGTTATAGTACGGTAGTGCTTATAGTGCGGGTATTTACGACTCTCGCAGCGTACGTTATAAGCAGTCTATGCTGTATTATTTTTGAAAGGAGGCACCATGGAGCTGCTCGAATGTTTTATAAGCAGAATAATGCGATATGGCATTCTCAAATTTTTTCATGCAATTCCATGACAAATGTGCAATGGGCATGGCTTGAACAATTTTAACCACTAACAGAGCGCTTGGTGGATCTGGAATATACAAAAAAAACTCAATTGTGTTGAATTATTCTGCCCCAGGTTCTTAATCTTGTTCGAACACATCCATGCACTCCCTGGCACAAAGGTCTTCGTTTCATAGAACATGGTGAATTCAATAGTATGTTATGACAGGCAGTGATGGCCATTACTGATTGGATACGATAGAAATGGCATTGACTTGTTCAGTTTAACTATGGGTCACTGGGTTCTTATACCTGGCAACAATGGCTAGGGCTAGAGCACTTCGCTTATACGTTGGTTGTAAAATACAAGTTGCAGTTGAATTGTCTCGCACATCTAAATCATCTGCACTTGATCCACTGCACCTGGGTTTTAACGTACATTTGCTGGTTTTTGCAATAAAGCCTGGGCATCGAAAGTATAAAACAGTATTGCTAGTAAGAAATTTGCATTGTTAAGCATTGTTGTTATGACTATAAATATAAGCCCTCAAAATGTACCAACAGTGCTTAATTTTGACCCTGAGATATTGTTGTTCTGTTAGAGTGGAATGGCATGTTATGGTCTCTGGTCACACAAACTTTTAGTGTGGCCAAGCCTACACAAGTGCCAATGCAAAATAGGTGACAGATTTAAAGGTGAACATAACATAAGCCATAACATAAACAGAAATCTGTTTGGTTTGGTGAAACTTCATATCAATAACATAAACTCTCCAGCCAACTTATAGTTCAAAGTTACTAAGGTTAAAATTTAAGAACTGTAAACTGACCCGATCTGAGACTGATTCGGCCTCTTCTTCAGGGTTGACTGAAGAAGGGACCGAATCGGTCTCAAAAAGTCGGGTCAGTTTACAGTTTTTAAATTCTAACTTTAGAAACTTTCCACTATAGGTTGGCCGAATGGTTTATGTTATTCATATGAGGTGGCAGATTCTACGTTTACCTGGCAAATTGAATTTAAATATGGAGTTTACCGTCCCAAAACTACCATATGATCATGAGAGACATTGTAGTGGAGGACTCCGGAAATTTCAACCACCTGGCGTTCTTTAACGTGCACCCATATTTGAGTACACGAGCCTACAGCATTTTCGCCTCCATTGAAAATGTAGCTGCCGCAGCCGGGATTCGATCTTGCGACGGGTGGTGCTGCCTGGCAAATTCTACATTTAATTAATGTGAGTTATGAGTTAACGTATGAACTGCAAAGACAAATGTAATGTACTTGTATAAACAACATTTTTCGGTCTAAAAGTGGAAAGTAAAATATGTCACCAACTCTCCAAGTAGGAAGTTTTATTGAAATACCTATACAAGGGGATTCTTTTAGAACTGACCTATTTCATTGTGCTGTAGTTTTTTTTTACAGAAGTCTCCCATTTTTAATGAGGTTTGTGGCAAAGCGTCTGGGTCAGTTGCATGCGCGTCATATTTCTTTCTGTCCACATCTTTGTGTTTTCAGTTCGTCTTTAAAAAATAAAAGCTTGTTTTAATAATGTTGGTTTTAATAAACTAACAAGTGCTATTACCGGCACTCACTGATGCTGCACTTTTATATTTAAAGTTGCCACCTTACCACTAGGAAGGGGGGGACACGGCTATTTAACAGGGGGGGTGAAGGTCTTATACAAGTGGTAGAATTCGTGCTTGACAAAAAAAAAAAATGCCTGGTTCAGTATTTTATTCACAGTGTCATGTATTGTAACGTTTACCTAGTCAGAAGTCAATATAATGCGATGTACAAAGCAAAACAAGGTAGAGCTAACCAACTGTTCTGTTCTTATGACAATAAATGCCATCTACATATACATGGTTCATTTGAGACGTAATGTTCCAGCAATCGCTATTATACATGTCATTAATACATTAGGTGGCCAGGAGCCAGCTGTTGTTCTCATGTAGAGATGTCCACAATGTTTCAGAATAGGCATTGACTTACCGTAACTTGCTGCTTCGAAGACGGAGAATTTACGCTCGTGATGCAGCACGTAGCCACTGGGGTTGACTTTTTCTCCTCTTGTTAAATGATTGGTATAATTGGAGGGATCTTACTTCCAATTATTAGGGGGCACAAGATAGAAATAGGTTGAAAGTCGTGATAGAGTTTAGGTGACTAAGGAAAGGTATTTAGTACCTCAAAAGTTGCTGAATTTGCACTGGTAAAATGAAAAAAAAAATATATATATATTGCAGCCTTATGGCCAAAAGACCAGCCAATGATACCTGGTATTAGCTTCGAATCGGCGACTGGCCCACTGTCTGAAAAGCCGTCCAGGCTGGTATAAAGCCGGGCGGGTGGAAACACTGGTTGTATCGAAACTTGTGAAATTGCTCGGCCCTTTGGCAAATAAGAAACTGCAATAGGGATTAGTCTCTCGCCACTATGCTGCTCAGTCATGTGGATTACAATTCTGTGCAGTGCTGTGTTTTTTTCATCCCCTTTCTATCACTCTGGTCTTTTTTTTTATTGTTCTCCTACTTCCTGTGTTTTCTATCTATTTCTTCCACCATGCTTTGTAAGCTTTATATGAGCATACTAGCTTTATAAAATTTATGCCTGTGCATTTAAACATGTGGATAGGATCCATTACTGGGTATGGTACAGTGCACAGATTAAAAAAAGGGTTTATTATTTTTCTAGAAAACGATACTGTGAGGACCAAGACCACACATTGGCGATCACATGAAAGTGCTCCAAGTTATTAACCCTTTGCGGTCCAGACTTTTTACCCACTTTCAGGCTCTACTGGTCCGAAACTATTTTGCCAATTTCTAGCATCGCCAAGAATAACACAAACTGTAGAAGAAAAACTCTCAGGATATTTATTTTTGCTCCTGCATTCAGCAGGCAACTTCTTTAGTGATATTTGGGCAGTGTATAATAACACTCAAAGCATTCTCCTGGGTACAGTCTGGGGTTGTTACTGCAGGTTTTGCAGAAGATCAGAGGTGTTCTCTCTATCATCGTAGTCTTCGTCACTCATTTTTGTCAAATCACTGTCATCACTCTGTGGTAGAGGCATGTAATTCTCCCCCTCACAAAAGTCATCCTCACTTTAGCTAAAAGCACCACCGTAAAACGCAAGTTGTGAAAACACCATGCTTCTCAGCAAACCGTGCCCGAGTGGGTACGCTCTAGGCTCCGTGCTGAACATAGTGCTGCAACCTATTGTAAAGAAAAGTAAACCTCAACAAACTAAGCTCACTCATTCTCAAGAGATGGGGCGTCATGTATTTTAAAAGTAAGCACGTCTTCCAGTGAAAAATAAAAATAAAATTTAAACAACAAACACCCATGTCGGACTGTGCCCGACAGAGGACTGCTACGGCCGTGTTGCGTGTGAGCTAATACGGTCGCTCCAGGCACTGCTCTTTTCGCACAGTCTCTTCGCTTTGAAAGCGTACTGATACTTGCCAAGATACGTCGCCAGCGATCGCGACCGGTCTTGAAATATAAGATATAAGTTCATTTTTTGACACTCAGTCATTTTTGACACACACACACGCACGCTCACAGACACACACACACAGCCACAGCCAGAAACGTCGCCCCGAGACTTAAGTATATACTTCCGGAGCCCCCTGTCTGTGAGAGCATTCAATGGCAGTTCTAACACGCGGGGGATGTCATCTTGTGCGCCTTCCAGGCGATAGAGATGGGCCGACTCATTTGGTCTCTGCTTAAGCGGAGCTTTTACCCGCTCATGAAAGTTACGATGCGTGGGGCATGCTATCAATTTAAATTTGTTACGGAACATGGCAGCGACGGCAAAAGCTCGCCGTGTGTGTCCATATAATTGCTAATGCAATAACAATACAGCTTTTTACTGCTAAATAAGTGTATTGGGTTAGCATGCCTTCAGTCCCCCTCTTTGTGCGTTTATTTACCGAATTTTCGTACCGAATCTGCATATAATGATATCCTCTTTATAACAATTTTTTGGGGCAAAATGTCAATTTCGTTATATCCAAGTTTAACTGTATTTCCTTCCTACCAGACAGACAGACAGACAAGGAACTTTATTAAGGCCCTGATTTTCATATGTTAGTTTTATCACCTTAATGATATTTTAGCGCTAGTATTGCTGTACATTGTAAGCTTATTCGCGGCGTGTCTTAAACATGAAATCGGCTTTTTCTTGTGATCAGTTTTCTGAAAATGTTCCATACTTGATGTACCTTTTCTTGAAAACAATCTGACCGATTGTGCTCAAACTACACCTAAATTCCTTCCAAAATAGTCTGAACCAAAGACTTTGAGAAATTATTCGTGTTGTGATTGAGAAAGAAAATTTATTAATTTCCAAGTCTCCCTCACAGTGCGTGACAAGTGAGAATATTTTTTTTTCTTGTGAGGTATATGTAGGAGCCTGTTCTTCATAGGTTCGGATTAACATCAAAATCATGTCGAATAAGGGTGCTGAATTTCATGGTCATACCACTTTTGGTTTTTCATAAAACTGCATTTAATTTTGTGCACCAGTATAAAATTCGGTACTAAACCAGAAGCAAGTAAGAAATGCTACAAGGTCAAAATTGTAGACTGGAGGCTGCATGCTCTATAATTGAGTATGTGAAGTTTTCACAACACAATATGGTACAATTCCACTAATATAAATCTGAAACCAGGACGTACTGTTTACTCTACCGTAGCCCCTTAAAGGGCCAGCAAACAGGCTTCGAGGTTGTTCTTTATTTATTTTCTGACACACTCCAATGAGCTTGCTAATGTGTACAGTAGGCCGCGGCGATCATATTCTGTGAATATTGCAGCGCTGGGCAGCACGCAGGCTCTCTTTTTCGAAAAATGATTCCCGCACACTTCCCTAAGACTGACCAATCCTCCTTGTATGTGCAGTGATGAAATCTTGCCCACGGGCAACAATACGCATCTTTGAGCTTGTTAATTGATCATTTGCCCTACGGAATGGTGCCTTGGCCATGCAGTGATGCAGTTTTGGCTGCGCAGTCCTCATTTTCATTTTCCTGGTCTGCACTCTGCCATTTTCTAGAGCCCTAGACTACCGAGAGAAGCAGTTTTGCCAGAATGAAAGCCTTCAAGATAAAGAGGTGCCTCGTTACTTTACCGCTACGGGGAAGAATGCTTCTCGAACTGCGCTTCCTCCCCGCGTTGCTATGATGCGTGCTCACGTGAGGGAAGCCCTGCTTGGTCCTTGGCTGCGCGCTGATGATGTATCGCTCACGTCGCGTTACGTTGATGAAGTGGGAATAGTCATGACAATGGGCTACGCTTACCCTTTGCCGCTTGGAAGAAAAGGTGGGAAGGACGAGTGAGAAAATGAAACCAGCCAAGGCAGGTTGTTCTAAGCCCTCTAACTTGCCTATACAGCACTTATTCGCAAAGTTCTTAAGGCAGCATGTTCACATTCTACAAGTGCGCAGTAATTCCACGATTAGAAATTTTAGACCGCAAGGTTCTTACTGGCCCTTTAAGAGCTCAGTTTAAGGATTATATTGCTATTGAAATTCGCTTTACCTTGTACAATCATGCGGTAGATCATTTGTCTTTTTGGGAGTGTTGAGGCTGCACATGTCAAACAAATCTGGGCCTTTTTCACATTTAAGGTTTTGTCACGCTGTAGTGAGTTACCGTATTTACTCGCATATTCCTTGCACTTTTTTTGCTGGAAAACCGGTGAAAAGTTGGAGGGTGCGAGAATTACGCGGGGAAAACTTTTTATGAAAACGTACAGAGCGAAAAAGAAAACGAAGTGGCCGCAAATCTGGATTCTCACACCAACAACTAACAGCAAGCTTTAAGAAGTACTAATTAAAACTTACCTCAACAATAAAAGCAGAGGTTCAACACAAGACAAGATTTAATTGAGACACAAAAAGTGGAAGCAAATAGTCGAGAATTATAATACCATATGCAAAGCTTGCGGACGTTGCGGGTGTAGCGGTAGCGTTCGTCGCTCAACAGGAGCCCTCAAAAGGTAAGCGTGGTACGTCAGTATTGGGCTGATGGCTATTTAACAGAATTGTCTGCAGTTTCCTTCTTAAGAAATAAAGTTTATCATCAATCCCAAGGGCCTACCGGCGGCCCTGTTGCCGTTCTTTAGTGCATTATCTATTACTTGCAACTTGAAAGCAGCTGTACAGCTTCAGTATCGCCTCATAACATGACAAGGTTACCGATGCAACATACAAAACACGCCGCAACGCGCACTGGCCACTTCGGCTTGGCTTGAGTTGAATTGAATCTCTGTGCAATAGTACGCTTGATGCTTAAGAGATGGCGCCAGATGACGTGCCCTATCATCATCAGTGGCTGGAAAGAGCAGACGACATTATTGCAGCAGTTTTCGGGGGTGTGATAATTACTTGAGGAAAAAAAGAAATCATATTTTTGTTGGGCGATATGGGGGGTGCGAGAATTGTGCGAGTGCGAGGATTACGCGAGTAAATACGGTATTACTGTTATGAAAAAACTGAATAGCTTGGGCTCATTGCTTGTCGTATGTGCATGTGGCACTTCATGCGTGGTGATGGGCCAGATCATGGATGACTAAAATTTTGTCTTATTCCTCAGTGACCTTTTTTTTTCTTTTTAAAGGGCTTAAGAGTGTTGCTGTTACCAAAGTGCAGCCATGACATGAGTGGATAGGGTTTTTAAACGAACTCAACAATCTCTGCAACTTTTTGTTTTATGCTACCGCAGGGAACCCGAACCAGGCCTCACACAGCCGCCCATGATGACGTTCAAGCAATTCCTGGGCTCTCAGGATGACAGCATTGATGACCAGGAAGCAGTGCGCAAGTACAATGAGTACAAGATGGACTTCAGACGCCAGCAGCTTAACGAGTTCTTTGTCAATCACAAGGAGGAGGAGTGGTAGGTATCCCTTGTTTCCCGTTGCCACTGCTAGTGTACCTGTGACCGCCGATGAGTAATAGTAGCAGTGGCCTTGTTTGCCTTGTTATATGTCACTGTAGGGAAGAGGGAAGCTAATTTCTTTACTGGATGTAGTCTTCAATTTTTTTCCACAAGTGTTGCCACAGCAAGCACAATTAGCGGAATATTTTAAAGACTCATTCCTGCATGTTTAGTTGCAACTTATCCTGTTTCTAAATATAGAGGAGGCATTGTGCCAATTTTTAGCCTAGGCACAACTCGGAGCTCATATATAGAAGTTGTTCCTCCTTGCACCTATGTGACCATTGAAGCAACTGTCAGGCTCACAGTGAAATCTCTGCTTCACAATTAAAAAAAACTGTGCCTGCAACTGCAGATTTTAACCTATGTTCCTTAATTGCCCAAGAGTTTGAAAACTTCTAAAACCAGGGACAGGAGGCAGCTAATATATATATATATATATAGCATCGAACGCGTTATTCGAAGGTCGTAGGTTCGATTCCTGCTTCGGCTGGTTATTTTTTCACCCACTTTTCTTTCTTCTTATTTACATTACATTTGTTCTAATAACTTCCCCTATACATTCCTTGGCACTATTGTCTGTTAGATCTCATTAATATTGTGTCAAAACACGGAAAAACGAGCCCTTAGGTGTACACCTCTTTCCCTTATATCTATATATATATATATAGTATATATATATTTCAAGAAACTGTTACATAAGGCAGGAAAAATTCGGCTAATTTCATTTTTTTTTCCCTAACTGTTGCCTTCGTTACACGTAATGTTTCCTTTTAATTTTCTTGCATGTGATTGCCACCTGTCTCATTGTCACCTGGCGCTCTTCCTTTCAGCCCAAAAGAAGGATGCGCTCTTTGCGCTCCGATTGCACTTAGCTGGTTGAGGGTGCGCTGTGCACAAGGCAGTGCTCTTAGGCGAACACAGTGGTCAGGCTAGCTTTTCAGGCGCGTCCCCATGTCCGGTAGCTTCCTTTTTGATCGTTCAGGGCATGCAACTCACCATCGGTGGCTGCGCTTTGGGCATTTACGCAACCGGTGTGCACAACCGGACGCTAAAAAAGCCCTGTCTGCAGAAGGTGAGGAACCTGTTTTTGTTGATGTGCGTTGCAGGGGATGCAGAACGGGGAAGAGGGGCTGCTGCTTACTACATTCTTTTGTGCCCGTTCACTGTTGCTCTCATGCTTGTGTTTTTATGCGCATGCTGGATGGGGAAGACTCATGGACAGTGTGTAGGTGTACTGTCTCAGCGAAAGGCCTCAAAGCCACTTCTGTAACACGAGAATACAAGGTGCACTTTCTGCTAAAACTCTGAGGATGTCTGTAATGTTGTGAGCACAGTAGTTTTTCAATGGACCCCTAGGCTCAATGCTGGCACAGTAGAACCCTGCTACAACGAAACTGACAGGACACAAAAAAAATTTCGTTGAAGTGAATATTTTGTTACATTGAAATGTAAAAAATATAGCTGCCCTGAGCTAGCTAAAGAAAAGAAATTTTATTGCTAAAATTTAAAAGTGTCGGCTGCTTTCTTTTCTTTCCCAGCATTGTCGTGGCGTGATTCTCAACAATGCATAGCAACACCTTGGTGAAAAGCACGCTGAAACAACGGCCACGTCTTTTTACGAATTAATTTAACAGTTGAACTGACACGCTAACACGAGCAGTTGTCCACCATCAACGTGTATCAGACCACACTGAGAAGAATGTATGGCATTGTGGAGCGGTGACTAATGCCTTATTCTTATCATCCACTAGTTGTGGCTGGCTGATTTTGTTAACAAGGACAAAGAGCCGGTCTGACCAGTGTCCACACGGCCATGTGTGAAAAGATCCAAAAGCATTGGCATCAGGCACGATTGCACCCAGCAGCTGTATGTAGGAAACTATGAACTGAGCAACTGAGCTTCACCATCGGATTGCCTTTGGCTCAAAAGCGAGCCAGTGGCAAAAGCAGGGCAGTCTCATTGCCATCGCTATCAAGCAATAGTGGTCCCCATGTTTAGTAAACAGCGGCGGTTTTTGGTGGTGCCAAGGTGCCTTTTTGTACTTCGACGTATTTTTTATTTTCCTGAAAAAAGTACAAAAAATGTTCAAGGTTGTGTTTACTGCACGGTATTAAATATTTGAGCGTGAAATTGAATCGTGAAATTTTATTAAAGCATAATGGCAGAAGAAAAGGTGTTTGTTGTGGTGAGAATGTTTATGCATTAACTCCTATGGACTCCTGCCGGGTAACCGAGAATTTTTCGTTGTAGTGGAAATTTGGTTGAAGTGGTGTTTGTTGTAGCGAGGTTCGACTGTAGGAGTCACAACGCTGAAGTGGTCTTTGAGTGATGTTCCGTGGTGGCTACTAAAAACGAATATTGTGACCAAGCATCTTTAGTGTCTGTGTGAATGGAATTGACTGAAGGTGTGTTTACCAGGCAGCTCTTGTCACAAGGAATACTGAACAGTATTTTTGAGGAAAGTTGTTTCTAAATGTGTCAGCCTATGTTTTTGCTGGCCCACAACCGAGTTTTTTCATCTCGGCTTAGTCGGTGATCGTGAAGTCAAGACCCACATGTAAATGCAAGAGTAATAAAAGCTTCGACTTTGGAATCTTTTGGCTTGTAAGCATTTCGATAGCACTGGCACTGGGTTCCAGTGCACAGTGTGATTGCAGCTTTTGTCACAGTGGCTTTGAAGCTTTCGCTTGTGTGCTTGACTCATATGTATGCATTTTGCCTCACTTGAGCCCAGGAAGATTCAAAATGAGACGTCATTGAAATAGAAAAGTGGGTATTGTGCAAGAGTCTACAAATGGACTGTCCATTTCTGCATCTCCGAATGATTCAACTGAGTTTGAGAGCCAGCAGGGATTGGCACCAGGCTAGCTATTTAGCTTTAATCGATCAACTCCCGCTGGACGGTCAGGGCACTTATTAGACTTATAAGATACTCTCATATCAAGAATAACAGTGCAATACTGTTCCATCTGTCTCCCTGTCTTTTTTTCCTTCCTTCTTCCTCCTCCTCCATCTATTTCTCAAACTGCTATATGAGTGATTGAGAAAGTAGTTCAGTGCAAACAGCTGCTGTTATTACATGTAGCAGTTAGATTTGTAGCCATGTAACATATCGTGTCGCATTGAAAATGTTTTAGAAGGTATGTGTATATCTGCCAGTTATTGCAAGTTGCATCTGTTCTCATATTTAACAGAAAAGTATGTATAAGGTTGCTACATTACATGTTTGTTAGAAAGTGGAAGTCTGTGAGTGTGTTAGTACTTTCTCTGGAAATTTTCCAAAAGTTTAAATAGACTCCAGACTTTGCTTTCACCACTGTGCAGTTAAGCTACGCTCTGCTGTTACATATACTTGTTTCTAGGGAATGGTTGCTACTGTTAGTCTCTTTATTCTTTGTCTTTCTGCCGTATATTTAGCTTACAGAAACTGCTGGCACAATGAGCAAAATATTATGCGTCATTGGACCTGCTGTTCATATGTGACGAGATATAAGTTCCAAAGTGATTTGATAAAAATCTGCATTAGGTTACCCACTCTGAGCAGGCTATCATGAGCACCATATAATAGCTCTTAACAGTTTTTGTTTAGAATTGTCAACAAAGCAAAAGCTGGTACTATTATAATGTGAGCGTTAAGAGTCAGTATAGATGCCAGCAGTGCCCATTTAGTTGTATGTCATATTAATGGGACCTCTACACAGGTTTGACATTAAAAAGCAGGTGGCATAAATTCGTACTAAAGCAGGAAGCCCTTGAACTGGAATTAATATATTGCCTCTTCAATGGCAACACATGGTTACTTGAATGGCACAGTTGTCAAGCTGCAGGAATGTTGTACTTTTGCTGAAGAGATTGACTGGCATCATAGAAAGACTACTGACACGAAAAATGTGCAAAAAAGGTGCTTGGTTGTGGGAAACTGACTTTCAAATACTGACAGTTTCACTAATACATGCAGGCTTATTGCAAGTAATGGCTTGTTGCTCAGGAAGAAAGGTAAATTGTGTTGCCATGGTATGATGTGCCGTTGCACTGTTCCATTCGGCCTGAAAGCCTACATTACTCAGGCGGGGGCTCTCTTGTAGCTGTAATGCTGTAGGTCAGTGGTTATCTGGTTTAGAACCAAGATTGCCAGATGGTGGCCTACTATCGCGTTACATTGAACCTGCATTGGCAGGGCTTTCAGTGCTTGGTGTTGGAAATGGATAGCTGATATCTTATGGACTCACATATGTGATAAAAACAATGGAAAAACACCTAAGAGCTGTAGCTTGGTGTAGTCGGTGTTGTTGAACTTTTGAGGCACTTATGAACATTGAAAAATGAGGATTGTGACTTGGTATTGGAAGTCTAAGTATAGGTATACTGCAAGGTGTCATGCAGTTGACACCAGCATATGGGAACATGTTGCATCGTGTAGAAATGCCTAATTTAAACAAAACGGGCGGTATAGCATAAAGTGTTAGTATTCACACATGGCTTCATATGAGGGAGCCCTAAAGCACCAATTGACATTCGCATATGGATAGATGATGTGCTCATGGTCGTTGAAGCTCAGTGCAGTAATTGTCAGCGATGTATATGAGAACATAATTTATTGTGAGCATAACTGCAGAGGGAAAGGGTGAAATAAAAGCCTGCAGCAGTTCTTTTTTTTTTTTTTTGCTGCCGCCTTCACTTTATGTATCTTGGCCATTGTTGCAGATTGTTTATCAAGTTTGTCAAAGCTCTTGTGACTAACGTCAAAACAAGCTTTTGTATTGAATATGGCTCAAGGTGACCTTAGTTTCTTGTGCCTCAAGCTGTCGTATCATCCTTTGTGACCTTTCTTGTTCTCTGTAGCCTCAATATTTGCACTTCTTACATAGTTTATTATCTTTGTTAGTTGACGGCAGTCGTGTATTCCTATACACAGAGTAGTATATGAGAGGTGGAGAGCTGGTGGCATTCATTATTATTAACCAAAAAAAGGGTTATGGCCTATGTTGCCTTGCGCTTAGTCTGCTAGCTTAAAAGATACCAGTATGTTCCTTGCCTCGGCAAACAACTCAGCAGTGCAGGAACCAGACGACAATATGGGCAAATAAAAGAAGTGTTGTCAAAGCTAGTATGAGTACTATTTATCCAGTAATTATTTCGTATGTGTTACGCCTCTTATATTCCTACTCCCCCTGCATTTGTCTCTGTCCGACACAACCTTTGCGCGTTGTTCCTGAACAAGGTTCAAGTCGAAGTACCATCCAGAAGAGTGTGGCAAGCGCAAGACGGAGCAGATGAATGCCCTGAAGCGCCGCCTGGATGCCTTCCTCAAGCTTCATGAAGGTGGATGGGTGGACGCCATCAGCATAGACGTGGAAAAGTCCGATCGCATCGTCAGGTTTCTCGATGCAGGTGACAGCCTCTCATTGCCTTGTTTCTCAAGCTCACTGGCATCACTTTGCTGGAAATACCTTGGGTGGGGAAAAAAAGATAAATTGTCAACCACTTAGGAGTAGTGGTTTTTTCGGCAAACTTAGCAATTTCAAACTAATCTAACTTTGTGCCAATGGACTCGTAGTCGACCATGCCCCTGTCACACGGCCGCCACCAAACTTTTTTAAACTCCGTCAATGTAAATCTCCCCTACCCCTAGGGAGTTCGATGGAGATGGAGTTGTGACAATGTCACACGGCAATGACAAGATTGTAATAGTTGTCGTGAGGGGGCACAGCCGGCGCTGTTTGATTTTCACAGAAGTATCCTGGTTTCATCTCCAGCTGCTTTTTTGTGCATGTTTGTTATGCAGTGTTTACAAGAACTCAATATTAAGTAAGGCTGAAGTGAACAAAGCATTAAAAATTATTTCAAATGAAAACAAGTTCGCTAAATGTTGCGATGCTGGCAGTGACGCTGGCCAACTTGCGCCTAACGCTATGTTTGTTTACAGTTGCGTCGTGCTCGACGACTAGTTGTTTTTATAGCTCGTAAGTTATTCTTGGATTAGGTCGGGCCCGATTACCTATTCCTGCAGCCGTAGAAGCAGGCGACGATGATGCAGCGCTGTCAGTCATTCCTCACAGGGGCAAACGCAAACACGGTGACGACAACAAACGCATGCACAGACGAAATAATTTTAAATGGTGTGGTCTGGCCCGACTCGCAAAGCACGGTTAAGAGAGTAGCTGCACTTTGGCGGGAATATATATATGTAAAGAAACACGTTACGAAGGAGTACTTCAACAAACGAACATTTAATATTACAAAGATGTATTATTTTTCTCAATGCGGCAATTTAGTGCTCGAAATTTTTTCTGACCAGCAAATACTGGTAACGAGAGTAGCTCGTTTCGCTGCAAAGGGAGATCGTCAAACGTCCTTTACGAAATATCCCGTTTACCGTCATTTGCATAAAGGTGGCCGTGTGGCACAAACTGCATCTTTCTTGTCATAAGGACAAGGGAGTTAAACGGGGTTTGCGGGTGTCCGTGTGACAGGGCTATCACTCGGGCTCACTGAGACTCTGGTTAAGCCATGAGTCTGAGTTAGTCAGGCTGAACAGTACATTGGTTAGTTTGAGTGCAAGTGAGCCTGGTTGACATAAATTTTAGCGAGTCTGAGTCCGAGTAAACCCGGTCGAAGAAAATTTCTGCGAGTGCGAGTCTGAGTGGGTTCCAATATGTTTGCCGACCTACGGGCCTTCGGACTCTTGTCAATCAGCACACTGATTGGGAGTCAGTTACACAGTGCTTCTATTTTGTAATGGCTATCTACACTTGCACTGTTTGCATATGAAAAACATCTGCTTTGTGGATTGTTGAAAGGAAGTGCACAAGGCAGGTCCCTCACCATTGCTATCTGAAATAATATCTTTTGAGTGAATGTTCAGGCATACATTGTAGGTTGTGGCTCTGCTGGAGAGGCCCACATCTGTAGAAAAAAGTAAAAGAACGTTGCTGCTCTGCATAAAAGTCCAACCACGAGGTGCCCATGGCTCATGCGTTGCTTGATGGTAGAATTGTGTGTGTCCCCTTTTTCAGTGGTGATCTTGCTAGAAGGTGGCACTGAGTATGACCTGAAGGCATTGGATGAGCCCGCTCAGGAGGACAAGCCTTCCGAAGGGGCTCCATTTTCCAATGCGAGGTAGGCTCTGTGGTAAACTCTTTGGACACTAGTGCTCTCAGTTATTTTATCAATTTGCCGTTTCACTTAGTGCGCCTTCCGAGATGCACCCTTGTTTATTAAACAAGTATTCATTTTCATATGTCTTTGATTATGCTTGTTCTGCCATGGTTATTGTTTCTTTGTGTGTTTTTTTTTCTTTCTCTTCCTCAGAGATGTAAAGGAAGCTAGTGATAAGCCTGAGGCCAAGGAAGGCTTATGTCAGGTCAGTGTTGATTGTTTGGCTTTTAAAAACGCAAGTATTTATAGTCTGTCACATGAATTTGGACTACCCAGCAGCTTGCGTGCATCATTCTCTTGTGCACTTATAAAAACATTACTTGAGTTATGGTTTGCACGCTTTTTTAACAATGACCTTGCATTATTGCAGGGCGGTGACGTACCATCTTCACCGACTCGCTCGGATGTGACCGCTGATGAGGACAAGCGACACAAGAGGGCTGATGATGAAGAGGACGACGAGGATGCCAAGTCAGACTCTAAGCAGTCTAGTGGTGGCCGCAAACGCAGCTACAGCTCAAGCAGCCAAAGCAGTTCCAGCTCAGATTCTGACTCTGATGATAGCGACAGTGAGCGGCGGCTTCATTTCTTTTTTAATGTCTTATGGACTCTTCTTATTGATTTTATCTTAGTTAAGTTTAATCATTAATTTTTTATGTGCCTGGGGAAGCCTCCCCTATAGTCACAGTGGAACGCATTGCCAACGCAAAATTAACCGACAAACGTCATCCTGCTTGTGTGCCACTTACTGGTTCAGAGATTTGCAAATGCCACGAATCATGCAACCTCTGCGATTTGACAGTGAGTCCTTGTGATTGCCTTCAGTGCTTTGCTGCATCATTCATTTTGGTAACCCTTGGTTCTTATGTCTACAGGGGATGCCTCTGACGATCAGGACTCTGGTGTTCCGGGCGAGGAGAGTGGTGGGGAAAGCAAGAAGTCCTCGAGGAAGAGCAAGAAGAAGTCCAAGAGGCTCAGCAGTTCTCCTGGGGCAAAAAAGACCAGCAAGGCCAAGGAAGAAAGGTCTGAGGATGGCAACGAGGAAGGCAGCAGCACGAAGGGGGACGCAGAGGAGGACGACGAGGACGGTAAGGTTCAGTGCCACAACTTAGCTCAGTGCCACAACCAAGCCCTTCATTGTGAGGGCTGAGCGTGAGGGCTGAGGCATTAAGAGACGGGTAATGGAATATTAGAGCATACTGGAGTGCGGCAGAAACGTGGCCATCCATGGCGGCGACGGTAGCGAGAAAAGGAGTGCGTCTCGCGTGGTCTTGGCGTTGAGTCGGCATAAATGTGCTGTAGGTGCAGAGTCGGCATAAATGTGCTGTAGGTGGCACTAGTGATCAGCTCAGCACATGCGGGCGTTCACATCGTACATCCCTTGGCTCACTATGTAGTTATCATACTGTTTGCTTTTGTGGTCAGACTGTGCCACTTGCTGCAGTTCTAATAGCCTGCCTCTTGCTGCATCAATCCAGGTGCAGCTAGCACCAACTATGCCAAGCCCTCCATTTTTGCCTGCTTGTTCCGCAAGGGCTGTGGCCATTTTTTTGTTTGCAGTAGACATATTCATACTTCTGGTTAAATGCTCCTCGTTATCTTATTTGGAGTGCGGTCTGTGCTTATGTGACAAGATAAAAAACCGGGGTGGCCTAGACCCAAGAAGATTGTGTTGTCTGTGGTGCAGACTGTGTTGGGAGTGTCTGACATCTCATCAGTGGAAGATTCTGTGCTAAAAAGTCATAAGAGGACTCGGAAGCAAAATTGGGAGCATAAAGGCAGCAGTGGAAAGTTTCATGCTGAAAGATGTGACACCACGTGAAAGTGAAAGTCTATTCATGTGGTCTAAATTTAGTCCTCAATATTTGAATGCCATAGGCAGCGCTCATGAAAGAGTTACAGAAGTTTAGATATTGCGGGCCTTGGAAGATTTTACAAATTTAAAATAAGGGTTTTCTAAATAGTTCAAGACAGAAACTTTGAATGTGTCGGGACAGACTTTGTGGGGTTTTGTTATTTCTTAAATATGATCCACTGTTTGCATGCAGAGTCTGTATGAACCCTGTGTGATGTGTCTGTCAGTTCTGGCACACCACATTTCGGAAGAATTCATTACACCCTCTTATATAGGTGTTGCGATACAGTCGAACCCACATATAACAGCTCCGCTTTAAAGCGAACAATAGCCACGTGACTGTGAAAATATGCAGTATTTCAATAGCACAAAATCACACTTACAACAACGTCTCTGAGCACTGCCGATGGGTTACAGCGAATGGAGCCGGCATCCCAGCGACTTCTTAGGAGACCACTTTCTACGACTGATAAGGCACCGGAAAGGTGCCCATAATTTCTTTTTGTTAAACGCTGACCCTGCCTCTGCACCTCTCTGGTTATCATTCTCCCCGACCGCGTTTTTTTACGCACCCCTCCGTCCTTTGTCCCCCGCCACGAAACTATTATTTGAGCTCTTCGCGAGCAGGCACTCTCCCAAGCTTTCCTGTGCGTGAGTTGTGCGTTTCACGGACCTTTCAAGCAAGCGACCCTATCTGCCTTCTTACGTGTCTTAATTGGCAAGGTCACCTTCCTGTCGTATCCTCCCCTCTCTTCACTCTATCGCAACACTCCTTGCCCTTCTCTCGCAGGTCTGTTCTCCTCTCTTTATCACAACTCCTTCGCCCATATCCACTGCTTCCTGACGCCAGCCACGCTATCTGGAATTCAGAAGTTTCATTTTCTGACTAGAAACGGGCCCAGAGCAGTTCCACGCGTTCTGGCTTGTGTGTCGTGTGTGCGCATCTTGCTCACTGTTAGGGTGCATGTGTGGCCAGAACGGTGGACGGCAGGCATTCCGCGCTTTTTTTTGCTATTCAACAAAACGTCTGAAGCGTGACCGCTTGACTTGGGTGTAATTCGCTTGTTTAAGGCTTACTATAAGTGCCGCGTTGCAGAGCACTTGCTCATAGCTGTTGACGACCTTGCAGCCAACTTTTCACTTCGGGCGTCCTGGTATTCAGCTGTGGAGATGAAGGCTTCATGGGCAGGTTTAACGGCTACGTGCATGCGAAAGTGTTGTCGCGAGGCTGACTTCGTTAACGTCGGAGACCGATGCCGAGTCTGAAGCTTCCGAACTGGACCACTCCGGCGGTGATTTGTGGCAGCGCGTCGTCTCTCTCCAGCAGGGGAGAGCGAGCGGGATTTCTGTTGCAATGGTTTCTTTACGGCCACTGATGATGATGATGCTCACACCGCGGAACCGTACGTGGATGAGGGCATTGTGAGTGAAGTACACGGCAAGGGTGATTGGGAGGAATCAGACTTCTAGGACGACGAAACTTTGAAGCCAGTGCCCACAAGCATGCTTGTAGTAATTCACTACATTAATAGCCTCAGGCAGTTTGGATGTGCCATTGGCTTCGGCAAAGAGCATGCTGCCACTTTAAGTAAACTGGAGGCCACCCTTATCGCTTCTACTCTTCGAAACATGTGCATCAAGGACTTTCTTCAGGATACAGCAAACAAATGCTGCATCACGCTCAGGTTCGTTATAAGTGGGCTCGGCTGTATATGATTCTAAGCACCCTAAATTTTGAGAGATCCGTCGTTGACCGGTTGAAGCAATTGTAAATCCTTTGCAATCAGAGAGTGGTGGTCATACGTTAACGCAGCATGTAGCTGAAATATAGGCACCTTTTATTTTTACTCACAAAAAACGGTGAAATCGCAGTGCCACAACAATTTGATTTCACCAGTTGGCTGATTAAGTGTACAGTATGCAGCCACAGTCAACCTCTTTGTAGTTAACATACGCTCTTCAAGTATGCAAGCCTGGAAGAAGCATGCTGTGCATGTGCTGTAGAAAACTGCAGCTTCTCATGAGATGGCTGCTTTCTAGCCATTTCATGAGAAAGGGGAACATAGCTCCGCTGCAATGCAAAGCTGCCATGTGGCAAACTAACAAAAAAAAATCAGAAAAAGCCATTGTTACAGGGCTTGGTTAGGCTTCTAAGAACACCTCCCTCTCTTTCTTTTTTTCCCACCAAGCATGGGTTTTGTAGACTAGACCCTCATAAATAGTTTCGAGCACCTCCATTTGAACACCGCTGACCTGTGCTCTGAATTTGGTAGTTTAGTTCTGTATGCAATCGTCATACCATTCCGCACATCTCTTGGTACTCTGGACTAGCAAGCAAATTTATATAGTATTTCAGAACATAAATCTTTTCATTTCTTCCATTACAAACTTCTCTCTCTGAAATGAGGCACATATCGTCTCTGATGTCTTCTTCTCCTTTACAGGGGGCCCTGATTCGGTGACTGACAGCAAGTGTAAGGGGGAGGAAGAAGAGGATGAGCCCAAGGCCGCGGCTGGTGAGCAGGCCACTAAGAATGAGTCTGGCCAGGGGGACGGGTCTAAGGCTGCCGGCACCGAAGAGAAGAACCGGCCACGGCCCCTTCACCGGACTTGCTCCATCTTTCTGCGCAACCTGGCACCTACCATCACCAAAATGGAAGTGGAGGCGGTGAGTGCTAGATCACCTATACGAGAGGAGGCCGTGTGCTATTCATGCTGTATTGCACATGACTGTCAGTGCATTATTTTCTGTAACGTGAAGGAGCATTCGAAGTTGGCCTAGATTGTGATCAGGGGTGTGTATGCACAGTCTTACATGTCCTATCGGGATTACTCTCATTATCTGCTGCACCCATCACCACGTGTAACATATGAAGCATATTCTAAAAATTGAAAGAGGGTTCTTCTACCTTTGTTAATTTTTATGGCTTTTCGTAGTCCAAGAAAAAAGGTTTCAGGAAGCATTGACTTAAAAGGTAAATTAAAAAAAAATAACTAAAAGCAGTTCTTCAATAAAGAGACAGGTCTTGTGCTGCAACCACGCTGTAAAGTAAGTCAGAAAGTTAGTTATGCTTTTTCCACACTGCTTTAAGCAAAATGTTATAATGCCCCTCATCAGGTCACATAAGAAATTTCAGTTAGATACTGGACGTTTCTGTGTGCCCAAGAAAGAGCATTATGCCAGAAGAATGCAAGGAGGCGAGCTTGAAACCCTTGTCCCGTGTAGTACAGCCAAAATCTATTCCCTGCCCTTTTTGGCATCCATGTTGGCATCACAGCCAGAGAGTCGCATAACAGAAATGCATGAATACGTCTTGCACATGCAAGGGTGTATGCGCATAGCGGGTCTGATAATGCGAGCGGTGTTCTGTCCGTGTTCTCTGTGGTCTACTAGCTCTTTCTGTGAACTGAATCCCTCGATGGGCACATGCTTGGAGAGGCTGGTACAGATCATTCCTTATCGTGGCACAATGAAGAAGGTAATAAAGGCACACTACGTCCCATCACTAGGACTGCTGTCGAAGACGATGCATGAAAAACACGGCAAGCCTTGTCAGGCTGGTACCTGCACGCTGCAGGAATGGCGAGAACACAAACCCATGTGTAAAGTAGGCAGATTACTCTCGCATCTTGCAGGGATTTGAAGTGAAAAATAAAAAAAAAGCACACATTCCACTTGAATGTTTTATTATTTCTCTCAACATTCATTGATTGATTCAAGCTACAGAATCACAAATTGCTCATGTCACCTCGAATAATTGTCAGGTGTCAAGTGCTACGGTTGGTGACGAATGTCCGCACAAAAGAGCCTCATCAAAGCATGGATAACTACGTAGGACTACTCCATCTTGAAGGGTGCGCCCTAGAGTCAAAAGGCCAGCAGCATTCAGCTTGATTTTGCGGCATGCAGCATTGCAAACTTTAACAGACGTAATCATGAATGCCTTGTGTATGCATTATGCTTGTCAGCTCAAAATATTCAGACCTTGTAAGGAGCCCTTTAGTGAAATTGTCAAATTCGTACCGTATTCAGACAAATGAGTCGACCGATTTTTTCAAATTTGACAATCCAATGTTGGGGGTTGATTTAGAATTGAAACTGACCTGTGTATTGCTAGTAATGGCAAAAGAAACGAGAAATCAGGGGCACTACGCCGCGGTTACAGCTTTGCTCCTGTGTTTTCTAGGTTACGGTAAAAGTGTAGCGTATTAAGTTACCGCATTGCCTACATTTTCACGTCAATAAAGGCGATGCCGACTTTGAAAGAAGTTGGCTACTGTACTTTGAGCAATAACGCTCCCACTGTTGTGTCCGGAAGTGTGCTGAATAACACCAAAACGTGATATGATCGCGGCGCGCTGAATGGAAGGTATCGGTAGTTGACGGAGCCAGTAAACAGCTTCTCTTTGTGATAGCATTTTTTAAGCAGCCTTGTCGCCGCATGTTGCTGTCACTTGTGCTTCTGTGTTTTGCTGAATCGTGCCTGTCATGAGTGCCCATAAAGTGACTTAATGACGATGTGCTGTTTGACCACAGCAGCACCAGTGAGGACGACTCCAGCGTCGATGAGTAGTCTTCGTGAATAAATTTTCTTTGTGTGAACTGCGCTCGCATTTTTTTTGGGGGGGGGGGGGGTATGCAACTTCGGGGGGGCGGGGGGTCCACCTACATTCGAATCAGTTTACGATCGTGTAAATACGATAGTCAGGAAAAATGTGTTGGTGTGATGAACACTTCGTTATTGTTTTCTTCCTGTTAATAGTACTGGCTTTCTTTTCCCCCAATCCTCTAAATTCCTAGTTAAATGAGGTTTTGCTTTATTAAAGGGGTGGTGCCATCAAATTCCAAAGCTAGAACAAGCCTCTTGTTTCCTCTGTATGCAAAGACACTCGAATGGTTGGGTACAGCAAATGTTTAGAATATGTCTTAATTCACTTCCGAAGTGTACCTAAATGCTCATTCTTCCGATCGAAGCCCATCGCAAGCGTGTCCAGCACTGACGTCGCACCTGATCTGTGGATAGTATAGGCATGCGCAGGTCTCCCCTTTAAGGGGGGCAAAGGTTCATCACAGTGCCTCCCCACCCCAATTATGTCAATGTGTCGAGCTGACTTTGCACCCCCCCCCCCCCTCCTTTGTGTGAGGTGAGTTACCTCCGAACGTCTGCCACGTACGTACCGGCAAAGCATCATGGCTGCTGCAGCTAGCCATGGCAGCTGTCGGCATGTTTGTTTTGGAGGTGCTTGCATGGCACGTGTGTGGGAGAGCGCACGATGAGCAGCACGACGTGCATCACAGTCTTGTGAGGTCCCATGACCAAGCCACCTACACTACTACGTCACAGCCAAACTTGGCGTTCAAAAAACCGAAACTGAAAATTGTCTGCTTAAAGTGAGGTGATAATAAATGATTTAACGAAAATAAATTGATCCTGGTGTGTGTATCATGTGTCATGAAGCTATAAGAAATGCGTGCAGCAAAGAATGCGCAAGCCACAAATGTGGTGGCACCACTTCTCTAACATTTTCTCATAAGTGACAAACGTAGCGACATTTATGTACAGGAACCCGAATGCCCTTGTAGAGACAAAAAGACAACAGTGGTTCATAGTCGTATTATTTAATGCGCGGTTTCAGATGTGCAAGCGTTACCCTGGCTTCTTACGGGTGGCCATCGCGGACCCCCAGCCGGATCGCCGGTTCTTCCGTCGGGGCTGGGTGACGTTTGAGCGCACCGTCAACATTAAGGAAATCTGCTGGAACCTCAACAACATAAGGGTAAGCATTTATGTTGCTGAGCAACTCTGCACTAGCGATGGGTGAACGAATGATGGATTGGCCTTGCAGTTTGCATTTTTTAAATGTGAATGCATTTCTTACTCGGGGGTTGTCGCGTGACCTAGGTCAACGTGCACACAGATCTCTTAGCGCGCGTTCCTCCGCACCCCTAGTAACAGCTGCTCCGTGCCTAGCATTCCGAGCAGGTGGTGAGTGGTGGAGGGTAAGGAAGAGGAGGGGAGCGCGCAGGCGTGTGATGGCGCTTGCATCACGGCGCAGCAGAGAGTAAGGGAAAGTAAGGTTCCTAGATGAAACAAGTTTCCAAGGTAACGTCACTCATTGCTCGAGCCATCCTCTTTACTCTCTTGCTTACCCCTCCTTTTCTCTGCCATCCACATCTGTAATTGGTACATTCCCAGCACGTTAACTTGCAAATGGTTGGTGGTGGTATTTATTATTATGCAAAAGGCTCAAAATGAGTACGTATGCGCATATGGCTGCAGCCGGATTCTCGCCGTGACCGAAGATGTAATCATAGCCAGGACATAAAGTGAAGAGGAAGAGAGTTTCAGTTGGTGCCAAGTCGGCCAAGATTGTTTCGTGGTGCTCGTTCAATGCCATATATGAGATTTTCAGCAATGCATGCAACAGAAAACGGTTCCACTCTAATGAAACGCCATGAAATGTATAGCAATGAAACATTTCACACGAACGCTTTCATGTAACTCCGTCGGCGTACCTGGACGCGGATCTGCGAAGCAAGTTTATTTGTCGGTTTCTATTGAAACGCCAGGAGTGCGTCTAATGCGCGTCCAGTGCATGCCAGTTCTTACAAACACTTGTGCGTATGCATGTATATACAGAGCAGCTGGATGGTGTAATCAACGCACCTTCAGGAACATTTCACGCTTGACCAGTTCGAGCCACTTTCTCTAGAACACGGCATAAAGGAGCTGAAACTCGCTGTTTCGGGACACCTCACTAGTAGAACTCTCACTTCTCAGGAAGATCCGTACACCGCACTGGTATCACCTGGTATCAAGATTGTCCAAATGGGCACATTTAAAAAAACTGTCATCGCAGTGCTGCTAGTCAAGCGTTTGTACCAGTCTGGCCGTGGTTTTTCCTTGCGTGTGCACAAGCCGGCTGTAATCGCTCGTCACAACTTTTTGCCCTGTGGTCACTGACAGGATTCAGCAAGAAGCGTGTTTGCTATGTCACAGCACGAACAAAACACATTAGGAGAAATGGACGGGAGACGCCATGGCTAGTGGTATAAAATATAGAACTGCACAGCGTTGCCAGTTGAGTAATGCACATCCCGCTTGCTCTTGTGTTGTACTGTTTATGTTCATAAAGGTAATAGTTTATGTTACGACTCATTTGGTTCCATTTTGTTATATTTGCATCTATTCACCGTGGCAAGTGAACCCAAACATTTGCTTTTTGATGTAAGCTTTGAACGTTCTAGGGGGCGCTCCCGGTACATAAGCGAGGAGGAAAGGGAAAGGTGTTACTAACTTGGAAACTTGTTTCATCTGGAGACCTTGAAAGAAAGGAGGAGCGAACCCTATGAGGACGCTTGCATCGTAGAGCTTGCTCGGCGGAGACAGAGCTCGGGCGCTCCTCCTCTCCGTGCTCGGATCTATATTCATGCACAGAGCACGCGCTTCGGTGTCTTCATAGCAATGGAAGTCAGTGAAGCCGAATCTCTCGTAGCAACGATACCGCTAAGACGAAGTGTAACACAATGCAACTCGAGCATTGTGCCTCTTCCTGTTGCTGGCGTCACTGCAGTTGCTTCAATGTCATCATTGGTTAGAGAAGAAAGTGTTGCGAAGCGAAGAGCGCGTAATGCCAAACGCATGCGCTTGAAGCGAGTGGCCAGTAATTTCTTAAATAATGCTTACATGCACACTCTCGTCTCTCTTCATTAATTAATCGCACACCTATCGGGTGCACCCATATGCATTCGTATTTGCTCACGATTCCCTTTAGGGAGGTGTGGTTTTTTTCAATCCTGTCCGCCGCGGTGATGTTGTGGCTATAGTGCTCAGGGGGTTGCCGACCCGAATGTCGCTGGTTTGATCCCGACTGTGGCGGTAGAAAGGAGAAATGCTAGATCTCTGTGTACTGTGGGATGACGGTGCACGTTAAAGAGTACCAGATTTTTTAAAATTTCCGGAGCTCTTCACTACAGAGCATCTCTCCAAACCATGTTGTGCTTTCGGGATGCAAAACCCCAACACTTATACAATTTTTCAGTTGTGAGTGACTGCTAAGGGTTAAGGGAAGACCCTGCTTCGGAGATAAATGTGCTGCTTGCACAGCAAAAAGGGAAGAGTGCTGCTCTTTGGAGATCAGACTCCAAATAACTGAATGCAAGCTTTCATTCGAGTTTTGAGTTTTCCCTCTTAGACATCTTTGCAGCAGACTCCTGTCAGACAGACGTTCGTAAACAGGCAATAATGCCTCTGCAACTTCTTTGGGCAAGTTGTACTTGTGTTTTGGCTCGTGCATACCTTTTGCTTTTGCGGCATTGTGCCGGCACCAAGACTGCTCGCCTGTGGGGCACAAACTGTGATTCGAGCTTTCGTCAGTGGATGTGATGTGATGGTACGTGGCCATCACAGCTCGCTGCATTTCATCCACATCCCCTTGATGTGACTTGAGCGCACGACCATAGTAGGTGCTCAGTCTGGTGATGAGGTCGGCAGTGAGTCGCCCCTTTCCTCCCAGACTGCGGCCTTCGGTTTTCTGCTTTTGAACTAAGTTCCTCAGAGCCGTCCCCATTCGCTTTTGCACATGATTTGTGCAGTCTTCTTTCTCTACGTCAATAAAACCATAAACTTTGGCATCCCTTATAGCATTGTACGTTCTGCTATCGCCGTCACACAAGACTGTCGTATAGCGGAGATTGCGCCGCTCAAGGGACCTTTCAAAAAGAATGAGGCCTGCTTCTACTTCCATTTGCCCAGATTTACAACTGGTGTTCTTCTGGCAGCGATGAGCATCTTTCCATTGCTCATAACCCTCGCTACCGGGTTTCAGTCCCACATCACAGCCCAAACAAAAATTTGAAAGTACGACGTAATCGAGAACATAACCAGTGAAGAGTTCAATAACTGCTCCGACGCCAATGTGCGAAGAGTGACCCCGGGTCATCCAGCTCCCATCAAAACACACTGCAATATTACCACGGTGACCAAAGCACAAGTCCTCGTAGAGCGACGACACTTCACGCGCGCACTGCTGCATAGCATCTTCAGCTGCTCGCGTAGCAGCGGGCTCCAGCTTATTTTTCAGATGCCGCTGAAAAGTCTTTTTATGCATTGCGCGACTGCTCAGCCCCATTGCGGAAAATATGTCGTTCATCGCAGTTTGGCCGTTACCAGTCGAAAGCATCGCGCGTCCCGCGAGCATATTTATCGCAAATGGTCTTGATCTTACCGAGTGTTCCACTCGACGCGAGCTCCAAGCATCCCCAATATCGCCACAGTTGTCGCACACCGCGTGTAGCTTCACTGCCAAACCGTACTCACGATCTCCACGGGTTAGCTTGACTTTTCCTCGGCAGATGTGACAACGCATAGTTTGAAGAATAAGATCATTGACACCGTCAAGTTCGACGATGGTGTACGGAGCTGCAGGTTCCGTCGCCACAGTCTCTGCGCCGCTTCGTCGGCTGAAGTTTTCGATCTTCCGCGCGGTCGCTGGTGTTGATCCAAGCTGTCGAAGCACTTTTTGCTCCCGTGCATGCGCCCCCCGCACTTCCTCCTCGGTCACGAGCGCAGAATCTAATCTCGCATCACCAGCGTGGGTTGCGAAAGCATTATCGCATTGCAAGGCTGGCGCCGATGAACCGCCGGCGTCCGTGGCATGGCCAGGCGATGCTCCGTGAACGGCTGTCTGCGACGATGCCGGGTCCTTTGCACGCACTTTTCCCCTTCGTCGTTTACGCCCAAAGTGGTGGCGCGTATGGAACTTTTTCGCACCGCCAGGCATGATAAACTTCGTGCGCCGATCAAGCGAGCAATCCACAGAGCGGCGAATCGAGCACAATGGCGGTAGGCACACGCTGTCCCAGTCAAAATGGCGGCGCACGATGGCGGCACTTAGGCCAATCAGAGGACAGAATCCTGATCACGTGCCTCATTTGACCAATGGCAACGCGTGAAAGCTCTTTTTTGCGGGTGCTTTTTTCTCGTTTCTCAGGGACGCACAGGGTTGCCAAAGGATAAAAAAAAAAAGTCTGAAACGCAAGCTATTGAACAACACCAAAATGGCGCCGATGGAGCGTACCGTTGCCAAGCGGCGCGCGATCAAAATGCAGGGTATTTTTGCACATTTTAGAGAGAAACGCTCGTAAAACCGCATCTTTAGATCTTGATAACAGGAAAAATATGCAGAATTTGGGAATCAAATTTTGTAGAAAGGTGCGGAAACGCGTCAGGAACACGAAAATTAAGAGAATGAAAATTCGATTTTTGGGCAGATTTTCGGCTTGAGAAGCCGGGTCCCCCCTTAAGTGAATGAAATCAAGCAAGCGTTGGTACTAATATCAACATTTTGCTCACACAGTAGCAAGTGAAGTAAAAAAGACAGATTGTGCTGGTGCATTGTTTCAACTGTGAGACTGCTAGCATGTGTCTCAAAATGCTAAACTCATACATAGAGCTTGTTGAACGAGTGAATACCGTAACTGCAGGTGAACTTACGATTTAATCTGAATAAATGATGTTTGTTCACTCATTCAGGGTGTTACTCTTTTATAAATTGATGAATACTCTTGAATGATTAATTAATTGTAATGTTATGGGTCATCAGGTAAAATTAAAATCTATTTTTGACAAGACAGATGGGGGAAGCCCACATGTAAGCATTGCAAAAAAGTTCTCCTTTGAAAGATATCAACTTGATTCTCAGCACATGGTTGAGGCTATATTTATAGATACATGTTTTTAGTACAGTTTATGGTTAATGAGTATGCTTAGTATTGCCAGACTTCAATTTCGTATCAATGACAAGCCCACTGAAGGTCGTAAAGTTGATTACGTGGTGAAAATTTGGAAGTGGTGGCCGCTTTGCAAAGCCTCCAAATTTCATCACTGCTGATGTTGATTAGGAAAAGCTGAAATCCTAAATAAAGTGTAGTTTACTTTTTTTTTAATGTAGACACAGTTGCAAAAACACCCAGTGGAATTTTCATTTCTTCATTTATTTTATTTTTTTGCTCGAATAAACTGCAGATTGAGTCCCCCTATCTGTTTTCTCGTTTTTTTTTTATATTTATTTTTTATGTTGCTGTTTTGGTGTGCTGCAGTTACGAGACTGTGAATTGGGTGCCATTGTGAACCGGGACCTGAGTCGGCGTATCCGGTCAGTGAATGGCATTGCCTCTCACAAGCAAGTGATCCGCTCTGACATCAAGCTGGCCGCTCGTATTGTGCACAACCTTGACAACCAGAAAAGTCTCTGGACCGAGACTGAACCTGGTGCAGAGTCTGCTGGTAACGTTGTGGCGGACCAGCTACCCGCTGTTGAGGTACATCACTTTGCACTGTCTTGTGTGCCTTTGCTTGGTTCTTAGTGTACTTAGTTTACTATAGCAGTGGAACTGTCTAACCTGTTTTTTTTTTTACTTGTGTACATGTGTGAGTGTTGGTAAATATTGAATCAGCGAAATGCCTGTAAAAGAGAGATGGGAATGTGCTTTAACAGTAACAGTATTGCTACACGTACTGTGGCTTTTAACATTGATTGGGCTCTGGGATCTCAAAATGCTTATTTCTCTGACATTGTAGAGCTACAGTCTCAGCTGACTGTAGCTCTTTGTAAATTATTTCCAGGTATTTGAAGAAGTGCGACTTTTACAATGACAAAGGAACATTGTAGATGACTTGTCTTATTTGTATAAACATTGCTTGCTTTTGCAAATCTGTTTCTCCAGTTCACTGCAAGTAACCAATGCTTCCTTCTGACTTTACTTCTTTTTTCCCATTTTGAGCCTTCTCGGAGCTAGTTATGAAAGACTGAAACTACTGTCCTAGTTGCATAGTCTTTTTGGTGGCTACAGTTGCGTCTTCCTTCATGTCTAATGCGACACCTCGCAGGGTTTCAGTATGTCTTCCAAGAATCCTTTGTTGAAGAACATCACTGATTACCTGATTGAGGAGGCCTCAGCAGAGGAGGAGGAACTTCTGGGAGGCTCTGCAGATAGGGAGGAAAATGCCGACGCCGAAGACCCCTCAGCCGCTGGTGGCATTAACAGTGAGAAGGACGAGACGCTAATAAAGGTAGCAGTGGCAGCATATGGCACATGCCCGCTATAACTGTTCTTTTATGCCGCCATCAATAACTTGGCTTGTGCATGCTTGCTAAGAGCACTTACATGTCTGTTAAATGATAAGGAACTCATGACTCTCATAGTAAAATTAGTTTGTATAACTTGCAAAGAATTATTCACTGAGTCTTTTCATCCACTTCCTATTATTGACTGAATAATCATCACACTTAATAATTTTGTACTCAAATTTATTTTGTGTGAATGTGCTTTCTACGGCCAGAAATAAAGTTTAATTCTTTTCTTTTTTGTTGGTTTCGCTTCATGGTGTATGTATAAATTTTTTAGGAGGGCATATCCTCAACGTGGGCTTAACCATGGTCCTTGCGAGGATAGTGTTGGGGCAAGATGGGACTACAATATGTTTCGTAGCTAGGTGTTGGTTGCTGTGTTAGTGACCCTGTCACCCCTTGTTCAGGTGCTGGACCGTCTTCTGGTGTACCTGCGAGTTGTGCATTCGGTAGACTACTACAACCACAGCGAGTACGCCAGTGAGGATGAGATGCCTAACAGGTGCGGCATCATGCACGCTCGAGGGTCACCACCTTCGGGCAAGGTCACCTCACAGGAAGGTGAGTGCACGCCTCTTGAGAGAGAAGCACAATCAGTTTGGTAGAGTATATGTTCATAACTATTATTTTCATTCATTTTAGAGGCTCGGCATTCTTTTTTTTTTTTTGAAGTGCTTTTGTAGCTACGTTGGTTTGGTAAATTACGCTTCTAGAATGAATTTATGCTTCTGAACCTCTAAAAAATAGTTACAGAAATAGAATGGTGGGTGCAGAGACAAGGTGGTTATTGCAACAAGCTTCCGACCTTGTGATAAAGTTTGGACAGTGTTTATTGGGGACTAGCTAATGAGGTTCCAGATTTATTAGATGCTACGAAAGGTAGCCCAGTGAGTTTTAAAAGCTTCTTTGAACAAGGACATCTCGAACATGGAAAATGTGATAAAGCTTGAGGTAACAAGCCTTATATGTTTGTACTGCTGTTGAGGTCTATTTATTTAGTAGTCTGTTTGCCTTTCTTGTTTTCTGCCTCTAAGAAAAGCAAATTTGCTAGTTAGGTGCTTCACCAGATTAAGCTATGTTGATCTGCCACATACTGGCAGCACACGTTTTAAGTTTGGTAAGAAAAATTTATTTCTACTGTCGTGTGTGCAACTTTTACATTGGTGGCACCCTTAATCGATCACTGGTGATCGACGCATCGGATCGTCGATTTCGGCATATTAAATTTGTTTCTCTTGCACCCAGCACTTTCTAGTAGTTAAGAACGAATTCGAATTTGCCCGTTTTGCCAAAATAGTGATTTTCGACAGCACAAACGAGTGCAGTTATGCACAAACGAGTGCACAAACGAGTGCAGTTATGTTAAAAAAAGTCCACTAGGCTGTGGAACTTGACAGTAGTGCGTGCCACTTGTGATTATGCTACAGTAACATCGAAGTTCTGTAATGAAAAGCACCTTTGCAAGCCAAATATCCAATGAAAGTGTCAGCTTCGCAATCTTACAGTGTTGAGCAGTAGTAGTTGCCAGAAATTTATGCCAGCTATTCAATAAAAAGCTGTTGCTAGCATTCAGTGAAAATTTACTCTACAAAAAATATTTCTGAAAGTCCGCCGCATGTATAAGGTGTGAAGGTGGCCTTTTCAGCCAGTTTCCAGCAGATTTGGTTTTGCTTCTATCATTGTATCAGACACGGGGTCGTATAGCGTCACTAGTCTATCCTATGGCGGCGGCACGCGCGCGTGGGTGCGCACCAGCGTTGCTAAACACACACGCCACTCGAAACTGTCTTGCAACCCTACCTGAATTGAGGGAGGACGGTCCTAGAGTTCGACGATGACAGCACCTCAGCTTCAAGTTTTATGGTCACAGTCTCTTGCGTCAGCCTGAGACATCCGCAGCCGTTCATGGGTTTGTCTTGTTTACGGCCTCAGGTTGTCTCCTCCACCGCAAGTGCGTAGCCGCTGGTCTTCATGCACAATCTTATAGCTACTCTGGTTTTGTGCGAGGTCTCCGTTTTACTGGGGCAAGGTGTGCTTGCGCCGGCTGTAGAGCTTCTCCTAACGACAAGAATGCCACCGGAGCACATTGAGGCATTTTAAAACTGCGGGTGATATTCTTCTGTTTTTTAAATACGATGTGCAAAATGCTAAGAAATATGCTCGGGTGCATGTTTAGGAACACCAAGTTATGCAGTGTGAGGTGGCTCAATGAAATCGGTGATGCTAGACAAAGTAGCGAAGTTCTTTGGTCATCTGATTTATAGAGGGATTATTCACATCATGAGCATTCATCTATATTGGAACACCTAGAGGCTGCTATCACGAAAAAGAAAAAATACTGAGAAAAGTGTACGAGTTTTTTTGTGTCGCGTGCAAACCAAGCAGTGCTTCACCGCATGGCACGAGCAGCGAAGCTGCATTTTGGTTCCTATTTTGCTTGTCTATGTGAATATAAACATTTTCTACAACATTTATTATTTTTATGCTGTTCCTGGGTCATTTAGCTGTCTTAAATATGTTATTCTGAATTTGAATGAATATTCTTGCACATATACTGTTTTTTATTGCACTGTTTACCAGCTGGCAACCAAGAATTGCACACTTTTCACATCTTTATTCGTACCAAAATATATTTGTAGCTCTACAACATACAGTGAAATCTTGGTAGAATGAACACCACATTAACAAACTTTTCAGATTAACGAACTTTTTAAAAATCTCACACTGACTGCTAATAGTTTCAATGTAAAATTATTTCACTACTACATACTTCAGAATACCGAACATTTCAGAATAATGAGCATTAATTTAGTTCCGCATTATATTAACAACGCCTCAGTACTACGAACTTGTATTCTCAAATCCGTCGCGACCACTGGAGCGGTACGCAAGCAGACGACAAAGCGAACGGACGTCTTGCTTCTCGGAAGACGCGCGACGGTGTGGAGGAAAAAAAAAAAAAACGAGAGGACGACTTTCTTTTCTTTCTTTTTGTTGAAACGTTGACACTGCAGGTTTACAAGCGGGCGCAGAGGTGAGGGCAACACGGGAGGGCAAGGTCAGCGAGGCAGAGTAGTAGTAGCGGAGCAGGAAGCATGGGCGCAGAAAACCTGAGACAGTGAGAGAGCAGAAAACGAAACGCGAAACATTTTCATTCTAGCACTTTTTTTTCTTCTAAAGAGGCAATGAGAGCCATGACGCTTTGGGAGTTTTCTTGTGAAGCCTTGTTTATTCAGTGGTGTTCATCTCTTTTCGGTGAACACTCATCGCGTCCGCAAAGCAAGTCGCCGTTCGCGCTGCGGTGATACTACAAATGAGTTCATCTCTGCTTGCGAGTTAGAAGCGGAAGCAGTTTTTGCTAAGTGTGACAGTGGATATTCTTCGGCAACTAGAAGTCAGAAGGCAGACCAAAGAATCAAATCGCACCACAGGAATGTGGATGAGCTGGAGGCCTTCGCGCTGCAAAGTTTGTGCTGCTCGCATTAAAAAAAAAAGAAAGAAAAGAAATCACAGACTTCTTTAAAGTAAACATGCATTTTTTGGTGTTTACTTGTGCTTTTTTTTTTCTCGAGAAGAACGAGTTCAAGGACCCACTGTTCTGAAAGTAAGTCGTATGTATGGTTAATTTTCGAGCTTTCACTATAACGGCCTTTCAAAATAACGAACAAATTCCTGCGGTCCTTTGAAGTTCGTTATACCAAGATTTCACTGTATATGTATGTGTGTTTTTTGGGAAGAGCATTTCATTGTGCAAAATTTGGTATATTGCAATGCGTACTAGAGCACTGGCAGAAATGATCTTCCTGAGACATATGAAAAATAACCATTTTTGCATGGCAACGAAAGAGTCAAATAATTTACTGTGCAATGCACTTAACTAGGTACAATTGTTCACACTTGTTTCATTTGTGTGCATGCAAATCATATCGGCTTCCTTGCACTTGTGAGCTTCTAAATACTAGTTATACTATACTCACGGATAACTTTCTGTGGCAATGAAAGAAAAACTAGGGGTAGGGGGGGGGGGAGCAACTGCACATGTACTCCTGTGCGGATTAGTCCAGTTCGGCTCACTTTTCCAATGATGGCCCGGTTATAGTAATGCCACTGCATAGAATTTGCTACGTCTGCTTACACAGCTACATTTGTGAGTGAGCTCCTTTGGTTAGCCGTCTAAATAGCTGGAGGGCGACGGCCGCTCACCTAAAGGCGATTACGCCATTTTGACCTTCAGATGCACCTCAAACGTGCGACGTTTCAATTCGCACAAAAACAGAAAATGACTCTTCATAAAGCAAAACAAATATTAAAGACGATAGTCTTTCTTGGGGTGCTTCGACGCACAAGTTTTAGTCTGTCTGTCGGTACATTTGTCCGTTTTTTCATTGTATCGTTACCTCAAACGGCACCAAAAGATATTCCTAACGGCCAACCCCATCCGCAGCACCCACCAATACTGCTCAAGTTTCAGCATTCATACTTGTGCAATTGTCAATTAAAAAGCAATTATTGTGCATAGCTGAGGCACCATAACATGTCGATATTTTCTATGTGTGGCTTTATACTAGAGAAGGCATACATAAGGGATTCTAAGGACCGTAGCATTTATTACGCTGCACTGACAATGCAAAGCTATGTCAAAAAAGGCAAGTGTTTCCCACGCTTTGCTAAGAGGACATGGCAGTGGCACCTGCCCGTCGTTTTTGAAGCATTTTCGAAGATAGCACTCGTGTCTAACGTGCCTCGATGCGCTCGTTCGCCTTCGCTGCACGGATCGAGACCTGCTAACGCAGCACCTCCAGAATACAATTCAACCATTTTCTCGCATACAACATCAAATAAACGTTTTGTTCACTCTTTCCAGAAGGAAGACTAGGGTCTTTCAACAACATTTGCAGTGAAACATCCATATACGGGGCCAATTTTATCTCCTTGGTTCGTGCGGCATCTCTTTATAAACAGTATCTCATAGAAAATAAAGCAACGTTGTTTTTTATGATTTTCACATTGAAAACACAGACACATTTGTGGGACTGTTCTTCAGCGGTGGCACACGCGCACTTTGGTTCCGTAGCTTTGCCTTCATTGCCACAGAAAGTCATCCCCGAGTATAGAAAGTAGTTGTATTCCAAACATACTGTAGACTGCAAGTTAGGAAAAAAAAAACACGCAAATTTTCATCAATGCTGTAAGCTGCTTGCTCACATGACATAAGAAAAAAAAACGAAGTGTGTTGCCATGTTTGTTGCTTTGTATTTCAGTGGCCGAATACATAAACCATTTTGAGAGCAAGATTTCACCCTTCCTCCAGCCATCAACCAAACTCAGTGTGGAGGAAGCCAACAAGCTCGGCAAGAAAGACCCGGATGCGTATCCTTGGGGTGTAGTGGTTGTAATTTCTCATTGAAGTCAGTGCTTTGTAAAGCTGCTAAGCTGCTCTTGTAACTTGGCTCAGTTGTTACGTCTCTTTCAGCTTTGTTGCAGCTGTTGACTTCTAATTTAGAACTCCTTTGTCGTATCTGCTTGATATCCATCCTGTTACTTCATGCATAATTCAAAGCATTATATCTTTACAGACAGTAAAGTTGAATGTATCTCAAGTAGAAATAAAGGCACAGGTCTGGTTGGGTGCAGCCTCTGAGGTCGCCATGTCACTATGATGTCTGTTCTCTCTTCATAATGAGATTGCATAATGAGTCGACATGCCTGATGCGCAGCGAGGCCGCATTTCTGCTCGTGCACATTTCTGTCGTGCTGTTTCCTTGACTCGGAACGTGTATATCAGCGAGGTAGAAAAATTTGTGGCAGCCAACACGCAAGAGCTCTCCAAAGACAAGTGGCTCTGCCCACTGTCGGGCAAGAAGTTCAAGGGACCCGAATTTGTTCGCAAGCACATCTTTAACAAGCATTCTGAGAAAGTGGAAGAAGTGCGCAAAGAGGTAAGAAATCACTTTCCTCGGCCGCCCCTTTTTCAGAAAAGTTTTCCATTTTCGGGGCATTATGCCTAGCTGTAAAAGTAGGAAGAAAGAAATGGCCTAAATGTAGTACTACGTATTAAAAAAAAAAAACTCTGTTTCATCGGTTAAGATGTAGAAAGGCTAAAGGAATTAGTGGTTCCATCTGTCATGGGCTAAGCTAGACGATTCAGTGAAGAGTGTATTAGTACCTTCGACATGGCAGTCTGCGACCATTTCATCCACCAAGGAAGCTTTGCCAGCCTCACTGACTGCTTTTGGAGCTATAGTGTGGCACACCAAATTCTTGTCAGCCATATACTTGTTTGGGTGACTTTCTGATGTTTCCTATTCTCCCTTTCTTAGTTTTGGGTACACGGTGGCAGCGTGAAGAAGTTTAAAAAGATCTTGTAGGTCACAAAAATTTCAGCAAATATGCCATAACTGTCCACTACAGTTTCTTTTTTAGGCCGAATGTTGTGTGGAATATAACAGTGACTCTGCCAATGGGTATTTGTGTGCATTGTTCTCTTCTAGGTGGAGTACTTCAACAACTACCTCTTGGACCCCAAGCGGCCTCAATTGCCGGAGCACCCGGCTAACCGGGGAGGCCCCGGGGGTGGTCGTGCTCCTGGAGGAGTTGGGCACGAGGGTCCCGGTATGATGGGCCCCTTCCACGGAATGTTCCCACCACCCCCCGCTTTTGGCTTTCCGAGAGGTCATCCCGGTGCCGGGTTCCCCGGTACGGATTTTTTTTTTGTCTCTTTGAGGAGCTCATGTTTCGCAGTTGTCTACAGGTGACCTTGTCTTCACTGTTGCTGCAATCAGTAGCTTGAAACAAGATCTGCTATGACTGTCCAACAGTTTCCATTTACACTAAAACCTTGATATAATGAACCTGGATACATACAACAAAATAATGGTTATAACGAAGTGAAGAAAGAGTACTCTTGCTATAAGGATAGTGTTAGGAATATACATTTATAAAAAAATTTTTCATATAACGAGCTTATTTTCTGTGAAGTACAACTTTGTTGTAAAGAGGTTTAAGTGTATAACAATATTTAGTACACTACAGTTATAAACTAAAGATGTCCCCTGTGCCTCTCTTGCCTTTATTGTTTTAATTACGTTAAATCTGATGAACAAACAAGGCCTTGAAATGTTTCCTTTTGTTCAACAGTTCGTTGCACTTTACCATACAGTGTGCAATTATGTGTGTAATGGTGGGAAACCTGCGCCAATTGCATCATCCTGCACCAACTGGAAATTACTGTGCCATACTGCTCAAAAAGCACTTTTTTGCCTAATTTGCGCCATTGCTGCCAGGTGGTTTTGGAATTGAAAGTAATGTTGACAGCACGCATCCTGAGCGAATATTACGTAATGGTCGCCATCTTGTACACTTGTGCTGAAGACTGAAATCCGTGATGAATTAGTCCAGTCTATGCTGAGGCAAACAAATGAATCTGCTATTGAACACGAACGCCTAGCATCCGAGCTGCGGCAAGCGTTAACGGCCGCTCCCGTAAGCAATGAGCACCAACCTGCCCTTTTCTGACCGCTGGCGACCCAAATGACGTTGACATCGCCCATTGCGACCACACTTCCAAGGTTCGCGGGGTTCAGGGATGTGCAGACGCCAGCAGAATTCCTCAGCAAAATAGACAAATTTTGTTTTATTAATGGCATGCCTTTGGAAGACCGAGTTAGCCACGTCGTTACCATGGCACTTGACGGCAGTGCAAAGTTGTATCGCTTCGCGGGACTCTTCACCACGTGGGATAATTTTTTCGCAGCTTTCCGATGGAAATTTTCATCGGTCGATGAAAAGAAGCAGCTGAAGGACATCCCATAAAATGATAACCCCCTTCAGATTTATTCATCCCTTTTCTCAAGGCTGGGCATTGCAGAAAACCACGCCTTTTTTTTTTTTTTTTTGAGGAGGAGGAAATTAAGATTAGTAAAAAGTAGCCGGTGCCACCATAATGGCACCAATCTCCTATCTTTCATTATTTCAATTAGAAAAAATTCATTACTTCAATTAGAAAAAAAAAAAAGATTGGTCAAGTGTACTTTGAGAGGCTAATGTCTAGGTGGAGAGTAGTATTACTATCAGTAAGGCAGAATTGCAACGCGAACGCAATTGCAGTGGCAATGTTGAACAAAGCAAACACGTTCTTTTTTGCAGGATTTGGTGGCCGCAATTTCCCAGATATGTACAGGGCTGGATTCAAAAGGAACAACTACGGACGGTGAGTGCTCTTTGGTGTTATTATTCGATGGGCCACTGTTGGCTTGTAACATTAGGAAAGATTTACTGCTGCTTTGATGAGTTTCAGTGTCCTAGTCATTTATACCATGTTTTGTGCATCGTTTACAGGGCAGTTTTATTATTTGTATTTTCATTGTTGCAATTTATTTCTTCCTAAAATCTATGTTTGTATGACTGCCCATGAATGCAGACATTAGATTTATATTACTAGCAGCAACGAGAAATGACATTTCTGTTTTCAGTAGGCAAGATTCAAACATATTCATTCAGGCATTGCTGCAAAGAAGCCAATGTGCTAAACATATTGATGAATAAAAAAACATTGATTACACATATTTTGACCATCATACATCATTCGCAATATATCAGTGCATATAAGTGAGGGCTTTTATTACACAGTAAACCGCCGATTTATCAGATGCCCGATTTTCTGGACATGCATGAAAATTCGGACGTTTTCGCACCACTGTCACAATTCTCATAGACGTCAATGTACAAGAAAGTCTGAAATTTTAAACACAGACTCCTAGGCATTCGATATTTCGGATTTTTTGTGTAGATTTTTGGTCGGCCCTGCAATAATTAAATCCCCAACCTATGCCTTTGTCTGTAGGTTTGAACCAATGTTTTCGCTAGTTTATCTGTTTGCAACTGTAGTAGCGTCCAACAGCCAGCGTTGCCACAATGCTTACAAGTTTTGGTGTGCAGCAGATAAAAACTACGAAGTTATTATGGTGCAGTGCGGCAATGTATTTGCAGATAAGCAATAGGAATGCGTGAAGGCATGAAGGTGGCAGGTGGCAAACTCACCACACTGAACTAATTGCTGACTATTTTTTATGATAAGCATCTTCAGCTAATAGCTCAGCAGTGCATGAGAAGCATACTGCAAGCTTTTATGGCTGACAGCCCAAACAGGCAATGCCACTGTTCAAGCTGCCTTTTTGTGCAAGATCGATAATTATGCCGTGAAGACGCGTTGCTTTAAGGAACAGCATCGCCGCGCCTGTGGTCATAGCGAACACCTTTACGGCCAACGCGCGCATATGCTACAGCTTGCGAGTGTTGCGGCAGGGACAGAGTCAGCGTAGATAGTGATGCACTGCGCACAACTAGCAGCGAGAGCTGCACACAGCAGTATATACTGCGTCTTGGCAGAGATTTTTCACAGTGGTGCATCGTTTACATGCGCACACGAATCGGGGAAAGTCGGGATCATCCACTCTTCCGCCACAGCCTCTGGATTCCGAGTCATCTTTTCCAGATGTCCTATGTGAAAGAGCCATAACTTAATCCACGCTTTGTTGATATCGGCGGCACTCATCACAATAGTTCAGCAAGGTTCGCGGCCTGTACCGTATATAACATTTCACAAGAGCCTGGGCGCTCGCAAAAATGTCTGACAAGTCTACTGGGAGCCTTTGAAGCTATTTCAGTCTTGGGCGGCGTTGACCACTTGGGTGGAATTAAACACCATGAAGCATGATTTTTTGGGGGAGCTGCCAAGTCTTTCGTCAATTTTGCGTTCCCTAGGGAGTCTGAAAAATCGGCAGTTGACTGTGTGCAGTAGCTTCTCGATACAAACTTGTGGGGCCATGAAAAATATTTGTATGAGGCATTCGTATCATCTACCGTATATACTCGTGTAAGGGCCGCACTTTTTTTTCGAAAATTTTGCTAGGTGCGGCCCTTACACGAATCAGGCCGATTTAGTACAGGCAGTACAGGCCAAAGGTCTGTACTGTTTATGCAACAGTAGCAGAGTGCAAGAGTCACAAATGACATGCCAGAAATGTTTTTATTCGGATTCCATTTCGCTGTCCTCGTTCTCGGAGGAGCTCGCCTCGGCGTCCGCGTCTTCCCAGAGACGGTCATCTTCGGTGCCGTTCATGGAGTTCGAAATTCCCGTTACCTTGAAGCTTTTAGCAACTACTTCTACTGACATGGCACGCCACGCATTCAAAATCCATTCACACACCTGTTGGAGCGACGCCCGCTTCAGCCGTCCTGTAGGGGTCTTCTCGTGGACGCCTCCAGCCATCCATTCAGAGTAACATCGGCGAAATTCCACTTTGAATGGTCTGTTGACGCATACGTCGAGCGGCTGCAGCACACTCGTCAGGCCACCGGGAATGACGGCCAAGTCCGTACGAGTTGCGGCAACTCGGTTCTTGACGCGGTCGGTCAAGTGGCCCCTAAAGCTGTCCAAAACAAGGAGGGCTTTCCGTTGTAACAGCCCTCCAGGTCTGTTTGCCCAGACGGTCTTAATCCAGTCAACGACCAGTTCCTCGGACATCCAGCCCTTCTCTTGCGCACGTACGACGATTCCCTGAGGGAACTTCTCTTTTGGGAGAGTCTTCCTTTTAAATACGACGTACGGCGGAAGCCTCCTGCCGTCTGCCGTGATGCACAACATCACAGTGCACCTTTGGCGTTCTGCACCAGTCGTGCGCACAGACACACTTTTCGCACCTTTTAAATCCACTGTGGTGCTTTCCGGTGCATCGAACCACACAGGTGTCTGGTCCGCATTCCCAATTTGGGACAGGTCGTATTCATGCTCCCTCCTGAGAGCATTCACGAAGCGATGAAACTTAATGACGTGGTCTTCGTACTCGCGCGGCAGTTTTTGGCAAATCGTCGTTCGGCGCCGAATAGAAAGCTGGTTACGGTTCATAAACCGCGTAGCCCAGCCCCGACTTGCCTTGAATTGTGCCGGGGGTATTTCCATGTGGCGAGCGATGCTGAGGGCTTTGACGCGTATCATGTCAGTCGATACGGCGTAGCCGTCCCTTCGTGTGTCGACGACGTAGTTGACGAGCTCGCTTTCGAGTTGCGGGTACTTGCACTTTTTCCCGCGAAACGCCTTTCGGCTCCTGTTAGTAGCGGCGAGGGCATCTTTCTGATTCATCCAGTAACGCACGCGCTTCTCATCGACGTCGTACTTTCGTCCAGCTTCCCGCTTCCCGTGCTCCTCGGCATAGTCAATCACTTGCAGCTTAAATGCTGCAGTGAATGATCTCAGATGCCGGCCCATCGTCCGTCACGTGCGCTGGCTTCTGCAGGGTTCACTACAACCAACAAAGTGACACCGACGACACCGATCTGAAGTCGCGCTGCCAACGTATCGACACGATGCTAGGAACGATGCCAACAAAGAGGCCGCACAAGGCAAATATGGCGGCGCGCTGTCAACAGCGTGGTCGGCGCGTCGGCGGAAGTAGAATAAAAGCGGAAAAGCGTGCAGCGCCATCTGGCTGTAAATGAACTAACTACACTTTTCTGGCGGGACATTTTGAACTTTTGTTTTTTTTTTTTTCGAAATATCCGCTTTCAAAGTTGGGGTGCGGCCCTTACACGAGGGCGGCCCTTACACGAGTATATACGGTATGCATGAGTGCAGTGGTTTCCATGACTGCACGGGCAGCACATGTTCGCATCTGCAAGGCAGCTTATGTTCATGTCAAGCATTGCATGGTGAAAATCTGTTGCAACAGCCATTCTATATCACACTGTTGGTCAATAGGTCTTGGCAGGTACCATAGAAAAGTTTTTATCAACATGATCCTGAAATTCTTACGAGCCATGATAATATCACCTCGATTATGTTGTATTCTTTTCTTAGTAGTGCTTTTTGAGTATAGAGGGCATTCATTCGAGCAAAAACTTCATGAAACATATGGCAGACCTATTTTCAGTGCGTCGTCCTCATTGGTCAGTGTTTTGAAGTATTATCAAAGTAATGTTGCCATTTCCTAATTGGGCCAAAATGAGCCCTGGTCATTGAATTTGCAAAGCATGTTTAGAAGATAAACTTCGGTCATGTTGAAATCATGCCTGCATTGTGTTCTCAGTGGTTTTCTGCTGTAGAGGAATGCTTGCCAGCAGTACCGAGAATCAGTATTTGCCTTTTGAAAGGTTGAAATAAACCTCCAAACCAGTGCAGTCCACTTAGAATGAATAGGGTTTATTTTTTATCGGGAAAGACATTGCACACCTATGGTACAACTACCTGCAGTGTGATTGGTGCTACAGTCTTTTTTTCTATATCTTGCCTTCCACTATCATGTCCTCATAACTATACAGCTTCCTCTGTTTTTGTTGTTTTTTCACTGTTTTAGTTTTCCTTGCTATGGTTTCTTCAAGCACCTTCCTCTTAGAAATAAATATCTGATCAACATTTTTTTTTTTTTTCTTGCTGGCAGCTCGCAACTCCTGCTTCACTTTTTGATGTGTCTTCAGCTACAGAACTACAAGACCTAGCTTCAGAATTTGTATTACAGCAAGCCCAAATTTCATTTAGAGTGGTTAAAAAGATTTTTACACATTTTGCTATAAGTGGACTGCACTACATAGCTCTGAACAAACTCTTAAATAAACATTCTGTGTACTTTGTACGCACCTATAAAAGGAACCTAAAGCACTGTGCTGAAAAGCGAAGTCGTTTTAAGATCTCTGCTCAGCTCTTGTTCAGCACGTCCTCAGCAGCCACAGAACACACCTCAAGTTGCGGTTACGCTCTTGTGCTGCTTGTGTTGTGACAGAGTTCGTCATAACGAAATCGTGAGCCGGACAGTGCGAAGCCAGAAAAGATGCACCCGTTTTCGGTTTCTTTTTTTCAGCTTCCGCTCAGACCCCCGGGAAGTGATTGGATATCATGATCTCGATGAGCCACAGGACTTGGAACTCTTTTAAACAGAGATAAGGCTAGAGAGATGCTGCATAGCGGCATATTTCTCTCTGACATCATACACATTTTTTTTTTTTTAGAGACATGGTTTGCGGAGTTCAGTGTAATAACTTCATCTCATTTGACAGTTGGCAGTGTGGCATCACGTTGCGGATGAGTTTCTCCACCCACTTTTTTTAGCCCTTCCACATTTGTATGTCATGAAACTTTTATGAAAACCAGGGTTCTTAGTCCTGTTATTGAAAGTCTGCCTGTGTTTGCTACTGTCAATCGCACTATGAAATGTCAATTCTCACTGTCAATAAAAAGAACTGAGACTCTCCACACTCACCTTTCTTTCCACCTGGCTGACTACACTCTGCGCTGGTTGCTGCTCCTACTCCAAGAATGCAAAGCAGCCTTCTTCAGTTTGCATTTCTTGCCAGCTTGAATGATTCCTCAGTTTGCTTTTAGGGATGCAGACTGACTGTTTATCCACAGCGATAGTCTGCTCATGCTCAAGAGTTAAACACTAACATGGTCAGATCGCATGATGAAACAAATAGTTGCAGTCTTTGACCCGAGTTGTGCAAATATTGCTTGATAAGCATACTGAAGCAGCAGCCCAACTCTCTAACTGTTCAGTGATTCTAACCCCTTGTTTTTCTTACCATTTACTCATGTATCACGTCAATATTGCACCGTTTTGAAAAGAAGGCAGTTCATGGCGCATGCAGTTGAAGGTCAAATTGTGGAGCTTGGAACTCGGGGAAAGGACGTGCGTAGAAACTTATCCACGATTGTGTAATGTTTGGGAAGCAAGAGGTGTGCAGGTCTGTATCATCATTTCTAAATGAGCCCCTCAGAGAAACAAACACGAAAAGACCTTCAAAAATCTGGCAGATGTGATGGTGGTTGGTGCAACAAGCTCTAGCAAGGCTATCTTGTTAACAGTGAACTGAAGGGTGGCAATTGAGGGTGATCCTGATTCTCATAATGCAGGTGGCAAGTGCGCTGTAATCCTTTGTCAGGGCAACGCCTCCTTTATTTCTTTCAATGCCAGTGCAAACGCGCTCTTCTCAACGGGAGCCGTCGGTTTGCCTTAGTTGAGGCAGTGGTCGTGATGCGGCACTACATGATAGGTATGTCACAGGTGCTTCCGAGCGCTTTCCCCTGGAGATGCGATAAACGTGTTTTCCACTCCAATAACCTGCGTGTGTCAGATTTGTCCCTTCGTGCTGCTGCTTTGTGGTTTGAAGCAATGCCACCGCCGTGTCACTGAGCAGCGCATGCAGAAGCGTCGCAGTGACGCCTCCCCATTGGTTAGGGTGCCTCGATGTGCTCCTGCATTGGTTGCCCGCATAGCGCCATGAACAGCGACACGCTACCTCAAAACACTGTATCTTCCACAGAGCCAGCGTGACCGCCAATATTGTGAACACGAGGGATGCAAGACGCCGCCCCTCGGATGTGTACACAACTTAACAAAAAATTCATATGACTTTCGTCATGAGGCACTGCATAAGGGGTTCTCTCCCCCATAACCACAAAGCGCAGGCGAAGGCTAAGCGATGGGAGAAAGTAGGAAAGGGCTAAAAGTGCGGGTGGTAAACGACTGGATCGGGTGCATCTGGCTGGCATTGATAAAATAGAGGAGGCGTTGATCAGGGGCTTAATTTTCTAGTGCAAGCCAGCAGAAAAGGCACATTCCACACCCAGTCTGGATTCCAATTATCTTAGCCAATTTCTTTCTTCAACTTTTCTCATTTTCTTTATAATTTGGACTTATAATTCAGAAGAATTATTTTAATTCTACGTAGTACCACAGTTCAAGTATATAACATGTAATTTAGTGGTTACCAGCACTTTGTAATAATATGGTAAGGATTTCAGCGACTGGCATTTTCAATTGGAATGCTAGTTACTAAGGATGCCTTACTGGTCCACGAATACCACATTCCTTGCCTCCCTTCTCGCCCCCGGCTTCATTGTTGGAAGGTGGCTGATGGAAAGGAATGTTTGACATGCACATGTTTTTATTTCAGAGGTCTACGTGGAGAACCGAGAGCACTCATCACCTACAGAGACCTTGATGCTCCCAATGACATGGAGTACCTCTAACGTATATTCTGCTTTTTTCCAATTGGCTGGAAGTCAAGAGATACAGCACTCAATTAAGTGCAGTCAGCCTGTTATTGTGAAAGAGTTAACCAGTTCAAGTACTGTTGAACATTAATGCCTGGAACACAATTCCTGAGATTGGTGATAGCACACATGTCATAAAAGCCATGTGGTCATTGTTAACTTGTGGAAGTCACTAAGGCATTAATATTTTATTTTCTGCCGTCTGTTGGTTTATGTAGCATTGGCATACTGCAGGTAGCACGTTGCAAAATCAGTAAATATGCAAGGGACAAGCTGTGTGATTTTGAAACGTGAAGTATGTAACGTTTCGCATTGTAGTTTTGTTGGTGTTGCCTAGTTGTGCTCCAGCCTTTTGTGTTCTATGTGTTAGTCGTTTGCCCCCTTTGATGCCAAAGAATTCAACTCTTCCATACAAATGACAACGTAAACATAATTTATTCAACATATCACCTTTTTGTTGTTTTCTCACACAAAGCCATTGTCATTTGCACATTAGGAGTGGACTGTCCCATTTCAGTAACATACATCGTACGCACACACACTTTGACACGTTGTGGGCCCTGAGGTGCATTGTACACAGGTAGAAGTACTGTCTGCATTACCAAAATGCTGCCTTGAATGCCACTTTGAATGTTGTATATTTTTCTTTTTAGCTGCAGGCATTACATGCACAAAAACAAATTGTTGCTTGTTCTTTGTTGGCGCATTAAGTCTGTTTTGTATCTATGTACGGTTGAGAAATTTGAATAAACACGGTGCGAGGGGAGCACATTAAAAGTAGCTTTAGTCTCGATTGTCCCATTTGGGTGCATGTCACGAAGCAGTGCGCACCATGCCCGTCATAGCACAGCAGTTAAGCTTGCATTTCGCAAATAGTTAGGAAAATAGGTTACATTGCTTTGGAACAAGTGATGAGTTTGTACATCACAAATATCCCTGGGACAGCTTGGAAGCATAACGGTAAATCACTTTGCTTTTGTTTTGGTAAAGAGGTAAGAAGGTGTTTCACAGTGGTATGAATGCACAGATTACCTTGTGCTGTCTTGGTTGGTCATGCAGCAGTAAAGAAGCACCCAACAGGTAAACAAATCACTAGGACATTCTACAAGTAGGCCTATGGAATGACGTGCAAAACTCTTCTGGCATTTCTCCAACTAGCTGAAACATGGCTGAAATGTAAGCTGTCATGGTGGCGAATTTTGTGCTTTAAAGGCAGAGCATGGAGCACAAGTGCATTAAGTGCACAAGACACTTACCTAACTCGGTCTTTGCTTTGTCTTTTAATGGTACGCCACTTGTATACAGTGACATGTAGTAGCTTTAATAATAACAATGTGCACTGATACAGTCAGTAGATTTCAAAAGGCAAGGCATAAAACTCTGATCGCAGTTGTTGTGGATAGTTCGCTATTTTGATTGCCAGTCATTCTAGGGCAAGTGGACAGCAATGCCTATCGAAGCTCGAAGTTAGATGGTATTGTGAAATGTTGGCTCCTCTTTCAGTTGTAGTTGGAGCATGCTACCAGCAGCATTTCAGCCATTTGTTCTCACTTGTGGACCCTCTTGCGGTTATCACACATGAAATGCCTTCATAATTGAGCTTGAACATTTGTAACCTTGGAGAATCAACGAAAACCACACTTCAATTAATTGTGATCTTGCCCATTAAGGAGGATTGGCAGAATGGTTTCAACATGAACAAGCCCTTCAAAACAGCCACTTCAGGCACTATGTAGCACCTGGGAAGCTCACGGCTCATTCGCTGTCGTCGGAATGTTGCTGGAAATGTGATGATGTTTGGAGGGTGGTAGAATGATGGTATCGGTGTCGCGACGCGTAATCTACATTTTCGTCGTTCAGCTGAGACTCCATCGTTGAGACTCCGGGGCACGCGGGGGCCACCACTATTTGTTCATAGTCTGTGGGTTTCTTCCTGCATGAGAACACAGATACGAATTCGACACATGCAGATCTTTTTTTATAAATGAGTAGCTAGAAAAAATGAGTTTGCTGAATGACCAACTGCAGTGAAGTCTCACATGAGCTGAGCTTGTTGCCAAAATAACTGCAGTAGATATGTGCAAATGGCAACCTCGTAGAGATTTACTTAGCCAGATTAAAAGGAACCCTTAGAACAATTCGGATTCCTCTTATTCAGACGTGGTAAGATGCACAAATGTTCTTATGAAATGACCTCTTGACCAATTCAGCTGAAGTTTATTGTAGTCTGAATTTAGTTTTATTGATTGTGGGAAGCAGTACTTTGATATGGTGATAAGGATTTTTCTCCCAAAAAAGTTGCCAGCCAGTGAACTTACAAATTCTCAACTCCGCGCCCATGAACAGATGCCACGTTTCTGTAATCTACACTCCTCGTTCTATAAACTACATGAAGTGGGCCAATTCAATATATCTTAAGTTTCATCTTACATGAATTAGTTGCAATGTATTTGATTGAACTGGTTGGCACATTGTAGAAAACGAATAGAAGAGTGCCTAAGCGTGTATGAAAAGACACAGCGTGCATATCGGTGTTTTTGTCCAGTCTTAAGCACTGTTTTAGTCATCGGCAATATTTGTAATGTTTATGAGAGTTACACTAGGATGTATCAAATAACTTATCTGTTTTGTCAGCTTTCGTTGTATTGTTGTGGGCAGATTTCAGTATCTTTTAATGCAGAGTTAGAGTTCTGAACATAACAGTTGAGTTTCTAAAATCTTGCAGTTCAACAGTTTGTATTGAAAAATGTACAGCTTGTTTAAAAATGGATTCAGCAGTAACTTAGTTTTATTAGTATTATGTGCAACATATCCAATCATATCTGGTCCATGATACAGAGAAATACGATATATCCTTATGTATTTGGACGAGACCTTGAGCTAAGTTTTCACATGCACACTAGTGATGTGCCATGTTCAAGGTCGATTGAATTCAGTTATGAATGGTCGGATAAAATGCATCATATTTAGTAAGGCTAAACGTGGGGGAATGGGGTTGGGGTACAATAGTCAAGTAATGTAGGACAGAAGAAACTATCATATAAATTGACATGATACAAATTACATTGTTAGTATAAAAGAAATGTCCAGAGTGCCGTGATGGCGAATTGCTAAATAGCCTCTTTTATCACTAGCAACGAAATAATACAATGTCCAGAGTGTCGTGATGGCGAATTGCTAAATAGCCACTTTTATCACTAGCAACGAAATAATACAAGTTTTCTACTACATTATCTCTGTCTCGCTCTATTAAAGGAGCAGTGACATCAAATTTAAAACTCAACATGCGGTATCCGTTGGATAGCTTGATATAAGTTTTTTAAGCGAAGTATGGATGGCATCCGTTACGTAGAAGTTATTCAATTTTCAGCGCAAAAAGTATCCAAGGCTCATAGGAGCGTTCCAGGCCGTGAGACATCGACAGTATTGTGACATGTTCAGCTAGCTCCTAGGCCACGCCTCAGGCGCGGAGTGATGATGAGCGAGCAGTGATAACACTAACAATTCTAGTGTTTTCATTGCACTGTCTACATGTACCATCTGACAGCAACGCCTGGCTGCCTGCTTCACTTGCTTTGTTTTGCTTGGTACGGGCAGCGCGTTCGTGTCAATCCTACATTTTCGTTGTACCGCTTCAGGTTATTTGTCGGGGAGTCATGAACAAGTAAGACGAACGTTAGGTTTATATGTCTGATCAGTCAGCGTAACCCAAGCGTGCGTCTGCAGCTGCCTCGTCGCTGCTCAGTCCGGCGTCGATTTCAAAATCACTGCTCGGAAGATGATCGATCTGAAAATGATTCGCCGTGCCGCAGATTGTCACTATCCCATATTCTTCACTGTTTTTGTCATTGCTTGTGGACGCTGATGATGGCGGCAACGACAGTGGGATGGCAAAGACATGCCTATATGCATGTGCGCCGAGCAGATGAACTGCCAACTGAAACTTAACGTCGTCAGATAGGGTGGGACCACGAGAGGTGACTGCTTGGAAGAGTAAAAAATTCGCGGGCTTTGCACCAGTTTTGAATTGAGTTCGATACTGGTCATACTAATTGTTGTTACATATATCATTTCATCCCGATGTTGCATTATTAGTAATGAATTGTTACTAGGGGCTTGATAACTATGCGTTGACACAAAAAACGCGACATGCGTTAAGTTGGTGCCACTGCTCCTTTAAATACTTCGCAGGCTTACTGTTCATTTTTCACTGCAATTTTCGCTTTTAATATGTGTAAATGAAGCTTTGAGGTGCAGCCGTATGTTGTGTGTGAAGCCGCAAGCAGGCACGTCAATTTAGGTCAAGCTGAGCCTCACGTTTGATGTTTGAATGTCAGTTTTAGCTCTTGTTTTTTTCTTCTTTTGTTAGGAAATAAACTTAACTAGTTGTTTCTGATGCACCTTGTAGAACTTTACAGTAGAACTTCGCAAAAGAAATTTCGCACCTGGTCTTCTCAAACTGCGCTATCACTGCAAATTCCCTCTGCAGTGTGTGAAAGTTCAGTGGTTGGGCATTGAGGGGCCTTCAACTTGCCTGCTCAAGACGAGGGAAGCGTTGTGCAGTGCAGTCAAAAATATATAACGTAAAATAATAGGAAAAGCACATTGTCTCTTATGAGCAGACCGAGCCGCTGCATAAAATTTAAACTATAGTCGTGTTTTTTTTTTTTTGTAGCTATCGTTCCCCTCCAGTTGTCCGGACATAGTCCCCAGTTTTTAATCTTTAAAACAGGCTTTATGCTGCAGCGTTAGCAAGCATGGTGAATTCTGGATCTCGCTGACTCATAGCAGGTTATGCCGAGCCATAGCAAAGCCATGGGTGTCATAGGCAGTTTTCATCTGCTAGTGTCGTAGGGATTCTTTTTCTGCTCCACCTATTTGCAGGCTTGTACGGCAGTCCCACGCTGTAGAGAAACCATTTCTTCAGATGTGCTACATTTGCTAACATACGTTTGCATTCATCTTGAATACTTCAAAATTTTTTTAATTTGTGTGCAAGTACGTCAAGTACATTAAATTTAATAATTATTCACAGGCATATAATGATTTATGTAAACTTTTTTGATCGTTTCAATAACTTCATCTTCAAAACCTGATGCCTTATGCAAATCCTATACTTACCCTATGCAACGCAGGAATAAATTTCGTAGCCATGGGAACAGTTTGAACTCTGTGACTCCTGCAAATGGTTAACAAACACAGAGTCTGCTCGTGAAGCTTGGCCAGCCATAGGTGATGTTAGCTGCAGAGCTTTGGCACTTATGCTAGAAAAGGCTAACCACCATGAGGCTTTTTTAATATGGTATGCATTAGTTTATGGGAAACTACAATACAGTCTATCAAAAAATCAAGAGCTGGAAAAATATAATTCACTACAGAAAAAAGACTGGGAAAAAAAAGTAGCCGGGTCAGTGACAGTCTCAACCATCCATCTAGCAGTGAAAATAGAGTTAACTCAAAGCAGATCACAAAGACAGAATTGCCTGTCTGATTGCATGCATTAATTGTGACTTTCAGTGACAATTTTTGGTTTGGAGGCACATGAATCTTCTAAACAGAATAATGCACTTTTTGACATAGCATTAAGAGCAGGCAAATTAAAAGACTGAAATGTGAATTGCAAGCAGTTGCACCACACTTGTAGGTCTGTGCACACTCTTTGAACGTAGTGCCAGTATATGTGTGCCAGTGATATAAAATTTCTTGCGAAATTTATGTTGCACATTTGAATATAGAATTGCAGTAGAAGACATGCATACAACACCTCATTAAATGGTAACATGAAGTTTTCCTTCAGTTCTGAAAAAATTGTTACTTTTTTTTGCTTTTTTAAGGACAGAAATGTCGTTTTGTAGTGAATCGTACTGTATCATTATGTTGGCGAACCTGGCATAGTAGCTTGGCAGGTAAGCACTGATAAGTTTGAGAAAGTGGGTTGTATTTATTGTTGGGGTTTAGTGTCCCAAAATGAAGATATGATTTTGAGGGGTGCCATAGGGGGGGGCTCAGGAAGTTTTGACCGGTTGAGGTTCTGTAATGTGAACCTGAATATAAGTACCAAATATAAGTATACGAGCCTCAAGCATTTTTGCCTTCATCGAAAGTGCAGTTTTCACAGCTGGGATTCAATCCTGCGATCTTCAGGTCGGCAGTCGACCACCGTAACCACTAAACCATCGTGGTGGGTCGTGTCGATTTCCAGCCACAGTGGCAACATTGCAGAGGGGTGAAATACAAAAACACCCATCTACATATGCCAGCTAATGAGCATCAGGTATTCAGAATTAATTTGTAGTTACTCTCCATGGTACCTTTCATTATTATGTTGTGGTTTTGGCATCCAAAATTTTTATTACTAATATTAACAAGATGTGTGTGACGTCCCATAATGTGTGGAGGAAGAACATGCAAAGATGATTCATATCAGAAACCACAAAAAACTGCATTTAGTCTCACTTTTTTCATTCATTTATGGTGTTAGATTGTTAGCCTTGTCTCTTTCTTTCTTTCTTTCACTTGATAGAGTGAATGCACTTGCATGTTTGTCAGAGAGAAAGCGTTCGACACTGCAGCTGAATACAGAGGATACACAATCGTGTATGTTTCTTATTTCTGCAATGATATGCAATCTTGTACACAATGCAATTCTTGTTGAGCTTGTTACTTGAAGCCTGACATACCTGGAAAAGCCCCTGGCTTGATCCTTCCAATGCAAAGCCAGAGGAAGATCAGTAAAAAGATGGATGCCAGTGCATAACCCCATTGCACAAGGAACATGATCGTCAATTTTACGAAGATCTGAAAGAGACAAGCGGGCAATGGATTGTCCAGGCTTTTTCTTTGGACTAGGCAACCACGTGCCCTGGTCTGGTAATTGACTTACCCCAAGCACAGCGATCCAGCGATTGAACAGTTTCGAATACCACGTATTTGACTTCTTTGATATCTCTGGCCATGGTCCCCGTCCTAAAATTAAAGCAGTCGTAACATTGGTGATTATGTATCCACAACTTGATAAAATCGCATGTGCTTCTACTTACATACAGTTTGAATGCACAATGTAAAACAGGAAGCTAATTGAGCACTTGTCGCTCTTATATTGTAAAATAACAAGGACTGAGACTAGTGACGCAGACAAAGCGCTCCTTACAGCATGGCCATACAGCTATACACACAAGCCAGCTGACCTTTAGCGAGGAGGTGAGTATTGTCAGTAATGTCGGATGCCGGTTGGTCCCTTGTGTGGTTGACGTTTGAATCTCTACTCTCTGCACTCCGTATGGAGCTGTGCTCGTCTGGTGATGTCACCGGAGATTCTGTCGTGCTTACGCTGCTGTGGTCGCGTGGTATGACAGTCTTGTCGTGAACACGTTCTGGAAACAGCTGGTCCAAGTCACTCGTGGGAACCTGCGTTTAAGGATCACCATTTACTGTGCTGCTATGCAATAACAGAGGTGCAGTTTTGGTGCAATTAGTTGCGAGTGAAAAATCAGCATTGTCCATGAGCAAAAGAAACAAATCCATCAATGCATAGATTTGGAAGTGGGAATAGGAGCCAGAATACAACAGAAGATACCATTTGCAGCGAGGATGGTTCACTGCTGCCACTATGACACATTGCATCACATATACGTGAAGTGCATATCGTGCATTGCTTGCTGTGTGTATATATCGCATAGAGCAGATTCATCACGCATGACGAGCAGACTAAAGAGTTCCCTTCAATGCCTGTTAGCTTTACATTAAATGGTTTAATTATGTGAAAAAAAAGCTTTATGACTACCGGACATAGTAACAATGTTCTTGTGCTATTCACAGAATAAAACTTTTTCTGCTGTTTTCAATGATCCAATATGATATCCAACATCCCTTATTGTTCAATCAACCATGGTATTAACTGCATTCATCATGCATGTTTGAATACTTTGCAGACGCCTACCAATTAAATGTCGCACAACGCCCTGTGCCTAATGTGGACGTTCACACCATATTTGAATATCCGTCCAAAGTCGATGTTTCATAGGGATTGTGCACACAATTCAACTATAGCTAGAACTATCGAAACACTTTGGTGGCGAGAGACTTGCAATATATCATCAATGACCATGTGCCTAATCAGCGTCTCGAAAGCTTTGTAGCAGTCGCACCTTGGCGTCTCCAAGTGCCCCGTAGCTTGTTTTGTCCGTAGCCTGCGCCCGTATGATGGCCGCCTGGTGGCAGAAGCGCTCGTTGCGCCGGCGTTGGATGTCGTACGTCATCGCCATGGAGAAGTAGGCGTACTCGACGCATGCGTACGTCAACAGGAACGGGATGGTGACCAGCGGCGCCAGGGTGTTCACTTGGCCCGCCAAGATGAAAAGGAACGTGACCAGTGCGAACAGCACCAGCGCCACCACAGGAACCTTGTTGGGCCCCTTCTGTAGGTGCGGTAGCGGGCACAAACATTCGTTTTAAGAGCAGGTAGCGCCCGCGTCTTTGATACATTCGACTGATATCATGCGAAAATGCTCGTGTCATACAAGATGCATTCTTAAAACTTGCTGTGTGCCTTGCCATCTATGAACCAGCCAGTTGGCGGCCGTGCGATTATGTCCTTAGCTGCGGAACATTAGCGCTGGTCGATTATTCCATCTGCATTATTCCTGGCTAAATATTTAACTGGTGCTGTGCCATTAGTCAATTATGTCACACTTCTTTATACTTTCCTTCTAGTTCGAAAACCAGGTGGTCATCCAGACGATGGAGCTGCATCCTTGTGCCAAAAACACACCACCCTGTAGTTACCGATGAACTCCGAAATTACCAGTGAGCATCACAAGTTAAGCTTCGCGAGTGTGTGCAGATACATATATCCGGCAAATTCTTACTCCGATGCTTAGCTGCTTGCTGAAGGGTAGGATTCCGTCATTTGCCATGTTCTGCAGAATGCGAGGCGTAAGGTACAGAGCCCCCAGGCAAGCTGACATGGAAGAGATGTACAGGCCGGAAAGAACCATGACGCCGATAGCGGACGCCTGCGAAGATGGGGCGCATTTGGCTCATGTATCTTTCCGTGTTTCTTGTTTCTTTTATTTATGTGCCATTTCTCAATGGTTACTTGCCTTTTCGGCGATGAGGTAGTCCGTGGTAAGAGCCCAGCGCTGGCACGTGCTTCCCAAACCGAGGACAAATACCAGATACAGGAACAAACTGCGCAAACGTTCCTCAAACTCGCACGTGTGTATGTTGTGCTGTGTTCATTCTATGTCACGAGCCTGTAGCCCTTAGCAAGTTCAAATTTATTCATTATTGTTACATCTACAAAAAGAAAATGGTTAAATGCATATTAATAAATACATACACAATTAAGGTGGCCCCAAAGTACAAGACTGTCGGGAAGAACTCCTATAAATAGTGGCGCACATAAATGATAACAGCAGCAAAAAGAGCAAACAAATAAAAAATGCAATCAAAACGATCTATACTAATAAAAAGAAAATATATATCTACCAAAGCAGCATTATTCATCCATACATCTATCTATACATCTATCCATCCATCCATCTAACCATATATCTATCTATCTACTTATCTGTATAGATGGGTGGACATCTATCCATTTACCTATCCATCCATCCATCCATATAAATTTATTACAAATGAACATTAACAATGTTTTTCATGTTTTGTTTGAAAGATTGCAGTGACCGAGGTGACTTAGTATAAATAGGTATGCGATTCCAAAAGTGAATACCATAAAAGCGAGCTGTAAATGTGCCATAGTTGGATATTATTTTAGGAAAAAGAAAGTTATTGTGCTCTGAAAACCTGCTATTATTGTTGTATAAAACAGTATACATGGAGCGTAAGTCGCAGGAAACCGACATTCTGACAGTTTGCACCATGCAGATGGTGAAGACGCGACCTCCACACATAAGCGCTGTTCGTGCCATGAAGTCTTCAAAAAGGAGCCATGTTTAGGCACAGCTGTGTGAAGGATATATAAGGGCCTGACTGCGAGGACATGACGTCACCGTGGCCGCCATTTTCATCATCATCATCAGCCTGTCTACGTCCACTGCAGGACAAAGGCCTCTCCCATGTTCCGCCAGTTAACCCGGTCCTGTGCTTGCTGTTGCCAATTTATACCCGCAAACTTCTTAATCTCATCTGCCCACCTAACCTTCTGTCTCCCCCTACCCCGCTTCCCTTCTCTGGGAATCCAGTTGGTGACCCTTAATCACCAGCGGTTATCCTGTCTACGTGCTACATGCCCGGCCCATGTCCATTTCCTCTTCTTTATTGCAGCTATGATATCCTTAACTCCCGTTTGTCCCCTAATCCACTCTGCTCTCTTCTTGTCTCTTAAGGTTACACCTACCATTTTTCTTTCCATTGCTCGCTGCGTCGTCCTCAATTTAAGTTGAACCCTCTTTGTGAGTCTCCAGGTTTCTGCTCCGTAGCTAAGTACCGGCAAGATACAGCTGTTATATACCTTCCTCTTGAGGGACAGTGGCAATCTACTTGTCATAATTTGAGAGTGCCTGCCGAATGTGCTCCACCCCATTCTTATTCTTCTAGTTACTTCAATCTCGTGGTTAGGCTCTGCGGTTATTACCTGTCCTAAGTAGACATAGTCTTTTACAACTTCAAGTGCACTATTACCTATCGCAAAGCACTGCTCCTTTCCGAGGTTGTTGTACATTACTTTCGTTTTCTGCAGATTAATTTTAAGACCCACCTTTCTGCTCTCCTTGTCTAACTCCGTAATCATGAGTTGCAATTCGTCCCCTGAGTTACTCAGCAATGCAATGTCATCGGCGAAGCGCAGGTTACTGAGGTACTCTCCATTAACTCTTATCCCTAACTGTTCCCATTCTAGGCTTCTGAAAACGTCCTGTAAGCACGCAGTGAATAGCATTGGGGAGATTGTGTCCCCCTGCCTTACACCCTTCTTTATTGGTATTCTGTTGCTTTTTTTATGAAGCACTATGGTAGCAGTTGATCCCCTGTAGATTTCTTCCAGAATGTTTATATATATTTCATCTACGCCCTGATTCCGCAGTGTCTGCATGACGGCTGATATTTCTACTGAATCAAACGCCTTCTCGTAATCTATGAAGGCTATGTATAGTGGTTGGTTATACTCTGAGCATTTCTCTATTACCTGATTGATAGTATGAATGTGGTCAATTGTTGAGTAGCCTGTTCTAAATCCTGCTTGTTCCTTTGGTTGATTGAATTCTAATGTTTTCCTTACTCTGCTAGCAATTACCTTTGTAAATAGCTTGTATACTACAGAGAGCAAGCTGATCGGCCTGTAATTCTTCAAGTCCTTGTCATCTCCTTTCTTATGTATTAAGATGATGTTAGCGTTCTTCCAAGACTCTGCTACTTTTCCCGTAAGGAGACACCTCGTAAACAGAGCGGCTAGTTTTTCTAACACAATCTGTCCTCCATCTTTCAGCAGATCTGATGTTACTTGATCCTCACCAGCAGCTTTGCCTCTGTGCATGCTCTCCAAAGCTTTTCTGACTTCTTCTATCATTACCGGTGGGGTGTCGTCTGAGTTACTGCTAGTTCTTATAGTATTAAGGTCGTGGTTGTCTCGGCTACTGTACAGATCTCTGTAAAACTCCTCCGCTATTTTAACTACCCTATCTATATTGGTAGTTAATTTGCCTTCTTTGTCCCTTAGCGCATACATCCGCCTTTTGCCTATCCCAAGTTTCCTCTTCACTGCTTTGACGCTTCCTCCGTTTTTCAGAGCGTGCTCAATTCTCTCCATGTTATACCTTCTTACATCGCATACTTTACGTCTATTAATCAACTTCGAAAGCTCTGCCAGTTCTATTTTGTCTGTTGTACTTGACACTTTCATGATTTGACGCTTCCTAATTAGGTTCTTCATTTCCTGGGAAAGCTTGCCGGTGTCCTGTCTAGCTACCCTGCCTCCAACTTCCACTGCACACTCCGTGATGATACTCGTCAGATTATCATTCATTGTATCTACGCTAAGGTTGGTTTCCTCGCTAAGAGCAGAGTACCTGTTCTGCAGTGACACTCTGAATTCCTGTACTTTCCCTCTCAGTGCTAGCTCATTGATTTGCTTCTTGCGTATCAGTTTCTGTCGTTCCTTCTTCAAGTCTAGGCGGATTCGAGCCCGTACCATTCTATGGTCACTGCATTTTACCTTGCCAACCACTTCCACATCCTGCACGACTCCTGGGTGTGCAGTCATTATAAAGTCTATTTCGTTCTTATTTACGCCATTAGGGCTCCTCCATGTCCACTTGCGGTTTTCTCGTTTTCGGTAGAAGGTATTCAAAATACGCAGATTATTGCGTTCTGCGAATTCTACTAGTAGCTCTCCTCTGGCGTTTCTAGTGCCGATGCCATAATCTCCTACTGCCTGGTCTCCAGCCTGCTTCTTCCCTACCTTTGCATTAAAGTCGCCCATTACTATAGTATACTGTGTTTTCACCTTACTCATTGCCGATTCCACGTCTTCATAGAAGCTTTCAACTGAAGCGTCATCATGGCTAGATGTAGGCGCGTAAGCCTGTACTACCTTCATTTTGTATCTTTTATTCAGTTTAATTACAATGCCTACCACCCTTTCATTAATGCTATAGTAATCCTCTATGTTGCCAGCTATGTTTCTGTGAATTAGGAACCCTACTCCCAGTTCTCTTCTGTCTGCCAAGCCCCGATAGCAAATGACGTGCCCATTCTGTAGCACAGTATAGGCCTCATCTGTCCTCCTAACCTCACTCAGCCCTATTATATCCCATTTAATGCCTTCTAGCTCCTCGAATAATACAGCTAGACTTCCCTCACTAGATAACGTTCTAACGTTAAACGTCGCTAAGTTCAAGTTCCAATGGTGGCCTGTCCGTATCCAGAGATTCCTAGCACCCTCTGCTGCTTTGCAGATCTGACCGCCGCCGTGGTCAGTTGCTCCGCAGCTGGTGGGGACTGAGGGCCGTGAGTTAATTGACGAATGCCTACGGGAGGGGGTGGCCAGATACTGCACCAGGGTGGCCAATCCTTCTCTGGTGAGATCATCGGTGCGTACCGGCTTTAAGCCGGTACGATCAGACAGTAGTGAGAATGCTCCATGCATGTCTTCCTTATTGTTGTTCAGCAGCGTTGGCGGCCACCCACCACGGAGCCCAACGAGGGGACGCTACAAGGTTACAAATGCTGAAACCTGCAGACGCCAGCCGTACAACGCCACTATAACCCAATGCGCCTAGACCAAGGTAGGCTATTTGCACAGGGTTAACCCTAGCCGCCAGGAAGTTTGGAAGTAAACGGAAGAGAGTAGAAGACAGGACAGATAAATAGTAAGAGATAAAGACGAAGATGTAGGGAGAGAGAGATAGGAAAAGGCGACTGCCGATTCCCCTGGGTGGGTCAGCTCAGGGGTGCCGTCTACGTGAAGCCGGGGCCAAAGGGGTGTGTTGCCTCTGCCGGGGGGCCTTAACGGTCCAATCACCCAGCGTCGGCTCAACCCCCAGGATCCCCTTTTCCTCGGACACGGCAAAGCCACGCACGGCTAGGCGTGGGAGGGAGTCGAAACTCCCCCGTTAGCTCGGGTTCGTGGTGTCGCTACACACCAAACGCCTACTTGTGCAGGCGCCCCTGCGGTTGGCCGCAGGGGCGCCTGCACAAGTAGGCGTAGGCCGCCATTTTAGGGTGACTTTAAACATTAGCGTCAGATTACAGTCGGTGGCCGTCGCGTTCCTTTGTATAGGGGTTTTCCTTATATATAGGGGTTTTCCCTAGCTGCCCTTTGGTGCAGCTCACGTACAGAAGAAAGTGGGGAGAGCACAGAGGACCGAACGGCTAAAGAAATGTCACGGTGTCCGCCATCTTATGGCCACCAGTGGAGAGATTTACCCGTGTGCGACGTCACGTGAAAACTATGTATAGATCACCGTCTTGCTGTTTGACGGTGATGAAAATATACAATGCCAGTAAACACAGAATCATTATTCATCATGCATTCATAAAATACTAAGATTCAGTTGCGGGCAAGGCGTCGCACTTACCAAGTTCCGATGGCGGCCATCGTGCCTACGGGCACGTCCTGCACAGGGTTCCTGAGATCGTCGCTCATGTTGATGCCCGCGAAGACGCCCGTCATGGCCGGGAAGAAGACGCCGAACACGGTGAACCAGTTCTGGCCCTCGCCGTACCGAGGCAAGCTGTTGTTCTTCAGCGTCGCCAGGTCGTAGCCCGTCACGCCGTGCTCTGCGCCGATTAGGCAAGATATCGTTTTTCATTCAGCCGTCCGTATCAAAAAGCTACAAGAGAAATCTATGTGGATTTCTTATTCTTAGTTGACGAAAAGCTCGTTTTGGTCGAGGAAGAACTAATTGGGAAGCGTTGCGTGCGAGGAATCCGTGCGCGTTTTGTTTGTCGTCTCGTGCTACGAACGGCGGAATTACAAATTCTCCTCCATGATTATTGAACCCAATCAATATTTCCACTTATTATTTAAGCGTAATGTTACTCGCACAGTATGAATAATCCTATATGAAAGTATGGCTCAAGTAAACGGATGCGTTTGACCTCTAAACAGCATATTGAAAAGCGCACGTTCCATACACGAACAGGTGTATCGAATGACGTGTGAAGTGTCGGCTCTCCCAAGGCCTGCTTTTTCTCGGTACTCAAAAGTCCTATGCGCACACACATATGCAAGCATATGCGAACAGGGGCGGGGGGGGGGGGAGGGTGCTTATCAGTTACTATCGTTCAAAATTTGCATGACCCCCACATGAAAAAAAAAAATATTTTACGTTATTATGCCACTGCTTTAATACCCTTCAATTATTAAAAGTAAGTGACAGGCCAGGTCCTGCATAGTAAAATATAAAGCTGACTTGCCCCCTCCCGTTCTCCTTACCCAAAATAATTAGTGGGGCAGCCGTCATAACGCTCACACATTCAAATCGTTGTAAGCATACACACGAAGTTCTTTCATCCTAGATAGTCGGACGAGCTTCATGCGAGTGTTGTATATCAATTTGTTTTCATATGCCGAAGTACGCATATACATATCGGCCGCTTTTCGATTCAGTTGTTACATTTACTCGCGACTTCAGATTGCCCCGATGACGCTTCAGTTAGTATTGACAGCGGGCAGTGCTCCCGACAATGTGTATACCCACATACTAACCTCACATTCTGCTTATGGTAGTTACTCATGACTTATCCTTCGCTGAGCAGCAAAGAGATGTATTATTGCTTGGTTGGTTGTTTTTCATAAAATAGCATCGTATCTCTTCGCGTTGAAGAAAGCTGTACCAGAGTCGTATCGGACGAACGTTCCCACGGCGAAGTCCAGCGCGGCCATGAGCAAGATGATGAGAAGGGCGAACTGGAGGCGGACCACCCACTTCACGCCGGCCACGTTGATCCCTGGCCCAAAAACAAATGTCCAGAGTTGTAGGTCAGGCCCATCCCGCCGATTCGCAGGGCACATTAATAAATTTATTTTATTTGATAAGTAGTGAAATTCCCCGCACTGTGTGCACGGCATAATAAATACTTCTCCTTACTCCCTACAGGTTTAAACAAACAAAAAAACTTAAAGGGGTCGTGAAACGCTCGCTCTAAAGTGACAATGCGAAGCCACCGGCGTCCACATGCACCAACTAGGTGACGTCATCATAAGTAATTCTTTGGCTATCGAGGAACGCGGAACTTTTCGGTACTTGCGAGTGCGTGCAACTGGGACGCTCATCAACGTCTTTGTCATACGCAACCAGCGCTAACTCTGACGTCATATTAAGCAGCGTCCTTGTGGGACGTGGATCGCGTATGGCAGACGCCGGTGAGCGCCTTTTGCGCGTGCTCGATATGCCATAGAGTACCGCGTTTCCCGATAGGCAAAGCTTCTATGCAGGTCCACTCGGGCTGATGATACAGTTAGCGCATGTGGCTGCCGTTAGTGCCGCATTGTCGTTGTAAAGCGACCATTTCACGACCCCTTTAACTTTGCATCGCTTGCATGTACGAATATTGAAATGACCTTACAGGAGCGAGAAGAATCGCTGCAGTTGAAGAGCTCCGATATTTAATTACCCTAAAACCAACGGACAAGAGAATTAAATCACCCTATAAATTGTCCCTTATTATTGTAGTGGAGAAGTAATTATGGACCATGATGTAATTGGCGGTAGACTTCTTATCATTGGAAAACGTGAAATTAAAGTGGGCGAAAGATAATTTGCCATCCCTATGACGCCAGCAGCGTCGCCATGGCGCCGTAAATAAAAATATTGACAAAGTAGGGCAGCGTAAATAATTTTCCAGAAGCTTTACATTACAAGAAGATTTGACAAACGTTGGAGAACAGCGAATAAGCATTGTGTGCGTTGACGCTGGAATAGAAACCGAAACTGTAGTTCGTATGAGGGAGTCATCAGTTAAGTGTGATCGGGTTTTCCAGTATTGTTTTCAAGATTTTGGCGGCTTCATTTAATGGTATGCATAATGAGAAGGTGTGTGAATATATAGTGGGAAGTACACTGTGTAATAGCGTCATGGGCAGGACACGTAGCGGGAAGGCAAAATAACCACTGATCATTTAAGACTGGATTCCAAGAGAAGGCAAGCGGGTAAAGGGTAGACAGAAAATTAGGTGGGCGAAGGAGATTATGAAGCTTGTGGGCATAAAGTGGCAGCAGCAAACACAGGACCGAGTTCGTTAAAGAACCCCAGGTGGTCGAAATTTCCGGAGCCCTCCGCTACGGCGTCTCTCATAATCATATGGTGGTTTTGGGACGTTAAACCGCACATATCAATCAATCAACACATGACCGAGTTGACTGGCGGAACATGGGAGAGGCCTTTGTCCTGCAGTGGGCTTAGTTAAGATGATGATGATTGATTTGATTGATATGTGGAGTTTAACGTCCCAAAACCACCATATGATTACGAGAAACGCCGTAGTGGAGGGCTCCGGAGATTTCGACCACCTGGGGTTCTTTAACGTGCACCCAAATCTGAGCACACGGGCCTACAACATTTCCGCCTCCATCGGAAGTGCAGCCGCCGAAGATGATGATGATGATGATGATAGCGTACCGAGCAGTAGGAGAACGAGTGCCGAAGCGATACCCCGCTGGAGCCATTGGTCTTCCTCCATCTTGAGCAGCTGGCCCATGGACTCGGCGAAACCCATCACGTGCAGCGCACTGCTCACCGCCTGCGCCAATATAAATAACTTAGACAAGAATGCCCACATACAGCGTTGTGAAAACGCACCAACGCGCCGCTTGCACGGAATCATTTTTTGGGGAAATTGTCAACGGTGTGAAAAACGCTCTTGCTCCCATGCGGGTACTCGCTGGAAGGTGAAGGCGTGCGGCAAGCCTTTAAAAAGGTATCTCATCGTGAAAGAGAGAGACGGGGAAAAAAAACTGAGTCGGTTCCGCACTCGGGGCGCCAAGCCTGAAGGGACTGCGAAACTGGGCTTGGTTTCTCTTTTTTTTCCACTTTTGCCTCTCTTTTCCGCTTTCTTTTATTTATTTATTTATTTATTCGTTCCTCTATCTTTTTCTACTTCTTTCTCATTCTTGCTATTTTTATTTTTCTTCACATCTTTTTCCTGTCTCTTTGAGTTTCGCGCTCGCTTCCTCTTTTTTTTACGTGGTTCTGCCTGCATTACGTCAAGCGCCCTAGATTATTTTTTTTTCGGATAATAAGGGATCGCAATCAAGGTGCTCGAAGAACAACGGGAGTAATACTTCTTGCCTTGAGCGCGCGCTCTCACAAGAAGCGCTACGCCAAGCGACGACGACAGCAACAGCCCAGCTCCCTAAAATTATCCGCACTGATTTTCGCCGGCGCGCATGTAAATGCTGGCACGCTCCTCCGTGTAGTGAAATAATCCAAAGGAGAGGGAAGAAAATAATAAAAAAGAAAAAAGTATAAATATGAAACGCAGATCCCCCTCGCTACCTGGCCGAAGCAGTAGATGAGTGCGGCGGCGCCGCCCACGCGCACGCCCAGGATGTGCGAGAGGAGCACGTGCAGGCCGCCGGACTCGAGATGACAGCGCTCGCAGATGCCGATGCCGGCCAACACCGCCAGGCTGCACACGGCCACCGTGGCCAGCACCATGAGCAGAGCATGATCCACGCCCGCGTTGCCCTGCGCACGTTGCAAGGCGACACGCTGCACCGAAACAAGCCGCTTCGCGCGTGATTCGCGGTCACGTGGCTTTTAGTCAAGTGCTACAATATTTCGTTGTCGAGCACAAGGGTGCCAGTTCGATTCCAGGTGGTGTCGTTGCGATGGGAACACAATGCAAGAACTATTGCGCACTTAGATTTAGTGCTAAATTCATCCAAAGTCTCCGACTATATGGCGCGTGTCATATCGCGTTTGGTACGCGATCTGGATAAGCGGCGGACTTATGTTTACTCTATTGAAAAGTGCGAAAAACAGCGCGAACACCGGACGAAAGAGCTTCCTTCAAGGACCTTTCTTCCTCCTGTGTTCTCGCAACCTTTGGCACTTTTGGTCCGAAATACACCAGCATTTAATATTTAGTATGGAGGGTCCCTTTAATTAGAATGGGCGAGTTGCCAGCTCTATCGTAACACGCTCTTGGAAATTATAGTCGTCCACTCTAATACGTAGATACACTCTAGTGCAGATCTTCCATCCATTTTTCTCGCACCTGAAGCCCGCAACTCACTCGGATCCCGTAAAAGCCTTCTCCGGCAGAGTACACGCGTTCATATTCCACCACGTGTCTGCTCCCTCCCCCTTCAACTTATTTTAGGTCGGAGGAAGTCGTGCTTTGGAGTCTTCGGATAGGGCTGGCCCTCTCAACGGCCGTTCTCTCAGTGTTTGCAAATAGCCGCATTAACCTCTAGGTGCTACGTCTCAATACTGCTTTGTTCCAGTGATACAAGCAAATGTATACCATGCCAGGTGTTACAGTTGGAACACTCTCGTCACCTCCTGCAAGCCGGCCCTCGCCGTTATGACCACTAGATACATGCTAAAGAGATTCCACAAGACACTGCTTCGATTCACACGCAACACCGGCCTGACGGCGCACATATAATACATACAAACACACACAAAACATTGCGCCTTAAGGGCACGTGCATGTCGCAATAATAATAAAAAAAGTACGTAGTAACACGCACCACTATCCACCCGGAGCGCAGAAAGACGATGACGCCGAACAGGTGGATCATGCACGTGGTGAAGACGCCATCCCAGGTGCCAAACAGCACGGGCTCCGACACGAAAAAGTTGGCTGACCACCAGGGCTTTGCCTTGGCACTCTGCGACAAGGGTGCCACGAAGGACCACAGCTCATGTAGCATCATGTCTAAGAGAAGAACATGGCAGGACAAGTGGAGCTCTTGCAAGTTATTTAAACGTATTCAGTTTAAGTGCTTTGCGAATGATGGTTAGCGCCATCATTACTTTACCAATAAGGGCACGTTTCCTGCCTACTCACAAATACCATTTTTTATATACACTCTGGCATATGAAAAACTCATAAAATCAGCGAAGTACCCTTGAGTATACATGTCTGTCTGTCAATGAAGAGGAACATCACTACAATGTAATGGTAACCTAGAATCTACAACGGATCTACAATAAATGAAAGCTTGACTGCGGCTTTTCATATACCCGCATATAAAATAAAAAAAAATTCCGGCTTTCTCGAAAGACATCGTCTACAGCAGCTGAGCTTGTTGCAGTATTACAAGCTTCAAAATTCATTGTTGAAAGTCAGCAAAGGCAAAACTGGGCAATATATTCTGACTCTAAAGTAGCGCTACAAAATATTAAGGATTTTTATTTTTATATACATTATAGCATACATGAAATCTTAAAAAGATTTACCATCGGTTATCTGGACGGCCACGGGGTATGTTTTCAGTGGCTTCCAAGTCACGTAGGAGTGATAGGAAACGAAATTGCTGACAAATTTGCCTCTACAGCAGACAAAAAACTTCGAGGAATTATATTCAATTTCCTGACGCCACACTTGACGTGCCGACGCGATGTCACCTGGAAGCATGAGTAATCGTTCGGGATAGCTGACTCCTATTTGTTATTTTCTTTTCCCTGTCTGTCTTTATCCCTGGTGCTCATCCTTAAACCATGGCTGCTCGATTTCCCCCTTTTAAGTGTGGAGATCGAGTGGATGTGCCTGAATCCTCGCGCGTGCGTCATATCACAAAATTTGAGAGCGGTACCCTGTTAGAACGTAATGACCAACGTTTTTTCCTATAGATATGGATGATAATAGATCTAAACTGGGTTGGTGTTCATCAGTTATGTGTCCCTTTAAGGTGGTCGATGGTGTTCGCTTACGAGGTCTTGGTGGAAAAGCTCGTCGCCGCCGGGGTTACCGGAGGCGCGGCCGCTGTGTCCTGTCGGTTCGTCGGAGGCTCCCCCGTCGGCGCCATCGCTGCGCAGGCCGAAACGGGCCCAGTCGATGTCGCGACCTCGCTTCACGGTCATGGCTCCGCCGCCTCTGCTCCGTCTGTTGCAAGAGATCTGAAGGGAAAATAATAATAACAAATTAAAGAAAGTCGTAAAATGCGGCTCGGTATGCAGCTTGGTACAAAAAGTCATGCGGCTCGGTACAGTAAGTTAGCCCTTTTGCAAACTAAGCCGAGCACCTATCCCGGAAATGAGCACACCATGAGCAAACCAAAATGTGTTCTTGATTTTTTTTTACTTCACGTATACGAACCTAAAGCATACTAATGCAGAAAACTAGGCCGATGCTCACCACTAGGTCAGTGCCCGCCAGCTTTTTGTCGAGTCAGAGTCCTTCATTGTGCTTCGTACGCCAAGTGTTCTCTGTTACAAGCTACATACAATTATAGATCACGCATGGTCCGATGTCTCTAAAGAAAGGACTGCGCCGAAGCAAGCTTACCCACATAGGGATTAGTATAGTGGTGAAGCCTGCTTTAGCAACATTTACAACGCACGAGCAGACGCATTCCGAACAGCGGCGACACGCAGCGCCAGAAATGCAGCATTAGGTGCATCCCACAGAACACTCTTTAGACTGCTTATTTGTTTGTTTGTTTGTTTGTTTGTTTGTTTGTTTGCAGTGCTTATAAAAATAATTTCAAGAACGAAAACATCTGCGACCCACCGAAAGAACGAAATTTGCAGTTTACGCAACTCCGAGTTGCCAGATTAAGTTGGAGCCCGAGTTTCTACATTCGCGTGTTCTCCTTCCCTTCGGCAGTACATCTCGGACACTTTGGAATGCAGATAAGTTAAGGAATAGCCAGAGCGGTGTCTGCACTCATGTCAGGAAGAGCGTCAGCCGTGCTTACGACCCACGATTAGGGCGTACGTACACTTGGCCGTGACAACGAATGAATTCCTCTGAGCGCGCGCATTTACCGTCTACCGCGGAAACGGCGTCGTTTATATTTAATAACGCCGCTTCCGCGAAAAGGCTTTTGCTTTTCACGGTGTCCGAGCTATGACTTATGCAATCACTTCCACTCTTCAGGGGAAACATTTTTCGACCCGCCCAAACAACATGGATAACCTTTCTGCATATCTCGCTTACCTTGTTTGCTCTAAGTACGGTTCGCCTAAGGACATTTTTTCGTGATCTGAACAGAAACGAAAGAAGAAAAAAAAATCACAGCGTTCCTGGTGCATTTATTTAATATGGCTCGAAGGCTAAAGCCACGTTTCTTTCCCTCTCAATTGATGTATTTAGGGAGCCTATATGACCGCTCCCTAGATGCATTGATGCTGCCTCGGTGCCCTTCGAGGGCTTTCTCCACCTAACGTGGCTTTGATTGCCTCCAAGAGCGGATGCACCTCACCTGGTTTTGCATTGCCTCTGTGATCGGACCACCATTGACTAACCTATGGCGCGATGGGATGACACCATTGTATGACATTACGTTACGTCGCTGTGATGGCATATTGAAAACTCAAATATTGGTGATCTGTGACGTCGTTTCATGATGATTATTTTTTCATCATTCGTCAGTGGTGCGGCGGGACGCAAGTCGTCGCCAACGCCGAACACCGACGATCAAATTTCGCGTTTGATGTGGCACATAAAGCTTTCGCCTTAATGAAAGATCATGTGAATCCACGGTTGTCACAGAACGAGCGCTAAAAAAAAGAGCGCGCCGCCAAATCCTTGCGACAACGGGCGAGAGAAACGCCGCGAGGTAAAAAGAAAAAAAAAGAAAGCAAACATCCAAGGCTCCCGGGCGCGCGCTCTCCCCGCAGAAGCATGGCTTCGCAGACGAACCTCCTCACCCCACATCGGCGGCCCAGTAAGGCCGCGATCTTTCTAGAACGAAGGAGGCGGGGTCAGACCGAGTGACTCATTCTCCGGAGAGGGCAGTCGAACCGTCTCGTGCCTCTCCCCAGCCTTCGCTGCGCGTCGCGCCGACGAAAGGACGAGAAAATTCTGGAAGGTGGCGCAGAACGTATTTAATCGAGCAGCCGAGACGAGAAAGCAGGAGGTGACGGAAGTTAACGCCGGAGCGCGTAGGAATTCCGCCGTGGAGTCGGCGAAGGTTCTGCCCGTAGTGACAGGAGGTGACGGAAGTCAACGCCGGAGCGCGTAGGAATTCCGCCGTGGAGTCGGCGAAGGTTCTGCCCGTAGTGACAGAACAGGAGGTGACGGAAGTTAACGCCGGAGCGCGTAGGAATTCCGCCGTGGAGTCGGCGAAGGTTCTGCCCGTAGTGACAGGAGTAGACGGAAAGTTAGCGCCGGAGCGCGTAGAGATTCCGCCGTGTAGTCGGCAAAGTTTTTGGTCCGTAGGGACGGCTCGAGCTACAGGCAAGAGCGTGGGTTTACCGCTATCGAGCGAAGACGCGGGCAACAGCTGCGTGTGTGAAGCCGACGGATTTCCGGCGAAGAAGTTTGAAGCTTGGGGAGTGGCCTATTGAAGACGGGAGTTTTCCTGGAAGAGAAACTCCGGCGAGGTTTCCTGGAAGAGAAACTTCAGAGAGCTGCGGAACGACAACAACGCTGGACTTTGAGTGAGTGATTCTCGGACGAGTATCATTCAGACTTTTGTTCCAAGGACTTTGGACTGAATAGGTTTTCTATCGCTTTAGTCCTTAAGTGTCTTGGTTGTTCAATGCATGTGACTGCATTGTAGTGCGTATTGTTGTCCGTGTCCGTTGTTTCAAGTGTGGCTGATTGTGTTGTGTAGTACGTTGATTGATTGGTTTGATTGGTGGCATATTGTATGCAACTATTGTGGAGTGTGCATTTCTGTGTTTTGTTTTCGATCTGCCATTATTGAGATTATAATTTGTTTGTTTATCAACTCTCGGCTCTGACTTGTTCTTTGGGCCACGACCGGCGTCCGCTGGCGCACCAAAAAGGACCACTTCAAAATTGTCCACGCTTTCGTGGTGCGGTTCGGGGGGCCGATACTTCGGCTCTTGGAATTAGCCCGGCGATTGCCTCCCTAATAAACGGGACAGGTGTGACAATTAATCTGGCGTCCGCGACAGGACCTTTTGGTGCACAGTGTGTCCAAAGTAGTGAGAAAGAGCCTCGAGTTGTTGATAGTGCTATCGGAACGATTTTGTGTGTTGTTCAGTGTTCTCGTTAACGAGTGCAGGGGAGTGTTCCGATAGACTAATTTAGGCAGATACTTTTTGCACGCGGCAAGGTTTTATTTGAGAGTTGCGAGACACCATGGATCTCGAAAAGTTAGTTGCTCTGGGTGAGAAGATGGGTCTTTCTGGCGCCGAACTACGGAAGTGGGTCACCCAGAAGGAAAAAGAAGAAAAAGAGAGAGCCAAAGAAGAAAAAGCAGCCGAGCTGGAAAAAGAGAGGTTGGCGGTCGAAAGAGCCAAAGCAGAAAAAGAAGCTGAGTTGGAGAGAGAGAGGTTGGCAGCTGAAAGGGCGAGAGAAGAAAGAGAGGAAAGGGAGCGGCAGCGGCAGCACGAGATGGAACTCGAGCGGCTCCGTTTGCAACAGCGAAGTGAAACTCCCGTCCAAGCTAGAGTTGAAAGCAGCGAACGGGAAGATCACGGCTTCCGCTTGAACCCAAGCAAGCTGCTCGTAGCGTTTGATGAAAGGAAGGACGACCTAGACGCGTACCTCCACAGATTTGAGACGATTGCGAGGAGCCAGAATTGGCCGGAACAGCAATGGGCAACTGCTTTGAGTACTTGCTTGAGTGGTGAAGCGCTCAGTGTGTACGGTAGGCTGACGCCGACCGATGCAGCCAACTATGCAAAGGTAAAAGCTGCTTTGCTGAAGCGATTTAGATTTACCGTGGAAGGATTCCGGGACAGATTTCGGACAGGAAAGCCAGCTGACGGAGAGACGGCTACGCAGTATGCCGCCCGACTTTGCCATTATTTCGACAGATGGATTGAACTTTCCGGGACAGCGCAGGAGTACGATGAACTTAGAGAGCTCCTAATTAGAGAACAATTTCTTACTAGTTGCCACCCAAGCCTATCGCTGTATTTGAAAGAGAGGAAGGCTGACTCACTTGAAGACATGCTTGAATTGGCTGATCAATTCTTGGAAGCGCAAGGTGGCACTAATTTGGCCAAGGTCAAGAAGGATTGTCACGATGATTCGAAGAAATTGGCTCCCGAAGAAAAGAAGCGTGCACCAGAGAGCATGCAGCGATGTTTTCTGTGTAACCGAGTGGGTCATCGCGCGAAAAACTGTCGAACGATCTTTACGAGCCCTACGGTAGTGAAATGTTTCAAGTGTGGTCAGACTGGGCACAAAGCAGACGCTTGTCGGAACGGAGTAAGTCAAACTCACCAGGTATCTTGTGTGCAAGTGGCACCGAAATCTGATAATAATGCCGTCACCGATGGATTCGTAGAATTGAAAAATGGGGAGAAAATTCCTATTGTGGGTGCTGTAATGTCAAAACAGCCAACCGGTGTCACGAAGGGAATGCCAGCGCTGCCTGGAAAAGTTGCGGACAAAAAGATTACGGTGTTAAGAGATACCGGCAGTTCCACTGTTATCGTGAGGAGAAATCTGGTACGGGAAAGTGAGTTGACAGGCAGAACGAAACCGGTTTGCCTAATTGATCGTACAGTTCGAATGCTTCCCGAAGCAGAGATTGAGGTGGAAACCCCGTACTTCAGCGGGAAAGTTACCGCTCTATGTATGACGACCCCCCTTTACGACCTTGTCATCGGAAACATCGACGGGGCGCGAGGACCGAATGATCCGGAATGTTTGGGAGAACACCCGAAGATAGAGCCCTCGCCAACCCAGCGACCGCGAGATACAGTGGAGGAGCATCCCGTGACGGATCTCACTAGAGCCCAAGGTGAAGCTGCGTCGCAAGAGACAGCGAAGGAGAAGACGATCGGGTCGAATAAGTTCACGGGCCGAGCAACCGGACTTACGTCGGCACGACCTCAACCGAGCGACAGTGTAAAGGAGACGGAGTTGGCCAGCCGGGCAAAATGTAGAGGCATGATCAAGCGGGTAACTAAACAGACAGGACCCGTCGAATGTAATGACGCATTAACAGTGTCGGAAGAGACAACGATGGCTGAGACGACGCCTCAGATATCGTCGTTGGAAAGGGCTCGCCGAAAAAGAACGTGGAAGCACAAGAAGAGATCGAGCGAGCACCGCAAAAAGGGGCGCAAGCGTTGTTCGAAGTATTCAGGATAAGTGCTGAGGTCGAATCAGAATGTGTTCGGCAGTGTTGAGTGCCATATGTTGTGTAAACGTTGTGTTATCCTGTGTCACAAGTGTCAAGGTGTTGTGCTGTGATGTGATGTATAGTATGGGACCATTGTTGTAATGAGAGAACTTTGTACATTCGTATTATTGGGAATGTGTGGTGCAGTGTTGTACTCATGTGCTTGTGGTTGTGTTTTCACGTGTTGTGTAATTGAATTACAATGTACAATTGTATTAAGTGATCTATTGTGAATGTGAAGTGTTATGAGCGACTGATGGTGTTACAGTTTGTGAGAGTGTGTGGTTACTTTTCGCGCTCGTTTGTGTGGTTTTGAATATTATGAGATAATATTCTTAAAGTGGGGGGCAGTGTCACAGAACGAGCGCTAAAAAAAAGAGCGCGCCGCCAAATCCTTGCGACAACGGGCGAGAGAAACGCCGCGAGGTAAAAAGAAAAAAAAAAGAAAGCAAACATCCAAGGCTCCCGGGCGCGCGCTCTCCCCGCAGAAGCATGGCTTCGCAGACGAACCTCCTCACCCCACATCGGCGGCCCAGTAAGGCCGCGATCTTTCTAGAACGAAGGAGGCGGGGTCAGACCGAGTGACTCATTCTCCGGAGAGGGCAGTCGAACCGTCTCGTGCCTCTCCCCAGCCTTCGCTGCGCGTCGCGCCGACGAAAGGACGAGAAAATTCTGGAAGGTGGCGCAGAACGTATTTAATCGAGCAGCCGAGACGAGAAAGCAGGAGGTGACGGAAGTTAACGCCGGAGCGCGTAGGAATTCCGCCGTGGAGTCGGCGAAGGTTCTGCCCGTAGTGACAGGAGGTGACGGAAGTCAACGCCGGAGCGCGTAGGAATTCCGCCGTGGAGTCGGCGAAGGTTCTGCCCGTAGTGACAGAACAGGAGGTGACGGAAGTTAACGCCGGAGCGCGTAGGAATTCCGCCGTGGAGTCGGCGAAGGTTCTGCCCGTAGTGACAGGAGTAGACGGAAAGTTAGCGCCGGAGCGCGTAGAGATTCCGCCGTGTAGTCGGCAAAGTTTTTGGTCCGTAGGGACGGCTCGAGCTACAGGCAAGAGCGTGGGTTTACCGCTATCGAGCGAAGACGCGGGCAACAGCTGCGTGTGTGAAGCCGACGGATTTCCGGCGAAGAAGTTTGAAGCTTGGGGAGTGGCCTATTGAAGACGGGAGTTTTCCTGGAAGAGAAACTCCGGCGAGGTTTCCTGGAAGAGAAACTTCAGAGAGCTGCGGAACGACAACAACGCTGGACTTTGAGTGAGTGATTCTCGGACGAGTATCATTCAGACTTTTGTTCCAAGGACTTTGGACTGAATAGGTTTTCTATCGCTTTAGTCCTTAAGTGTCTTGGTTGTTCAATGCATGTGACTGCATTGTAGTGCGTATTGTTGTCCGTGTCCGTTGTTTCAAGTGTGGCTGATTGTGTTGTGTAGTACGTTGATTGATTGGTTTGATTGGTGGCATATTGTATGCAACTATTGTGGAGTGTGCATTTCTGTGTTTTGTTTTCGATCTGCCATTATTGAGATTATAATTTGTTTGTTTATCAACTCTCGGCTCTGACTTGTTCTTTGGGCCACGACCGGCGTCCGCTGGCGCACCAAAAAGGACCACTTCAAAATTGTCCACGCTTTCGTGGTGCGGTTCGGGGGGCCGATACTTCGGCTCTTGGAATTAGCCCGGCGATTGCCTCCCTAATAAACGGGACAGGTGTGACAACGGTTCACATGCATGCTAAGGCTTAGAAGCGCGGACACAAGCCCGTGCACATGTGGTCGCAGCGATTGAAACACAGGTATGCTAAAATATAGATTCGAGGTTGAAAAGAACGCTACACATAACGCAGCGTTATATTCACCACATTTCATCTTATATATAGCGTTACGCGACTACAATGCATTTTGTTCTGCTTTTCGTGTTGCGCTGAATGAATATAGTTTGTGCTTATGTTATTCGTTATGGCTTGACTGACTTACATGAACTGTCCCTAATTGCGATACTACTTTTTTGTATTCTTTTTTCATTGCTGCGATTTTCACTAATTCTATGATAAGTGACAAGAAGTAGGAGGAGGAGCTTATCAAAGCGCCAACGTCTTTTGAACAACATATCGTTTTTCCTTTATGTCGATAGGAGGTATACTTTTCAACGATGCGGAAGAGATGTATATATATGAACACACGACTCCCATAGCGCGCCAAAATCGGTCGCAGAATCTATTTCACGACGCGCTCTCGCTCTATCGCGTTTCGTCCGTTTAAAATTGTACACACGGGAACGTCACAGTTCCAGGTAAGTCGAAGTACGATGACGACGATGCAGCAGATATTTTGTAGCTGTACGACGTAACCGTGGTAACGGCATAGACATGTCCGATGCCGTTTTCAGTCAGTGGGTCGGACGTGTACGTTTCAGGTAGTTTTTTTGCCTCGCTCTTCGAATGGCTGCGACAAAGTCGACAAACCGATCGCGCTTTTTCTTCCTTCCTTTTCTGTCATAGTTTTGTCACGCAATGTCAGATGTCCGCCCTATTTTGCCGTATGCGTATGTTTCCGTGTAAGATAGTAAAAAAATGATTGCGCACAGATCAAGTTAGCGAGGGATAGTTTTATGTTCTCTCATAAATTTCTCCGCACTGGTCTCCATCCATCCATCTTCTGCCTAAGTATCAGCAATAAATAAGAAAATGAAAACTAATATAACTGGCTTTACCCTATTCCTTCCTCCTTTTCATTCTCCTCACCCTCGCATCGATGCTAGAAGAGAAGGCAAGCGCACAGGTGGTGGGCATAAATGTAATTTATAAAAGTGGAAGCTTGGGCTTGTTGGTGTGTAGTCATACTGGCAAGTTTTTCAGAGCGGAAACATGGGAAAAAGAGGACAGAATAGACAAGGAGTGCCGATATATATGTATTTAAGACAAGCATAATCAATGTATCGGTATCAAAACGCGTGAGTCCTCGATTGCCGCTCTTTCTATCTACTATGTACTTTTTTTCATACGTTCTCCCGGTGAAAAAAAAAAAATGCCAGTGGGCAGAAAGCTAGGCGTGGCGGTGAGGTTAAGCAGTTCGCGGGAATAACGTATAGCCGCAGCAAGCACATGACCAGGTTTGTTTGCGAAACATGAGAAATACTTTTACCCTGCAGTGGGCGCTGTCAAGGCGATGATGATGATGATTACGACGACGACGATGATGACGATGATGATGAACCACCCTCGTCAAATTAGCTGATCTCAGGAAAAAGCAGTAGGAGTTACAACTAGATATGTTGAGGAACAGATCGATATTTCCGATACCTCGACTTACTATTAAAACAGAGCATTTTCATGGTATGGCATGGCAGTTTTCCTCTCCTAAGTGGTTCTCGCCTCGTCTATTTTACTACATCACTACGCGATGCATGGGAAGGTGTGGAAAGTGTTGAGACTACAACTAAGTCAGTCGAGTGTTGGAATTCACACCGTCCGGTTGCCCTTTTTCACCATGCGTGCACGCGTTCCAAAAAGCTATGTTCACACTGATCTCAATTTGTTTTCCTGTTCGCGTGAAGAACTTCACACTGTGCATTTAAAAACAAGTCTTAAGTTTATTTGTGTCTACATGTCGCTACTTCGTGTATCACTTTGTGTTTTTTCTTGTGTATTTACCTTGTTTTTTTTTTCAACTGTATAAGCTCTGCAATCACCTACCTACTGAACATTGAATTGGTGGACTCGTTAAGCTGTTCTATATGCAAGCAGCATCTATATGCAACCCCTCCATCTGTTTCGCACGACGACAATATAAAATTGAATCAGATATACGCGTATCAGTAGGAAGCTTTAGCAGCCGGCCTCCACTGGAGACCTCTAGTTTCAAGAGAACAAATGTTTTGTCTGCACTCACTTTCGAGCAGCCCTTCTCGAAGCAGCTTCTCCCTCACGTCCAGCTGTGCCATAAACCAAGCTTCCTTTTCCTTCTCACTCGTCGTTCGTGGGAATTCACGAAGTCGACTGTATTCAAAGCGTACCTGCGATTTGTACCGCCACGAAAGCAGCCTTCGCCGAGTCTCTACCTTCCATACAAAAGAGATCGGTCGTCGATTAATTTGTTCAAAATAACAACACAGGTACGAGCGCTTTTTTTTTCTTTTAGTCTCATAAGAGCACCTGTTGCGGTCATGCAATGCGATATATAAAGAATACATGCGCTGTCTTCCGCAGCAGCTTTGACTTTTCGTTCATCACCTCCCCAGCTTTCCTTTGCTTTTCGCTGTCTCTACCAGCTGCTCAACAGTATACAATATATTTAAGTAAAATTATAGCTGTCTTTTTTCGCTTAATGTTTTTACTTTTTACGTTTCGTTTTTAACTGTACGCTTGGTCATCACTGACAATCGCCCCATTTTTTTAATCAACTTACTGATGCATGCGCTTCTAACAACAAAATGATTGACATGTCTACTTTACCTCACCTTAGTTCATCAGATAGTGTTTGTGTCTGTGTGCGTGTGTCATCTCTCTCTGTGTGCGTGCGTGTGTTTTTGTGTGTATGTTTGTTTGTTTGTTTGTTGTAACTTTTAAACGGACATTCCGAATTTATTACAAAGCATTGCTATCACGATGTTTGTGTCAGCCACCTTTCGAATACGTGTTGAAATGGAGGCTTCCTTTTCTATAACCAAAGAACAAACTGTGTGCAGACTCTAAATTATACCTTTGCAACAGCCTTTCACCTGTATGTGAACCCTTTCAATGATATCCAGGAAACTCGATAGACTTGTTGTGCGTTTGAAATCGATTTCAAATCGACGCAAGCGAGTGACGCGGCGCGCAATCTTTCTCTATAAGAGCCTCCAACGCGCTCATAGCGGCACATGCAAAATTGTTGGCAGCAGCACTTGTATATTAGGTGAAGAATTGATTATGGATAGACTAGCTGTAGCAACATAGTGCGAAGAATATTGGCGAAGCACTAAAAATTATGCAGCGGTCGCACGGCATTGTTCAGTGCCGCTGCACTCGAAAAATGACTTCAGATTTCAATCGTGTAAGGTCCGCCTACTGTTGTTAAACTTAACGCACGTTCTCGTATTATGTAGCATCTATTCGGGACACCATATTGTGTGGCCCTTCAGATTCGCTGTATCATATTCATCGACAAAAGCATCGTGGAGCATTTTTCGGGTTCACTGTTGTGTTTCTTAATGGAGGAGGTTGGAAATCATCGCTTCTGCATGGATGACCACAATATGAAAAGGCAAGAAAGGAACTCATGTATAAATACTGCCAAGTTTGACAATTCCGCTGATTGCGTTTTTGGTGTGAGTGGCTTCTTCACTACTGACCCTCTATCTGTATGCTAGCTGATCGCCGTTAACGATATGACCAGACGAAACCATGTTTGTACATAACTCTTGATAGTCACTTTTTTTTCTATTCGTTCTTACACTTCCTTTTGATTACACAATGGCCCGACGACCTCCGAGCGCGTGATGAACACTTCAAATTTAACATGTGCTACGTGACTATGCTAACTCGATGGCATTATTGTCTTTTCACCGACATTTCAAATTCACATTCAACGTCTCTCTGACGTAACCGCTGGTTTCCGCATATGGTCGATAACTCGGTTAACCGTGAATTTGAGTTCGGCTGTCTATATAGTCGACGTATCTGGAGTACAACTGGACTGAGACAAAACTTGTGTCGTTCGATACTCGGTTGATGTGGAAGTTTCGGCGAATTGGTACTTCATTGCACAAACAAACTTCACGCAGTGAAAAAAAATGAAACAAATGAACAAAGAGAGGTGACACGGACAGCGGGAATGTCATTATCGACTATACATGCCAGCCGCCTCCCCTCACAACAAGAGTACAATTATTCTTCTACCGGACTGCCATCTTCTGGTGGGCGCGACATGACGCAGAGAGGATCGGGATAGGATAACCCTTTACCACGCGACAAGTTACACGTCTCATGCATTACGCGTTCCCAAGATGGTGCCTAAAGTGGTGTATCATTCTGCGCCAGGTGCTGCATTGCTAACCGTATATATACATTCGCATTAACGTCGACAGTCATGCCCTGTAAGACGTCTGCTGTCGGATCTACTTGCGCATGGTTACCGACCGTGTATTCTATTTGCTGACTATTATCTCTGAAAGAATCCGCGCGCATATTTGTTCATTATGCTTTGTGGCTCCGAGAGTTTTCTTATTCCGCAGTTCACCAATCGGGGCGCTAGCGAAGACGCTGGCAGTTTGACGCGTTACATCTCTGACACCTTGAACGCCTTGTGCGCTGACCATTTTGGTCTATACACACGGCTCGGCTGACATTGTAATATAGCAGTATCCTCGCTCTACGTTTCTCTGAAAGTAACGATATCACAATGAACAAGACTTACAAGTATGTCTTGCTTATCCAAAAGAGATAATATTAACATCAAGAAAACAGTGATTTTGTATTTTATTTTACTGCTAAGCTGTGAACAGCATAACTCTAAAAGAATAAGCATGCCTGAAATCCGCCATAGCACAACGCTATATAGTATTCCACATCCATGTCATACCCCCCCCCCCCTTTTTTTTTTTTTGGACCGCCTTTGGACATCCCTCTCCGACTTGAATTTTACTATATAGCCATTACCATAGAATTAAAAAAAAGCACGCACATGCGCACTCAGAATTTTGTTCTGACAACCCTGCTTCCTTTACGCTTATCGCATTATCTCCAGAGTTTATGAGGTGGATTCTGGTTTACGCGCAAGTTGTTTTTTTCTACCTGTGCGCCCAATCACTTAGTTTTTTCTTCTTCTTCTTTTCGGCCCACCACGGCTGTCGAGGCACACGCTCGCACGCAGACCTCGCACCCCATCTACAAGTCAAGTAGTCCAAAGTTTGTCGCCCCCAGCAATGTTCCCCGAAAAGCGCAATAGCGGCTCCCGCGTTTGTCGTCGCTTATTGTACGCGCGCTCAGCTTAGTGATGAACAATAAATAAAAAAAATCCAACATACTCTTGTCCCTCCACCGAGAAGACACAGTACCGACGCGACGGGTATAGTGGACGTAGTACTACATACTTTGTGAACACCCCATGCACTCAGGCATTTGCAGCAACGCGCGCTTCGCGAAATTCGGTATAAGGAGAACGAGGATGCGGCCCGTTTCAGCGGGAGTTGCTAGGGGACACGTCGTTAACAATGTATATTTACGAGAGCGTTTTTCACGTCTATCACTCCCGAAGCCAAACCCACCATGCTAACAGCGGAGGTCGGTATCCACGCGTTGATAGCATAGCTCTGTGCATGAGATCTATCTATCTATCTATCTATCTATCTATCTATCTATCTATCTATCTATCTATCTATCTATCTATCTATCTATCTATCTATCTATCTATCATATATCTATCTATCTATTTGTCTATCTATCTATCTATCTATCTATCTATCTATCTATCTATCTATCTATCTATCTATCTATCTATCTATCTATCAAAGTTAAATTTATATTGAGTGCCTTTAGAATATAGTTAGGACTTCTGCATGGAAATATTAAGCGCGCGTTCGTCGATTGATGAAGTGGATTGATGAAGTGGATGGATTGATTGATTGATTTGTGGGGTTTAACGTCCCAAAACCACCATTTGATTATGAGAGACGCCGTAGTGGAGGACTCCGGAAATTTCGACCACCTGGGGTTCTTTAACGTGCACCCGAAGTGGATGGATCGACAAAACATCTACGAAGACACGCCTACTGTTGACAGCTGAAAAGCCTTTACTCGCAGGGGCTGGCTCCACTTTTGTACCTGTTGGCGGACGTTGCCCTGCAGCCTACGGCGAGAAACGGTGGTGGTAGTGATTCGTGAAGAGGGAAAAAAGGCACCTAATTTCTGTCAGCCATAAGCGACACGGCGCAGTGCGTAAGAGAAAAAAAAAAAAAAAGCGAGAGAAACGGGTGGCGCGGAGCGCTGCGCCCGCTTCGCTGGCCTTCAACCCTGGAGCGACAGCGGCGAATCGGCCGGCTATCGGCGACGGTGAAGAAGTGGAAAGGAGAAGGCCATTATGATCCACTCCAGTGAAGATAAAACAAACATCACAAATTCAGAATTTTACATACGACACAAATAAATGAACTTCAAAAAGGCGTCTTGCTGGGTGAGTTGGTAATATTTCGTGACATCACCATGACGTCACGACATTAAATTAAGTGCCCGAGTGTCAGAGACGGTAGCAGTAGGTGCTATCAAAATTGCAGTGTTAGGCGTGCTTCAATTCAATGGCTGTGTCCGGTCAACAACGTGTAGAAGAACGAGGAGCTTCGTAGACTCGGTATCAAGACTCGTATTTTGCAGATTGCCGTTATACGGTGAAAGGCTTAGAGGCCTCATCAAACGCGCAAATCGGCCGTCGGCGCCTCCGACAAGCCTGATGCGAGAAAAAAAGAAAGCCATCACGTGCTGATCTCACCAAATTACGTCATCACGACGTCATATGATGGCGTACTTTGTGACATCATCACATGACACCATCGCGTGATCAAAAGCGGGCCGATCGCGGTGGCAGTGCAGGGCTCTACGTTAAGTGCTGAGAGCTCTCGGAGGGGGGGTGGATCAGCTTAACGACTGCGAGAAAAAGAAGACGCTTTCGCCTTGTCTTACAGGTGGATATGCTTAAGGGACCCTTTCAGTTTTCACATTCTGCTCTTATCAGCGATTGTCGTTTGATCGCTTCCAACCACGCCGCTGCATGCGCTCATATCGACCACTTGGTGCAATTAGCGATAGCGAACGAACGATGCGGGACAAAAAGAAACGTTACGTGCGGTATATCGTGCGCCTTTTCATTTTCTCAGCCGACCGCCAAGGAGACAAGGTGGTGGTGGTAGTGGTTAGAAGAGGAGAAAGGCACCTCATTTCTGCAGCCCAGTCGGGAGCACGGTGCACGCTGCGGTGCTGACGTTTGCAGTTTATCGCCCTCTCTCTCTCTTAATCGAATCCGCAAGGTGTGCACGCGTTTCGCTCTCGTCGCTTGAAGCATAGAGAAAGAAATTTATGCTTGAAGCGCGACCCTGACGCGTGGAGACGTGCACAGCTGAAGGGGAAGCCGGAAACGCACGTCTCGGCTGCCGCCGTGGCGTCGGAAGAGCGCGCCAAACGAGCCGACGACACAAAACAAGGGCTTTTCATCACGGGCACGCATGCGCGAGGGTTCGGCTTACTTACACCAAGAACGAAGAAAGCCACGCACACTCGGGCGCGTGCCGCAACAGGTGCAGCTTTGAAAGCAAACGCTGTTTTTTTTTTTTTTTTCATAGCCATTTAGCTTTGCGGACAAGGACGAGTCGAGGACCTCGAGAAATGAACGGCGAAGATGCCCGCAATGGTTTTAGTGCGCGAACATACACCTGGAGTTGTAAGCAAGGCGATGACTGTCGTCTCCGGGAATATTATCACGTGGTTTGTGACGTTCACAATATTTTAGGTTTGGGACATTTAACTTCTATTATTATTATTATTATTATTATTATTATTATTATTATTATTATTATTATTATTATTATTATTATTAGATGCTTTTATTTTCCGTACAGCATTACCTCTTCCATGTTTTGTGATGTCATGTCTTCTGTTGAACACGTGATATCGTTTCATAGTGGGCACATCATTATTGTTCTTGGTAACTTTAATGTGCCGGGAATTGACAGGAGTGCGCTAACATTTCCTCATTATAATCACTTCATTGAGAAAAAAGTGAAGCCTGCTCTTGGATTTTGTCGCTTTCACTTCCCTACTGCAAGGTAACACCGTCGTCTATTGCAGAGACAGCATCTTAGACCTCTTTCTGTCAAACGATCAACCTGCTGAAGTTTTATGCTCCGACGTCTCTTGTTCGTCCTTACAAATTCCACCCACCACTTAATGTAAGATTATCTGTATGTGCTTAACAACGAGCTACAGTATAGTCATTTTAACTAATCTTCCAGATTTGCTTTCAAGAGAGATGACTACACGGGCTTCTATCATTACTTGTCAGCCGTGTATTGGTCACAAGTTACTGTCAAACCAAATGATGATGACCAAGTTAGGCAGTTTACGGAGCTATTAGTGTTAAGCAGCATGCGTAAGTTTATTTCGCAATGTATAACCTAAACATTGTAGATATCCCCTCTGGTTTTTCCCTGAACTTTTATAAGTTCACTGAAGCATAAAGATCGCGCGCACAAGAATGCTAAATGTTCTCCACTCAGCAAGTGCAAGGAAGAGTCCAGCTTTTGCCAAGCTCTCTCCGAACGCCGATATAAGCGGGACCACAGCTCATATATTACATTATTAGGAAAAAATATTTCTAACAGGCCACCTGAGTTTCGGAAATACCTACCCAAACGGTATAGCGGGAGTCCTTCAGTCTACTCGACTAAGACGGTGTCGAAGTGCATGCCGTTGCTGACTGTTTTGTCACGTATTTTTCATTCGTTGATAAGGCCTCAGACTTTAGGACTGAGATAGTACAACAGCCCAAGGCAGTTAGCACACCATGCCGTTGCTGACTGTTTTGTCACGTATTTTTCATTCGTTGATAAGGCCTCAGACTTTAGGACTGAGATAGTACAACAGCCCAAGGCAGTTAGCACACGTAGAGGCCTATCGCTGAATGAAAAGCTCATCTGCTTATGCATTAAGCGCTAAAAGCTTCCTTATCGTGAGGCCCAGGTGGCATCCCTTCCGCCATACTAAAGACTTATGGTAATATATTTGCCCCAGTACTGACTACAATATTTAACAACTGTCTGAACGCTTCCACATTTCCCAGCATGTACGAAACGGCGCGTGTTTTTGCAGTATATAAATCGGGCTGCGAATATTTCTATTTAACGCCTGCAGGATTTCCTTACTGCGTACCATATCGAAGATCTTTGAGCTGGCTCTTCACAACATATTATATGTTAGCGTGAATAATTCATTGGTTTCTTTCTGGCCGCTCAACTATACCCCAAATCTTGCCAATTTCATGACGCAAATCTCTTCAGCCATTTATCAGAGATGACTCGTTGACATAGTCTACTGTGACCTGAACAAGGCTTTTGACGTAGTCAGCCACTCACTGTTTTTCAATAAACTTGCAAAATTTGATGTTTACTCGTCTGTTGTAAATCTCCTGCACAGCTATTTCATAATAGATCATGTTATGTTGCCGTAAATGGCCAAACGTCTTCATTGTACAAAGTAGCTAGTGGAGTCCCTCAAGGGTCAGTATTAGGCGCACTTTTATGTTTAATTTTTATTAACGATGTTTCTTTCGCAATTCGTTATTCTTCTTTTCTCTTGTATGCTGATGACATTATTATATTTAAAGAAATTCATTCAGTTAATGACTGTTGCTTTTGTGTTCTTTCTCCCATTGGTTTGATAACAATAACCTATGTCTGAATACCTCAAAGACCAAATTCATGAGTATATCTCGCAAAAGATCCAACGTGTCATATCTACACTACGTCAATACCATGTCCTTATGTAAGATATATGAATTCAGTGATCTTGGTGTTCTTTTTGATAACATGCTAATTTTTCTGCTCACACTAAACATGCTGCCATGCTTGGCCTTCGTTCCCTTGGCTGCGTTTATAGAATCTCTCGACAATTCAGTTCTCCTACAGCCTTCCACAAATTGTACACCGCCATACGTCTTCCTCAACTCGAATGTGCATCTGTGATCTGGAATGGCATTGCTGAATCTGGCTGCAGCCACGCCATTGAGCGAGCCCAGAAAAAAAAACCATAAGCATTTATAATGATCGTTTTGCTAGAAATGACTGTATCTCGTTCCAATGCCATATTATTAACATTGCCATCACTTCGCTGCCGATGAAATCGCACTGACGTATTATTTCGTTACAAAATAGTTCACGGTGTGATATCCGCCCTTTACTTCTCAGTTGTGTAAATTTTCGGCTCCCACGTAAGTTAACAAGAGAGAATCGACGATTTCATGTACCTTCCAACTTTTTTCAACACTCTACTGTTCGCAAAATAGAAAGCTTCTAAAATCTTATCTTCATGATCATGATGTTTTTCACAGTCCACTGTCATTGTTTTTATCTCAGATCTGCACTGTTTTGACATGGTTTTTCACAATTGACAGATTCTTCCCTTCTCCGTCTTTCAGGAAGGGTTCTACGTAGTTGTGTACACATATTCCTCTTTATTTTTCCCTTCATTTCCATGATTCTCGTCTTGTAATTTTTATTCTTCTCATTTTGCACTGATTTCTTTTTTCTGTGTTTTCACTCTTTTTATTTGATTTTTCTAAAGGTTGCCTGTATTGCATAATTTATTTGTATTAGTTTATTTTTGCATGCGCCTACACTAACACCTCATGGTTGTTCCAAGGCACGTTAAATAAATAATTGATTGATTTGTTGATTGATTGATTATATTGCCGCATGTTGTTAGGCACCTACCGAAGTCTTGCCCCGCTTCCCGCTCTTATGAATTCTGCCACACCAACTGACAAGCCAAACGCGCCAAGCTAAACGCGCCATGCAACGCTGGCTGCACGTGTCACCACATCACGCGCTGGACAAGGAACGCTGGCGGTTTTTCGAGGAGCCGCTCGAAGCGAGACGCAAGAGAGGTTGACGAGGTTTTGACCAGTGAGCACTGTTGTGCCTCGCCCAAGTTCCACGTGGTCTTCGCGGCCTGCTGGCACCTGGCAGCTGTTGATGAGTCAACCCTGCACCGGGACGGCGACGGACGCGGACAATCGGGAAAAACCACGTCGCCGGCTCCTCTTGACACAAAAGTCGTTGGCCAAGCTTTTGTCAGCAGCCGAGAGCAACACTCCGAAGCAGCGTCGACCCAGCAGCTGTACGGGGTATTCTGCATTGCTTGAGTCAACCTGGCGGCATCAAGGAGCGACTTTGCGCATGGGATTCCACGTCATCTCACTGTGGTGCCACGCTGGCGCGTGGGGTCTCCCTCACCAAACAGCGAACTGGGCATGCCTTGCCCCTTTCCTAGGTTCAGAGGGAGGCGGTGTTTGGCTTTCCCTCTTCGGGGACGGAGAGGAAGACGACGATCTCATTGGAGTATCCTGCGCATAATTTTCCTTGAAAGGGATCTTGGGAAGGCGGACGATGTATAAAAACGCTAGCGCAGAGGCGCTCGTGGGTGATTCTCTTTTCATGTTGTACCACGCTACCATGTAAATACTGTATATAAACATTTTTTCTCCTTCTCCGGCTTCTCTACTCGTCCTCTCCGGGGACTCGGATGGCCCGAGTCCGCACCACGCTACCCAAAGGCGCAACAGTGGCTGGCAGCTTATGGGATTCGCCTGCGTCGGCTGCATCGAAGTGGTGAGTGCCGCGTGTTTGCTCTTCTTTTCGCCAGACTCGTTAGCGCAGATGGTCGGTAACGTGGTAGGGTGATTTTGGTAAATTTTGATTCACAGACCAAGAATTGGGTGGCTCGTGGGCAAAATTACCTTAGAAGAGAAACGGTGTGCATATCTAAGATGGAGAAGTTTAAGGTCCAAGAACTCCTCGAAATTTGTCAGGAGCTGAATATTTCGGTCGGCTCGGTTAAAAGAAAACAACAAATTTTGGAGCACTTGGGAAAAGAGGAAGTGAGTTTAGAAGAGGCCATTGAGGCCAGAGAAACCATTTTGGCAAAGAAAGAGGAGCGTGAGCGCTTAGCCCGTGAACAGAGAGAGGAGGAAATAAGGAGGGATCGCGAGAATAAAGAACATGAAATCCGTCTGAAAGAACTTGAGCTTCGTATGTCCGTGGGAAATCGAAATTCAGGGGGTGGAGAATCAAAGATAAAGGATCTAATCCACACCTTCAAGGCGGGTGACGACATTGCATTATACCTCGTGCATTTTGAGCGAGCATGCGAAAATGCAGGGTTTAGTAGGGAGACTTGGCCACAAAAACTGATATGCGTACTACCAGGCGAAGTATCCGATGTTATCGCAAGAATGAATAAAGAGGACTCCGAGGTGTATGACAGGGTAAAGGCTGCATTGCTACGAAAATATCGCCTATCGACAGAGGCTTTCCGCCTGCGGTTCAGGCACTCTAAGAGGGGCAACGAATCTCATTCAGACTATGCCTACCAAATTAGAGCCAACTTTGAAGAGTGGCTCAAAAGCGCGCAAGTCTATGGCAACCCTGACAAGGTCATTGAGTTGATGGTACTTGAGCAGTTTTACCGGGGAATTCCCGAGGAGGTAAGGCTTTGGGTGCAGGATAGGATGAAAGACGTAGACATGAACAGGGCAGCAGAACTCGCCGAAGATTACTGCTCACGCCGTAGTCTCCGCAGTACACCACGAACTTCGGAAAAAAGTGAAAAGGTAGAAAGCTGGTCGGGAAACCAGGGACGCAAGAGGTTTGCAAGAAATAACTGGAAACCCGAGAATTCCAAGTTATTAGACAGTCAGCAGGGAAAGGACAGTGAGGGGACTAAGGCGGCACCTTCATCAGGTTCAAAGGCACCTGGTGACATAGCGCATGCGTTAGAAGCGCGGAAGCCAGTTGTTTGCTACAGCTGCGGAGAAAAGGGCCACATGGCCAGGAGCTGTAAGAAGCACATGGCATTTGCCACAATTCAGGAGTCAGAGGATAGCTTAAAGCTGTTGAAGCCTTACATGAGGACACTCTCAGTGAACGGCCGAATGTGTAGGGTATTGAGGGACTCGGCGGCCACAATGGATGTAGCGCATCCAAGTTGCGTATCTTCCGAAGACTATATAGGAGAGTGTGCCTGGATTCGGCAAGTGGCAGAAAAACAAAGCGTCTGCCTACCGATAGCGAGGGTTGTAATCGAGGGCCCTTTCGGCCAATTGTGTACGGAAGCAGCAATTTCAGCCAACCTTCCGGAGCACTTCCCTTACCTATTTTCAAATAAGTCTGAGGAAATGTTAAAAACACGTGGAAAATCATTTGCCACCGAAATAGCTTGCATGGCCCTTACCCGTTCGAAGGCGCGCGAGCTGACGCAACAGCTGAGCAGCTCACCCTCTGGGGAGCAGACGTCCGGGGGCAGTGTAGGAAAACCTGAGGTAGTTGCGACGGAAAATGAGTCTGCCATGCGAGTTGTCGAGACGGAAACTGGGGCTATGGTCGACAACAGCGAGGAAATATCTCTAACGCCCGAAAACGAGGACTTGGTGACAGGCTCGGTGTTAACACCCGCGTCCACTAGTTGGTGTCAGCTAGCCAGAACCGACCGTGCAACGCTAGTGGTCGATCAAAAGGCGGATCTCGCACTCTCTATGCTGCTAGATGCCATACATAAGGAAGGTAACTCTAGGAAGAACGTTTCGTTCTACACCCAAAACGAGGTGTTGCATCGCAGGTATGAGAACGCTAAAGGGCGGGTCTACAACCAAGTGGTAGTTCCACTAAAATACCGGCGGAACATTCTCGACCTGGCCCACAGCAACGCATGGGCGGGCCACTTAGGTATAAAGAAAACGAAAGCTAAGCTGGCTCAGGAGTTCTACTGGCCCGGGTGCTGGAAGGATGTAGAGATGTTTGTCCGTGAATGCGACACTTGTCAGCGGATAGGAAAATCAACAGACAAATGGAAGGCACCAATGAAACTAGTGCCAATAATCACAGAACCCTTCCGTCGGCTCGTGATTGACATCGTGGGGCCTCTGCCTCCATCTAAATCAGGATATCGGTACGTCCTGACCGCGCTGTGCGTTGCCACCAAGTTCCCGGAGGCAATCGCACTGAAAGAGTTGAGTTCAGTATGCGTGGTGGACGCATTGTTGTCTATTTTTTCTCGGGTGGGTTTTCCCTCGGAGATACAGTGTGACAACGGAAGTGTGTTCACAAGCTGCCTTACGACTACATTCCTAGAACGCTGCGGGATAAAAATAGCGCATAGCTCTATTCACCATCCACAGTCGAACCCTGTGGAACGCATGCACTCGGTCATGAAACGCGTTTTGCGAGCTTTGTGCTTTGAGCATAAAAGTGACTGGGAGGGGTGTATACCAGCTGCGATGTTTTCTCTGAGGTCGGCCCCACACGAGAGTACGGGTTTTAGCCCGGCTGAACTTGTCTACGGCAGGAACTTGAGAGGTCCGCTGCACTTGATACGAGAGTCATGGACTGGATATGGGGAGGACCCTAATGTGGTTTCCTATGTACTGGATTTATTGGGGCGACTGGGGACTACACGCGAAGTGGTGGAGAGCAACATGCGCGCAGCACAGGCGCTTTCCAAGGCCCGTTACGATAAGTCAGCTCGAAAGCGAGTCTTTAGAGTGGGCGATGAGGTGATGCTGTTGTGCCCTTCAAGAAAAAACAAGCTGGACGTACAATGGGAGGGACCAGCGACAGTGATGTCAGTGCTTTCAGACACCAACTACGAGGTAAAGTGGGGCCGGAAATGCCCCAAAGTGTATCACAGTAACCTAATGAAACCCTACATGCGACGAAAAGCAGTAGTAAACCTTGCACTCAATGTTCCTGAGGATGAGGGCGCGGAAATCCTTTGTCTTTCCGATGGCACGGTCAGCAGCACATTGTCAGATAGGGTAGACACAGGGAACACCCTAAGTAAGGCTCAAAAGGAAGATTTAGAGCTTTTAGTACAGGAATTCGCTACCGTTTTCTCCGAGAAGCCAGGCAAAACGGATGTGATTAAGCACGACATTGAGCTGACGGTTAACAAGCCGATCAGCTGTAAGCCGTATCGGGTGTCACCTAGACAGAGAGAGATACTAGAGGCCGAAATTCGCCGCATGATCGACCTAGGTGTTATCATCGAAGCAGACAGTGATTTCACCTCGCCTTTGATTTTGGTTGAGATTCTGGGCCGTGATCCAAGGCCATGCGTGGACTATCGCCGCTTGAACTCTGTAACAGTCGACCAGACTTACCCTATTCCTAACATTGAAGAGAGGGTAGAGACAGTGTCTAAGGCGAAATACATTTCTACGTTAGACCTTGTTAGGGGGTATTGGCAGGTCCCTTTGACAGAGCGCGCGAGTCGATACGCTGCTTTTATCTCACCCCTGGGCACTTTTCGTCCTTTGATGATGAGCTTTGGGCTCAAGAACGCGCCGTATTGTTTCAGCCGCCTGATGGATAAGGTTCTCCACGGGCTCGAGAAATTTGCGCTGCCTTACCTAGACGATGTGGCGATATTTTCGGACAAATGGGAAGACCATGTTGAACACCTTCGGATGGTTTTGGAACGGATCAAAAATGCAGGTCTTACGGTAAAGAGAGAGAAATGTCATTTGGGCTGTGCTGAAGTAAGCTATTTAGGGCACATTGTAGGAAATGGGCGTCGTCGACCGTCCGAACTCAAGGTAGCCGCGGTGGTCGGTTATCGTCGTCCCAGCACTAAGACCGAGATGAGAGCATTCCTCGGCCTCACAGGTTACTATCAGCATTACGTCCCGAATTACTCCGAGATTGCCAGCCCTTTGACAGATAGTTTACGCAAGACCGAACCTGTGAACATTCAATGGGACTCTAAGAAGGAAGACGCTTTTCAGAAGCTGAAGCACGCATTGAGTGAGAAACCCGTCTTGAGGGCACCGGATTTTGCAAAACCTTTCACTATTCAGTGTGATGCAAGCGAACGCGGTTTAGGAGCAGTGCTATGTCAGACGGACCAGAGTGGAGAGGAGCGGCCGGTTTTGTATTTGAGTCGCAAATTGAGCAGCAGGGAAGAGGCTTATAGCACTTCGGAAAAAGAATGTGCTTGCATTGTTTGGGCCGTACAAAAACTAGGCTGCTATGTTGCTGGCTCTAAGTTTATTATAGAAACTGATCACTCTCCACTAACCTGGTTACACCAAATGTCACCTAAGAATGGTCGTTTGCTCAGATGGAGCATAGCACTGCAGCAGCACAATTTCGAGGTGCGCTACAAGAGAGGTGGCCTTCATACAAATGCAGACGCCCTAAGTCGAGCGTTTTGACTCGTCAAAAGACGCGGAAGGTTTGTTTGATTTTTTGTTTACCTTTACCTAGTTCATGTGTACTTTTTTTTTTATTCCAATGTGTTACAGTGAGGGCTTAGAGAAATTTTCACTGACTCCCTCGTTGTCCCGAGCTCTACAGTTTGCTTGTTTAGCTTGATTATAATGTTATCTCGATTCCAAATGGAATTACGTATGAAAGAGTTACTGGACACTTGTCCCGATTGGTATGCACATTGTTTCCTTGAGCTTAAGTTATTAAGATAAGATGTTTGCTTTGTAAAATCTGAGGCCTGGCGATGAGAGTGGCGTGCACGCGGTGCTTGTCGCATTGTGTGTGGCTGACAAAGGTCGTTTCTTGGAGCTTGTCACCCACTTTTCACCGAAGCGGTGCGCAGAGGCCAGCTCTTGGAGCATTCCAGTTTGACCAGGCCCTTCGAGAAAGCAAGAGCCTTGCCGGAACGTCGCCGACATCGATCCGGCCGAGCTGCATGGAACAACTCGACCTCCCGATGTATCATCTGGCGGCGGGGGTGCTGTTGTGCCTCGCCCAAGTTCCACGTGGTCTTCGCGGCCTGCTGGCACCTGGCAGCTGTTGATGAGTCAACCCTGCACCGGGACGGCGACGGACGCGGACAATCGGGAAAAACCACGTCGCCGGCTCCTCTTGACACAAAAGTCGTTGGCCAAGCTTTTGTCAGCAGCCGAGAGCAACACTCCGAAGCAGCGTCGACCCAGCAGCTGTACGGGGTATTCTGCATTGCTTGAGTCAACCTGGCGGCATCAAGGAGCGACTTTGCGCATGGGATTCCACGTCATCTCACTGTGGTGCCACGCTGGCGCGTGGGGTCTCCCTCACCAAACAGCGAACTGGGCATGCCTTGCCCCTTTCCTAGGTTCAGAGGGAGGCGGTGTTTGGCTTTCCCTCTTCGGGGACGGAGAGGAAGACGACGATCTCATTGGAGTATCCTGCGCATAATTTTCCTTGAAAGGGATCTTGGGAAGGCGGACGATGTATAAAAACGCTAGCGCAGAGGCGCTCGTGGGTGATTCTCTTTTCATGTTGTACCACGCTACCATGTAAATACTGTATATAAACATTTTTTCTCCTTCTCCGGCTTCTCTACTCGTCCTCTCCGGGGACTCGGATGGCCCGAGTCCGCACCACGCTACCCAAAGGCGCAACAGCACACAACCTTTGTGTATTTAGTTGACGGGCACAAGTTCGCCATTTATAAATAGCTGTTTTAGCTTCCGGCACTGTATTTGTTCGTTACAATATCTTCACCATCATTGATGTTCTTTAGTAATTCGGTCTCTGCAATGTTATTCTAGTTTTGTTAAGTGCTTCAATTATTCATAAAGCGTTAGTATTTGACCTATAGTCAAGCAAAGTTTAAGCGACCACGTAGTCTTATATGGTTATTAACAACTCGAACATACTACTTACCAAGTATATCGGGACTCGAGCCTTCGACCTACTGAGTATGTAGGGTATCGAACCCTCGACCTGCGAAATAGATAGATACTCATACTCTGAATCTTCAAATTGTGTTGGATACCAATATGTCGACCTCCGAACTAAAATGTGTGAAAAATGCCCAATGCACTGGTCACCAAGCAATAATAAAAAGTGACGCAACACGTGCGTATAGTGACGACTTAGGAGGTAAAACGTGTTGATATAGCGGCCCGAGAGAACACTTAGACATCTTCAGATAATTATTTGAATTTCGCCAGCAATTCTTAATTAAACCCGTTTCCATATGAGCCTTGCATGGAGCCATGTTTTCAATACCGCTGTCATATTGTGGTTCAGTTCGACGCATTGGATCCGCGTCTAGAACAATGTAAAGACAACATTAAAACATGCGTTTTAATATTAGGCAATAGTGGTCCCTTCGGATGAATCAATAAAGTATTTCTCACAATAAGCAATGTTACATACGTTGGTCCACATTGTCTGTACTATGCCACCGGGTATGTGCTGACAGATGACTTGCTGATATGAAACGAGACGCTGTGTATACGCCTGATTTATGCAATTTGCTGCTGATTATAGTAAAACTATAAGTATGTTAGATAATGTATGTTAGACTATACGTATGTTAGATAATGTGCTCGCACTCTTGGCCAATCCCCGAGAAAACGTGTGCCAAGGTAGAGTGCGCAGCCCTATGTATACATAAAAATGATAGCACCCCGTCGTAACAAACCACCACGTCAGTCCCGCAACTTTATGAACAGTCACTGCAAGGAAATGGCATACCGAATACTAAGGGCAGTTGGAATTGCTACGCAGCTTCAACTGCGGGGCAGTGACAGAAGCAATATATATTGCATGTGTCGTGCAGACTCGCACTGCGAACCGGCATACCGTATTCGGCTGCGACATCGCCACAACCGATTATATGTCTGCTCATGTGCCTTCGTAATTCACATATGGCATGGGGTGATTTATACGAAGCAGTTTACTCAGGGAACTTTTACTATAATTTTTCTGCCCGCTCAAGTTTTCCTCGGCTGCTGCATGCTGGCGTGAGTCGCTGCGCCGGTTCAGTCTGATTTATCCGAAGGCCATGTGTGGGTCAATGCATGTACAAGAGAACGAGCTATAACGCATATGTAAACATCGTATACCAACCGACAAAGTAAACAGTGCATGCAAGTAAGCACTCGTTCCATTCAACGTAACACAAAAACGCACAAACACACACGTAAACATGCACACACACAATTATTTATGAAATATTAACCTATAATGTCGATTAGGAGGTATGTATTTTTGCAAAGCACACGCTTCATGATAACAAAATGTAGCAGAAGTGCATGTATCTACCTGTCCACGGTTCGGCTCAAGATGTGTTACGAGGAAGGACACGGATTCGCTGGTTGGTCTACAATAATACATCACGGACCTGTTGCCACTAGCTATGAATAACAGCGCGAGAAACACGAAAGGCTTCGACAGACAGCGCCTGTATCCCTCGCCTTCATCTTTGTCGGGCCGTTATTAATATAGTAATGAACTATATGCGAGTTTTCTATACTCTTCAGTGTAGCTGTTGTTTTACCACCTCCCTTATAATTAATTTCGCCATCAGGCCACAGCTTCTACAAATACCATTAAAGCTTTTTATTATTGTAGTTCGCGCTAGTGATAAAAGGTTAGCCCCGCCGCGGTGGTCTAGTGGCTAAGGTACTCGGCTGCTGACCCGCAGGGCGCGGGTTCATATCCCGGCTGCGGCGGCTGCATTTCCGATGGAGGCGGAAATGTTGGAGGCCCGTGTGCTCAGATTTGGGTGCACGTTAAAGAACCCCAAGTGGTCTAAATTTCCGGAGCCCTCCACTACGGCGTCTCTCATAATCATATAGTGGTTTTGGGACGTTAAACCCCACATATCAATCAATCAAGTGATAAAAGGTTTTTTTTACAGTGATAAAGATTGTCTCACTTTCACGGAAACTCATCTTCAAGAGAAAAAAAAAAGGCAGATCCGACGTACCTGGGGATCCACGTTATGCGAAGCACGCGGAGGTTAGGTGACCATGTTGCAATTTTTTTATTGAGCGACACATAATGAAATGATGCTACATATATGTATACAAATGTTGCACGCCCAGACATATGTTGAATAGCTGCAGATGTTTACATAACCGGTTGTTTGCACTTGCGCAACGAGGTCAGATGGAACATGCGTATTAGCAGCACCACAAGCTGATAAGAAGTGCTGATGCTCACGAAGATGCTGGCCCTGGACACTGCTACATAAATCAACTTCAGCGCAAAGCAACTAACCACAATTGATGTTAACCCGACGTGACGGCTTTATTAAAGGTGTACATATGTAATGTTTAAGAAATTGGGTAGGCAGCACTGCAACTACCATTGACGTTTCACGAAGATTAGCGTCTTTTTGAAAAGTATAGTTCCGAGATCTGGCGTAGCTCTGTGGTAGAATGCTAGACTGCCATGCATAATGCTTGGGTTCGATTTCTGCTGGAACCCTGAACTTTATTATTTGCATTCGTCGGGGGGTCAGCACTGCCTGTGTCAGCTTTTTCTTAACACTAACATTTACTGCGTGCCTTCGTTAGGTCGATGCTACCGATGTCGTGCATTGCTTAACGCTCACGCATTAACATTACCCATGTGTGTTCTCGTCGTTCCTGGGTAGATACGAAGTGTCTACCACCTGTGGCACATACCCGCATACCAGCGGCACATACCCGCCCGTGGGTATGTGCCACTGTCTGGTGAGAAATGTTTGACGACGTACGCGACGGGGTCGCGACATCATTCATGTCTTGATCAGCGCGTTACAATCCTAAGACCATCTTACCCTCCCATGCTAACTTTGGTTCACGCCAAGTTAAGGGGGTGACCACGAGAGCACCCCAACGTAAGCGGATAGATAGATAGATAGATAGATAGATAGATAGATAGATAGATAGATAGATAGATAGATAGATAGATAGATAGATAGATAGATAGATAGATAGATAGATAGATAGATAGATAGATAGATAGATAGATAGATACGCTCTAAGTCGCTGAAGTTCGCTAATAAATTCTTCGCATTTGATAAAGAAGAAAAAAAAGGCGAGAAACGACGATTACATTGTCGGTAAACACAGGAACGGAAGAGCTCGTGACGAATGTGACGAAAGCAGAGGCTTCGTCCTGGTAGACGTAAAATAGCGCTGCAGTGACTGACTGCATGGTTCTCGTCCCCATTAAAATCCCACCACAATATAAAACTGCCAAGCCCTCAATATACGTGGCACGTGTATAGGGTGTAGAAATAACATATGCTTACTAGCATTGCTGGCTGCGGCATCACTCGGATCCTTCTCTTCGCGTGTCGCGTGGTTCATCATTGACGTTCATATCACTCCACTGGAATGAAAACACAATGATGCTCCGCGTTTGGCGGCTGTGCGCAAATGATGATATTTATAGACAAAGTCAGCGCAGCTGCGTGAGTGACGAAGTGTGACATTTCTGTACGATATACCAGGTGTCGCTGAGAAGAGCAGTATTTAAGAATAAGATTCCCATCTGGAGACGACAGTCTTCTCACGCTCACGAAACGAAGTTTTTATTCGTCATGCGACCAAACAAAAGTTCCTCAAACTTAAATAGCCATTTGCGGAGTATGTCCATAAATGTTCGAAATAACACTATAGTAATTAGTAACTGATTATAACGATATATGTAGTTTTACGCCCCAAAACCACGATATGATTATGAGAGACGCCTTAGTGGAGGGCTCCGGAAATTTCGACCACCTTTGACGTGCAATGACATCGCACGGGTATCCATCATTTCGATTCAATCGAAATGTGACCACCACGGCAGGGATACAACCTGTGACCTTCAGGTCAGCAGCTGAGCACCATCACCACTGCTCCACCTCGGAGGATAATTAGTAAGTAATTAACTAGAAATGAAGCGTAGCAGGGGTGAGTTTCGAGGCATATTCCATCAAACTTGCACTGTTCCTCCAGGTGCTTTTTGTCTGTACCCACCAAGATCCATTGAATGTCCTTGAAGCTGAAAATAAATTCTGATTGATTGATTGATTTAAATTCTCTTCCGTGCATTCAAATACGGAAGTAAGCAACATGTCCCTGTATTTCGTAGCACACTTTGAAAAGTCTTTAAAAAATGTCTCCTTAAAATCTCTTCGAGGTAAATATGCCTTGCGAATTTCTTTGATACAATCAGTAGATTGCATTAGTTGCTGTAACGTAATTAATCAAAATGCAATTAGTGCATTTTAGATTAGCAGTTACTCATTAGCGTCAGTTGAGATGTAATGCATGTCCACCGCGTCTTTAGTGAAAGGTTATTTCTACACCAGAAATGCTGGACTTTAAGCAAAAAAAAAGTAAAAGGACGATTCAATGACACTTCGTCCCACAACTCTGCGAAGGGAGTGTCATGGTCACGCGTATCTTTAAAAGATAGTTGTTTACGGGGCAAGTCGTAACTTTCCCACTGTGTCGCAGGAGCGAATCCCGCGGCCGCATTTTCGATGGCGGCGAAAATGCTTGAGGCCCGTGTGCTAAGATTTAGGTGAACATTAAGAAACACCAGATGGTAGAAAATTCCGGATCCCACTCTTACGGCGTGTCTCATAATCATGGTGGTGTTGGGACGTTAAACCCCAATTATTATTATTATTATTATTATTATTATTATTATTATTATTATTATTATTATTATTATTATTATATTATTATTATTATTATTATTATTATTATTATTATTATTATTATTATTATTATTATTATTATTATTATTATTATTATTATTATTATTTCGTTACTCGCAAAAAAAAGAGTCAACAAACTCCTTTTTTTGTTTTATTCTTGTACATCGTATATTTAAGTATTACCCAACGTCTTCGTAAGACATCCGGAGCACCAGTGCATGGTGGGATATGATGTCTAAATCGGCGCACGCTTCGAAAGCATGTGACAGCACGTGGCGCGCAGCAGTTCAGAAACCCTGACGCGGTTTTATAAGTTTGTGGCACTTTCTCCTGTGTTCGGTTGCGGATGTACAAGGTGTGTTTTCGCATCACGTTCCAGGTCTTGCGCGGACGCAATTTATCGCTTCATTTTATTATTTCTTGCTTTTATTAACATCTAAAGTTTGATTATTGTTATATTTACCTTGGTAATATAACTTAAAAATTTTGGTACAATAATTTATCATTATAAGTGCAGGGCACTTTGGGGGCAGCTCGTCGTAAGCTGTGATCGCATGCTGTCGCCGTCACTTGGCGTAACGCAGTCAAAACCACGTGTAGCATGACCGTATTGAGCGCGCGGTCAAGAGCAGTCTTCCTCTTGTTATTCGAGTGGAAGCAAAGCCCCGTAAAAAATTGTAAAATATTGAAAAAATAGAAAGCAAGCGTAAAATAAAAAGGAGAAAGAAATTTTTAAATATAGGAAGAAACTAGAAATAAATAATTGATTGATTTGTGCGGTTTAACGTGCCAAAACCACCATATGATTATGAGAGACGCCGTAGTGGAGGGCTCCGGAAATTTCGACCACCTGGGGTTCTTTAACGTGAACCCAGATCTGAGCACATGGGCATACAGCATTTCCGCCTCCATCGGAAATGCAGCCACCGCAGCTGGGATTTGAACCCGCGACGTGCAGATCAGCAGCCGAGTACTTTAGCCACTAGACCAGCGTGGCGGGGCAAACTAGAAATAAATAGAAATGAACAAAGGAAAAACGCAGAAAAACTGAAAACGAGAACAAAGAAGAAAGATCTTTAGAAAAAAGAAAGAAAAAAGAAAGAAAGAAAGAAAGAAAGAAAGAAAAAAGAAAGAAATAAAGCAAGAAAGAAAAAAGAAAGAAAGAAAAAAGAAAGAAAGAAAGAAAGAAAAAAAGAAAGAAAGAAAGAAAGAAAGAAAGAAAGAAAGAAAGAAAGAAAGAAAGAAAGAAAGAAAGAAAGAAAGAAAGAAAGAAAGAAAGAAAGAAAGAAAGCAGCTCCGCACTTCTTTCAGGCTTGGCCTCCCTTGCGCGAAACCGCCTCAATTTTTTTTCTTTACTGAACGAGACAAGATTCCGCCCGAGGATGAAATGAATAGGCCAATAGGGGGGAGCTAACCGACGCAAGACCGGAGCAAAGTGTGAGATTAGTATTGTTAGTATTTCATTACTAAACTGCTCAGCGCAGTTCAATAGTTTGATATTTTTGCATCTCTTTAAATAAAATTCAGTCGGTTCTGCGCTGGTCCTTGTCCTTTCTAACTGTAAGCTGTATATTTTTTTCTGCTGAGCAGTTCGATAATGCACAACAGGACGCTGGTGGGAAAGGACTTAATCGTACGAAGTGCATTAGGTGAAACATGATTCACCCAGTGGTGCGCATGCTTACGGGTCTGTACATGCTTACGGGTTAATATATTACAATCAAGCTCAGAATTATCTGATGACGTGCTTCACATACCAGCAAAAGCTACTCATTTCTACAATGCCTAGACCGTCTGACTTACTTGGGAAATTTCAACATGTTCAATGATTCCCATGCTTCATGAAATTTGAATGCGCAGTACGGAGACACCAAGGGTGCATCGCGTGTCCGTTCTAGTCTGACCACGACAGTACGCTTCTGGCGTGACATTCTAGCACGACTTTACTCACTGACTCACTCACTCACTCACTCACTCACTCACTCACTCACTTTCATTTTTGTACACTAGTGAGTCAATAAGTTGACGACATCGAGCAATGGGCCAATAGATACAAGACAGAAAAGGCGCATCATAAAGATTCGCGAGTGACACGATCCTGAACGCTGCACGCGTCGCGCACGAAGCGGATCTTGTTGGACGGCCTTGATACAAAATCTCTTGTCTGGCACATATGCAAGCCTTCGGCAGCGCAATATCGTCGGCCGTGCTCAGCCTGAGCAATAAATGTGACGAGTCTCCGGGATGCTGCTTTAAGCGTGCACGTACTGTTCGATGAGGTCAAGTTCAGCATGGGTGTCTGGTAAAAGAAAGAACAGGCCGTCCTACCAAGCTTGCGTCAGTGATGCTTTCTCCAAACACTGTATGTATATATAGGAAGAAGCTTTTTCAAATGGGTCAAACGTACTTGGGAAGAGAAGTGACACAACTTAGCGGTTGTCTTAATTTTATTTACCAGCGGCTTCGACCGGTGGACCAGTCTTCGTCAGGGTTTACTTGTACCCTGACCAAATCCAGTCCACCGTTCGGAGCCATTGATAACTTGCCACAGGAGTATCCAAACGTGCGGCCTTCGAATAACGCGTCCGATGCTCTATACCACTGAGGTGGAGGCAATCCTCCCCCCTCCCCCCCCCCATGTCGACTTTATGGGATATATATATATGTGCATTTAAACGTGAGAAAGTCAGTCATCTCCACCTGTTGCTATGGCGGCGAGTGTGGAACACTCGTCTTGTCTGTTTGGCGTCACGTAGTACGCAATGTTATCACGAGATGCAAAATTGAAATATTTTGAGAGGAAGGCGGTATCAGCCGCTTGCCACCAGACATGTTTTTTGCACTCGCTTGCCACGGTCTAGCTGATTACGTGCACCTCTTAGCGGTTGGGATCGCCTTCTCTATTCACTTCACCGCACGCTCAGTTCGGCGGGGTCGTGGTAGAATTGAAGTGTACGCTGCTCGCTTAGCATTGATTAAACAGATAACATATACTGTCTCGAATACATAGTACAACGGAACAAAACAAGGACAAAGAACGATGCGTGCATCACTTAACCAACTCTATTGAATGACCAAACTTCATTTAAAGTCTGGCATTTCCCTTCAGGTGAAGTAGGCGGAAAAAAAGATAAACCCTTGTCCCATCCCCCCACCCTCCGTTGATGATGATGGAGCTGCAGCAGGGGTTGGCTCGAACATTTTTTTTCTTATGCCTCTTGTTATGTTAGACTGGTTGTGGCTTTGTTGCCAGAAATACTGCCGGTGCCGCGAGATTGCGCTACCCCACCGCCCTCTTTCATCAAAACGTGATGGTCAAGTCCCTCCCTACACTCGAATCCCTCACCCGCCACTCCGAAAGAACTCAATCGTCGCGGATGTCCTCCAGTAAGAAACAGTTATTATTGTCGTAATAATAACGTAGCAGTTATTATTATCGTAACTAACAGCGCAACAAGGTTGGAATACGGACACAAGAAAAGTACACAAAAATAATTGCGCCACCCTGTGTATATTTTTGCGTCATCAGCTCCACAGCCGTGTCCTGTTTGTAGAAGTTTCACAATGGCGTCACAGGGAGGAACCAACGAGCCCACAGTTGACACTTTCGTCGAAGACGCACAAAAAACACACCTATGTGTTTTTGCGCTTAATTCTTCCTTCTCTCGTTTTATGTACTACGTTTGTGTGTGTGTGTGTGTGTGTGTGTGTGTGTGTGTGTGTGTGTGTGTGTGTGTGTGTGTGTGTGTGTGTGTGTGTGTGTGTGTGTGTGTGTGTGTGTGTGTGTGTTCGGCAACTGTCAACTATGCACAGTCGCCCCGCCGCGGTGGTCTAGTGGCTAAGGCACTCGGCTGCTGACCCGCAGGGCGCGGGTTCGAATCCCGGCTGCGGCGGCTGCATTTCCGATGGAGGCGGAAATGTTGTAGGCCCGTGTGCTCAGATTTGGGTGCACGTTAAAGAACCCCAGGTGGTCTAAATTTCCGGAGCCCTCCACTACGGCGTCTCTCATAATCATAGAGTGGTTTTGGGACGTTAAACCCCACATATCAATCAATCAACTATGCACAGTCTACTAACACCTGCTCTGGCCCTTCGAAGCCATAAGCCATCTCATGTCTTCTGAAAGTGTCCTACTCACGAGCTCTTCGCCGGGTGCATGCAGTTTCCATACGTCGCCCACGCGCAGTTGTCGGCAGAGAAGAATGATTCACCCAGCCAGAAGTGGAGCAGCAGTGGGAAGCAATGCAAATTGCTCCCGGACGTCAAATGAACCTCGAATGTATTCGCCGCCGGCCGCGTCACTGTATCAAAAGGACGGGAGGGGTGCGCGTCTGAATGCGAACGCGCATTGACTCGCGCGATCGAGGAATAATTGCGATCGCCCTCGAGGTTCGAGACGTGACGAGAATGTAAAATGAAAAGCGCCCCAGGGCTTGGCTCTGATGAGCTCGAAAAGCTTGTTCGAAGAACAACAGCAGTAGCAGCAAGGACAAGACGAGGTGGTGGTGGAGAGGGTGGGCTGCGCCAAGTGTCTGAGGAACAATGCCGGTTCAAGGTAAGTCCCAAGTAGTGGGTACGAGGTTCAAGCAAGCAAGCAAGCAAGCAGCAGCATTGCTACGGCTCGGAATCGCGTTTTTGGTTTTGTTTTGTTTTCTTGCACATTGAGAACGGTCGCACACTGTGTTTCTACGTGTCACTTGGTAGCGCACGTCCACTAAGGGTAGATGAAACACACACACGCACACACACACACACACACACACACACACACACACACAAACACACACAGAGAGAGAGAGAGAGAGAGACAGAGAGAGGAACAAACATGTCTAAGAATATTCAAGAGTTTTACATTTACGTGCTTATGGGCAAAATAGTTGCGGGCAGCTTGATCACGCGAGAAGTCCGTCGATAATTTAGATTAACAGCTGCATCGCCTGATTATACTTTAACACAATCTGACGTGTTCTCTTTTTCTCGGTTACTAGTTATTAGTTCTCTTTTTTTAACCCAGCGCACTATTGACTTCGGTTATACAATAAGATACAGCTGTAACTATAGTTCACAAGAATTTGGCTATTATCCCCAACCCAACCTGAGAGGTGACCGTGCCTGGCTGCTCTGATTTTAACGCCTAATATACCGTGGTTGGACGATCCTAGGCAGCAGCTGACGCCAATGGAGTCCCATACTAGAGATCCCCATGCACCTACTGCCTGTTGGTGCGCTTCTATTGTATTGTCTTTAAGAGAGAACCAATGAAAGTTTATGCAGGCACCACCATAATCTGTTTCAAATATTCGCCATTATACATTCCCTCGTTGTTCCTGTTTGTGCACCGTCACAAATGAACCGTAACTAAACATTCTATTCAATAGAGGTGTCACAAGTTGTCGCGTTATAATGACTAAATATGATCAGCAATGCGAACCACTAAACCATGAGGGCAGTCTAAGGGCATGGTCCAATTCTTAAAGCGTGGTCCAATCGTAGATAGAGTCCGTACACACAATTTTTATGCACTTACATGTACCTTGACAATGATATATGCTCATTAATGACTCGACACTGTGGAAAAAATCAATGAGAACAACTATTGGTGGTTCATCGAACTTGTATGTAGCGCTTCACATTGTTAAAATTTATCCGCGAAAAGTGCGTCGTAAAAGATTTCAGAACGACGCATTGCTCTACAGGTGGATGGTGAACTTTGCCCATAATTTTCGTACACCAAGACCGCAACAAAAGCGTTTGTTTGTATATGCAATGCCTCGTTTTCTGTGTTCACATTTAAACGCTGAAAGCCCGCCAGCACGATGCGCACTAGTTCGAGTTAACCTTTAAGGTGTAGTTTACGTAAGTCAACCGCATCATTTAGCTTCTTTTTTTTCTTTGGAACAAGAAGTGAAGTACAACTGAAATATTAAGCGTGCAAGCGAAACAAAGCAAAATGAAGCATGACGTATTTCACGACTCTTCGAGCTAACTTTTTAAATATCTTAGCAAGAAAGACCACCTGTGTGTTAACTAAAGCTGTATTGCGGATTAGTCGGTTCGCTACCAATCCTGCAGCACACTCGGCTTTGTCCTGTCTTTTGTGTGCGGAGCATTAAGGGGCCCGGGCTGTCGTATTTTCTCGTGTGCATTCGTTGTCACTTGGCTACATGAATATTGAGTGCGCGCTCTCACCGAGGAAAAGTTTCCTTTACCTTGTTCTTCAAGCGCCTTGATGATGGTCACTTATCATCAGCAGCAAACGAATAACTATGGCGTTTTGCATAACGCTAGCAACTCCGCGTCTCAATGTAGAAAAAAAATGAAGCAAGTGTAAAATCGAAAGATAGATAAGAGGGAAAATAGGAAGAAAAATAGAAAACGCAAGAAGTAGAAGTAGATAAAGAGAGAGATGAAGAAATAAATCGAAGTGAAGAAAAAAATGACAAAAAAATGAATCAGGCAAAAAATAAACAAATAGAGGAGTAGAAAAAAAAAAAGAAAACCGAGAGATGGCTGCCCAGGTTCGCACTGCCTTTCAGGCTTGGTAACACTATAGTGCGAGGTTGCCTTAATGTCTATCTTGTATTTTGCGTAGCACGTTACTATAGTTCTGCCTATTTTAAACATACTTGATGCTTAATGAAGCTTTGATTTCGTTGTTTCATTATTCGAAACAGAATTCATTAACAGGTCTTCTTGCAACTTCCTAGTTCTTCATGACGTTAGTCGCCAAGTTACTTAATTAACTTGTTCCGGATTTAGTGTGTTCTGGGTAGTGGTCGGCACGACGTTGTTAGAGGAATAATCTAGTAACGTTTAACCCGCTTTACGACGAAAACTGCGAGAAAAAAATGTATATACAAGACAAAACAAAAAGGCACTCGCACAGGCGAACACAATACCGACTCGCCTGGCACTCACTTTCTCTTAATTACATTACTAGTTGTTCGGGATGTTTTCCGTCTTTTAAGCTTCCATGTTCCAACCTTGTAGTTTTTGTGGCACTTCAAGCTTTCTTCGTGCGCCGAGGTAGAACCACTTCGTGGTAAAAATAGATTACCGCAGCTTTCAGTTCTTTAAGCCAATATCTGCAGGGCACCGTCTAAGCTATCTTAACATGGGTAACAAAACTTCCACGAACTCGTTCATTCTTCAGAAAGAACAGCAGAAGAAAACAAATTAAGGTAACTTCGCGCCAGAGGTGCAAACCTGAAGAATCTGAGCAGATTTCTTTCCTTGTTTTTTTCTTTTTCTTTCGCTTTTTCGTGTTCTGTTCCAGTTTTTTGCTGTTTTATTTTCTTTATTTCTACTTGTTTCTTCGTTTTCCCTATTTTGTTTTCTTTCTTTCTTCCTCTTTTTATTTCTTGTTTGCTTATTTTTTAATATTCACACGTGGTTTGTGTTATCTCGTTTCTCCAGCCATAGAACTGACGTGCGCACTTAATGTCTTCATCAAAGCGCTTGAAGAAGAAGATGAAAAATACTTTTTTTTTTTGACGCGAGTGCGTGCTGAATATGCTGTCTCTGGCATGTGTGGTTTTGTCTGCGTTACGCCAAGCGACGAGGACGGCGTACGACAGCTAAAGTGCCCCACACTTTAAAGGAGAAAGAAAGTCACGGTCCAAAAACTGTTGATTACGAGAGAACTCTTGCGGCTTCTTTCGGTGCTCTTTTTCTTCTTCTTCCAAGTGTAAGTAATTGCTTCCGCGACACGCGCACTCAGCGAAACAAACGACCTTTTTACGCGCGCCGCCCGAGTGCAACTCTCCGCAACACAATGGCCATCTCCGTAGACCCGCGGCCTCCGCTCATCTGATTGAGCCCTTCTCTCCACCTATACCCAGCACCGTCCCCTGCGACGAGGTCTTCTCCTCAGCACTCGTAATTCGCGGAGCAAAGCGCATACGGTGCCGTTAAGTTGTCCCACGCCGCGTTTACAGGGCGAAACCGACGCGCTCGTTTAACGGCGTTTTGAGTAGCGCGCGAACATTTGCGTGTTTAGCAACGGAATTCTTTGACGCTGTCGAACTATGCTGACCTTAATAATTGCTATAGACTTCTCGAGCCAAACGTTGCATATGACTATGAGACACGCCGTAGTGTGTAGCAATGGATTGACTTCGACCACCTGAGGTCAAACTTAATTTACTGTGACTCCAAACAGAAGCACACGGGCGCTTTGCATTTTGCATTTCGCATCTTTCTTTTTTTTAGTTTGCTCCCATATAAATGCGGCCACCGTTGCCGGGAGTCGAACATGCGCCCTGTAACTTCGCAGCGTCATACTTTCCCTGTTAAGCAACCACTGTGGACGCATTGCGAGAAGTTTTCGTTCAGGAAAAAAAAGAAAAAGAAGAAGAAAAAAGGTTGCATGAATTTACCACATTAACTTATGTGTACCTAAAACACCAAAATGGGCCGTTTAAGTCTATCTGTCGTTCAGATATTTTAGGGTTGTCACTTAAAGAAAGGTAAGATTAATTGCTGGGCGCAGGAGTGAGCGGCAGTTTGAGAAAGCGCCGCAAAGCCGTTCAGTATATTCGTAAACGACTCTCTGGTTTGCGTTTTCGGTTTGTAGCGTAACATCTGTTGCCGAAATTGATGTCCATCTTGCTCGTTAATTGCCGGTCGTCTGCTAGCGCCGATATAGCGCAGTTAATCTCCTGATTCGGCTTTCTGGGTTTGCGCGACGGCACAGAAAAAAAAAAAAAAACATCGACCGGCAGCGACGGTAAAGCTTTCTTTCGTGTTTTTTTGGTTTTCTTTTCTCGATCGCGTCTGTCGTGCCGTACACGAGAGGACTCGACAAACGCGGAGAGGTCCTTCAACCCGAAGTGGCCCGTGGTCTATCCCGATGTTGCGCAACCAAAAAAGGAGAAGAGACAAGCGCCGCGCTTCGCCGCATAGCAGAGAGGTCGGCTTGCCCGCAAGGCGCTTACCTAACCGGACGAGACGGCACCATATGGAGACATCGTGAGCTGGGCTGCCCTCTCCGTCGACGCTGCCCTCTGAACCCTGCGTGAACTGGCGCCGCCGCGGGACTGGCACCCGCGTGCGATGTGTTCCTTGGCGCCTTGGCGCGTGCGCAACACCAGTGGGCGCTAAAGAAACTAGCAAGATAAAAAAGGCGACGTGCGTAGACAACGCCGCCGACGGCGCGCGCCGGAAGCCTGGCGTTTGCCTGACGCGAGGCGCGGCCGGCGGATGTCACCGCGTCACAATTTCACCACGCGACCTTGTGTGACGGCCCAGGAAATCGAGCATTCTCACTTCCCATTGATTCAAAGGGGAAAACAAAGACAGCTCTCCTCCCCCCCTGGTGTCATAACTGGAAGAATGAAAACGTATTTACTCGCCTGTAAACGTTTATTCTCACGGCATCGGTTACTATGTGTTTTGTGACATCCACAACAGGTGACGCGAAGAGACGCCACTCTTATCGATAGTCGACGTCTATTTCCGCTAATTGATTCCGCGCCTGTAGATAGTTGTTTCCGGAGGTTTCGCGTAAATAGCGAAACCCATACGTGGCGCCTTTATTTAAAGAACAAAAGGTCACTATGGCAAACTAGATCGAAAAAAAAAAACGCCATCCTCGTCAAGCTTGCAAGCTATCAAAACGTTTTATGCTGCATGCACTTTTTAGCGTAAGTAAACGTACGTATCGTTTATAAAATGCGCGTATGGCATTTTTTTTTTTTTTGGATTCGAGGATTGGCCACATGGTATGACTTAGTTTCCAAGCTGAGTTTCACTGCTGAAAGGAGGGAAGCATGCTACTGTGGCCGCTGCTAACGTCACCTGCGACCGGATCGATAACGCCACGAGTGTCGCCGACTGACGGGCATCGGAGCAAACGCGGCGCATTTTGCTTCGCTTCACGACGCAGCGGCCGAACGCCCACGCTGACCTAGATCGAGACGCGCCGAAAGGGCAACGTGCAGGCTAATTAGCAGGGATGGACTTGTAGCGCACGACAAATTGAAAACGCGAGCGCCATTAGCTTGTACGTATGCACTACTAGGTGCTAAGAACCTCAGCACGAGTGGTAAGAGGCGGGACGTTTACCGACACGACACTACACCGACGAATAATTTAAATGGCCATGTAATGCATAGAACACATTAAAGATCGTCAGTGAGAGCAATCATCGAACGTAGTGCGCACAGAAGCGAAGAGAAACGCTTTTAACGACTGCAGAAGATAAGTTGTGTAATTATGAGATCACGACATTTTCAGGCAGGAATAATTTTTTGAAGCAGCACAAAAGTATCTTCATATAAAAATGGCTTGAAAAGCATACTTTGTCGTGCAAGTCGACATTGATTTAAAAAAGAAAAAGCTGACTATGACATTCATCGGTCACCGGCTATAATAATACAGTTCCCATAAACAGACAAAAAATTTCGCCGTGTGTATACATTGTCCAACAGGTGTGTTTAAAAGCACTCTTTATTTCTCGCTATAGCTTAGATCTTTTTTGTTGTTTTTCTCTCTGTCTTAAAACATAATTCAAGCTGGTTGAAATTTAGATGTTTAAAACATGCACCTGAATCAGACAGGTCTCTATTCAGTTATTTATTTATTTATTTATTTATTTATTTATTTATACATTCATTCATTCATTCATTCATTCATTCATTTACAGATACCACACTCTCCATAGAAAATTTTAGCAGGGTGTAAATACATTATATTATGGTAAGAAACCAGGCAACAAAGCTAAGAAGGGCAGCATACATTGCTCCCAAGAACACAAGTAAAACAAATACATCGATAATGCGGAAAATACATTTTTGTGCATTTGTGCTTATAAACACAGCACGTATACGAAACATCAACTGCATAAAAATGGCAAAAAGAAATACAATGTTCTGCAAGCATTTTTTTTGCAAGAATATTTTCTTTCTTTGATAAACACGAGGTCGTAGACTCAGTCAAGTGCAACAAAAAATTATAACAGCAACGATCTTGGGCTGGGCTCTAAGTACGGTTCATAAAATACCAGAATCAAAGGTGACCATTTGGCAGAAGTCTCCCTGGTTTGATTGGAATGAGGCAATAAAAAAAAAAAAACTCCGACCAAGAAGTCTATTGACAAACCCGACGTTTCCAGGCCAGACCACCTTCTTCCTCAAGGGTGAAAAAGCCTGAGATGTGCGGCGCTTATATACGCTTGCTCGCCTTGCCTCCAAATTTCGCTGCAACCCGTCAAGAAACCCGACAATAGAGGTAGGACAATGCCCCATTGGATTGATTAATTGAGTGATTCTAGAAAAGAGAGAAGAAGGCACCTAATTTCTGTCTGCCTCTTGGGTGACACGGCGCAGTGGTTGATATTCCCCGCTGTCTGCTGAATGTGCCAGGAGGATTCGAGGAGCATCGAATCGCTGGTAAGTGTTCCTTTCTTTTTCACCACATCCATCCGAACGATGCAGCGATACCACATTGCTTTAAACGGTGATGTTTGACGGGCTGCTTGTATTATGAATTTCCACTAACTCGCCAAGTCTTACAGAATTTCTCATTGTATGCAATGCCTTTCTCCAGAGCTTTAGAACTAGGTCAAGACTTCTTAACAATTAACCTAGTGAATTGAATTGAAGACTAGTATTTTATAACTCGGTGAATAAAAACTACAAATTGACATAAACTTTTAGGACTAATGAATTGACTAAATTAGATTATTTGCAGGCAAGGATGTCGTAAGCCCATTCAGGACAGTAGTAATTAAAAATCACTTGAAGATTTACTTAGTTTCACAGTTGTCACAATAAGTTACCATGACCACTGTCACATTTGCAAGGACGATGGTATCGGCGGCAGTGCTGGTGGTAGTATGTTTTCGACGCAAGTACAAGAAATCCAAAGACTTTATGCACGTAATTTCGGCAAGTGAACCGAAATTTATCCAGAAATATACCAAAAAAATTCAACGCAGTCACCTTTACTAAAAACTTTAGATGGATTCACCTTTGAATAAACAAAGCAAAATAACAACAAAATAATTAAACGAATTATGCGCTCCACCTTTAATTCAATACTCAGATCAACAGCAAACAAAAAACAATTAACTCAGCGCCGGTACAATAAGGTAGACTCTTTCGTACGGAAAACCTTTCCGTAAAAGCAGGTCTACTGTTTTGTAGAGGCTACCGTTGACATCTTTCTGCTTCTAACCCACGCTGCTATCCCTGAAGCAGTGTTTAATGACAATTCTGGCAACGTTGTTAATCATATACTTTTACTTTCCCACTATTATTTTTGACCACATCTTCAAAATTTTGTGCTCATAAAATATACGCATTTGAGAATAGAGTTATTGTGATCTTATTATAAAAACAGCGCAATAAAAAAACGACAAGAAAGAACAAACAAGACCAGCGCTAACTACCTACAGGGGCGTTTATTTTTAACAGCAAAACTGTTTAAGTTAGCCTGTTGAGTTTTATACCGTATCGCGATTCATAAACGGGTATGTGCCACAGAAACTGGAGGAATCCCGCTACTGACCTCTGGTCCATTAAAAATGAAGAAGGCAAGAGCTAGTCTAAGAAATGGCTGCGAAGAACTGGCTGCGAGCAGTAGACCCCAAGTATACGTACAACGAGAGGATACTAGGGCGCGGGAAAGGCAACGTCAGATGCGAGATGAGCCTAACACTTTCGTGACCACGAAACATTTGGCCGGTCTTGAGTATTACAGAAAACTTTACTTTTTGTGGCACCCAAAGTGACTGATGTTAATGTTTATGGTGTAAATTGTTCAACCAGGAGTCCTTCAAACAAGGTCAGTTTGAAACCACAAATTTATTAACAATAGTACGAAAAAAATCATCAATCGAAAATCATTGTAAACATGAACAAAGAAATTTTATAGAACCACCAACACTGCTCTGAACAGGCTAAGCATAAAAAGAAATCAAAATATACATTTTAAGCGCTAGGAGCACGCACAATTATCCTGTAAATATAAGCGCTGTAAATACAAAATTTTTTGTGTACATGAAATAACATTACACGTATAGTGTCTTTCGTGCCACCGTGCGAAGCATTTTCGCGATGGGATAAAACACAGGTTTGCTGCGCATGTTACACAGAAAACACTTGCTTTCTGTTCAACTTTTTTTTATTCATAGCATAATTTACAGCTCCTGATTTTTTTTTTTTTGATGATGGCGTTGGTTTTGAGGAGCGTTTCGTGTAGGAGTATCAAGATGGACTGTGGGACCTCCAAGAACCGTCTGTCTCGCTGTACGTCGGCTTCTGAAAAATATGCGTCCAAACATATTTATTTGTGCTTGTGTGCACAGCTCTTCAATAACTTTAAACAGTAAAACACAAAAGTCGACAGCGCTCAAAAAGTGCCACGCGGCCCTATACGTAACGCGGTTCCAAGGTTCACTTCCAGCTGCCTCCACTCCACTGCACTCTCTGCGCTGCCGTCGGCAAGCAGTCCCGCCCTAAGGACGTGGACGCCCTGCAGACAAGAGCCCTAACCTTCAGAAGACATCGGATCAACTTACACTGAAGCGCGTCGGCAATAATGTGGCCCGAGCACAAAGCCAATCTCACCGGTGGATGACCACTAATGTTTTGGGGCGGTTTGACGAACTCTCGTCGTCCGCACTGTAATCAAAAGTGTCAGTGTGGTATTCCGAGCCTGTGCTGTTGTCATCACTTGAATATTTTAGCCCAGGTGCGCGAGGATCCCCCGAAATTTGCCCTTTTCGTGAAGCAGTCGCACGCGACGTTGACGCCATGATTGAAACTATATGCACGCTCACTCGCGCGCATGAAAAGACTCTTTACAATCACCACACAGTGAAAAAAAGAGAAACACAAAATCGAAACTGATAAACACTTTTTTTACACGTTAGATAGTGCAAGGGGTTCAAAAGTGTTCGAAACGGGGCAAATATGGAAATTGTAAAAAATCGAAAACATACCATCAATGAGGATAGGCGCGGTCACGAAAGTGTTAAAGTTATGGAAGGCATTCGCCAGTGACGACGTGCCTGTAGATCTACGAGAGATTCTATACTGCTAAATTTCAGCGTTAATTTCTTTCTCTGGAGTTTAGAGATGAGTGTCGGGTCTGTGACTGTCTATGGTTTAGCGTTGGACTCGAACCTATTTGCACCCAGAGCCAACGTGAGAAACACCATACAAAAAAAGCCTATTTTAATGACCTAGAAGCAATCTAGAAAAACGACCTGCATCACCTAGGCTGACTGAGCTTTTGGAAACAACCTCGAAGCAGCCAGGTTACTCTTCAGAATCATACAGTATCGCTGTTTCAAGCCTTGCGCAGCTTTGCCAATTTCTTTGCTTCATACGCATTCTGGAATAGGGAAAGACAGAAGTAGGAAACAGTTTTTATAACCCATGCGCAAACTTGGAAAATAATTTGCAAAACTCAACAGTGAAGGTACTTAATCTCCTTGTCTAATGGTGTGACTGATTGGAAACTGATGCACGAATAACCTGCAAAGTGTATGGCGAAGTCCTCATAAATTTGGCGGGCGTGATTATCTTGGTAGCTGCGCGCAGTGCACGTCTGGTGCAAGTTAGGGGCACAACCTCACGTGTCACAATGTATTGACAAACTCAACGTACTTGTTGGTAGCAGCGCTGGTCCTGTTTGGTCTTCTATGTGTCTTTATCACAGTGTTCTTTTCATATAGACGCGTACGAACAATCTCAATTTCATACGCTTCTATAGTTGTTGCATTTACACTGCTCTTTACTCTTCTGTTCACTCGAGAACTTGAGACACATCCACGCGAGACACAACCAACCGTCGTTGAGGCACGCGGACAAACGCTAGCTGTTTAAGTGAGCGACAAATGCTGCTAAGCATATAGGCTTAGATGTGACTTGTCACCAGACTCGTGCAGTCGCTTCCTGTTCACAAAAAAAAAAGCGCCGAAGAAAAGGAGTCCCTAAAGTGAGACTGCGATCGAAGAATAGCGCCGTCTAGAGGATGCAGCGCGTCGGGGTCGCGAGAAATCAGTCGAGTCGCCTGTTCATCGCTCCCACGCATCGCCTTTTGCCTTCATTATCGTCGCGGAAGAGCTCCGCTGAAGAGTTATCGCCTACTGCTCTGCCTCTGACAGCGAACAACGTCGACCTAAAATAACCACCTGGTTGAATAACCCTATTTGTTAGGGAAGGTCTTTGTTTGCGCCGCGTTTCAGCTACGCAGGCGACGCACACTTTGCAAAAACAAGAAAGCAAACCTTATGTTTGATTCGGCTTTCTTGCACCACGTTTGATTGATTGATTGATTGATATGTGGGGTTTAACGTCCCAAAACCACCATTTGATTATGAGAGACGCCGTAGTGGAGGGCTCCGGAAATTTCGACCACCTGGGGTTCTTTAACGTGCACCCAAATCTGAGCACACGGGCCTACAACATTTCCGCCTCCATCGGAAATGCAGCCGCCGCAGCCGGGATTCGAACCCGCGCCCTGCGGGTCAGCAGCCGAGTACCTTAGCCACTAGACCACCGCGGCGGGGCTTGCACCACGTTTCACCTGCGCAGAAGAGCGTGCTTTACAGAAGCCAGGAAACAAACCTTGTGTTAGGGTGGGCTTTTCTACACGTTTAAACAGCGCAGACAAAACACGCTTTACAAAAACAAGAAAATAAACATACTAGGGTGGGCTTTTCTTCACCACGTTTTAACTGCGCAGACAAACGACGTTTTATTGAAACAAAAAACAAACCTTATGTTAGGATGGGCTTTTTTGCTCTATGCCTCGACTTCGCAGACAAAGCACGCTTTACAGAAACAAGGAAACGAGCCTTATGGTAAGATGGGCTTTTCTGCAACGCATTTCAACTGCGCAGACAGTACACACTTTACAGAAACAATGAAGCATATTAGGATGGGCTTTTCTGCGCCACGTTTCAACAGCGCAGGAAAAGCCCGCCTTACAGAATCAAGAAAAGAAATTTTATGTCAGGGTGGGCTTTTCTGCACCGAGTTTCAATTTTCAACTGTGCAGGCAGAGCACGCTTTACAAAAACAAGGAAACTAACCTTATGTTAGGGTTGACTTTCTTGCACCAAGTTTCCACTGCGCAGACAGAGCACGCTTTATTGGAACAAGAAAACAAACCTTGTGTTAGGGTGGGCTTTTCTGCACCAAGTTTCAACTGCGCAGACAGAGCACATTTTACTGAAACAAAAAAAAACACTGCGCAGACAGAGCACGCTTTATTGGAACAAGAAAACAAACCTTGTGTTAGGGTGGGCTTTTCTGCACCAAGTTTCAACTGCGCAGACAGAGCACATTTTACTGAAACAAAAAAAAACCTTGTGTTAGAGTGGGTTTTTCTACACCACGTCTCAACAGCGCAGACAGAGCACGCTTTACTGAAACAAAAAAAAAACCTTGTGTTAGAGTGGGTGTTCTACACCACGTCTCAACGACGCAGACAGAGCACGCTTTACAGAAACAAGGAAACAATCTTTATGTTGGAATGGGTTTTTGTGCAGCGCATTTCAACTGCGCAGACAGCGCACGCTTTACAGAAACAATAAAACATATTATAATGGGCTTTTCTGCATTACATTTCAACAGCGCAGAAAAAGCCCGCTTTACACAATCAAGAAAAGAAATTTTATGTTAGGGTGGGCTTTTTTGCACCGAGTTTCAATTTTCAACTGTGCAGGCAGAGCACGCTTTACAAAAACAAGGAAACTAACCTTATGATAGGGTTGACTTTCTTGCACCAAGTTTCCACTGCGCCGACAGAGCACGCTTTATTGGAACAAAGAAACAAACCTTGTGTTAGGGTGGGCTTTTTTGCACGTTTAAACTGCGCAGACGAAACACGCTTTACAAAAAACAGGAAAACAGACATACCAGAGTGGGTTTTTTCTTCAGCACGTTTTAACTGCGCAGACAAACCACGCTTTATCAAAACAAAAAAAAAAACCTTATGTTAGGGTGGGCTATTCTGCACTACGTCTCAACTTCGTAGACGGAGCACGCTTTACAGGAACAATAAAACATACTAGGGTGGGGTTTTCAGCACCACGTTTCAGCAGCGCAGACAGCATGCTTTACAAAACCAAGCAAACAAATCTTATGTTAAGGTGGGTTTTTTTGCACCGAGTTTCAACCTTCAACTGTGCAGGCGGAGCACGCTTTACAGAAACAAGGAAACAAACATTATGTTAGAAGGGGCTTTCCTGCACCAAATTTTAACTGCGCAGACAGAGCGCACTTTATTGGAACAAGGAAACAAACCATATGTAAGGGTGGGCTTTTCTGCACCAAGTTTCAACTGCGCAGATAGAACGCGCTTTACTGAAACAAAAAGAAAACAAACCTTGTGTTAGTGTGGGCTTTTCTGCATTACGTTTCAGCTACGCAGGTAAAACACTCTTTGTGAAAACAAGAAATCAAGCTATATGTCAGGGTGGGCTTTTCTGCATCACGTTTCAACTGCGCAGACAGAGCACGCTTTATTGGAACAAGGAAACAAGTCTTATGTTGTGCTGATGACATCGTCGCTGGATACATGGCCTTTGGTACAATCACCTCCCAGCTTTCCTGAAGGTCAATGTTTTCGCCGAAGTGACATGCTAGGATAATTTTTAGCGCCGATTTGAATTTTTCGCTTGAATCTATTTCACAAATAATACAATTTTATTAGGGTGACCATAAAGTCACAAAAAGTAGTTTTTGTTGTTAAATTCACATGGTTTTATCATGGGTAACAGGAAGATAAATTCGAAAAGAGAAAGCTATACGACAGTTTAAAAATTATGTGTTCAAATAAATCTCTAAATAAATAAAATAAGTGCACGAGTTTACGTGAAGTGGTCACACAGAGGGAGAAAATTCACTATTGATCCAATCAACGTCTTCTGTCCGTGCAAGTCTTGGAAATGTCGCTCATTAATAAAAGTTTGAGTCCTAACTCTTAAGTAACTTCTCATGACTGGCATTTACTGAATCAGATGCGGAAGTCGAGCAAAGATTCGTATATGAATCGCCACTATGATCACCTGTCAGGAGGGGGGGGGGGGAATCGCGCACATATACAGTGAAAGCAAGCTGCGTGGATGAGTGCACTGAAGAAATACTGTGCTCATGTGAGTGCATTCGTAAAACAAGAACAAGTCTGAAACGTATAACAATCATTTGTCTGATCGCCAACGAGACGAAAGTGGGTTTTCTAAGTCCCCGAAGCAGAAAACGCAACAAAAGCGGCATTGTTTGTGTCAGTCAGAGCCTGCAGGGTAACATAACGAGCGTCAATTTACCTCGAGGTACAACTGAAAACCCTCTTTTAAAGATGCCCATGAAGTATTTGCTGGTGTTCTGGTGCAGTCAAACAAAGCCTTGTAAGACGCTCGCCGTAAAAATGTTCAAATTGCATTGGTCTTTCTGCCAGGAAATGAACCATCTTTGTTTTATGGGCGAAGCTCCTTTAAGGCATGGGTCTGTCCATCCTCCGTTGTCGTATGTGCCACTGGGGATGCGAGATGGGAGATGGCGGTACTTGGAGTGTTCACTAGATGGACGCACGGACGAACGGACAGACAGACTAGAAGACGGACGTACGGACGGGTATGGACGCACGAACGGAAGGACAGATGAATGGACGGACTCACGGATGGTCGCGTGGATGGACGGAAGCAAGAGCGAACGGACGAACGGAAGCACGGATGGGCAGACGGATTTTCCGCCCCACTCATCATCATTCACTCCGTGGATATGCTGTGATTCACTCCGTGGATATGCTGTGCGTCGGTACGAACAGTCACGGTACAGGTAACAATGGTAACAAAGGGGTTGATTGTTGGAAGCCCGCCACACACTGGACTTCCGCACGTTAACTCGCGGGGTTCTCGTAACGTGACGGGACCGCGAAGTACTGCGTCGCCGGCAGAGCGGATGGTCGGGAGGAATGGCTGACCGCAGGCGCAGGATTGCGTATGGCTCCTGCGTACGTGAGGAGAGGATATTTTGAGTATGTGTGACCCGCCATTAACCACTGTTATGGCAAATACATAGGGGAAAATGAAGGTATGGTATCCTGTCTGCGTACCTTCAAAAGTACGACTGTGTGCTTTTATTTATTTGTTGGTGGTATTTGCAAGCGACGTTTGATGTGATATAGGCACAAAACGTGTTTCAAGCATTTCTATTATATTAGGGATGCACTGTTCTTTTTCTAATCTTTGAAAAGTGTTTTAACTTTTAATAACAAAAAGTACTTTTGACTATTCAAGCCAGCACCTCATAATTAATGTCTCTGTCTTCCTTTTGTTGTAACTGGTGCTGAAACAATCGTTATGATACTAAATAATGCACAAGCAAATTGTTAATTATCTAAGTTAACTAAATGCTAAATCAGTATGGCTATAACTCCGTATTATGTCTCTCTAGATGTGTTTATAGCCCCGACATCTCCACTTTGCTGAAGTTAAACGCTAGTCGCTCATCAATATGCGCGCATTCTTCGTTGGCACAGATAACCCGTTGACTGTGGTTCACACCCGCGGGGGGTATCAGCCAAGAATTCCGCGATTTTGGAAATTGTCATATGGTTTAAGAATAAGGCAGTTTACAGGATAGGAACGTTACAAAACTATTCAAGAAATGTTGGTGTTTGATCAAGTGTATGTTAACAATACGAAACATTAAAGTGGTGAAGTGGTGATTACGGTACGGTCTCTTTATAAAATAAAATTAATTAAGATGTGAATTTTTTTTTACTATCTGGGATAAAACAAAACAAGAACACCGTCTAAGGAAAAGAGCACTTAATTTTTAAAAAGGCTTTTTGTCTCCGTTCACAGGAGCCTTAATCGTTCACAATTGTTGGTTAATCCGTCGCGAATAATTATTATTAAAAATAAATAAAAAACATCACTAATAAAACACTTATAATATTAACATGTCAGTCTCCCTTTGCTGATGCATTTAAGTTGCCTTTCCTGCTGCTTGCCTATCAGCATCAGCAGCATAGCAGCAGAATTATAGCATCAGCAGCACAGCAGCAGCAGGAAGTGCGCGAAGTTCCGAGAGAATCAAATCGCTGTGTCGCGTGTCCGATTCACATCGGAATCGAATGTCTCTACTGCAATTCACTCTTTTCGCTCCACAAAAGTCGCGGCCGATAAGTCGAGTTAATTTTTCAGGCTGTATCAGGCTGGAATTCCTTTAATTGTAAAACACTACTTAGCAAAGCCAACCAACAGTGAAGCCTACTAAGGGATGCGGGATTTTGCAGTTTGTTGTTGGGGTTTTACGTCCCAAACTCACGATATGATTTACAGGGACACCGTAGTGGAAGGCTCCGTAAATTTTGCCTATCTGGTGTTCTTCGACATGTAAATTTTCGTCTCCACAGAAATGCATCCGCTGCAGCCAGTATTCGATCCCGTGACCTTCCAAATGGACGAAAAAAAAAAAAAAAGAGTACTTGCCGTCGCACCTAGCCTTACAACCTTCGATTAACCTGCAGCACGCCACCTTGTCTGTTGTAAACCTGTTAAAATAAAACTAGAAAAAACGTTAGAAGACGATTATGAATTTTAGTGCACATGCCAAGACATAGCACGTAGGCAGAATTTGTCAAGCTTCGCTTTCGTAGTCAACGCAGCCTAAAAATCAATGCAATCCATTGGCAGTCAGGAAATAGTCGATCTAAGCCATAGAGTAAAGGAAAAATGCGATGCGTCGTGCTTTGATGTTTGTTGACCGCTGGATGTGTCATTTTTGTTGTGCTGTTATCTTGAAAAATTTTTGGTAGTTGGCATAAGTTTTCTGTGCCAATTATGAAGCTTCACGTCACTATATGAAGTGCAATGCTGGTGTGTACAGTACAGTCGTTGCAAGCGCTCTCCGTTTTGAACAGTGTGCGACTGACGTAGCTGGTTGTCGTCGTAATGCTACTGCTGGCAGCGATCACCTGTGACCAGCCTGCGACCAAAGAGCTGTGATATAATGGTTTACAACCTTTTCTTCACTGTTCTAATCGATCATATGACTTCATGCTTGCTTATATGCTGGTTTTATTACTTTCTGAGCGATTGTAAGCGCGCACTTTTTAGTTTCTGTTTTCAGCGTAGTCAGAAACTCAAGTGTCAAAATAGCGGGTTCAAGGCCAGAAAACGCAGTCTCTTCTCCCCGACTTGTTCCCGGTTGCGCGTCATTTCTACGATGGCTGTTCAGGCTTTACTAGTTGTGAGTGATGAAGGAAGGAGAGACGTGGTTGTTTACAAGCGCGCTTCCGTTGGCCTTGCAGTTTTCCTCGCTTTTAAGGCGGAGTGTGTTCACCAACTTGACAAGAATGAAGCTGGCGACAGCCTCGCTGCCGGAACTGAAAGCGCTGGCCGGCGCTATCATCGAACAACAGGAGACGACGCAAGGAGAGGTAACATCTGTTTTTACCTCTGTACTGATTGACAGCATTACAAAAACCTCGTTTAGCGCTGAGGGGACATTTCCGTACGTGGTGTGGGTACGGACGTAGGACAGCAAAGCCTTATCAATTGTCATGGCAACCGTAAGAATTTGGCCAGGTTGATTCACGGCAGTAGCCTCCAAGCGGTTATATCGCGTGATCAAGTGCCCGCAACTGTTTAAAAGTTCTGTGACGGCATTTTACCGCAATTCAAGGAAAGTTCAGTCTAGGGACGTGAGTGACAAAAAGCGTTGAATTTCGTAAAACTGTTACCCAGCTCCGAAAAATGTTCTTTTGAAAGCAATATAAAAATTAATGTCTTTCCTACCTGCTTTATCTCTGAGCACTTGACTTTGTTGTCAACCGATATCCTCCTCTTCTCTTTTTTTTCTTTCAACACTTGGTCTACTGCTTCCCTAAACACCAGCTGTCAGCAATATTTGAGCTTGGAAGGAATGTTTTCTGCTTTACTGCTTCAGTCACAAGTTGCAACGTGAAGTTAAATGTCTTAACAACACCATATTATTCTGGGGTTCTATTGACTTCTCTTAAAAAAGATCTAAATTGTGGAACAATGCTTTGTATTTTGTCTAGTGTGGCCTTATAACTACAGTGTACTTGAACAGTGATTTATCCTACAATCAGCTGTACTTTTTCATGGAAAAAAGCCAGTGGCTTAATACACTTCTACAAGGTAATCAATCAGTGCAGGCACTGCAGAAAATTTGTAAAATACTTGATTGTCATTTCGCATGAGATCCAACACTTGAAACATCCCAACAGTTATGATAGTGCTTCAGCTGATTACATCAGAAGCAAAATATGTTGGCCAGATTGTGGCAGTTTATTTGGTTTTAGTTAGTGCAGGTTCCTGGCTAATTTTTCTCTAAGAACTCGCAGTTGCATACTTCTGAAATACTATAGCCAAACTTAAACTTAGCTTACGCTTTCTTCTCTTCTTTTGCAGAACAAGCTCAAGTCATTTTGCAGCGCTTACCGGCAGGGTACGAAAGTGCAGAAAGCTGAATTTTTGCAGTTTCTTGCACGAGAATTTTACATCGACCGAGCGCAATTTGAAGCATCTGCCAGGAGTTACCTCGAGGACACACAGGTAATGCCCATTTCCCTGTGACTATTTGAGTTTAACTTTTATTTTACTAGTTTCACTTATTGCAAATTAGTTCTGCAAAATCCCACAAGGTGACAAAATGGTCGAAAAGCAGAAATTGACAGCCGCTTGTTTGTAGCACGAAGCCGCAAGGAAATCCATGTGAAATACTCTGAAAGAAAGCTTCTTTGCCCCGCTGCGATGGTCTAGTGGTTAAGGTACTCGGCTGCTTACCCGCAGGGCACAGGATCGAATCCCGGCTGTGGCGGCTACATTTTCGATGGAGGGAAAAATGTTGTAGGCCCGTGTGCTCAGATTTGAGGGCACGTTAGAGAACCCCAGGTGGTCAAATTTTCCGGAGTCCTCCACAACGGCATCTCTCATAATGATATGGTGGTTTTGTGACGCTAGACTCCACATATCAATCAAATCAACCAATGTTTTGCTATCACAAGTTCATTATTAGCAGAGGAAATCGAGCTAGCAGAGAAAATTAAGCCTACTGCACAAGCAGTACTTGTGCAGTAAGTCCACCCCCACAGCCTTTCCTTCATTGCCAAGAAAAGTTGTCCGCAAGTACAATTAGTGATCTTGCATGTTGAGTGGTTGCAGCAATATTTAAACAGATGGACAAAGGGGAAAAAACATGAAGACAGGGCTGACTAACACAACTGCCATTTTATTGAAACCCTCTGCAGAATACACAGGTGTAGCAAGCTACAGTTAAAAATTGGTGGTAGAAGATTATATGGGCTAATGGAGATAGTTGATTTTTAAGTTGCTGAAAAATTTGTCCTGACCCAGAGATAGCAAGATTGATGAACAAGAATGAAAGGCATTGGTTCCAGGTTCGATCCCTGGACCAGGATAAATTTTTTGGCTACTAAAAAGCTTTGTTTTTGGGAAATCTGTATGGACTTTTTTGTGACTTCATGGTACAAACAGGTGACTTTAAATTTCACGTTCTGAAAGGGGCCCAGCAACACTCGTTGAGCATGGTCAGAAAATGCTGCCGATCGGTAGTAGAGGCTCCCGAGAATATGTGAGCCAAACATTATAGTGCAGAACCCAGCTTGAAAATTGCTATTAATTCTTGAAGTTAGTGAGAAATCACTTGCTCTTCTCTCAACAAGTGATACCATAAACCCAAATAATAGCATCATAAACCTGAAGTCGTCGACCCCGTACTGATTTGATCATTGTGAGCTGCATAGTTGACTCGGCCACCTCGGGAGGCTGCGACGGGCCGCACACTTGTGTGCAATCTCACTGGAAGTAAACTGTGCATTCGTAGGGAGAAAAAAAAAGTGTTCAAGGTCATGATGCACACAGAAGGTATTTTTCTTCCCCTGTACCATTCCTCCCTGCATAGCTTCCAGTAGGCTCATTTGGACAAAAGAAGAGAGAATGTGCTTGCAGTGTGACAAGTCCCTGTAACTCTGCTCGTACTTGACTGATTCTAAAAATTTCTGCAGTAGTCAATTTGTGAGTCAATAAACTCTTTTAATGAAGCCATATGATGATTACTTGCAAATGCACTGCAGGGCCCCTTTAAGTTGCACTTATGCTGAGAATCTTTAGCCAGCTGGTGACCCATGTTCTGCTTTAACACTTGAAAGTTTGCTGTTGCTTGCTTGCACTCAGATTTTCAATAAGATTGCATATGCATATTGCTTTCAGTGATTCACTAAATCATTAGCACGTCTGCTTATCCTTTATGCCCAGAAAAATACACATTTTTTCACATGGTGAAGTGATGTGCTCTAGAGATAGTGGCTGGCTTTGCTGTTTGTCTGGACAAACCAGGCAAACAATGTTCCCTACTTGTTCAATTAAGAATGCCAACAAAAAATCTCAATCTCATGATGAATCTTAACTGAAATCAAAGAAGGAACGTATTATGTCAGTTTTACACAGTCATTTTAATCACGATCACGCATAATTTTGATCCAGGCATGCTGGCCGAGCATAACCTACCCTTGTATGGTAACGGCAAAGGGGTGGGAAATGGAAGCGAGCGTGGGAAGGAGAGGAAAACCATAACATAGAAAGAAAGGAGAGAATAAAAGGGGAGGAAGAGAGATAATCAAATAAACAGAGAGATAGACAAAAGATATCAAAAGAAAGAGAGAAAAAATGGAAGTAAGCAGAGACAAAAAAAGAAGATGAAAGCTAGTAAAATCATGCATAGTGTAGTTTAGTATTGCGTTAGAAATAGAGGTAAGATGGTTGAAGCTTAGTCAAGCCAAGACCAGCTAGGTCCCCACCAGTTCTCCTGTGGCCAATGGCCTGCTATGGCCTAGCCTTGTGTGATTTAGTTCAAGCTGTACTAATCCGCTTGTGCACTGGGTTTTTCTTTTATTCTTTTTTACTCCAAATGAGAAGTTGTAAGCGTGCTGACCGTGTGTGTGTGTGCCTCTACCTTTCCTGTGATGTAGTTTATAGTGGCCAACATCTACCAACTCATCCAATTTTCTTTTTTACTTGTCTGTATGTGTATCATACACATATGCTCGTATGTATGGGGTCAGACTGATTCCACCTGTAAAATAATATCCTGACTGTGCCTTTCAGGCATAGGTCAGTGGCTCACATGAGCATAGTCATGTTTTAAAATATAATATCTCTTGTTTCACTCTCTTTTCTTTAGAATGAGCCAGCATTCCGGTTCAGAAATGAAGAGCGCCTGGGCGCCCTACTTATGCCGAAGTATGTGTCGTTCTTTCACATACTGGGAAGGAGTGAAGGTGGTGTCAAGTTTCTCGTTGACATGAGGGGTGACTTGCTCGTAAGTATTTCACTCACCTAATGAGCTTTTTCAGGATGAAAATCTAGTTGAAATTTGATAACATTTGATGAAAGTTTTCTTTGGACAAGTTAGTGCATGTTATATAGTAAACTTGTTAATGAATCTACTGTTTCGTCATGTGTGAACAAGGCGAAGCAGCTAATTGAACAGAGGAAAACACTTGAGGCAAAACTTGTTGTAGCATCATAAAACGAGCTTAGCGGTGATAACCAGGACAAGTGAAGGCATTTTCGAATCATGAGAACCGAAGTGAGTTTCATGAAGCCACCTCTTGCAACGAATACGAAAAATTCTCACAATTGCCTGCGTAACCCATGGCACTGTTCTTGAATAATTCAAGGGTGTAGAGTTGCAAACACACTTCTATAGAGCAAGAGCAGCATAATATCAAGAACACACTGTTGCCTCAATAGGCTTACATAGTACAGTAAGTCATGCTTGAACACTTGAAATTAAAAGGAAATGTGTTAGTGACATTACGAAAGTAAAGCACATACATTTCATGGCCGTATACATGGACTGGCCTGAATATTAAATGGTTAAAGATAATTCCTCTGAGTGCCATTTCTTCATGGTTTAAAAGTGAAAGGACACTTGACGCATCAGGAAAACAAACCTGCATTGCAAAACTTACTCTCAACAGTGGTCAGAAAACTACAGTAAAGTCTCAATAAGCAAAGCTCCCTTAAACGAAATTGCTGCTTAAGGGAAACAGCTGCCTTTAATATTATTGGTTTTGTACTTGAATTCTGCACTGCTGTTTATTTCTCAGTAAACAAAACTTGGTAACCACATTTTCCTGGTTCCTTCAGGTTTCTTTTAACAGGAATATACTGTATCATCATGATAAAGTGGCACATATCACCTTCGTCTTGTTCTTCATCTTTTGCTTCACTTACAGAACACATGCGCTGATTTCTTTGGTGGGGGATGCAATAACTGGGTGGGTGATAGAATGAGTACAGAGGTAGAAAGGGAGGTACAGCTGAGCCTCTGTATGAAAGACACCCCCCTGGGAGCCGTTCTTGTCTTTTATATGAGAGGTGGGAAAGGGAAGTGAGAGTTAGGAGGAAGGCAGAGAGTAAAGCATAGCACAGAAAGAATGAGCAAGAGAGAAATAGAAAGGAAGGTGGGGAAAAAAGGAGAGAGAAAAAAAGATAATGGGAAGCAAGTGAGAAAGAGAGAGAAAAACAAGAAAGATATAGAGAGTGAGCTAAAGAAAAAAAGAAGACATGAACAGAGAAAGAATGCTAGGAGAACTAAATGTGCTGTGTACGAATACAAGCAATCAGCGAAACTCTTTAGTAATAAAATGCAAACGATATTGCGCCTGATCTCGCTGCTGGCATTCATTAAGGAAGTTGGGGGGGGGGGCAATGTTTTTAAAACCAGCACAGTTTCGCAACTACTCTGCTCGCGAGCCTGCACACGCGGCTTATGCATGAGCGCGGAGGCATCGCACATGCCGCAGTGAGCTGAGACGCGTGAAGAGTAGCCACTTGCGATGCATTGTGCGTTTTTCCAGGCTCGCTTTCTCCGTGCTTCGTGTGTGATTCTCGAGCACGTCAGGCCTGATGCAAGTTGAAACTGCAGCATCGCTAGTTCTTGCATCAGCTGTTGCGTCTATTTCAGAGAGTAAGTGTCTCTTGGGTGCTGCAAAACTGAAAAAGAAAGAAATAGGAAAAGGGGAGGAGGAAAACTTGCAAATCTTAGCAATACAGCAACAGCCAGGACTATCTACGTGCTCATCAGCTCTGTTCTATCTTGAGCATGGTGCCTTCAGTGCAAGCTTGAAGTGCACAGCTGCTGAGACAATAGCAGTGTGCCTTTTTATCTTTCTCTTCAGGATTTGATTCTTTCAATACAACCAGAAAACCCTTGCTTCTATGATGTTCGGCACATGAATACCATTCTCAAGGACCTCTTGGCACTCTGGTTCACGGTGGGCTTCATCAAACTGGAGCGCATCACGTGGCAGTCGTCCTGTGAAATGCTTCAAAAGGTAAACATAAATTGTTCATGTGTAATTCATTTTTACATGCTTCAGCTTTTCAGCAGGGCTAATGCAGAAGTTGGGGCATACTATACAAAGAAGCGGTGTGCTATTAAGTCAATGTAAAACTGAAAAATCCATGAGAACAAGTGAAGAAACACAGACTGTACACACATAAGAACAGACACGTACAAGACATGAATAAAGGTGCTTTTCTGTGTCCAGTTGGCACCTTTTCGACTCTGTATGAACAACCAGTGTGCCCAAGCTGTCACAATGGTCAGCAATCTGCACCTCAGTACAAATAATGGAGATCATTCTGAGGGACACAAAAAAAGTCTCTGCACGTGAAATTTAAAAATTGTTCAAAATGAATTCACACGTCTACTTAGCTCTGCTAATATGAAAGGGAGCACTGATAATTATCCTTGTGTGTGCTTGTAATCAGGGAAGCTTCTGTAAGCCATGTTATGCCATGCTTATTTGCAGACAAAGACAAAATAAGTTCCCTTTCGCATTAGGAGGGCATACTTCAGTAAATCATTTAGAGAATGAAAGGCAGATATGTTTAGTTTTCGTCCATTTCTGGTGGACTAAAATATATAATTGAATTGAATTGAATGAAATCATATTTGATAAGGGGCCCGTTTAAGAAGACCAGTCAGGGGGAGATGAAGTGTTCCAGTTGTAGCATCATTGAGTGAAGCAAAGACCTTTTCTCGTAGGTGGATCTTACCAGCTTACGTCAGCGATAAGGCATGGACTCCAGAATAAAATGTTTTATCTCAAGATGGTTTGGTATGTTAGCATTGTTGTTTCCTCTGCAGTCTATTTTCGTAACAATAGACAACTACACCAAATGACAGAATGCGAAGACAAATTTTTCAAGGCTTTGTTATAATTGAAGTGCACATGATTAGACCAGGGCAAGTTAGTGCTCAAAAGTGCTCAGAGCTACTAGTATTCTTATAGATGTTCTGCTGAGTAAGCATTAAATGAGTAAATAAATAGTGATACAGACCGTCGGTGAAGATACAGAGCAGCTGTAATCATGTGGTTTATTTTTATTTAAGAGTCCTAACGTTACTGTCAAGAACTTCAGAAATAATGAAAGAAATGGGGTCCATAATGTTATTGATTAGGCTGCAGAGGATGCAGCCATCGGTTTAAAGATACTTTTTTTTTTAAGAACTTTGTTCAAAAGGTGTTTTTCATCCAGAAAAGGCCAAAGCATCAAGTCACGGGTTAAGCAAGAAGGTACACTTGCCTCAGATGAATCACGAAAGTCCAAAAGATGTAAACTGGCAAAGACTGGAAAGGAGAGTGCTGATGCAGTCAAAAAGTGAAAGGTTATTGATTTAATGGCAATGTTTGTAGGCTGGTTTTTGTTAACTATGAAAATTCTTAAAATTTTTGTGCAGCAATATCAAGACCAAGAGCTGAAAGGATGTCAAACAGGAATACCTTAAACTCATTTACTAATTGTATTCCTGCGTGATTGCATGATAAAATATGATAAAATCTATTATTTCAATTTTTTGGTATACATGAGACGCTTTGGGGCAGTCAGTGTTTACAAAATTCTGTGAGTTAGTTCCTAGGTGGACTTTTTTGGAATGCGATGTAGTCATTCTTTACCAATAAGTGAACTTTTCTTTGCCGATAAGTAAGGGCAGCAATTTTGCATTACATCATCATTTGTTACAGGAAAGTCACAGCCGCATGGACAGTCATTTTTTATTTTTGCATGCAACATAGCTTATTAAGCCTCTTCTCTCAATAGAAGTATCTTTTCTTAGTAATATTGCAGACATGTGATTCATCAATACTGCCGCTCAATACGTTTTTCAAATTTTTTTATTCTTAGTTTATAAATTTGTTCTTCTGCCCTCGACTCGGAATTGCAGATCTCTGAGTATGAGGCTGTTCATCCAATACGAAACTGGACTGACCTGAAGCGACGTGTGGGCCCCTACCGCCGCTGCTATGTCTTCACACACAGCTGCATGCCTGGCGAGCCCATTGTAGTGCTGCACACTGCCCTCACCAGCTCCATTTCGTCCTCTATTCAGGTACATTTCTCTTTTAGCACCATAGCATTAATGAACCCATGTGGAAGAAAATGTACTGTAGGTAGGCCTAACACGGCTCCTGGATGAAAGAGCGCACGGTACGGCTTGCCGCGTGGAGCGGCTTTCTATGGGAGAGCGCGTGTCAGCCGTAGGGTCAATTGTGGCCGCTGCAGCGCGACGGGGCGGGGACGGGAGGGACGGGGAAACGAGTGGCGGACGCCTCCTCGGGGCCGCAGCCGCAGCAAATTAGCTGGTGTTTGTCACAACAGTGATCCGCTCAGTTGTTCTAATCAGTGTTTTTAAATCTCATTTATCACAGCGATGAAATATCGCATATTTAGTAGACTGCGAGGCACTATTTTGTTAAAAAGCCAATTGATTTTTCCTGTGCGTGCCGAGGAACTGACGTTTTTCTTTTCAGAACCAGCTTCTTGCTCTGAGGCTGACAGAAAAATCCACAATTCATGTATGAATAATATGGCACTGAATGCGTGACAAAGTCATTGTTTTATTTATGAAGATGTCTTAAACTAACATATTTTGATTATTGCAACGTTTATTCAGCACTTGCGCGTTTTCTCAGCCGAAATGCTTGACAATTATTTTTGGACACTTTACAATAGACGTATATATGGGAAAGAAGTGTATACTTTACGGCTTGTTTTTCCGTGTTTTGACACAAAATTAATGAAGTCTGACTGACAGTAATGCCAAGGAATGTCTAGGGGAAGTTATCAAACCAATTGCAATGTAAATGTGAAGAAAGAAAAGTGAGTGAAAAGATAGCTTGCCGTGGTTGCTCACGGCAAGCTATCTTTTCGCCCACTTCCCTTTGTTCACATTTCTGGGGTTTTCGGTTTGTTTGCAAGCATTCTTAACTGATTTCATGAATTAACCTAAATAATCACCTTATTTTACTCACACTAACCACACTGTCTTTAAATACAGAGGATCGTTGGCCACAGGCAAAGTTCCACAGAGCCTGAGCCCCCTGAAGATTGGGAGGATGAAAAAACCATCAAGTGTGCTATCTTCTACTCAATTTCTTCAACTCAGAAAGGTAAATGCTTAAATACTACCTTAATTTAAGCTCTGACCAAAGTTGTCATGCTGTAAAGATGCTAGAACTAATATTGATAAGTGCTCAAGTAAAGTATTATGCTTCTTAGTTATTCTTTACTGCAATAAGAAGAGGGGTCAGCAGACACTGATATTTACTTGCGAGATGCAGGCACCGTTTTGATATCTTGCAATGCTGTAGTATTCATTAAAAGGTTTATCCGCCAATGGGAAGATGGAAGTTCGAAGAGATATGTATTTGTGAGCATGGTCAGGGGCATTAGCAGAATGTTGGGGGGTAAAAATTTTTTTGAGATGGTCAATTTTTTTTTTTTTGCTTGCTTTGTATGCCATGGCAAAAAAATATTTCGGGTCAGGGGGGGCATGGGCTTGGTGTGCCACCCTCTGGCTATGCCACTGAACACTGCATTTGGCTGAAGCCACTGTTTTTACAAGCGGACTTGTCTTCAAGGCTGCCACTTCAAAGAAGACAAGTCTGCTCGTTGAAACAATTGCTCCAGCGACACCCTATGTTCACAAATTTTTTATGTGTACTCCATTGTTATTTTAACTGCTGTTCATTCCCATTGTTATTATTTTCTCAATTGATCTATGTCTCTCACAGTAAACTTCAGTCAGAAAATTTGTTCTATCACTCAATTCAGCAGATACACCTCCAGCTGAATGCACTTGAATGCTTTCTTGCTGTGCCCAGGTCTACAAGGCATCGAGCTTGGAAAGTATCTCATCCAAGGTGTAGTGAAGAAGGTCAAAGCCGAGTTTCCCAATGTGAATGAATTCTCCTCACTTTCGCCAATTCCTGGCTTCAAGGAATGGATTATGTCAGAAATTGTCAAGATCCTCAGAGGTACTTCTTACAAGTTCTCTCCATCCTTCTCTTGTGTACTTAACAGCATAGACCAGCTGGTGTTCAAATGTTTTGCTGTGGGAATTCTCCTCGAAGTATTGTTTATGCACACTAGTGCCAAGTCTTTTCATTCGTGATTCAGTATCGTGACTCTCATCATACTTCTCCCTTATCTAAGTCCCTTAATCAACTGGGATCGCTCAGTGACCATAGAAATCTGCTGTGAAGCACAAGGTTGCTGGTTTGATTTCTGGTCCTCGTTACTGCAGCCGTAAATAAAAACATATATGAGCGTAAAGCGTAAATAAAAAAGTATATGAAGACAAAGTCAATATGTGAGTCATTCTACAGCTGCCATTTTTATTAATGACTCTTGGAAAATTAGACGTTGCTCCTAGGCGGCAGTATCACTGCCATGATTATGCATCACATGCCATCTCTAGTTCCAGCTGTCACCTTCTTGCTGGATTTTCAGGAAAATCCATCTAATAATACAAAAATGCTTGTCTGCTTAGTTTTAGGTTGTCATGGAAGAAATTGGGGTGGTCACAGTTAATCAAGAGCCCTTCTCTATTGCTTCAGTTTAGCTCCTGTGCTGCTTTGAATTGTAAAACGTAATTAATTTTCTCTTCAAGCCTTGACTGTCAGCTGATGAAATCAGGTAAGGAGTTCAATTACTAGCCACATTATAATGTGAGTGATAGGCAAGCACACTTGTATCTCATGCTTTGTACTCGTCAATGTCAGTCTCCCAGTGTGGGATCATCTGTCACAGCCTGTCTCTTACATTGGTAAATTACAGCCAGCCCTCTTATGATCACTTTACAAGCTGTACATGGCATTACGGCTCCATGTGATAGCTCATTTTACTTGTGTGTTTGGCCTTCCCTGTCCGTTCTTTACTTTTTATTTATTTATTTATGCACATGTGTCTGCAGCTGGCTGAATTAACCTATTGCACGTGCCATTTTTTTTTCTGTGTCTTCTCTGTTGTTTCATTCAAGAAGAACTGTGCAATTAGAAAAGCTGCATCTCTTGCGCAAGCGAGAATGACCGACGTCTGTGTCGTGGCTGCAGGTAACGCCAAGGCGAGCAAGCTGTTCAATCGTCAGAAGCTAGAGGCCATCGTGCAGCCTTACAGTGAGGACAGGCATCCGCTGGATGCCTTTTTGCTGCTTCTGCGCAACAATGGCTGGTTCCACATTCCCGAACTGGCTGCCCAGCTTGAGGAGCCTCTGATGCACCTCTGTGCATTCTATCTCTACCACGAGAAAAGGCGTGGTTACGCCCTCAACAGCGTGGGTGGGTTGCAGTTGCACACTTGGGCACACGAAGCTCTGTGAATGTCAGTGTGCATTGAGAAAGCAACGAATGCGAAGCTTACTCTGTTTCATAAGCGACCATCGTACTCTTCATAACTTAGCTTAAAAACACAAGTCCACTTGTGAAAACATTGGACCCAGTGCAGACTTATTTTTAATCTCTTCAAGTTTCCCGCTACCCACAAACTTATGCATTTTTTATCGTCCGTATTTGTTTTTTCATTTCATGTGTATTGGTGAGCTGATATTTGTAGATTAAAAGGATATAAAAGAGAAAAATTATTTTGTCACGTTAGTAAATTACTCGTTTAAAATTCCAAAATTGCCACGCTTGTTGCAAGATGATTCTTGGTAAGTGAGAAAACGTGCTAAAAAGAAATGTGGGGGGCAACAGCACATTGCAATTCCCGCACCAAACATCCTGACATCATAGATTTTTATTGTGCTTACTAGGTCGTACGCTATTTCTGATGAGTAAAGATAAAGTACATTGTCCTCTAAGGAGGCCAAAGACTCAACATATCAAGTCTCAGGAAATTTCCTTGAGTCATTGTCCCCTAAATAAAAAGTTTACACTTAGAAATTTGGTACGTCATGCTCGGAGATTACGGCAGAAAATTTTAAAATATGACTGCATTCTTCATTTTCTCTATAAACAAATCTATGATGGTGAATTAACATCTAAGCAAATTCACAGTTTCACTTCAGTTTGCTTTAAGAAAGTGACAAAATATACTGCAACCATTTTCTACGCCTGTGCCTATTTTTTTCTCGCAGCCGAAGCTTCCTATAGTCACGTAGTTCAGATAAGTACATTTAACTACCAGCCACATAGACAAGAAATAAGATTAGGTGCTGTTAGTATAATAACGTTTGCTTGTTCAGCTGGCATGTTTTTGGTATAACGGGACACGTCTCCTGAAATCCGTTTCGCTGTTTAGGTACACAGCTATAAGCTGCACATCATTAGGCGGTAGCAGTCATCATGTTCTTGGTTTCATTTTCAGCTAACTTTCACCTGAAAAATGGTGCTGTGATCTGGCGGCTAAACTGGCTGGGTGACGTTTCTCCCCGTGGGCTTTCATCGTCTTGTTCCATTATGGTGAATTACAGGTAAGTGACATATAGTGCCAAACGTATGAGGGATTGTTCTAATGAAAACAGCGTTGTAGTCTGGCGTCACCTCTGTAGGTATAAGCAGCCATGTGAATGCTTTTGTAATGTTGGGCGCTTCATATTTTTAAAAGAACCTTGCAGATATTTGTATACCGTCTACACATTAGTGCTGCTGGGGCAATTCCACTTTCCAAATGTCTGGGTAGCGCTGGTGTCGGACTCCACCACTATGGTGCTCGACTGCTGGCCAGCAGGTCGGGGGATCGAATCCCGGCTGCAGGGATCGCATTTTCGATGGACGCGCAAGTGCTTGAGGCCCGTGTACTTACGTTTAGGTGCACGTTAAAAGAGATCCCAGGAGGTCAAAAATTTTGGAGCCCTTCTCTGCAGTGGCCCTGACCTTCCTATTGCGGTTTTGGGATGATAAACCCCAATGATTATTATTGTATGTACTATTGTTGGCTCTGCAGGGTCCAATAAACTCTTCAACATTTAGGCACTCATGGCTCGTTTCAGTGATGAAATGAGCTGCGAGCCTGTCACACAGTAACACTGTTGCAGGAATTTAGTTTTGTTGCTGGTAATTTCTTAGTGAAAGAATTTTCCAATATGCTGCATTACAGCATCTGCTAAACACTTGCTGGATAATATATTGCTGTAACTTTATTTCGTAGCATACAATTATAAAAAATTGGGCTTGCCTGCAGGTATCTGCATTATGGCTGCCTCATTCATCGGTGGCTTGTGCTAATCTGTTTCCACTACAGCTGTACCTATTTTATGATGCAGTTTTTTTACGATCGTGCTTTTTACAGAAAGGTTTCTTTGATTTATTGATTTATTAATTGATTGATTGGTCAATAGATAGCACTATTGTTGCATTTGACTGAGCATCCCATGATTTGCCTGTAGGTACTACTTGGAGGACATGGAAGCCTACAGGCATACTTACGTGGAGAATGGAACCATCACAACGTCAGATATGTTTGCGGAGCTGCTGAAGCCTCTTCAGTCCTTGTTGTAAAGTTGTTTGTATTTTAACTAATGTGCGTGCCTCTTGTGCTGGAAACGACAGCCTGGATTACATGCCTGCGTTATTCCAGCTCTCACCTGACCTTTCTTTTATCATTATATGGTGATGACATTGTTTTGGTGTTAAGAGCAGTGGGGTGGTTCATTGTGGCATATATCGGTACATTGTGAGAATGGATATATATATATATATATATATATATATATATATAGTGACAAATGTTTAAAGTAGAGATGACGAATTAGTGATAAAGTGGCCACTGCTATACCTTACTGAGTTTATTTTTACTCATCCATATTTATTTGTTTGTACAGGAAAGTAAACATACAAGCAATGCAAGGATGGGAAGGACAGCACGAACATTCAGTTTAGTCTTGTAGTTTGCTAGCTGGCTTTCCTGGATCATGAATCCGAACAGCTTGCTATCTTCACCATCAAACAAGATGTAGGCAAAAAAAAAAAAGAGAGAGGAAATCCACAAATTTTTATTACATGTTCCACTATTGCAAACATCATGAAACACAATGAAAAATCCAACGAAAAAATTTTCATTTTCAAAGGTTAAAAATAAGTGTACACAGAGTTTGACATTAGTTGTGAATGTGATAATAAGATGCCCCGGATAAATTCAAATTATGACTATCACTGCTTTAAGTATTATTTGGATGATCTTCAGGTGCTAATAACACAAATTGTGATCTCGCCTATTCGCATAAAGCAAGAATTTCTTTGCAGACTTTTAAAAGTTATGCCAATGTAGCTGTGAGCTGCACAAGCTGTTTGCTGCTGTTTTTTTTTTATTTGCCTCAGCTGCTGAAATTGACATCTGCTTGCTCACTCTTAAATGATATATGAAAGATGTACTGTGTGCAACGAAGGTGTGAATTTTCAATTACACAGAGCAGTTGGCTGGTGTAGTTTGCTGAAGCAGCCATGTCCACAAATGTGGATGCATTAAAGTTTAAATGTACAGCCGCTGCTACGTCTGTGTAGAGCACGCAAACAGCCGGTTTTAGCTCAGCGGGGCGAAACCTTGGGGCAGTTTCAGGCTCTGACGAGGTCAGCCTGACAACTAGGCCGTGCTGCTTCTGATACACCTCATTAGAGCCGGAAACAGCCTCAAGGTTTCGGCCCGCAGAGCAAAAACCGGCTGCTCGAGCGCTCTACATACACATGGCCGCGACAGTACATACACTCATACCTAATTATAACAGAGTTACATATTACACGAAAATAAGTTTGTTACATCCGAGAATTCATTATAAATGTTTATTCCTAGCTCTACATCTACTGAAAGACTATTTTTCATTTACTTTGTTATAACCTATATTTCAATATATCGGAAGTCTGAGTGTATTGCAAAAAGCATGGTGTATTACGTGCAGATCTTGAGGTAACAATAATTTTGAGACAGCCGTTTGAAAGCTCCCGACAAAATTTCTTTGTGTTCTGCTTGCTATTTTTTCGCAACATCTTTCTTTGGGGGTAACAACACACTATACATAGAGCACTGTGGACTACAATTGCCAATTTCGTGAATAATTTTCCTAATTTTGTGAATATTTATCATGTCAGCTTTTAATACCGTAGTTTCGGTATGCATGCTGATGTTACTAATGAAGAAGCACTTTCTGCAATTTCTTGAATACTACCTACAGGCAGTTATCACTACAATGCGAGCTGCTGCTATAAATTTAGGCAATCTAACACTCCTTTTAACTTGGATGTCTTTTACCGAAAACAATCCTCGTTGCGCCATGTCATGCTTCACTGTTGGCACTCCCTGATGTACCATCTGGCGGTAGTAAAATGCAATTCCCAACCATTCTGTTAAAGGGACACGAAAGGAAAGTGGTGGGCTAAGCCAGGTTAATCAATATCAGTTCTGAAAGAGAAGAATGGTGACCTCCTCTTAACTTGCTGCTATGTGGAGGTCAGAGTGTTACAAAGTGAGTCGTGGTGGTAATGCTCGCACTATGTAGGCCTTAAAGTCCTGAACAAGTGACTTCGTTCATCCAGGCCGAGTGACTTCATTGCCAATTCTTCATTTACCATTTTACCATCCCAACATCTAAATTTCAGAAACATCTGATTACATGTTTACAGAGTGTAGAAGCACGTGGCTAATTTTAGACAAGCATTGTTTATACAAAAGGAAAGTATATAGCACAGACTTTGTAAGACATGCAAACACCAATCATTATAACCTTTGTAAACTGTTCTTGTGGAAAAGAAACAGCTGTGGCGGCACATGGCAACATCCTCACTCCCGAAGTTCTTGCGTAAAATGTAGTACTGGAAGCTGATCTCTGTATTACTTTTCCAGTGTGTCATAATTTTTTGCTCAGTTTGTCCAGGCAAAGCTCAAGGGAAAAGTAAAAGAACAGTTATCTGTCGGCCGAGCACAATTAAGCATTTATGATTTGTCCCTTCTTTAACTCCTGCCGCCCAGTAGTTCTACGGCTGACTGTGGACAAGTGCCACACGTTCTTGTGCATTTCAAGGAAAACTCACAGTGATATAAAAGCAAAACAATGCTCAGCTGTGTCAAAAGCAGTGTTCTTCATGTTAAAAGGCTAAATAAAAAAGTTTTCTCTGTAAAAGTGATGTCAATTTTGTGACCTCTACCGCTGCAGTTTAGGCACATTCTGCAGCACAATCGTAACATTTTTTTAAATGCGAATGCATTTCTTAGTCGCGCTATATCAGCCATCCTGCGGCGGCTGCGCGCTGGCAGGTGTTATCACTTTGCTCTGACTCCCTCTCCCATTGCAACAGTTGGGGGCGCGCGCACTTATTCTCACCCCTAGCAACCGCACATGTGGTGCGAGAGAGTGTAAGAGAGGGTAGGTACAGTGCTTCGCCACTCCTCTCGCCATTTGCTTTCTCTCCTCCCTGCGCCCCACTCTTCCGTCTACTCGCGCCTCACTCTCGATTGTTCATTGGCTGGGCGCCTCTCAAGAACATACGGAAATGTGTGCTCGAGACGCCACTGTGAAACGCCAACATAGAAGCGAGAACGCTGGTGTCCCACTCTCCCATCTGCTCGCTCCTCACTCTCGACCGTTCGCTGGCTAGGCCTTTCTCAAGGCGATGGCAGAAGTCAGTGAAGGTGAATGTCTGACAGCAACGGTGCCCTCTCTCGGCGCAAGAAATGCCTTCGCATTTCCTCACGATTCCCTTCTTGGAGGTGGGGACATTTTTTTCCCCCACATTTTTCACATGTGAATAAAAATGTAATTAAAATGTGCGTGTTCTTGCTTTCAGAAGCTTTTACTGCATTTGAAGTGCACAAATTTTGTTGCAGTAACAACATCTGCACTATTGTTGGCAACCAGCCCAGCTAACTAGTTTTGAAGGCTTTTACAATTACAGTGTCTGATGTCTCTTAGACAAACACAAAGGTGATGGGATCCAGGAAGGAGAGCTGACATCACATTTTTGGCTTACAATATTTAACCGACTGATTGTTTCTATATAGGCCTGTAGGGCCTCGGCATGCAACGTACATCAAGGAAGAAGTTGGCCCTCGGTTGCGCGGCGCCTGCAGTGTGAGAAAAAAAAAAACAGTTCAAAAATCAACGTGCAGCCCCAACCATCCCGCATGGATCTTGCCAGCTCTTCTACCCTTCCTACCGGTTATGATACCCAAGGAGATGCCGGCCTAGTGGTGCTGCAGTGGCAGCATTCCAACATGCCAATTTGCCACCATTTTGGCCCAACAGCCCCAGCACATGGTTCCTGCAGATTGAGGTACACTTCCGTCTACAGCAAATCACCAGCCAACAGTCCAAGTACTTACGCCTTGCACCCGCTGAACTTCTTACCTCCGGGCGTAGCTGCAGACTTAGATGATATACAAACATCGCCGGGCCCCAGCCATCCCTCTCACACGTTGAAGGCTAGCTGCCGCGATCATTTCCCGCAAGTATACACATGACATACTCCAATAGCTCCTCACAGCTACAGAGCTCGGTGATTTACGCCCATCACAGCTCCTGCGACGTATGCGCCAGCTCCTTGGCGGGCCCTCCGTCCCTCAAGAGGAAAAGCTGTTGCATAGGTTGTTCCTCCAGCGCTTACCACAGAGCATGGTTCCGATCTTCATGGTTGTAAGCGATGCCTCATTAGACACACTCGCTGAAATGGCTGATCGAGTAGCCAACTACTCACGAGGGCACAGCCTCAACGTCGTTCCCATACAGCCACCGGCAACCACTGCAGACCCCCCCCCCCCTTCGCAAGCATCAAGAACCGTTTGAACGCCCTTGTCAGGCGTCTCGGACTTCCTACTATTGCATCATCGACCGTCGTCCAGGTTCCAGTTACATAGTCGCTCCTCGACGCCACCCTGTTCTCCGGCACCAACCGACACATCGTGTGATGACTCTTCTTCCGTCATGTACTGGTACCGTCGCCTATTCGGTGCCACTGCTTACAAGTGTACTCACCCATGCTCCTGGTCAGGAAAAGCGACGACCAGTCACTGACAGCAGTAAGTAGTTCTGGTCTAAAGTTATGCCGCCTTTTTAATGTTTTTGATAAGACCACTGGTGCTTGCTTCCTAGTTGACATTGAGGCCCAGGTTAGCGTCATACCGGCCTCGTGTGCAGATCACCGTCGTAACGAACAAACGTGCCCACTCCAAGCGATCAACAATTCCCCCATCTGCACATTTGGCAAACGGTCTCATACACGTAACGTTGGACTATGCTGTACATTTTGCAGGATTTTCGTCCTCACTGACATCTCGCAAGCTGTTCTTGAGGCTGACTTCCTCAGTTTTTTCAACCTTGCTATGGACATGCATGCTTATCGCCTCATCAATCTTGAAGGGCCACTCACCAGTCCCCATACTGAATTTTAGTTAGACAGTGGAAGTTCTTGGGTGCCCGATAAGGAACGTTTTGCCACAAAAATTTTTCGAAACGGTTCATTACGAGCGGAGAAAACAGTTTTTTTGAAGCGGCGCGAAACGAGGGTGAGAGGAGGCGAGCTCGAAACCCTTGCCGCTCCTCCGCGTAGCCTTCGCAAGCCAAATCTCTTCCCCACCCTCTCCAGCATCCGACCTTAAAGTGACGTGCGCATGACGTGCCCAAACAAGTCCGACCCCCGAGCACACGAGCAGCGTTGCTTTGTTAACCAGCGTTATTTTGTGGTCTTCTCCCTATTTTTGCGGGATGGTTTAGAAACGCTGGCTTAGACGCGGTAGAGTAGATGAGCACAATGAGTGCGCGAACGCGTAGGAGCGTTCCACAGTGGTCATCTGCTCAGCACGCTGACAGCGGGGACATGAACGCATGTGAAACGCTGGCACATTAGCCCCGCATCTCGTAGCATTTCACGGTACAAATATGAAAGAAAAACGCGCACATTTCTTTTTATTGCGTCTCATTATTTATTTCAAGCTTTATTAATCTCTTAAAGCAACGAATAATTTTTGCCATGTCACGTGGTATGCTGTTGATGTCAGAGCAGACTCGTCTACGTAGAGGACCAACGTCACTGCATTGCCGTGTACGTAGGGCCATTCCTACGCCTACGTCATGCCCTCATTCTCTACGCATGCGGCGGCAGAGGGGAGGGGGAGCAGCTTTCATCTTGAAATTTAACCCATTTCCACAGCGCGTAGCGTTGTAAAGTTTGGCAGACGTGATCATGAACGCCTCGTCTACGCATTGCGCTTGTCAGCTCAAAATTGTCAAACCTGGTGAGTGGCCCTTTAACACGCACCTCTCCATCAACGGTATATTGTACTTCTCCATCAACAGAACTACGAGCTCTCACACCCGCTTTGCCGTATGCGAAAGTACTAGCTGAGTTTCGCAACATTACGAAGCCGCACATTAGAGAGTCACCAGTGGAGCATTCCATCACTCACCACATGTCACCACTGGACCTCCCGTGTTTACACGGCCCCGTCGTCTGTCTGGCAAACACCTCGCCATTGCCCACCATTAGTTTGAGCACATGCTTGAGCTTGGCATTATGCGGCCTTCTTCAAGCCACTGGACGTCACCGCTCCACATGGCGCCGAAGAAGGATCCTAGCAATTGGAGATCGTGTGCAGATTACCACACGCCTTACCAATGTCCACACTTTACCAGACCGCAATCCACTTCCCATCATACAGGACTCCACATGGAATTTGGCTGGGTGCACAATCTTCTCTAAGATTGACTTAGTGAATGCTTGCCATCAGATTCATGTACAACCCACTGACATTACGAAGACGGCCTTCACCTCCTCAATCGGTCTGTATTAATAGATAAGAATGCCTTTTGGATTGCCCAATGCTGCATAGACATTTCGGTGCACTATCAACGAGGTCACACAAGATCTCTATTTCGTATTTGCTTACCTTGATGACCTCCTTGTTGCAAGCTCTTCCGGCCCTGAGCATGAAGCCCACCTGCACACTCTGTTCCACCTCCTGGATGATTATGGCCTCATAATCAATCCCAATAAGTGCATATTTGGCATCACTACCATCAAGTTCTTGGGCCACCTTGTCACTTCCCACGGTATTCAGCCACTCGCCAGCAAAGTGAAGGCTGTTCAAGACTTTCCACGCCCAAATTCACTGATAAGCCTTTGAGAATTCTCGTACCTACTTAACTTCTATCGCCGCTTTTTGTTTTTTAAACTGTGCCACATTTCTAAAGCGCTTTACTAACTTATTGGCTAAAAAAAGGACCAGCTAGGCTGCGCCACTAGAGTGGACCGAGGAAGCTGATTCTGCTTTTGTCACGGCCAAGAAGGCTGTGGTAGATGTGCCGCCATGCTCATACATCCCGTTTCTGATGCGCCAATTCGTCTCATCACTGATGCATCGAGCGGGGCAGTTGGCGCCGTCCTTGAGCAGCACGCATTCGGTTGGCAGCCCCTTGGTGTGTTATTTCAGAAACTGAAGCTAACGGAAGTTAAATATAGAACGTTTGCACGAGAACTCCTTGTGATGTACCTTGCCATCAATTAAGCATTTCCATCATTTACTTGATGGCGGGGACTTTTGTCGTTAGAGACCACAAGCCTCCGACGTTTAATTGCCTTCCATCGCAGTCACAGCAATTACACAGCACGGGAGATCTGTCAACTGTGATTTATCTCGGAGTTCACCGTGGATGTCAGACATGCACGTCCATGGGCCTAAAAATGCTGCCGCGGATGCACTCTCCCGAATCGATGCCTTGTCGACCCAGCCACCACGAGATCGACATAGAAGAGCTTGCAGCTATCCAGGGAACCATCCCGATCTGCATTGTCTTCGTTCTTCATCCACGTCTCTATCATTCACAGAGTGCCTGCTTCCGTTTTCTACCTCATTATAATGTGCAAAATGTCTACTTGTGTGCCTCGGCCCTTCGTGCTGCCAGCTCCCACAAGTAAATAGTATCTTGTAGACAATCGCTAAAACACATTCAACATAGCGCGTAGCGTGTTTCTTAGTGCATGCTTCTTTCTTAGGTCCTTCGCTGTTGACCCTGCGACATAGCTTAGCGAGCTTGCCGCACGCGCAGAACACAACTCTTACAAATGTTTTGCCAGCGACCTTCTTTAGCCTGTGGAAAACCTCGTGTACGTTGGGAATAACAGCACAGGCTGTTGCGGTACGAGCCACACTCAAAGAAAAGCCTTCTTCCTTTTACATCCACCCATTCTAAGCTAGTCAAGCGAAGCATTGCTTTTTCGTGCCTAAAGGCAGCTTGAACTCGCTCTTGTCACCACCAGATAGAATGCAGTTTTTCGCACCAAGTTCACTGCCTTCAACAAGCCGGCTTTCGTAATCCCCTGCTAACTTTCATTGCCGAGACTCTCCTAACATCACTAAGAGTGCCTGATAAGAGACAAACAACAGCCAACTCAACAAGCCTTATTCTAGCTCGGCTGTTGATTGAGGTTTCCCACAGGCTAAAGAAGGTTGCTGGAAAAATAGTTGTGTTCTGCGCACGCGGCAAGCTCGCTGGACTATGTCGCAGGGTCCACAGCGAAGGACCTAAGAAAGGAGCATGCACTAAAAAACACACTACGCGCTATGTTGAATGTGTTTTAGCGATTGTTTAGAAGATACTATAATTACTTGTGGGCGCTGTTACATCGCCTAAACAGGCCGATGCATGAATGATCGGTTAAGGGAGCACGCTTACTGTCTAAAAGGCTCCGCACCCAGCCAATTGGCGGACTATTGTAAAATGTGTGGCTGTCAGCCAATTCTTGACAAGGTTTTGGTCACGGGGCGATATAAAAATAAGTGCGAGCGATAGATTAGCGAGGCATCCCACATTGTGCTTCCTGTGTTAGCGTACCCTCAATTTTTCTTCACTGCTGTGAAATTAGTTATCTGGGGTCCACTGATATGTGACCGGTTCTAGCCCGTATGGCGCATGTATGCTTGTTGCGTGGTTATGCGCAGATCCTGCAGTTTCCTGTATATTGCAGTTGGTTTGCAAACTTTGGTTGTTATAGTTCAGCGCTCTGTCTCGTCTCTTCTATCTCCTCCTGTCGTTTGCGCTGATAAGCACGTCTCTTCATTGATTGATATGTGGGGTTTAACGTCCCAAAACCACCATATGATTGTGGGAGATGTCGTAGTGGAGGGCTCCGGAAATTTCGACCACCTGGGGTTCTGTAACGTGCACCTAAATCTGAGCACACGGGCCTACAACATTTCCGCCTCCATTGGAAATGCAGCCGCCGCAGCCGGGATTTGATCACGCGACCTGCGGGTCAGCAGCCGAGTAGACTTCTCTTCATTCTTCATCTACCACTGTCCATTACCTTTGAGTGCCTTTTGTGGGAGGTTGCTGTGGTGCAGAATAACAAACACCCTTTCTACGCGCTCTTTTGAGACGTATTTCTGCTCGACATAAATACTCTCTAAATGCTCTATGTGCGAAAAAAGGCGTATTTGGAGTGTCTTTCAAGCAGTTGCCGTTCCTTGCAAAGGTCGGGTTTTCAAGAAAGGAAACTCAAGCAAGCCAAATGACACGAGAGGTACTCAGCTGCTAACCCGCAGGTCGCGGCATCAAATCTCGGCTGCGGCGGCTGCATTTTCGATGGAGGCGGAAATGTTGTAGGCCCGTGTGCTCAGATTTGGGTGTACGTCAAAGAACCCCAGGTCGTCGAAATTTCCGAAGCCCTCCACTACAGTGTCTCTCATAATCATATGGTGGTTTTGGCACGTTAAACCCCACTTGTCAATCAATCAATCAATCAATCGAATGACATGAGACAAAATTTAAACTTGACAGTGGTATGATCAATTGGTTAAACGTATCATTTTTTACATACACTGTTTTTTACATATACATTCATTGCGTAATATATACTTCGGCAATCACAAAGTCTGCATGCTACTTTCATGAGTCTGCTGGTGACGTGGATCATGAATATATATTGCCAGGTTCCTTCCTCAAGCTTTCTTAACCCTGTGCAAATAGCCTACCTTGGTCTAGGTGCATTGGGTTATAGTAGCGTTGTACGGCGTTTTTTTTTTTCTTGTATTCGGTCGTACAGTGCGTTGTTAATCAACGGCTTGCGTATCTTCTTCCTCGGAGGCTTTTTACGCTATACGCGATTCCCAACGCAAACCGCGCCTACAGCGTTCGAGAAGCTTAAGGGCTGCCGTAGATCATTTTGTTGCCACGTCGTGAGCGTTTCAGATTATTCTGGAAACTACGTCGCCGCTAGCGATAAGGCTAGATTTTTCGATGGCGAGTGTATAAGTGCCGACACGCTTCGCCACTTGTCAAGTTGATCGACGGCCGACGCTCTGCTCGCCGCTATCAGTGCCGGTGTCTTGGGGTAAGCTGACTTTCTTTTTACGTGGCCACAAGTTTGGCCCGAATAAACAGTTTATTATTCCACCTGCAGTATGCAGTCTGCTCCATTTGTTCACGTCACGACCCCGTGTCAATTTTGGTGAAAGCCGTAAGAAAAAAAGGGGCAAACCAGTTTGGCGCCGGGAATGTGCACACGTGGTACATATATTAATTAAAATATCGACCTTCGAATTTTCGTGTCTCATTCGCACCGTAATTTTATCATTTACTTTTGATTAGATCCAACATTATCTGTCACAACGTATGCGTGAAAGCAAGTTTTTTCTAGCCCAGAGCTTGGGCGGCACACTTCTAGTATCGAGGAAGAACCACGACCTCCTCTATAAAGGAGGTCGTGGGAAGAACATACACGAGAGAGGAGGCGGGTGAATAGACATGCATACGAGGTTCCGCGCTCAAACTCCATGGAAACGCTTTGGTAAAACCAGTAAAATCTTGGCGGGTAAAACACCTTAATCCTACGTCAGTGTAGAGTAACTGTAAATGGTCCCTACAGTTACTCTACATAAGTTTCATCTAGGGCCCTTACATCAGTGCTGCTCAGAGCGCCACACTAGTGCAGCGCCCTACTGTGTGCAGTCAGTGTATAGCCTATGCGTGCGCCGCTATTCGTCTCTACTACGCACGCACGTCAACACGGACACAGCGGCGTGTGATAACCGCAAGACGGCTGCTCGCATTCCGCACCTACAAAGTTTACTTTGCCCCATTACGTGTCCAAGACTTCATCCTTGCACATCAAGTGCCGCACAAAATGAAGCTGCTAGCTCGCGGATTGCTGCTTTGTGGGCTATGGGCTGTCGCGCGTTGCAATGACCCTAACACGAGTAAGTACACGATACGTCATATACCCCAAATTCACGTTATCTCTTTCTATTCGGCCTTGCGTCCCTCTGAGCAGCGATCATGTATCTAACAGTGTCATTTTATAAAGTGGCAGAATAATTTGTACGCGCAAGGCAAGTGTTTCCCATTGGTGCAGTTGAATGACCGCCTCGTAGACAGGGACGTTGTACTACGTTCTGCGGCGTAATGCCTTTCAGCTGGCACTCGCCGGCCTCGCAAGGCGAGACGCCCCCCTTATGCGATCAGATGTTGCTGCCGCTGGTTGAAAGCTCTAATTTTACATGTCCTATTCAACGTAGAATGTGCATTTGATCAGTCCGCTTGTGCTAGAAGCGCCATTTAGATTATTGCGATGGGAACCGGAAAGTCTCCTCCAAACATTTGAAAACTATGCTTGCGATTTACCAGCTTTTCTTTTTTTTTATTCTTGGCTTTGCTTAGATAAACCAGACGCACTATCCCCACGTTTCATTGGCAATTAAGTTTTGAAGGGTATCGCCAGCAGCGGTCACTTGCCTGAGCCATGCATGTGTGTAGCTTTTCGCGCATTCAATGCGTGCTGGTGAAAAAAAAAAACTACATATTATTTCAGCCACAGGAAAACACGTCATGCACTAATAAATGCACAAGCATAAAAGCTGTCATCGAACCCGTATATTTTCCCAGTTAAAAATTTTCACCAAATGGTAAAAATTTTGTTAGATACAACAAAGGCTCAGTGTAATTGATTTTTATTAGCACTGAGGTGCTGTTGGAGCTGCGTATATTTTATGGGGAGGCCTATTATTTAATGTAGCCGCATTTCTTGCCATGCCTTGCTGTTCTAGGCTTCTTTTAAAATGAGCGTTATCCTTTTTCAGCCACAACTGTACCACCAACAACAGCTCCAACGTCGACTACGACAAGTGCGCCATCACCACCGCCCGTAACTGTGCCATCACCTAATACAACAACATCTTCCACTACTGTGCCCACTTCAACGTCAACACCCAATGTCACCAGCACGCCATTGCCTACTACAGTGCCGACCCCAAATGTCACCACGGTGCAACCTACAACAACCATGTCGCCAACTGTAGTGCCTCCTCCAGAGAGGCATTTTGACACGTTGAGCTTTCTCGGTGGTATTATTCTCACCTTGGGATGCCTTGCCATCTGCTATGTCGGATTCAAGTTTTACAAAGCACGTACAGAGCGCAACTACCATACACTTTAGAGCAGTACTTGGTGATGCCTCACAGATCTACAATACAATCTACTGCGTTGATAGCGAAAACTGGTTCAGCTGTAATTTTCATGAAGTGCAACATCGTGGGGCTGTTAATATGCAGGCCATCTCAAGGTGGATGTGTCTGCAGTGTCATAAAGTTGGTGCATGTTTCAGTGCTGAAACGGTAGGTAACTTGTTTTCTTGCTAGGAAAGCATAGCACTTCTGTAGTTGCAGGGCCGATGAGCATTATCACAGTATCACATTGGCACGTAGAATCGCTTCACCGCGCTTTTGGGCTACGGTTTGGTGTCTGCACTAGATTGTATTCTAGACCAACGTATGAAAGGCGGATTCTGTGATTTGCTGTAGACATAGATTGGCCGGTGACAGCATCTTTTAATCGACCCTGTGCAACCTGTTTCATTTCCTCATGCAAACACTCTTGAAAAATGTCCGTGCCATTTTCAATCTGTACATTAGGCAGCTTAAAAAATAGTGTATGTATGATCAGACAACACAGCCCGTGTGCATATGGTGGCCACTCCTTCACACATGCAATAATTTTCTATGGTAAGCTCTAGGCAAAGCATTGTATTAGTAAAAGTGGCTGCCAGCTGGCATAATTTTTTGTGTACTAATTGCCATGCTATTTGAAAAATAGCTCACAGAAAGAGTTTTATATCTGTTTTAAACTATAGAGATTCCTAAAATTAACCAGAGGGGACTCGGGCGCTGCGATTGTTCAGCGACCATGGGAATTATGGGTAGTATATGGATTTACTTAGTCTTCGTACTTGGGGGCCTCGAATTGCTCTTGTGGCTTCGTTTATTGCAGCATTTGGGTTTTGTTTTGAAGAAAAGAACAAACTGATTTGAACTTCACCACCCGATTTGAATTTGTGAGCCTAAAAGATTCAGGTGTTGAAGCGTAACTGACAAACTATTGCCGATTGTTGTTTTGTGACAAAACAGCTTCAAGCCATGCGAAGCCAAAGGGAACGTAAAATACGAAGATTAGGCAAATCTATGTACTACCCATAATTCCCATGCTCGCTGAAGCGCCATGTATTTCAACTCCCATAGACACTAGCACCAGAGTTCTCTCTAGTGTATAATAGGAAACTCTATGGTTTAAACTTCAAGACACAGAGGAGACATAAGTAGTGCCCTTCATTAATTTTTATTGTCTTTGCACCTGTCTCTGTGATGTGAATGTGTGAGGCATTTGGCCTACAATGTTTCCATTCGGCATGTAACTTAAGTAATTTAGGTTTTCCTTGGATGGTAGCATGTGAGTATGTAAAATTTGTAAATGTGCACCATACATGGTTGTTTTGAGGGCGCGAAACCGCGTTGCATCGCGGCATGAGTGGGATGTGGGGGAGCGCGGTACGGTGTCTGGGTTAGTGCTGGCATAGCTCTGAGAAAGGCAATTGCCCCCTTTGCACCCCACCCCCTGCTGATGCCCATGGCACCATAAGAAAACTTTGACAGCTGTTTTGTATCAAATTGAAGGGATCAGCTATAGTGATACAGCAGAGGGCATACATGAATAATTTTGTCTTGTGTGGGAAGATAATCTTATATGATGATGTAGCAGTTGTGGGAAGAGCTTAACATACTGAAGTCAATGGCATTGAAGGAGATCGTTACCACATTGAGTGAACTGTGCTTCATAGAAGAATTAAATCCCGAATGGGCAGAGTGTGCTTGACATGTATCTCAAGTGAGATGTGCTAGCATCAACGCTGGTCTCCACTCTGCTATCTAGGCCACCACTTTCAATTCATCTGTTTCTAGACCGAATTTTGAGCACTACGGCATAAGTTTTCTACCAATTTAGCCAAGCATGCAGTGTTACAAATGCTATGGAGCACTGCTTTCAAAACTGGCATTGCAGAATAGATATTTTTGTCCCCTTCATTTTTAAGGCAAAACCACTTAGCTTTTGATTTGCATTATATTGTGAATTTATTTGCATTATATTGTGGAATGAGTAGGCTTGAAGCCTCTGGTAGGCCTGAAAGGAAATGCATTGGAGCAACTATCCTCAGGTCACAAAGTTCTAGATCAAACTTGTTTGTTTTATATTACATGTGGATAGCATATTGTAACTGCCTTTTTCTTTAATGCCGCATGGTGTGTGGCTGCACCTATAAATAATGTTATTTTTAGCACTGTTGCCTCTGCAATCCTGAGGAATGTGGGGCTATTATTATGGGGATTGTAGAGCCACTATTAGCAGCCAAGATTTATGAATGCGAATGCACTGCATCGCCCAGCATGTCAATGCCGTCCACTTGGCTCATGGTGGGGTAGGGTGCACTGTTACAGGATGCACGAGGCGAAAAAATTCACGTGCCACTGGGTTACCTTTGTGGCCACCACAACTCAAGCCCGTGCCTCATTTGTGAATTACTTTAGATTGAAATGGATGTAGATGTATACTTATGATGGCAGAAATTACTCTAAAGCATTCTTTTGTCTGTCTACTTTTGTTGACTCCATAGCTAAGTGGGCTGCTTAATTTCTTTAAAGCTAGCTTTTGTGCAACATTTTATTCTGTGGTCTGTATATTATCCTGGGACTGTACCGTCTTGGCAACTGTATATTTCCTCAGTACTTAACACAGCCTATGCTTCATAAGAAAACGTTCATTTTTTTTTATGAGAGATAAGCTTTTGAGAGTGATGCATATCATTGTATTGCTCATCATGCTATTGTGGTGAAGCTTGTCAAGTGATAGTGTGTGTTACTTTACAGTCGTAAACCTGCTATTGTAAATACGTGTACAGATATGCAGATGCAGTTTACGCAACTGTGTGTTATCAGTGCATCACAAGCAGCAGAATTATCACTGAAACCGCCCTGCTTCAGATTGTGTGGTCTTATATAAATAAGCTCTTGGACGTACTTTTGGTGCACTTCTTTTCGCTACGGTGCTTAGCATTTTCTGTTGTTGCTTTCAGCGCTGCTAGGTTCAAGCTTTCTTTTGTTGAGTGAACCAGGGGTTTTAGTTCTTCAATATCAGAAATTGTCATAAGGTTGCTTGACAATATGCAAGTTATTTTTAGCTTTATCCAAGTGACTGTTTTACCTTATGTGATTGTTGTTGTTTAATGCTTTGGTAGCAGTTGACGAAAGACTTGTCAAACGTGTTCATTTGATACAATGTTGTACTTAGTACTCTTGTTCCTTTTGGTGTGGTGTTTATATACTTTAAAAGATTGAGGGTTGTTGGCCTCTACCGATTTTGATGTAAATAAACATGCTATAAGTGCAGTTTATTTTGAAAGAGATAATAAAATTCACTCTTTTCTTATTCTGCCTTGTGGAGTCCTTTCAATGCAATGCTGCAGTGCCATAACGCACTGCCTAGCGGATAAAAAAAAAATGGCAGCATATCCACGGAGTGAATGATGGAGAGTGGGGCGAAGCATTCGTCCGTCTGTGTGACCGTCCATGCGTCTGTTTGTGCGCCCGTCCCTGCGTTCTTTCATGCATCCATCCATGCATCTGTTTGTGTGTCCATTCGTTCATCTATTCAACACTCCAAGTCCCACCATCTCGCATCTTTTTATCATATATTCCCCATATAGAAGCACCGCCATCCAGCGGACATTCGAAGGACTAAACGAGAGGTGGCACACGCACACTTTCTTATGGCCTGCGCTTTGGGTCCACTTCCCACCTTTAACCACCTCGAGTTCATGGTATATTCTAGTTCACTGTATTCATGGCACTGCGACCAAACGCTCGCTAAACCTTTCGAAAACCAAGGAGGTTACGCCCAGCGAGTATAACGTAGCAACCTTTCCCTGTCAGATAGGGCTCAATTTACATGCCAATGGCTGCTAATGAGAAATGAGAGACAGGAGAATTCGGCTTTTACTTTCTTACAGCTTGCGCTTCGTATCTACTTCTCATTTTTAACCACCTTGAGTTCATTCATGGTATATACAAGTTCATTGTATTCATGGCACTGCGGCTCAACGCTCGCTAAACCTTTCTAAAGCTAAGGAGGTTACACCTAGCGAGTATAATGTAGCATCCCTTTCTTGTCCGATAGTGCTCAATGTACATGCCAATGGCTGCTAATGGGGATCGCAGCGTGCGCGTTGACTAAAAGCCGAATGCTCATGTCTCTCATTCCCCATTAGCAGCCATTGGCATGTACATTGAGCACTATTTTTTATTGTTAAACAACGCACAGAAGAAATCTCTCACTGGCACCACCTTGGAGGTCAAGTGTTATACCTATTTGGGGTATGTGCCACTGGTGGTTACATACGAGGGACGCCCAAGCCATGCCATAAGGAGCTTCGCCCCTAAAAGCAATTATGAGGCAGGGTTGGTCTTAATGGAACACAATGCGCGTGGCTCTCACCCTGCAAAAGTGGGCAGAGTGGGGCCGGAATGCATGGGTCTAGCACGGGGGATGCGTGCGCGGCTGTTTTATGCGTGCCCGGAACGGCCAACATCGGTGAACTTGGGACAAGCCAGTGCGAGCCACGACCTCCTCTGAGATATGGTCACTGGATGGTAGACATACTTGACAACTAGTTTCATGAAATAAGTGCTTTCGAAAGCTATTGTACAATTGGACAAGAATTTTATTTAGTGGTGGCATTATGGAATCAGATTGTGTAGGATGAAAATTTCTCCATTTTTTGTATTGCTTCGAAAGGCAGTCTTTAGTTTCAATGTGAATTGCAGTCGCAGTGCATATTCATGAACGAACTTCTGGCTTGCATCCACACGTGTTGCTCATTAGATATGAGAAAAAAAAAAATTAGTGATGGCTGACGTATCTCTCTTCTATAGATGAGGGAGATCTATAGCCACCATTGCTGTTCTGTGACCCTGTTGCCCAAGCATGAGATATCTGTTTCTTGATTCAAGAATAGATTATAAATTTGTTCTTGAAAAGTCTACCGCACCTTCAAGTGTAGTTTAATTAGCTTATCTGAGCAGCTTATCCCTAGTCCCGCACGAAGAGCAAGGTGACGCCCTCCTCGCTGCAAAGATCACAATAAACGATGCATGTGCTCAATCATTGCGAAGCTTGAGTGAGCCGAGGCATGACCAGAGATTTGACATGGCTGGTCTATGGTGGCGTAGCTGGTCACCTTCTGTATATTACAGTGGCCTTCGTATCTCCTTTCATGAAACTTGCATCATATCAAAGTGAGAAGCCATCGCGAATGCAACACGATGTATTTTCCCGCGTGTGTCTTATTTTTACGTTTGGGCTGCTCATCACGCCAGAGCTTGCAGTTATCTCCAGTTGTCCAGTGAGATGTGTTCATATATGCCTCTATGCGCATGACACTCTTTTTTCAATGTGTGCGACTTATGTGTGCACCCAATTTTTCCATCTCAGAGGGTGTTGTTTGTGCTGGTGGAGAAAGGGGGATAGTATTGGGGCATTCATTTATAAAAGTGCAGACTGGCAAGGGGTCAAGCAGGAGTGCAAGAAACATTTATGGCTAAAAGGGAAAGTGGCAGAGCAAATGACACTGCTTGGTTTGGTGTATTTGTGGACGGGAGCAAAGGTCAGAGAGGAAAACCAGGCAATGGTGGAGTGTATATCAAAGGACATTGAGGAATTAGGAGGAGAGTGCGAGATGATTATACTAGGAGATATGAATGCGCATATAGAAGATATAGATGGGTATACCAACCCAACAGACAAAATAATCATGGATATGTATGAAAGGCATGATTTTATCATTTGCAACAGTACTGAGAAGTGTGAAAGGCAAATAACATGGGAGGTAGGAAGGCTGCAGTTGACGATAGATTACGCACTGATGTCACAGGATGTACAATAGGCTCAGGGGAATGCACATAGATGAATGTGGCTCCAGATGTCTGGGTAGTGATCACAAACATATCAAGCTAAGTTTTGGAAGAGTGAAAGTAGGAAGGAGACATGACGAGCAATTACAGGAAAATTTTTATTCAGAAAGGCAAATAGAAATAGCTACTAAACAAATTGAGAAAGAAATCACTTAGGATAATAAAACAGTCTGGACATACAGGAATCTAATTAGACTGAGCTAGAGCTTGCTAAGGCACGTGACAAGTCACCATGGAAAAGAAGACACAAACCCAAGAGTTGGTGGGATGAGGAAGTTGAAAGAGCCATAGCAAAACGTCAGGAAGTCTCTAGCGAACACAGACATGCTAAGCAGCGGGGTGAACCGACAGATGATGTTGAAAAGAAAATGGAACATATTTCTAAGCTGTAGACAGGATGCATTCCTTCTGATCAATGAAAAGATTAGAAGGAAGGGGGCTCAGTGGCTGGCAGAAGTACATAAAAAGAATAGAAAGGCAGCTGCGAAATTTTGGAACCATCTAAACTCTCTAAGAAATGAGACGAGCCTAGACCAGAGGTTTATAACTACAGCTCAAGGTGCTAGGCTAGAAGGGGACGAAATTATTGAATATATAAGATCAAGGGTGACAGAAAAATTTCAACAAGAAATGCCTTCTACACCACAATAGACAAGGATGAATCAAGTGGCGCAATAGCTCCATTTTCACAACGAGAGTGAGAAAGGGCTGAGCAGAGGGTTCCTAGTAGTACATCAACAGGTCCAGATGGCATTCCAATTATGCTGATAAAGACATTGGGTCTGAAGACTAATCGAACTTCGAGAGAGGCAGTGAGCAAAATAATTATCGATGGTGAAGTCCCCGATGAATGGAAACTTAGGAGGATGAGCATGATCTATGAAGAAAAGAGGGACAAAGTTGACATAAACAGCTACCGTCCTATAACAGTGACATCAGTGGTCTACAGGCTGGTGATACAGATTATAAAGGAAAGACTGCAGGCATGGAGAGAGGACGAGGGAATGCTGGGGGAACTGCAGAATGGGTTTCGGAAACAGGAGGTTGGAAGACAATCTGCTCTCACTGACGCAGTGCATCAAAATAGCAGAAAAGAAACACAGGCCCCTGTGGCTATCATTTTTGGATATCAAGGGAGCGTATGATAGCGTGGTTCAAGAGGACTTGTGGGGAATACTGGACACACTAGGTGCGGAAGATGGAGTCACTAATTTTTTGAAGGATATCTGTAAAGGTAAAAGGTAGTTATAAAGTGGGAAAAACAGGTATCCAAGCCCATAGAGGCAAAACGGGGGCTTAGGCAGGGGTGTCCTTGTCACCCTTGTTATTCATGATGAACCTACAATAATTAGAGGCCAAATTAGAGGGAACTGGACTTGGCTTCAACCTCTCTTTCGTCGAACAAGGAAAACTCATTGAACAGGCACTATCAGCATTGATGTACGCAGATGATATAGTGCTAATGGCCGACAACAAGGAAGATTTGCAGACATTGATGGACATCTGCGGTAATGAGGGAGGTAGGTTAAATTTCAGATTCAGTGAGGAAAAATCAGCAGTCATGATTTTTAATGATAATGAAGGTAGTGAGCTTAGAATACAGGATGTCACGCTAGAGATAACAGATAAATACAAATATCTGGGCGTATGGGACCGAATACCTAAGGCAACACGAAATATACGTGACGACTAAAGGTAACAGAAATGCAGCAGTGATGAAAAATAGGACACTGTGGAATTACAATAGGTATGATGTTGCGAGAGGAATATGGAAAGGGGTCATGGTTTCTCGTCTGATGTTCGGCAATGCGTGGTCTTGTGCATGAGATCAGAAGTTCAAGCAAGATTAGAAATTAAGCAACGTGAAATAGGTAGGCTTGTTCCAGGAGCTCATGGGAATACACCAAATCAGAAAGTACAAGGTGATAAGGGTCAAAACAGCATTTGAGGGCAGGGAAAGCTAGCAGCAAGATGGAATTTGAGAAGCGATTGAGAGAAATGGGGGAGGAGCGTTAGGCTAGGAAGCTTTTTAGCTATTTTTACATGAGGAATGTCGATACAAAATGAAGGATGCGAACCAGAAAATTGATGGGCAAATACTTAGAAAACAGAAGGGGGCCAAACCAAAAAAAACTATCGGTTAAGTAGAAGGTGAAGCAAAAGGAGACCGACATGTGGAGAATCGGCATGATTAAGAAGTCCGCACTAGAGATCTATCGAACTTTTAAGCAGAAAATTGCCAAGGAAAGGATCTATGATAATACCCGGGGTAGTTCTCTACTGTTTGAAGCTAGGACGGGCCAAATATGAAGGGGAAGACAGGGTATGCAGTGCATGTGGAGAGGAGAAGGAAACTGTCGAACACTTGATAATGTTCTGTAAAGGGCTTCACCCTATAGTTCAGGATGATGGCGCAGAGTTTTTCAAAGCACTGGGGTTTAGGGACAGGGAGGGCAAAAAAGACATTAAGCTGGTAGAATTATACTTGAGGGAGGTTATCTGATTGGCGGCTAAAGTCAAGGTACGATTGAAAATTAAACCCATCACTGCAAAGTATCAGTCCTCAGCCTCACTATTTAAAGAAAAAAAAAAATAAACCTAGTTTTTGGTTCACTGAGTATTACGACTTGGTGGCGTTAGCCACCGCCTGACCTAAATGGTACAGCCCGATCAATTTATCTATCTATCCAGCAGTATTAATGAATCAAAGCACAAATTAGCGTTATAATGAGCGGCTTTATAAATCAGTAATAAAACAACAATTCTTTGGATAAATTGAAGGCAGGGGATTTCTTACGACACCGTGATCATAGCAGTGGGCAAACGGTTTGGGTTTAGTTTTGCAGTGCTATCATCATCACCATTTTTCAAGTCCTGATGTTTGCAAGCGGCGGCAAGTCGTACAATCGATAATGTCTCTGTTTAGGAAGCCGAACAGGAAATTTCGGCAGAGATTGCAGCACAGTGACACTGAAGACGAAGCAGAGGTGACGAATGTTCCGGTGGAAAAGTCGCCTCCTCGAGTAGAAACACCAGCAGCACCGGCGGTTGAGGTTGAGGACCCGAAGGCACCGGCGTCTCTACTTAGTTTCGGTGATGACGACGAAGAGGGTAAGTATAAAACTTCTGAGGCCACGATCGGACTCAACTTTTGAACAGTGTACTACAACCCCTCGCGCACATGTGGCATTATCGTTCAGACTGCCGAAAACTGCAGTGGCGGCTATGACAGTTCGCAATTCGCTTGTCAAGCTACGAGTCGCCCGCCCCTGATGGGTCGCTGAAACCATCAATTTTAACCTTTATTTTTGTCCTCAGCTTTTTATACTCGACGTGTAACTAATTAGCAAACCGTACTCAACGATACGTGTCGTAAGCTGCGAGTGTGACATCACTGTCAATCGACGAATCCTTCATAAGCATGCTCGGGTGAATCCACTCCCATCCTCTAAGACGCGTATTGTAACGCGCTTGTTGAATGTCTTCGATACAGAAATGCTCTGTTGTCAGAACAATACATGTCGCTTTAATGTGTACAAAAATAGTGTTGCTGTGATACTAATATGAAAGCTGCCTTGAACGTTCTTATCATGCCAAAATGGAGGTTTCTCTTGCATTGTTTAAGACAAGAATAAATGCTTATAATGCTGCGATAAACACTACTTCTACAAAGTATCGCTTAAGTTAAAAAGTTAGAATGTATGCCTACCAGAAATCAGCACAAGGAGCGGGGGCAACATGTCTTGTTGCCTCCCCTTTGTGTTGTCATCTTTTCCGTATATAAAACGTAATATTGTTCAATCACAGTTTGAGATGAGGCTTCACACTGTGTGTGCCGTAGTCAAAATGAGGTGAAACATCTGCCGATAACGACATGAATAACAGTACATAAAAAAAAATTGAGACAAATCAAAGTGCTATCGCTTCTCTGGTGATGCTGCTACAATGTTCCATTAGCATGGAACATTGTAGCAGCATCACCACTGTGAGTGAAAGGTCGTTGGCACTGATGAAGCAGTTGTACGATAGCACTACTCATCCAGGCAAGGGATTTAAACTGGCACCTTTACCGAACTCTTCGCATTGTCACTTTATCAGACGTGGTGATTTGCATTGCTGTAAAACTTGATAATGTTGCCTTAGTCCATGATAGCAGTTAAAACTTTTACAGGCAGACCTTGTTGTGTTCTGAGGGCACACATATTAGGTCCTCGCTGCTTTTCAGCTTTATCTTACGAAGGAATCTTATTCACACAGAAACGGAGGTGTTCAAGGTGCGGAAGTCGACATACAGCCGTCGGCTGGCCAAGCAGTTGGAACGTGATCGCAAAAAGAAGCTTCGGGAGGCAACGAAGGTGGAAGTCAAGCCAGAGCCTGAGCCCCTACCCTCTGCGCTTCCTGAAAAGCCCTCAGTGCGGCCTTTTAGTGATGAGCTTGAAATTAAGATTAAGGTAAGCTTCTCAAGTTACTACCTTGACTTGTATTACCAATACGATGAATCTAGACCTAGTGTTATAATTCTCACACATTTTGCTGCAGAGAGAAAGCTTTTGAGAACCAGTGGATTGATTCATCTATTGGAATGCATCCTCTCAACATAAAACAAAATTTTAGTTAAACATTTCTGCATTCACTATAAATGCAACTTGCTGCTGCATAACCTTAACATTTGGTATAGTAACCTGTTTAATTACTATACACATTAATAAAGCAAGGTGTAGCGCTTGTCCTCATTGTCCCCTTCATCTGTTGTCTTTTTTAGCTTCAGCTGTAAAAAAAAAATTCATTACTAGCATGTCTTCACTAAACAGGGCATTACAAATGTCAGCCATTGCAGAGTATATTGAATGCAGAGTCCGTGAATTTTTCGTTTTCTAGTGTCGATATGACATCCTGAGTGTTTTATGTTGTTGATTTTCGCTTTGGATACTATGCCTTGTGTACTTTTTGCTTTGGGTGCTTTCGCCTGTAGTAAAGTTTCCCCCGACTAAAACTTCCTGTCCCACATGCTGCTGTCATTGTTTTGTGGTAGCAGAGCTGGTCAAGCTGCAGCTATTGCTGCTTTCACCCAGCTATACCTACCGTAAATAGTACATTTTTTCCTTATTCTTGTACTTCATCTTAGCTTCAACTGTATTGATTATGATGAAATAAACCGAATCTCAAATTATTGTGTTTATTAGCAGATACATAGCAACTAAATGTTGCTAAAATATTGCTTCTAAGGCACAGGGTGCATACTGCTAAAAATAATATACACTTTACAAACATTCATTGTATGTGGATACTTCACTGCTCTATTCAATATCATTTTCTTGCTATCCTGTAGAACACGTTCAAGATCCTCAACTCTGAAGAAATCAAGGGATCAGAGAGCGAAGAAGAGAATGAAGGAGAGGGCCCTCAGTATCGCCGCTTAAGAAATGTTATCCAAAGTATGGCTTTCTTTTGTATAATGTATCATTTCAATGTACAGTTTCACTCATGTTGCTTGGATTGTATTAGTGATAAAAAGACACCTGTAAAAATTAATAGTGCTGTGAATTATTTACTACCTTAGGCTTGAAAGTTTGTGTGGTATAGCTGTATATGTGTATTAGTAATTTTTGTGGGCTTGTTGCACTTTACACAGTTGCACATGACTGAAGGTTCAGTTCAAATCCCTGTCACTGAAAATGTCCAGCGTAACGGATCATAGTCTCTGTTACTTACAGCTGTAATTGATATTGTTGGAACACGGCAGACCAACTTTTACTTCTCTATAATATCGCAAACGGTGTCTAGTTAGTGCACCTCTAGGGAGTCATGGTCGATCGACAAGCCCTGCTACATAACACTCCCACTCTTGTCTGATAACTGGTGTTGCCACTAAAAACGGACTCACTTTCCATCGGCCGACGATTGACGGTGCTGCAGGCAGCCACTGCAGAGCGCAGGCCACGTACTCGTGTGTTCCCCTTCATAAAGGACGATAGTGTACATGCCATGGACTTATAATTTAATTGCTGTACTTTATCACGCATAACATGCCCAAAATAAGCAGGAAAATCTGGAGCTGAATTCGGGGTGTAGGTTGTGCACAAAATTTGGTGCAAAGTTGGGTTCACGGCTAGTCTTCATGGTAATGCAAGACAGGCAGTTTCAAGTCAATATGCATTTGTTTTGTTTTTTTCCTGCAGTTTGTGGTGGATTATATGCAGGAACAGGTTATACATGATAAAGCATGATAGTCTGTCTGTCTCGATTCGTCACAACCACTTTTTTTTCTTTTGGGGGGGTGGGGTGGTTGGGGGGTGGTAGCGTTCTCTATAGAAAAGAGCCAGATGGTTTTCAGCTTTGAATTATTTCTGAAAAAAAAAAACACGTAAGAGCTTGTGCTGCCAGTCATACTTCTTGAATGGTAGTGTTGCCGGTGATTTTGTTCACAGTGAGATACCATTATTTGAATGAACGAAGGTATTTTTTCATTACACCAGACAAATTACAGCTTATTCAATGCAAGCAATTTTTAATGATCAATGTTGTTGTATATTCTCTCTTTATCTTAAATGAAGCCATGTTGTATAATGGTTATTGCTTAGTGGCACTAACTGATAGGAATAACTTAATTTAAAACAAAAATATGCAGTGTCTAAGTATGCTTGTTTTTCATTAGACATTGTCTCCCTACTGTTATCTGGGAAGATGACGCAGCATAATAACAAGGTTGTTCGGAAATTGAATTTCACTCTACACATTGTGATGAATGCCCATAGTAAAGTTTGGGTGAACTTTAGCAAAGTATTTGCAGTAATTAGTTCTGAATTATGTTAAATGATGTCGTGTTGGTCCTGTCAAGTTTATTGTAGAAAGTGCGTGAGTTATTCTTTGATGACATGTAAGTGCTAACTTCGTTTGTTGCAATAGGTACTTGCAAATTATGGATAGAACCTAATTGCTCCCACTCCTGATACAGGTGGTGTAATTCCGGATGCGGCCACTATCTACGCTTTGAAAAAGAGAAGGCAGATGGCTCGTGAGATGGGCGACTTCATTCCTTTGGAACAGCCTGAGGACCAGAAAGGAGGGTGAGCAAATGCATTGCCATAGTTCTGAGAAGCCCTGCGAGAATTATCTGGGCTCTCATAAGCAGTAATTAGCATATGCGTTTGGACTATTTTACAAAATACAGAAAACATCAAATCTTTGAAGGAGTACAGGCACATATATTTCAAGTTTTTGGATCTATACCACATACTATACTCCTTGCAAATATAAGGACCACACTTGGGAAGTTCGTGAGAGGTTTAGGGTGCACCTATAAGATTGTCTTATAGGTGCAGCCGAGTGGAGGACTGCTGACGATCGTCCAATTTGTTTCAACTGCCACCGTATCGGACACGTGGCCCACCATTGTAACACTCGGTGGTATTGGCATCAGGCATCCTATAGATACACCCATCGCCCAGAGAGGGATCATGGATGCCTTCAACCTTACCAGGAATCACCTCAGGCCACCAGTGAAGACGTTCCTTCTATGCCGCCATATCGTCGTCGTCCTCCATCTCCGCATGCTCACCAGTCCCGTTCACTGCTCTCCCGTCGCCCATCGTCTCGCTCGCCCCAATTTTGCCAACCAATGTCGCCGACTGACTACCTGCCGCGGGAAAACTAGATGATGCAGCTCCCGGAGGTGATGATGCATCGAGCGCTTGCCTGCCAAATCCTCTGACCATGCTGCCAACTTGACGCAACCTTGTTGACGTTGAAGTAGACGAAACACTTGTGGACACAGGGGCTCACATATCAGTGATGAATGCAGAACTTCATTGCCGCCTTAAGAAAGTTTTACCGCCACCCACAGCACCCCCAGTACCACTCATCTAGGTTGCCGATGGTGGCATGTTTCCCGTGCTTGGAATGTGCTCCCAGCGTATAAGTGTTGCCGATCGCTCCACGACAGTGCTATTTGCTGTGCTCGAGAAATGTTCCCGTGAACTTATCCTCGCCATAGACTTTTTACCCCCCACTCTGCCTTTATTGATTGTGGAACCGGCATGCTTCAACTTGATTTATCATGTTACCATGACGACCCAACACCAGCTCAGCCACGTGTGTGTTCTGTAGATCACGTTCACCTAGCACCTCAAGCTGTTACTTACGTGAACCTGAGATCTGTCCCTCCTGTTTCTGACGGTGCCTACATGTTGACACCTATTGCTGACTTTCGCCTGGACAAGAAAGTTGCCGTGCCTCACGCACTTCTGACAGTCACAGGAAATACAGCATCTCTTCCGATCCTAAACTTCAGCTGGTGCTCTCAAGTTATCCCAGATGGTATGACTTTGGCAAAAGTTTCTTCTGTAGATGCTGCCATTTTGGCGTTCGTTGCCAAATCTTCTTCATCCTCAGCTTCATTCTCCTTCTCGAAGAGCGCAGCAAATGCCATCAGCGATAAGATGATCGCCCCTGACCTTCTTCCAGCACAGACAGCTGATATCCGGCACCTGCTGAAATCCTACCGTGACGTCTTTGATTTTGATGACCGCCCTTCGGGCCAGACATCCTTCGTAACTCATAGGATTAACACTGGAGACGCCAGCCCCATCCGACGACGTCCTTATCGCGTGTCTAATGCTGAACGACAAGTTATCCAGCACGAAGTTGAAGAAATGCTCACAAAAGACGTCATCAAACCTTCCTGCAGTCCATGGGCATCGCCGGTCGTGCTAGTCAAGAAGAAGGATGGCAGCTGGCGCTTCTGCGTAGACTACCGTCACTTAAAGTAACACGTAAGGACGTGTATCCACTGCCGCAGATTGACGATGCTCTCGACTGCCTACATGGGTCTGCCTACTTTTCATCTATCGACTTACGATCAGGATACTGCCAGATTTCTGTCGATCATCAAGACCGTGAGAAAACCGCATTCATTACACGGAATGGACTTTTCCAGTTCAAGGTTATGCCTTTCGGATTGTGTAATGCCCCTGCTACATTCGAAAGGATGATGGGCTCTCTCCTGCGTGGATACAAATGGTCTACGTGCCTGTGCTATCTTGATGATGTCATCGTATTTTCACCTACATTTTAAAGCCACCTTAGCTGCCTATCAGATGTTCTTGAGGTTTTCCAGACAGCAGGACTTCAGCTCAGCTCTTCCAAATGTCGCTTTGGCCGTCGGGAAATCACTGTGCCGGGCTACCTTGTCAGTGCTCAAGGCGTGCAACCTGATCCTGACAAAATTCGAGTTGTCAAAGATTTTCTCATACCACGTTTTGCAAAAGATGTATGCAGTTTAATCGGCCTGTGTTCTTAATTTCGACATTTTGTGAAGAATTTCGCTGACATTGCCCGACCACTTACGGAACTGCTGAAGAAGGACTTGCCTTTTTATTGGGGTACTGACCAAGCAACTGCCTTCAGCACTGTTACAACATTACTTACTTCCCCACCCATCTTGGCCCATTTTGACCCGTCAGCCCATACTGAAGTTGTACCGATGCCAGGGGACATGGAATCTGTACTGTTCTCGCCCAGCGGCAACGAGGACAGGATCGCTTATGCCAGTCGCCTCCTTTCTCCTTTGGAGAGCAAGTTTTCCATCACAGAGCGTGAGTGCCTCGCACTAGTCTAGGCAGTCAGCAAATTTCGACCATACTTGTTTAGCCGCACGTTTTCAATAATTACGGATCACCATGCCTTGTGCTGGCTCATCATCATCATCATCATTAGCCTGACTACGTCCACTGCAGGACAAAGGCCTCTCCCATGTTCCGCCAGTTAACCCGGTCCTGTGCTTGCTGCTGTCAATTTATACCCGCAAACTTCTTAATCTCATTTGCCCACCTAACCTTCTGTCTCCCCCTAACTTGCTTGCCTTCTCTGGGAATCCAGTCAGTTACCCTTAATGACCAGTGGTTATCCTGTCTACGCGCTACATGCCCGGCCCATGTCCATTCTACATGCCCGGCCCATGTCTACACTTGTTCGTTCTACGCAATGGCATTCTTTACCGATGCAACACCAGCGCTGAGGGACCAGAGCTACTACTCGTAGTTCCTGCAACACTCCGTTCCGCTGTTCTTGAACAGCTTCACGACTCCCCAACCGCTGGACATCTCGGGGTCACGCGCACGTACGATCGCATGCGGCGTAGATTCTTCTGGCCAGGCCTTTCTGATACGTGGCTGCTTGTGAGTCCTGCCAGCGCTCCAAACATTCCACCTTGCCACCAGCTGGTCCGCTCCAACCAATAGACATACCCACCGTCCCCTTCTACCCTGTCGGTCTTCATCTCTTTGGACCATTTCCTACTTCTCTCACTGGAAACAATTGGATAGCCGTAGCCACTGACTACACCATAAGATACGCTATCATTTGAGCGCTACCGACAAGCTGTGCCACTGACACCGCGGACTTCTTGCTTCATGATGTAATTCTTCACCATGGCACTTCTCGACAGCTGCTGACCGATCGTGGTCACTCATTTCTTTCAAAAGTAGTAAGTGACATCCTTTGCTCGTGTTCGACGCGTCACAAGCTCGCTACGGCGTACCACCCGCAAACAAATGGTCTTACCGAGCGCCTAAATCGAACCTTGACAACAATGCTCTCTATGTACGTTTCCAAAGATCACCTTGATTGGGATAGTACTTTGCCTTATGTGACATTCGCATACAATTCGTCACGCCACAACATCACTGGCTTCTCCCCCTTATATTTATTGTTCGGCTGCCATTCAGCATTACCCTTCGAGACTCTTCTCCCATCGACTACGTAAATGGTTACAGAGTACGAGTGGGATGTTACTGCTCCGGTTCAAGTGGCCCGCCAAATCACACGGGAACGTCTTCTTGGCTTTCTCAGAGGGCCCGCTACGATAGCCATCACAGAGTAGTTTTTTACTCTCAAGGTTCATTGGTCCTCCTCTGGACACCATGCTGCCACGTTGGCCTCTCTTCGGAGCTCCTATTTCGCTACTCAGGGCCTTGCAAGGTTTTACGCTGGCTTACTGAGGTCACATATGAGATCCCCCCATTGGACAATCAGTCGTCGTCGTCCGCACCCGCCACTGACGTCCACGTGTCCAGTCTGAAACCACACATCTCCGCATATGATGCTACTCTCCTTTAGGTACCGAGACGGCGCTACAGGCGGCGGGAAGTTATATGTTACACGACATTGGCAACGAGAGAGCATCAGGTAGACGACAAAGACGAATGCGATCGCGCTCGTGTTGTTGTTGTTGTGCCTCCATCTTGGCTGCAGCTGCTTCTGACTCTTCCTGTATATTTTGTAAATATATTTATTTCATTCATTCTCTCACCCCCGTGACAATATCAAAACAAGGAGGGTGCTCACACTTTTTTTTTCTGTGGCTATAGGCGTGTGTCACAGCTACAGCAGTCACAAGAACAGGGTTAGCCTGTGTATCGCAAAACACATCTACATTCTGGGTGCTGACACTCACACTAATTTGTAGACGCAGATGTCACAGTACATTGTTCAGCGTGGACCGATATTTGCCAGGGCTCTTTTCTATGGTTCTGAGAATTCTTGCTCTAATGTTATGCGAACTGTGATATCAAAGTCAAAGAAGCCATTTCAGGAGTTCTATGAATAGCAGGGCTGTCACATTGAGAGTTTTATGTGGTGTCCATACAGCAAGAATGCATTACACAATGATTCTTAGTCGGTAAATGTAGTAACTATGGTGTGACAGCTGCACTTTGCAGAGGTTCAGCTAAGTCTGCTTGCTCACAGAGCATCATCCTGGTGCTAATTGCAGTGGTGAAGATGACGACCAGAGTGAAGACGAGGAGGGCCGCATCAACTTCACTGTGAACACGGCTGCCTTAGAGAAGCAGCGTGCCAGGGAGGCATTGATTCAAGCACAGGAAGGTCAGTATGTATGCATGTTCGTAGCAGTTGACATTTGGGTGTGCCATCAGCATGTTACTTGCTATGTCTAGATTGATGTGTGAATGCATTTGTGCTGTATATATGTTTTGCGATGAAAAGATTGCGAGTGCGTGGGCTTGGCGTTTCGAAAGCCTCATAAAGGATGTGTTCATCTTTTCTGCTTCTCCTTGAACTTGTTTAAAGACGAGAAATGGTTCACATTGTTGTATTTATTCCACTGATATTATTCTGGCATTCTAGTAATGGTACTTGATAGCAGGTGTAATTCAACAACAAATAAATAAATGAAATAATAATAATAAATTAGTATGTAGAGATTGGAAAATATTACTGGAATGCTTTCATGTTTAGTGTATCAAACTGCAATTGGAACCAGTAATGAAAAAAAAAATTCTTGCTTGTAGAGTCTAAACCAGAGCATTATTTTATTTTTTGGTGACATTAATTTTGGTAGCATTAAAATATAAAGGACACAGGAGAGGACACATAAACAGGATGGGGGCTAGACATCAACTGATTTTACTGCAGGGGAATCTGTACAAAAACCAAAACCCGTTAGACGGGCACGGATGCAGAGTAGCACACTCTGGGGACCTTTCTTTTTCATGCAATTTTCACATAACTACTTTGCATGTGCAAGATATCCGTATGGTCAGTCTCTTTCTGTGACGGAGCAACTGAAAAAATGCTGATACAGATGCTTTTATTCATTCTGAAAACAAACGCTTCTATAGTTTTTTGCGTTGCCTGGTTCTTGCCTTCTTGAAACACACATGTTACAATAAATTCTGCAGTACAAACGTGTCTGCAGTGGTCCGCCAAATATTCCCTCGCTGCCTGCGCCTCAATGCCGCACAGTGCTCTCGCAAGCTGTCATTAATCATTAATTTAGACAAATATGTGATTAAGACAGAATCTCTCGTTATTCTGTGGCTCTAAATGAAAGTGAAAGAAAAAAGATATGATTATCAGTCCATGTTGGCCACCCTCTCTGAAACCTTTCATTCACGCATTGGCTGCCCTTGTGACTAGGTGACATTGCATCACTTGTACATGCTCTCAGACCCACTTCAATTTCGCTAGTGACAGTGCCGCTAGGGCAGCTTTCAGTGTTCCAAGTGGGGTTGCTGGTAGGTAAGTTATTAATGGCAGACAGGTACACAATTCTTTTTAACACCAAAGACTTGGCAGATGCTTGAGTTTTTAAGTCAAGAGTTGATAATGAAAGTGTAATTAATCAAACGTTGCTTTCACAGTGGGCTTCTACAATGAGATGTTTTTGTTAATAATCACATCTTGAGGAACAAACAGCATGTGGACCTTTACTTTATTATTTTTCGACATCCCAGTAAGACTATCAAGTTAAAACATAAATGAACATAACCTGTTTTGCTGCAGTTAACTTTAAATGATGCAGTCGACGTGATTCGTATTTTTTGGAACTACATACTGGCTTTCACCCCCAGGGTGAAGTCGAATGAAACCTTTTTGGTGACTGGAAAAAATGCTTTCCATCGTTACTCTGGTTGTATCAGTTGCCTTTCTTGTGCCAGAGTATCGGTATTAAGAGGCTGACAAAACTGCACTGACGAATGCCATTTCTGCAGAGCAAAGTGGTGATGAGGTGGCTCGTGAAGATGTTGCTGAGTTGGAGCGTTGGGAGCAGGAGCAGATGAAGAAAGGTGTCAGCACTGCACCGGTAAGTTGAGAGTGTTTCTTCTATTCACCAGCTGCAGTTCTTGCTGCGCAAAGTTGGATTCAAATAGCTCGGCTATGACTATGTTCCTGCAAAGAAAACTCCCTCATTTCTCTCCCTTAAGTATCCTCTTAAAAGAGCACTGACACAAAAATATTGCACTCTGTTTTTTTTTTGCTTTCTTTATTAGAATAGGTAGGTTATGACTCATTTATAGCGGCTCAAAATCTCGTTTGTGCGAGTGCACGACAGTTATTTATTTAGTGACGTTTTAAGTGCCCATCTCAATTCTGCCTTCAAAAGAGCATCGAGCTAGATAGGCGCACTTCCGGGGGCAAGGTAAACACAGCTGGCCACGTGACCGCACAAAACTGTGACGTAGGCGCTGCATGCGAGAGTGGGCGCCACACTGACAGCCAGCGCACATGAAGCCGCAGGGGCAGAATAGGAAATCACAGGTAGTGCAAGCACAAGGTGCAGCCAGCCAACACAAACTCGTGACTTAGGTTTGTTTACATTGCCCCTGTGTTGATGTCAGCGTTTGGAGGGGCTCTGCATCTTGCTGGGTTGCACGGTGTGCACTTTGATATTAATTTTGAATATGGTCTAGGCTATATTTGCCCTTGGTACCTCGTAGATGTTGTGTATGTCTCCACACAAATCTATCTCGCTCATTAACTCGCCTTCGAAATTTTGTGCCAGTGCTCCTTTAAGTCATGATTTTTATCGTTGGACTTCTGGACCGTTTGATTCCTGGCTGTTTAACTTTTTGCATGAAGCAAATTAGTTATTGTATTCATGATGCACGGTTATACTGTCCATATGGGCAAGGTTTTGAAAGGAAAACTTAAAAAGTATAAAAATCTTCCTGCTGGCTGAGGTGTGAACCAACAGCATCTAATAGACAGGAAACGTGCCCCACATCTGGGCACTCTGTACAATGCAAATCAGAACAACTTCTGTGAACTAATTAGATTTCAATCTCTATTTTCTGAGGTTCATTCATATAGAGCAGTGCTTGAATGATTAGCCTTTTATTATCATTTTGGATTAAGTGATGAAATCTCACTGAAGGGCTAGTGCCAAAGTGATGTAGCCATTCTAGGAAAGCAGTATTAAACTACCATACTACCCCTTGTTTTTCTTCATTACGAAATGCCTATGTGCACTGCCAAAATAACATAAAAGGAACAGATACACTATTTCCTGAATGGTTATAATCCAGCGCGAGAAAGACAGATTCACATGTTTCATTTCTGATGGGTAAACTTCAAATCACAGTGATTTTAGCAGATTTTTGTTATTCGGAACAGTGCTCGATTCGAAGTTTTTCGTGTCCCCATGTTTCAACTGTGTGACTTTTATATAACTATTTCACTGTTGATGAAACACTGGTTGTAACGAATTTAAATTTTCTGCCCTAGTTGGATTAGTACTTTGTTACTGTGAAGGTTTACTGTAGCTTGACACTGTGTCTTCATGTCTAATTGCATCCAACAGTGTGCTACAATGCCAACAAGCTCTCGTATGCAGGTTGCAGCCGTCCCAACACCAGAGGAACAGTGTGTGGTGCCAACATACTTCACAGAGCAGCCCACTGTTGTGTCGGTCCAGGACCGGCAAAACCTCAGCTCACAGGCTGTGCTCGAGCGGATAACAGATCGGTGAGACACTCTCTCGCAAATCTAATTTCCTGCGGCCATGTTTGCATGCATAAAACTAAGTGGGCAAGGCAAACCGCAAGCATTCTGATGTCACCTTATATTGCATTTTTGTTTATTTTTTACTGTGCGCATAGCTTCAGTGACTTCCGAGCAAGAATTAAACCTTTACTGTCCAGTGTCACGAATTCGCGACATACCGAAAAACTTCGAGCAACCGAGTCACGAAATGTGTGCCGCCTTCCAAGTACTCATGAAAAATATAACTTTCAGCATAAAAGTTCTGGCGCCATCTCGACTAAGTTATCTTATGCTAGAACCGATTGTTTTGTGATGGATGGGGATTGTGGAAAGTGTGGAACGCATGCAACAGCTCGCACGTCTTCGTTTTTTCGCGCCTGGGCGATGCAGCTTCTGTCTTCAATGATTTTGTTTATTTGGTGTTTATACATACCCAAGAGGTGGCACACAACGTGTTAAGTAGTTCTGAAGTACATTTTTTGTTGGCAAGGTCCTTGCTTCTGCGGCATATACTTAAAGTTATGCATTAAAGTTGCAATTTAGAGAACTTTATCTGTGGAATTATTTAAAGCTGGGAAATGAAAACAACTTGTATTTTGTGTAGCAGTTTCATAATTCAGGCATTAAAGGGTTAGAAGATTGTCATATAACAGATGAAGAAAAGTGTGAGACATCAGTATGATTTGTTGAAGACATGTGAAGCAAACAGGAGAAATACCAGGGCATTAGTGTAAAAATAAGAAAAACAGAAGAAGCAGTAAAGCGCAAAAACCTGCATTGTTGCAGTTTTTCTGTCCATTTTAATTTTGGGCTTCAGGTATCTATCTCATTATGTACCAGAAAGTGCACGCTTCCCTCGGGAGCAATAAGTTACTTTGAGTAAACTTGGCAGGACTTTCGATACAATTTGCTCTATCATTGTACAATGTTACCTAGTGCCTATGAGTCAACTGTTCGAGTAACTTGAATCTCATAATCTCGTTAAAGCTTTGAGAAAGCCGAGTTTTTTCTTAGTGCAGTATGTGCAGTGATAGATGTCATGTATTGCCGAAGTTGAGCGTAGCAGTTTTTAATTCAGAATTAATCACCATGAAGTATTGCATAGCACACGCAGAATATTTACACACACATGCTATCTGAACATTTATTTGTTATTTTTTTTTCAGAACACGTCATTGTTGATATCAAATTGCACCCACCACTGTCAATATGTAAAGCAGTTGCTGAGAGCGGTTGGTTTTTTAGTAGGCTTGTGCAAACAGTAAATGTTAGGTTCGAAGGGAATTCTGAGTGAATGGGAAATTGGTTGCATAATTTCTAATAGAACTCAAATAGCATATAGTATTACATATTATAAGAAAAGTGAGCATATTTTTCATGACCCAACAAATCTGCACAATATTTTTTTAATTCAAACAAGGCAAGTGAAAATGTCATTGTTCTTGGTTCAGAGGAAGTGGGAAGAACCTGAGTGGTTGCAGGGTTCGACTTTCAGTAGACCGCAAGTGATAATTCGTAAAGTATGTTGCCTTTTAAAATTTGCGATGCTTTGAGCTTATACCCAGTCTACCGGGTTTTTAAGCTTTAAAAATGAAAGTCGATGTGAGGGTAATGTGTTTATTTGCTCGAATGTTTACACAAGGGTTTTTTTTTTTACTTAATCAATTTACAGGTAAACTTGTAGAGTAAACTGCAGTCATTTTTAAGAGTTATTGGCAACTTTATTGAAAGCATGTGGTCACCATTTCAGGCTTGCCACAGTTAGTGAAATGCTGGCTGTGCATCGACGGCAAAAGACGCAGGCGCTCACCGACCTGGAGGTATCGGCGGAGACCACTACACAGCTGCACCAGGAGCAGCCTAAGTTGGAAACAAACTTCCGCTTCTTCCAAGAGATGCAGTCATATGCTGCTGATCTCATTGAATGCCTTGATGCCAAGGTTTGTGAATACCTATTGCCTTAATTCATGTTGTGAGGCCCAGCTACATGCAGGTAGCATGGATAGTTCCTTTTACGTAGGCTTGTGAGAATGCAAATTTTAGGCTCGAAGCAAATAGCAATTTGGTTGAATAGCCTCGAATTGGATTTCAATAGTATATAGCACTTCTTCTTGTCAGGACTCAACCAACCTGCAATATATATATATATATATTTATAATGATGAGATCTAACAGACGATAATGCCAAGGAAAGTATAAGGGAAGGTATTGGACCGAATTGTATAGTAAATGTGAAGAAAGAAAAGTTGGTGAAAAGATAACTTGCCGTGGGCAAGAACCGAACCTGCGACCTTCGAGTAACGTGTTCGATGTTCTACCACTGAGCTACAACAGTAGCTATCCCCTCAGCCACTTTATTGGGTATATATGTGAATTTAAACTTGGGAGTGTAAGCGCCACCAGTAGCCATGGCGAGAAGTGTGGCACACCCTTTATGAGCCTGTTTGGTGTCACGTAGCACGTGAACTTATTTCAAGCTGGCACCTGACCGATAGTTCCTCGTATACAACCTAAGGCACCAAGTCTGCCAGTATGAGAACCTCGTTAATGAATAAGGGAAAGAAGCGTATACTCAAGGGCTCGTTTTTTCATGTTTTAACACCATATTAATGAGATCTAACAGACAATAATGACGAGGAAAGTATAAGGGAAGTTATTAGACAGAATTGTATAGTAAATGCGAAGAAGGAAAAGTGGGTGAAAAGATAACTTGCAGTGGTCAGGAACCGATTATACAATAACTTGTCTTGTTAGATCTCATTAATATGGTGTCAAAACACAGAAAAACTAGCTCAAGTGTACACTTCTTTCCCTTTATATATATATATATATATATATATATATATATATATATATATATATATATATATATATATATATATATATATATATATATATATATATATATATATATATATACACTGCTATCTAAGGGACTAAGCTTCTGCCCGACCACAAAATTTTTCGATGAATTCCACTTACTCCGAGACCTCAACAACTTCGCTCGAAGCTTAAGGTTGCGCGAATATTTCTTGGACAGGCCTTCTAACCACGAAACAATTCACCGTTGCAAATCGAATGATTGGACACCGAACAGTAATCGAGACAAGTGCTTGGACCTTTATATCACCGCAGTACAGAAAGATATAGTACACGAATACCACAGACAGAAAGGAAACCGAGAAAACTTGACCAAATCTGAAAAAATAAGTATGAAAAATTTGGCATCTAGGACAGACATAACAATAAAACCCGCTGACAAAGGAGGAGCAATTGTAGTCCTTAATACAACCAACTACTTACAAGAAGCATACCGCCAACTAGACGACTCAAGATTTTACGAACGCCTCCCAGGTGATCCGACAGACGAATACAAACGTATCGTATCAACAGAACTAAAGAAACTGTTGGACGCAGAAAAGATAACCAACACTGACCACAAACTGATGCAAGCAGCATACCCTCGTCCAGGTCGCTTTTACATCCTCCCAAAAATTCATAAATCCGGTAACCCAGGTCGACCAATCATATCAGGCATCGGTACAATAACTGAACCCATATCAGGGTACTTGGACAAACTAATAAGCCACATTCCATGCACCCTCGCGTCGTACATAAAAGACACCACACATTTTCTTCTAGACATTGCGGGTATCTGTGTGCCGAAAAACTCGTACTTGGTTACTCTTGATGTCTCTTCATTATATACAAATATTCCTCACGATGACGGCATAGCTGCATTACAAAACATGTACACAAACCATAGACAACCTAACATCCCAGATTTCTCTGCCATTGCAACATTGACCAGGATGGTCCTCGAATTAAATTCATTCGAGTTTAACCAAGAGTATTTTCGACAAATCAGCGGGACCGCTATGGGCACCAAAATGGCATCTAATTATGCCAACATATTTATGGGAAAGCTAGAATCTGAATTTCTTGCACAAAGTTCCTTGAAACCAATGTTATACAGAAGTACTCGGCTGCTGACCCGCAGGTCGCGGGTTCGATTCCCGGCTGCGGCGGCTGCATTTCCGATGGAGGCGGAAATGTTGTAGGCCCGTGTGCTCAGATTTGGGTGCACGTTAAAGAACCCCAGGTGGTCGAAATTTCCGGAGCCCTCCACTACGACGTCTCTCATAATCATATGGTGGTTTTGGGACGTTAAACCCCACAAATCAATCAATCAATCAATGTTATACAGAAGATACATAGACGACATCTTTCTTATTTGGACCCACAGCGAGGACGAACTTCTCAGCTTTTTAGACACTTACAATGCTGTACATCCGAACATACACTTCACACACACATACTCGCAAGTTACCGTAAATTTTCTTGATGTTACCATAACAATAGAAGAAGAGAAGCTCTCTACAACCCTATATCGCAAACCAACGGATCGACAACAATACCTTCATTACCAAAGCGATCACCCACGCCACTGTAAAAACAGTATTCCATACAGCCAGGCTCACCGGTTTAAGCGAATCTGCTCTAGAGACGCTGACTTTGACACGAGCTCACAGAGGCTAAAACTTATGCTCGAGCAACAAAAATACCCCCCACATGTAATTAATGACGCTGTTCAAAAAGCGAGAAAACTAAAGCGTGAAGACTTACTTATGAAGCGACCACCATGAGAAGACCCACAACGAACAGACCTCTGCTTGACTTACAGCACAAACTTCCCCAATGTAAACAAAATCCTTAAACGACATTACAACATTCTGGAACAAAGTGAACGTCTGAAATGCGCATTCCCATCCGCTCCAGGCGTCGTTTACCGACGACCACGTAACCTCAAAGACACCCTTGTCCACTCCCAAATTAACACATCACCCCCCAATAATTCATGCCGCCCTTGCTTAAAGCCATGATGTATTGTATGTAAGGCGATGCGAGAAACAGACAAAGCAACCAGCACGCAATCCAAGTTTTCGATTAACATACGAGGAAACTAACGTGCGATTCCTCTAATGTGGTGTACCTACTCGAATGCAACGTGTGTGGTATGCAGTACATCGGACAAACAGAAACACCATTTAGGATTCGCTTCAATAATCACAGAGCCCATGCGAAATCAGCCCCAAGTCTACCTCTATCAAAACATCTCAATCTTCCCGACCATGCATTCGACAAACTATCAGTAACGCTCTTAGAGACGGGATTTAAATCAAATCGAGAACGTGAACAACGAGAGTCATACCTTATCCACCGATTTAACACCCTCGATAGAGGAATAAATGAGAATCCTGGTACACTTGCAGCAATTAAAGCATTAGAAAACAATAACGGCAACAATGAAAATAGTAACTGAGTTCACGGCACTGCAGCTGCTAAGGGCACTGGATAACCCAAAACAATTCCAAGTGTAACTACTCTTCCTAAGTGCAGCTGTCGTCTGTTTTCTGTTTTATTTTACTACCCAATCAATTGTGCCATGCACGACATGCCCAACAGCAACCATGTGCCAAGCCGGGAGGCCCCCACGGCACGCGTAATTTAGAAGCGGGCAAGGAATTCGCATTGCACGCGCTTGCACAGCCTACCGCAATACGGGGCACCCCTATTTTTACGACGAAATGTTGACAGGGCGCGGAGTAGTTAAAGGCTTAGAACTTCCTAAAATGCCCGCTGACCAGCCTCTGCCACGATACCCGGCCCCTGTCCTTCTACGACGAATTGTTTACGGGACCCCGAGTAGTTAAGGGCTTAGGACTTCCTGAAAAGCTCTTTTTTGCCCCACACCGAACCGCCAGTGCCAGGAGGGGCCGTCTGATCGGGAGGAATGCGCTAGTGAACGGAAACATACACAGACCGCTGACATCAGAAAGGTGAAGGGGAGAGGGGGGAGAGAGATTAGGGGGGAAGTGGAAGGAAAAGTGGAAGGGGGGCACCCGAGGGGCGTCCACCATATATTATTTTTCTCTTTCCTTTTCTTTTCTTTTTTTCTTTCTTTTTTTTTCCTCTTTCCTTGCCCTCTGATTCGAGATTGTATAAAGCTGAGCACCAACAAACTGTATCTTTATTCCTGATGAAGGCCAGACTCTAGGCCGAAACGTCGAAACAAACCACGTTGTGACCGCTCACGGAGGATCTACTAGACTATATATATATATATATATATATATATATATATATATATATATATATATATATATATATATATATATATATATATATATATATATATATATATATATATATATATATATATAAAGGGAAAGAAATGTATACCTAAGGGCTCGTTTTTCCGTGTTTTAACACAATATTAATGAGATCTAACAGACAGTAATGCCAAGGAATGTACAGTGGAAGTTATTAGAACCAATGGAATGTAAATAAGGAGAAAGAAAAGTGGAAAAGAAAAGTGGCTGGTTATATATATATATATATATATATATATATATATATATATATATATATATATATATATATATATATATATATATTTTTAATTAGGTTTGTGGGAACGACATTATTTTTGTCTCAAAGGGAACTGGAAGCAACCTTGAATAGTAGTAGCAGGATTTGACTTTTGGTAGAATGCAAGTGACAACCTGTATATAAGCTTGTATAAAAAGCTTTCAAACTTATAGAATGTTGAATCAGTGTGAGGGTAGCGTGTTCATTGAACCATAAAGTTGAGCTTTGCAGTGAAGATTTTATTTCAGTGTATTCATGGTATAGTACCCCTCCACCGTAGTGAAACCACTCTTACAGGGACGTAAATGCAGACTAATATACATTAATTATCTTAATTTTAATGCTTCACAATTTTCAATTATATAAATTTTAATCGAATAAAATTATAATAATGGAACATTTGTTCAAATATTCAAAGTGCTAAAATATTCGCACAGTCCTAGTGTTATGGAATTTCTGTAGAAAGGTTTTTTACAGTATGTGTACCTTGAGGAAGATCTGCTGCAACTGTCTGTAAGAGATTGAGTTGGAAGTTAGGGGGCTGCTGTGGAAAAACTGGGATACTTAGATGAAATGTTGCTTGATTCAGGACAGTTATTATCAAGTTAAGCTTTCCTGGAATGAAGTAATCACAAGTATTTGCCCATGATACTCCTTTGCTACTGTCCGCTTATGTTTAGTTTAACTAGTGAGCAAAAAAGAAAAAGTAAGGTAGCTGTGTTTATTGCTGTGTGCAACGATTTTTTATATTTTTGTAATGTTTCAGTAGCCTGCTATTTTGTTGTTCCTTTTTGACATAATTGTATAAGCCACCACAAGGTATGGTTTAATAGAAAGGGGTTAGAATAGCCTTTTTACTCGATTTCAGCATAGCATTTCACACCATTATGATTGTGAATTGAAAAGTTATAAAAATGGTATGCTGCTACGAAAGATTGTGTTCATAAGGAAATTCTTAGAATTTTTGACAATGAAGTTCAGTAAGAATTTTCTTAAGGTTTGTCCTGCAGATGTGTGTACATACATTTTGCTCTTCCATGATAATATTAAGAGCAGAAAGAAAGACTGGAACTCAAATTAAAAAAAAAAAATATGTTTCTATGTCAAATAGGTCAAACTGTTAGAGATGATATTGAAATCAGTGACATCAGTTTTGTTTCCATAACAGAGGTTCTGGGACAAAATTCCAGCAAGGAAACATTAGTTGAGCTTGTTTTTCTCTGTTAGAATTTTTTTCCAGCCAACGGAATTTAGGAAATGAGCTTTTAAATCGTATTTCACCCAAGTAGAAACCGATTTAATGTAGGTCCGTGGTGTTTTCTTGTGTTGTTGACATCTGTGATATAACCCTCCTACCACTTAATGTTATTAGTTAGGGAAGCACACAGAAGAGAGTTTGGTGCATATTGTGTCCTCTGTCACACGTTGCAGACGCCCGTGATCCTGGCCTTGGAGGGGCGTATGATGTCTCTGCTTTGTCAGCGCAGTGAGAAGCTTGTTCAGCGTAGGCACCAGGACATCAAGGACCAGGCCGAAGAATGCAACATTGCAGGTGGTGACTTGTTAAAATTTATTGTAACACACTACTCTCTGTCGCTCTTTTGCTCATGTTGTGCATGTATATATTGTCACATGTTCGAGATGTTCACAAAAGCAGCAGCCGGCAGGTCCAAAATGAAACTGTTAATTTGGCTGAACTTGTGGCTGGTAAACAAAAAGTTAGATTACAGCAATACACCATGGCACTGATTGCAGCGTACAGGGCACGGCCATCGACAAATTGATCTGCTGAGAGGCGCGTCGGCATTTGCAGATGCGGCAGCTAACGTTCGAGTATTATGACTGGTGGCCGTGTTTGTTTGAGAATGAACTCCACTTTTTGCGTTTGCTTGCTCAAGCCTATGAAATGACCAATAATTCACAACTTCACGGGGAACGTAAATAAGTCCGAATCATCGATCGACCGAAAAAATGAATGCGTCAGAAGAAAGTACTTTTATTGGCTTTTCAGTGAACCGGAGGCCAAAAAAGGCTGTCAATGCGTAATTTGGAATGCTGTCAGACATTCTGACGTGGTTTGAGTGAGGCATTATCAATAGGTGCAATAGGCCGGCAACGTACAACTTATCGAGAAAGAAAGGGCAGTGTGTGGCGATATGTTATGGGTAAGGCAAAAGCTTTATGGAAACTTTGCGCCCCAGGGGAGCTATAAGGTGGGCTTGTTGGTGTTGATTCATCTCCGATAGTTCGCTAAGACATAAGATGAATAAAAATCAGACGAATGAATGCAAACATAGCATGAATGAAATTTAATATCAAGCTCATCAACCATTTTTTGATGTCTATCCCAGCCATCCGAAGCATAATTAAAAACGGCCTAAAACCCGGCTCTTAATATGCAAGGACTGCTTCTCATTGTCAAGGATTTGGCAGACTCCGGTTGCGAAACACCGCATCGCAACAGCGGAAAGCGCCAGACCACTTCAACAGAGCCAGTACAGTTTTAGAGCGAGAACACGAGACTGTAAATAAAAAAGTCAGCGAGATTCTGCACGGCATTATCATCCAGCGGTCTGATATTTCATGGGCATCTCCCGTGGTGCTATTGAAAGAGGATGGGACTGTTGTGTTTCTGCATCGATTATTGCTGCAAGTATTATTATGAAAAAAGACTTGTACCTTCGCCCGCAGACATACGATGCCCAAGAAGAATAGTGGCAAAGTCAAGAAGAATAGTAGCTTTGGTCAAACAACTTTAAATGGAATTTAAATGGTATATATATCGTATATTATGAAGTAAAATGGGCATATTTGTCATGACCCAACAAAGCAGCACAATGTTTTTTAAAAATAGGGAGAAGGCCTGTGCAAATTCTCATATTTTTCGCATCAATAAAAGTGGAAACAACTTTGAATAGTTGCAGGATTTGAGTTGCAGTAGAATGCAAGGCATAAACTGTAAAATAAGTGACATTTTAAAATTTGCTATACTTTAGCATGCAAGTTGGTATAACAAAGTTTTGAACTAAAAAAAAATCAATGTGAGGGTAATATCTTTATTTAATATTGAAGTGAAACATCGTGGCAGGGCGGATTTCTTCTAGGTATGCGTTTTCACGGCTTACCACTACTTTGCTGCAGTGAAACTACTTTTACATGAGGTGTTTTCACGGTTTAGCACTCCTTCATTGCAGTGAAACCACTTTTACAAGGTGTTACATGCGGATTAATATGCATCTATTTGATCGTTCTAAATAATTTGAAATGTACAATGATTTGAATTTGATTCGAAGCGAATTTGAATGGTGCATTGTTCGTTCGAATATTTGAAATATTTGACTATTCGCACAAGCCTAGACGAGAGTTAATGGGGGAAAACTGCTTTTAAAACAATAGACAGCCTCTTTGAGTTCAAGGTGATAGACTTAAGTCTTTTGCTCAGCACCTGCGACTTTCCACAACGTTATGGATAGAGTACATCTGGGATTGAATTGGATGCAGTACACAAAGCAATGAGCGCAATAGCACTTCTGGTGCTATTTGCATCTCAGGCTTACTACCAGATGTAAAGCGCTGGCATGTACAGACATAGCTGCTTGCATATTTACAATGCCTGCCCGGTAACTCTGCACCTGCCATGATGACTAGAAATGAATAGTATTTTTATATAAGCTTGCTGTCTGTAGTAATTCAGGTAATAATAGGGAGTTTTTGAGTGAGGGCTTCAATCCCTTTGGGGCACCAAAGAAATAGCATCGAGCCCACTGTGCATGCGCGGTACCCAAACAGGGTTTGGGTTTTGCGTTGGGGACGCTATTTCTCGAATTTAGCAGGAGCCCCAAAGCCTGCCCCAAAAGCTTTGCATCAGACAAACGTGATGGCACCTTCTGAAGTGACGGCTCTCAGCCAAGACGGGAATGACAAAATATAGGGGGAGGGTTCAAAGTGCCGCAGACTCAATTCGAAGCTCCTGCTTGACCCAAAGCATGCATACGCAAAGGGCTTTGATTTCCCAAACTTTTGAGCCTCCCTCAAAACTTTCTAATAATGTGATTGTTTGGGTTTTATGTATCGAAACCACTACATATACTTGTGAGGGATGCTATAGTGGAGGGCTCAGGAAATTTGGCCACATGAGGTTCTTTAAAGTGCGCCTAAATATAAGCACACGGGATTCAGTGATTGAAATAGGAGAGTCACTTGATGTGAGCCTTGTGTCCATTTGGGCTGGTTGGTACGTCTTGGCACATAGCAGAATATTGAACAGCATTAACATGAGCACTTTTTCTTCCTGTCATGTTCATGCTATTTGGGAAAAGAACCAGCTCTGTCCTGTGTATTATCCTGTTTTTACCCTTTTCATAATCCTGCTGTCTAGTGAAGTCACTGAGATCAGAGATTTTTTTCTCTTTTCTTTTTTTTCTTTATGCAGTGAAGGCGATGCGAGGCCAGCCCGTAGAGGCTAATAATCGAGGCAGCCAGCAACGAAGTTGGCGGGCAGCTGAACGAGAAGGCCGCAGGTGGGCTTTTTCTTCTTGGGATCACATTTGACAATAATATACCACCATTGCTAGTGCAGTTACCCGCCAGTTCATTTTTAGTGAGCTGGTTGGTGTACTTATGTTGCCTGGCGAATTGCGGAAGAACAAACTGCACAAGGTGGTCATGGGCATCTCCCGTGGTGTTCCTGTAGGTATGCCTAGTTCTTTGGCCAGGCGACCCGGGGTGGAATAATGCTGACACGAGAACAGAAACACTGGGCGTCGTTATTCCTTGGTAGCTGATTGCACAAGGATACGTAAACAGGGCAAGTACAAATAGCTGGATAATTTTAGTGCCTACTTTGAAACAGAATCGAAGTAACAGTATACTATGATTGCACAGACAGACATTTGAAAAGGCTTTTATATACATGCGTCAAAAACTATCTTGGCATTACCAGGAACGGTTTACAATGGTAAATAGCATTAGTACAGTGTTAAATAGTTGCTCCCACGGTCAAATGCATTACTCAAAATGTGCTTTGCTGCTTTGAGCCCTCTTACACTTACTTGCAGGCAGCACAGTCGACTGGTGAATTAGCCAGTTATTTTTTATCATTTGCTGGTTAACCCATGGACAGTCATTCACATAGCACACAGTTTGCTCCGTGTTGACCTCACATCTTAGTGTGGTATCATTTAGTCCATGTCTCCTTGTGCTGAATGTATTTATGTCTTTCAATTGACATAGCTAATGAATTGCCAATAACTAATATCAAGAAATGGTTGTCAGAATGACCAGGTAACCTGATGTGTTGTTTGTAGAGTGCGCAGACGCAAGGCTCGTGAGGCCAAACATCAAGGCTTAGCACAACCACGGAATTTGGTGCATCACGATGGCATGTCCACCGATGATGAGCAGCCCGATGCCGACAGGCTGTCCTTCGACAAGGAGCGAGGTGGGTTTGCTCATTTGTGATGTGGGCACGGCAGAGTGTTTTCATTTTTTGCTACAGAAGTGTAACTTAGCTTAGTTGTTCAAAAAGGAAAACTGTCATCTACCTGTGTGTTCCACAAATCTACAAATCAAAGCCATATTAATTTTTGTGAAAGAAAGTTTTGTAGCCAAGTAAAGAGTTGGCAGACCAAATTTAACCTTGCTTGAGCTGTGAAGCTTTATGGTGAAACAGTGCGAATGGCTGAACAATGAAAGAACAAACTGGAAAAAGTGAAGAAATTAAATACACGAGGTCTTAGCTCAACTAGTCAGTTTACGTACACTGCTAAGGATTGAAACTTGACATTTTAGTGCTCTCATATCTGTGTAGATTGAGTGCTCTCATATCTGTGTAGATATGAGAGTTTTCAGTTACTCTCATATCTGTGTAGATTAGACTTGAACACTTGCATCAGAGCCAACATTTACCAGCCATATTTACAGTGGCATGACTCCATTGTCTTGAGCTCTTGCATACACTAATCATTATACTAAAGAATTTGATGTCGCACTTGACTTCCTGAGCACTGTACTTTATGGCAAAATAGTGTGAACGATTAGTGCTTTGTCCTCTTTTTTTTTCTTTTGCTCTCCAGTTGTTCATGCTGTTTCGCCATAATTAATCTAAACTGCTATAACTATACCCCTGTAGGTATGCCTAGTTCTTTGGCCAGGCGACCCGGGGTGGAATAATGCTGACACGAGAACAGAAACACTGGGCGTCGTTATTCCTTGGTAGCTGATTTAAAGCGGTTGTAAAAAACTTTTCCATGATTTCAGCCTGACACCTCAGTGAATGCCAGTTTCTTGGTTATCACTTTGCAGCAAAAACCAGCTAGTTCACACCTTGTGCAAAGCTTTCTAAAAAATCCACATAAATTTGCTTTGCAGCTTAGTTCCTAAAATGAGTGTACAACAATTCTTCCTGTATGTGATCCTTCCTTTCTCGTTTGTTCTCAATTTTTATATGCTGTGCTCATTTTTTTCAATAAATGCCTGCACAAACAATATCTTATTTGCAGATTGCTTCACATTCTCATTCAGCATCTCACTGTGCCTTGTGCAGTCGTACACACATTTTTTCGAATACCGTTGTTCTCTTTAAAATGCTACGATCAATTCGCCAAGACAAGTGCAAAGCTTTTTATATTTGTAAGTCTACTTGATGCTTGTGTTAAGCAAACTCCAGTGATGTTGCACACACAAAAATAATTAGTGTACTACTTCAGAAAACAAGTTTTGCCTGCAGTTGGCCTAATTTGACATGTGCAGTTGTGTGTATAAGTTCACACTTTTGGCCCGAATAGTTTTTCAGTTGTGAGGCAACACTGTGTATCTGCCCTCTCTCCTGTATTCACTTTCCGAATGCTGTTTGAGAAACAAATAAGCACCGATTCAGCGTGCTTGCCATTTCGCTTATCAGTCTCCTTTCAGCTGCTAATCGGTGGGTCTGGGATTGCAGAGCTAATCCTGGATGATGCAAGGCACGTCTTTGAAGATGTAACTGAGCAGTTCAGCAGTGTGGCTGCCCTGAAGCAGAAGTTTGAGCGCTGGAAGCGAGACTTTGGTGAATCTTACGAGCAAGCATACATTCCTTTGTGCTTGGTCAAGCTCCTGGTGCCCTTTGTGCGACTTCAGATGGTTGCTTGGAATCCCATTGAGGTGGGACTTTTTTCAGATGTACTTTTGCATTGTTGACTGGAAAGGAACAGAGGGGTGAAGAATTCAATGAATGGACTACAGCAATGGCTCAATCGTATGTGGTTCTGCTGTTGGTGTCAAGTTCTGATTCCTTGCCATGAGGGTGTATTCTTAATTAGGTGAAATGTGTAAACAATGTTTGGCTCCGCCGCGGTGGTCTAGTAGCTAAGGTACTTGGTTGCTGACCCACAGGTCACGGGATCGACTCCCAGCTGTGGTGGCTGCATTTTCTATAGATGTGAAAATGCTGTAGGCCCCTGAGCTCAAATTTGGGTGCATGTTAAAGAACCCCAGGTGGCCAAAACTTTCGGAGCCCACCACTACGGCGTCTCTCATAATCATATGGTGGTTTTGGGACGTTGAACCCCACATTATCTATCTATCTGTCTGTCTGTCTGTCTGTCTGTCTGTCCGTCCGTCCACTAGTCTGCTCGTCTGTCCGTCCGTCTGTCTGTCTAAACATCTAAACAGTGCTTGCTTTCAGTGGCATTCACTTCAGTCAGGATTTTATGACAATCGTAATGCTATCATCTAAATATCTTAAAGTGACCATTGAAATACAAATTAATAAAAGTAACTAACTATGTAAAACTAAGTAAAAAAATTTGCTGCTGAAAGTGATTTCTATTGTGAATTTGTTATTGTGAAATCTGGAATATTTGATCTCTGTCTATAGTGTGTCCAATATGGAATAGTCTTCTAAATAAAACTTATTGATCAATGTCTTTGTTTAAGGATAGCAAAGATGCAGCTTGTCATGTACATCTGCAACCTGCTTCCTGCCTGTTCTATGCGACTTGGTGGTCGATTCATTCTGTTAAAACTGTGGCACAGTTTGTTGAGTGTAGTACCTTTGTCTCCAAAGGTTTCTATTCTACATATTGCTTTGTAGCATTTAATTAAAGTGATGTTTCTCTACTTAAAACTCAGAAGCAAAAAGAGGATTTCATAGAGCAAAGTTTGCTGTGTGCCAGATCAAAGTAATGCTTAAATATATGAAGTGTCAGTGTGTGCACTCAAAGCTCAGTGCTATGGGAGATGTATTGTCATTATGGTTGCCAGCTGTCGAGTTTTGGACTGGCCCGGACCCGCCATTATTGAATTGGCTCCCTTTATTTTTTATTCCCCTTCCCCCCTTTTTTTTTCCAGAGCAGTAAACAAAGCGTCATTCTAATCACGGGTATTTTCATGCCACCAATCAGACTTGTAGATTAGCTCAGTGTGCCATTTTATTTGTACATCAGGTTTATTTCGCAGAAGAAAAGCAATGTTACATTAAATGGCACTGCATGCCAAAGACCTGACATGGCATCTATTTTTCAATGCTATTGTGATGTTCTGGCGGCTCATCCTCCCCCTCCCCCCCCATTCAATGACCAGAACCCTAATTATCAATTTGGTAATGTCAAAGTTTGAGTTTTAATGTTGTGTATATTGAGAGAAGTAGCATTTAACCAGCATTTTTTAGAGTCTGCATTGTGTTCTCTTGGGAGCTGCACTTTGCCTAAACTTCCATTCTTCAACTGCCTCCACTTCTCGTTTATTTATTTTTATATTTTGAAATAGTGGGAGGCCTACACTATCTCACATTCCACTTCAAATTTTTACCGTGCTGTAAATGTTATGTCTAATTTTTGTCAATTCTCAAAGTTCTAAGCTACAGCTTCTGCACAAGATATATTTTTGGGACCAGATTGATATTGTCTTGCAGGTGCTGTAGGTTCCAGCACGATGAGCTTATTTTTAGTGGGTGTATGAGAGGTAGCGAGCACAATTCGAAATTGTGGCTATGGACAATGATTGGTTTTAATTTGAAACTACTTGGGATGACCAGAATCAGTATATCTTGAAGGATTACAATGTGTGTTTTCTGTATTGCCGTAGCCACTGCCATATTGTACATTTTTTTGCAACTGCCAATTTCGATTAGCAAGAACTCTGTCCTTGGAAGTTCTTCTTCACCTGCCCACATTCATCTGATTGTGTGGCAACACCTTGTGCAGAAGCCCGAGAGTCCCGAGAGCTGTGGGTGGTATGATGCACTCCTGTTCTATGGTGAAGACACACCTGAAGACCCTGATCTGTGCCTCCTGCCCCGCATTGTGGAGCGTGTCCTCCTTCCAAAGATGGCTGGTCTGTCAGCTTTCTTTTTGTGAAGCAACTGTTCTGTGACAAGTGAGCACACTTGGAATAAAAGCTGCACAACCGAATTGGCTGTGTGCTCGAGATGAAAAACAAGGAGCAGATGAGTAAATTTGTAACAGCTAAGTTTCCATTTTATATCAAGCTTGTGTTGAGCTTGCTCCAGAAGTCCTGTCCTTCAACCCTTGTGGTTGGCTGCATTGAACAGATTTTACATGTCTCGATAAGCGGTCTTGATCACTGAGCTCTGAAACTTTTAATGAGCTTTGTGGGAAGTTCACTCTTTTGATGAAGGTCTATAAAGAATGTAAGGGAAAAACCTTTTCTAGGACTGATACAAGACAGCTAGATGAATATATATATGTGCTACAAAAGGCTAGACAAGTAGAAGCAAAAACAGATTGATAGCACAGTGACAACATACAGTATGTGTCTCGTGGCTGTTGCTGTGTTGTCTCATGATGCACTTTAGTGAAACACAAAACAGTTTTCATCTTGATGCACATTTTGTGAAGCATAGAACAAGGCTACCAAATTCGTTTTAAAACGTGTTGGCCAGAGTATAACTGAGAGACTGTGTGGAATTTTTCCTTGCTAAGCACACCTAATTGCTGTACCTACTAAGGTTGCAAGTGATGGATGGAAATAGTAAATTAGTTCGTTGTGCGCAGCACTAGCGGAAAAAGTCTGGGACCCCATGTCCAGCACCCAGACACTGAACCTGGTGTGGACAGCCAAGAAGCTGGTTGAGGATTACCCAACTGTCAATGCCCAGAGTCGGCACTTACAGGTTTGCCTCACTTTCCTCTGCTGTTTTTGTGCGCCTGTCTTCCTGTGCGTCTGGTACATCATTTTACTGTGTTTTCTTATCAAGGTGCAAGCTAGTGCCTCATCACAAGCTTGCCTTGAAAAATGCAGTGCGCAATACAAAAACTTGCGTGATCTTCAATCAGGGGCAACCTGGAATCGAGGTATTCCGTGTGGCAGTCATGTATTTTAGAACGTAGTCACGCCAGTGTTTGAAACTACGTTGAAAAAAAAAGATCACGCACCGTCATCGTATCATGCAAGGAGTCCTATTTACAGATGCAGTAGTGCATGGCAGAGGCCTACAGTCACACCATGCACCATGTCATATGAATGACAAAATAATTGCGCGGTCACCTGTCAAAGACTCTGTAGAATGATGCTGCAGAAGCAAGACGCGCAGTACCAGAACTAGCGTGACCACTCAGGTTTTAATTATGATAATGATGATGCCTTTACCCTTCAAGTTGTCTTGGGTGAATGCATGAAGCTAATCAAAGTGGATGGTTGGGCCAGTTGGCAACGATTCATGATCTGTGTATACTGCGTGGTAGAACAGACGTAATGCGTTTGTCTCCGTGAGCTCGTCATCCGTGTTCTCTGCTGTGCAGCAGGCAGGTAGGCTAGAGGTACCTACCCCTCCACACCCCCCCAAAAAAAAATGTCTAGACGACCATATTCTTGGACTTTTTTTTTGCCATGGAAGGACATTACTTCAAACAATTAAGCCTTGGAGACCCTCCCCTCATGTGCCTGTGCGTAGTATATATCGATCATGAATGCATGAAGGCTCCTGTGAATTTATTTTGCACAGATGTAACAAATATTTAGTAAAAGCGGGGCCTTTCTGCCTGCAGAAAGGTGTGGTTTGCTCGAGGTGTCATAGTTCATAATTTGTGCCGCGTATGTACTCTGTCCTGGCTAATATTTCAGCATATAATCAGATTTCATAGATAATATCGCAGTTTGCTTTAAATATTTTGAAAAGTAGAAAATAATAAAGTTACTAACTTAATCTCTTTTTCTAACGATTCTGAAGAACTTGTTTTTTTTTCCTTGTCGTACAACTTGCAGAACTTCATGGCCAAGGTGGCTGCACGTATTGGCCGAGCTCTAGATGAAGATGTCTACATTCCATTATACCCTAAAGAGTAAGTGACACTGCTGGTCTTTTTTGTAGTGGCCTCACACACTCTGCTGTCTTTACAGGGTGTTGGAGAACAGGTCGGGCGCACCTGCAGCCTTTTTTCACCGCCAGTTCTGGTCCTGCCTTAAGGTTTGTATTGACAGCGAGAAGACGAACAACCTTTCATCTTATCAAAACAAAACTTGCATAAATGCACACTAATGACATCAGTGTGTGCACCTGCCACCGGCAGCTAGCTAGCTGCCGGTGGTCAGCTAGCTAGCTGACCACCGCTCACATATTGTGCTCGCGGCTCGAAAAACAAACTCTAAAAAATGAGGTTGCAGATCTCAAACTGCACTCACTCGCATAGTTAGCTGGCTGACAGTGGCCAAACTCTATGATTAGTTTGGTTTATGGAGTTTATTGTCTGTTATCAACCGAGCTTATGCGAGGTGCCGTCAACTGCCATGGCTGGGATCGAACTCGTGTCTTTCGAGTGAGTAGCCATGCACCATAACTGCAGGGCCATCACAACATTGATTGATTGATATGTGGGGTTTAACGTCCCAAAAGGCCATCACAACAGCGTGAAAGATGAATGTTCATGATGTGTTGCAGCTTATGAAGAATGTGCTCAGCTGGCAAGGTCTGCTGGCTGAAGAACCACTCAAGGAGCTCTCCCTGTGCAGCCTCCTGAACCGTTATCTCATTGTGGCCCTCCAGGCCGGCCTCTCTCAAAGGGACACAGTTGAAAAATGCACTCGCGTGAGTGACTTGCCTTTCCATGGCCATTCTAAGGCTCATTTGTAGTTTATTTTGTTTGTTATTCTTTCTATGGAACGCATCCTCATGGTATTTTGTGAAAATTGTTTGATTTTTTTTGCATTTGGGGAGGTTCACTTTGAATAAAATATCCTGGGAAGCAACTGAACTGGGCCAAGTCTGCCAGTGCAGGCATGACTCAGTGATGTTTTGGTTTGACTTCTGGCTGGATGAGAGAAAGAAAGTAAACGAATGGCTTCATGGAAAGTTGGCTTGCAAAAACAAGAGATCGGCAGCAGTTGAAGTGTGTCCACTGACTGCAATTGTGTCACATGCTTATGCAGCTGGTGTCAACGCTGCCGGCGTCGTGGATGCGCGGGAGCCAGCTTCCACAGCTGGAGTTGTTTACACGCTTTCTACGTCTCTACCTGCAACACCTGGAGGGTGTCTCTGGTTCTTCCAACCTGGGACCAGATATGCATGCCAGGTATATATGTGACAAGTGTTTTGAACAAAAAATTGTTTGAAATGACTGTAGGATACCAGCTCTTTTGCATGTGAGATTTTACAAACAAGCATTCCTTGAATACTGTGGTAGCACCTGGGAGGGCCAGTGCCACATGAGTAAACCTTTCTTCTTTTTTTTCCCCAGAGATGCTCTAGAAGAAGTTGGAAAGCTACTGGCTTCACTTACAGACAAGACGAAATGATGAGATATATGTTGGAAATAAAGACACGCCTTCACATTGCAGCATTCTTGCAGCAATGTGGGAGTGCTATTATGTGTTGCAGCTTATGAAGAATGTAATGTAATGTGTGTTGTCACTTTTCGTCCTTCATTATAAGTTTCTCAGTGTTATTTTAATAGGTTGCCATTGATTGCAGTTTCAAAGTGGAACCGTCCAGTACCTGAATTTGTTTACGAAGCTGACAACTGACAGAGCCTTTAAACTTTGTTGTGTTGAATATTGCTAATGATACTGCTGTATTTATTGTTGTACAAGTATTGTTATCAATCGCTGTTCTCCTTCCAAGTCATGTTTGCCTGCATTAGCGTGAAATAAAACAATATTTGACTTGTTTGGTAGCTTGTATTCTCCCTCTCTTTTTTGTTGTTTGGCTTCTGCTTACTCGATGTGCAGCTACAGCAAAGGCTGTTCGGTATGGTTATGATGCTACATAATTTTGACTCCTCCATCCACTCGTCCTTGCCGCCCCGCCGCGGTGGTCTAGTGGCTAAGGTACTCGGCTGCTGACCCGCAGGTCGCGGGATCCAATCCTGGCTGCGGCGACTGCATTTCCGGTGGAGGCGGAAATGTAGGCCCGTGTGCTCAGATTTGGGTGCACGTTAAAGAACCCCTGGTGGTCGAAATTTCCGGAGCCCTCAGCTACGGCGTCTCTCAATCGTATGGTGGTTTTGGGACGTTAAACCCCCCATATCGATCGATCATGTGGGATTTGTCCTTGCCAGTGGTTCTGACGGATTTCTCCCGTGTGCACGAAACAAAGTTTCGGTGGTCGGCCACTATCCATCAAATTAGTATTAGGAGTGTTACGTGATCATGTGTTGAACTGAGGCACTAGAAATGCAGCGTAATGGCAAGCGATGCATATATTTGTTTATATAATGGAGTAAATCGTCTACTCTATCCACGGATTAAACGAGACGATTCTTGGAGGAAGAAGCGTTGGAACTTGAACTTTATTAATTCCAACATACCATCATTTGAGATGCTGAGGGGCGGGGTAAAAAAGCCTCTTCACGGGCTTGACTAGGACCACGACCCCGTACAAAGTGGCCTTTTACCCCGTACAAAGCACAGCAGGCCTGGCCGCGAGGTGATTCGGCCCAAGCGGCACGCGATGGTAAATACATGGAGAAAGGAAAGCTTCTTCCTTGGTAAATAGGTGACGATGACTTTGAAGAAAACGCCCCTAGGCTGGTTGGTTCATGATCATGAGATGCGAGGTGAAAGGACACGAGACCACGGATGGGTAAATTGCGGAGGAGGTCGGAACCGCCCAAAAAGGCGCCTCACGAAGTGCGACAAATTTTACGAGTACATTTTCCAACGAGCAGTGCACGTAGTCAGCTGACGTACCACATTAAGGTGCTGCAGCAGTAAAACAATAAATTTGTCTGAACCGCAATCAGATTTCGCTGGCTTCCTATGACAGTACGCCGCCCCACCCCGTACCTCGCTTTTGGGTGTGCGTTGTATGGTATCAGATGAAAATTACTGACTGGACGTTCCAGAACAAATTCGGGACATGCAGTTGCTCCAAGGTCTCGGGACGCTGCATGACGATAGTTATAGCGCGAGAACAGAACGAAGACACAGATCGTCATATCTATAAGTAACTATAATTATCGTCATGTCACACCAACTAACCCAAGATGCCACACTTCTAAGTTGCATGAAAAATCTGGACAATTCCGCAAAATCCGCGACGGTTAACCCTTGACCGTGGCGCTTGTCCAGTCTTTCAGCGCTGTTAGGAGCGACACGTAGACGTATGTACCTCCATTGACAGTTGCCGGTTTTGCCAAGTTTGACCAGCGCGGCAGCGCCTGGTCACAGGACACGGCCTGGTTCGACTTGATAAACCACGCGCCATGTACAGAATTATCTATGCCTAGCCAACCTAGCCACAGAACACCTATACACCACCATACCTACACCTAGATACAGTGTACGAGAACTGTAACCTAGCTCTGCAGTGCCTGCACAGCTGCTGCTGCCGCAAAAAAAAAATAATAAACATTGTGATGCGCGCTTTTCAACGTTAATATTCAACTTCATAAAAACATCATCATCAGCCTGACTACGTCCACTGCAGGACAAAGGCCTCTCCCATGTTCCGCCAGTTAACCCGGTCCTGTGCTTGCTGCTGCCAATTTATACCCGCAAACTTCTTAATCTCATCTGCCCACCTAACCTTCTGTCTCCCCCTAACCCGCTTCCCTTCTCTGGGAATCCAGTTAGTTACCCTTAATGACCAGCGGTTATCCTGTCTACGCGCTACATGCCCGGCCCATGCCCATTTTCTCTTTTTGATTTCAACTATGATACCCTTAACTTCTGTTTGTTCCCTAATCCACTCTGCTCTCTTCTTGTCTCTCAAGGTTACACCTACCATTTTTCTTTCCATTGCTCGCTGCGTCCTCCTCAATTTAAGCTGAACCCTCTTTGTAAGTCTCCAGGTTTCTGCTCCGTAGCAAAATACCGGCAAGATACAGCTGTTATATACCTTCCTCTTGAGGGACAGTGGCAATCTACTTGTCATAATTTGAGAGTGCCTGCCGAATGTGCTCCACCCCATTCTTATTCTTCTAGTTACTTCAATCTCGTGGTTAGGCTCTGCGGTTATTACCTGTCCTAAGTAGACATAGTCTTTTACAACTTCAAGTGCACTATTACCTATCGCAAAGCACTGCTCCTTTCCGAGGTTGTTGTACATTACTTTCGTTTTCTGCAGATTAATTTTAAGACCCACCTTTCTGCTCTCCTTGTCTAACTCCGTAATCATGAGTTGCAATTCGTCCCCTGAGTTACTCAGCAATGCAATGCCATCGGCGAAGCGCAGGTTACCAAGGTATTCTCCATTAACTCTTTATCCCTAACTGTTCCCATTCTAGGCTTCTGAAAACTTCCTGTAAGCACGCGGTAAATAGCATTGGGGAGACTGTGTCCCCCTGCCTTACACCCTTCTTGATTGGTATTCTGTTGCTTTCTTTATGAAGCACTATGGTAGCACTGTCATCAAAACAAAACTTTACTAAAATGAAGTCTTCAATTATGTTACTGAATAAAAACCTATCTACCGTCGTTCCGTCGATAGCTCAGTTGGTAGAGCGGTGGACTGTAGAAGTATCACTGTAGACATCCATAGGTCGCTGGTTCGAATCCGGCTCGACGGAGTTTTTTTTTTCTATATATATAAGTGTTTGTGTTTTTAATTTTTAGAAAGCTTTTAATTGGAGTTCGTTACTGCTTTAGAGGCATCCGAGGCGCAACAAAGTGCATTAAAAATTCAGAGGGACCACAGCACAGCCAGCTTTGTACGTGTGTCGGGCAGGTGTGGGAGGGGGCATTCCAACTCGCTTGAAATTTTTTAACTTTGCATGTGTACATGTACCCACATACAAACCCACGCACGAACGTACTTAAAAGCATGATTACGCCCCCCCCCCCTAAAAAAAAAAATCTGGTTATGCAACAGAGCTTCTGGAGATGTGTACTACCGACTACCAAACAGCGTTGGAGGCAAGCCGGGGGGGGGGGGGGGGGGGGTAGGGAGTAAGGTTGAAGCTTTTCACCTCAACTTACTAAATGTGAAACGGTGGGTAGGGAGAAGACCCTTTTCCAGGTGCGTAGCCAGAAGTTTTTTGGGGGGCGGGGAGCAACCCCTTGAAATGGCTATTTTTTGCTCTCTATGCCATGGTAAAAAAATTACAGGGTGCGGGGTCACGTGCCCGGTGTAGCACCCCTTGGTATTTTAGTGCAGATTCTTTTCTTATGTTTGAGTCCGAAAATTCACTTTGAACTGTTGGCATGGGTTTGGACTTTTATTTGATAAGAGGCAGAGAACTCTGTCTGCTATAAAGGTACAAAGGATGTCACACATGTCATTCAGATCATAGCAATGCCATTTCAAAACATCTTTGCTAAAGACTAATATGCCAAAGTTGACAAGGTACATATGACAAAAATAAGTCTACCTATTGCATCATAAGCCAGGCTGTCTGAGGCACACATTTCTGTTCATTTAACCCATCTTCGTACTGCGTTTACCTTTAGTTTCAATGTACATCGCATAAGAAAATAAGTAAATGCATGTCCATATGTAAATATTCTAATACAAATTGAATAGTAGCTGCACGTGTTCAATTCACAAATCAAATATCTACTATTTGACTTCACAAATAGCTTCCACTCATTAACTTGACAGTCCCAATGTCTTGGCATTGCCCCTTAATAGCCTTGAAGGAAATTTGATATTTATACGATGCAAAACACTTGAACGGACGACTTCACAGAGAAGAACACACTTGAGTGCCCATCCCCCTCCTTAACTTTTGTATGTATAAGCCAAGGATGGGTATAGACACACATGCATGGCTTTAGATATTAGACTTGCCGTAAGCCGACACCGCCTTATAAAAAATCCTGTATCTGCCTTTGGTCAACACATTTTTGTTTGCATGCTTATTTTGAGGCCAAAACTATGGTAATTACATAATTTGCAGAGTGAGATATAGCAATTTATAGCATGCTAAAGCTGTTCCACTCTGTAATTTCTAGTTCACATTTCACTTGTCTATGGCTATGCATTTTTTTTGTGTGTGTGCACAAATTAGAGTAAATAGGGCAAGGACATTTGTCACACCAGTTTACTTTTTCTGACATTTAGTAAGTCACCTCTGTTCTTGTTCAAGCGCATTTGTACTCACACTGTAACTCATCCACTCCTGCTTGAGGCTTGAAAATTCAGGGCAGCAATACTCGATAAATAATACATATACTAAATGTACATTGAAAATATAACAAATATTTATTATTATATATTTATTAATACACACTTCTTCAGCACATATATTAAGCGTCATATGTTACATATGTACAAGAGCCACTATACTGATAAGGGAAATAAATAAATTAGTGCAATCTAGTGATATTTGCTTGCTACAAATCTCTGGTATGTAACAAGTGAATGCTGGTTGGGCATCGGTGCCCCAGTTTTCCCTTTCTGTACATAGACTTGATAGATGTCTCTTGATGACCGAGGAACCATGGGTGGGGTGACTTCATAGACAGAGTCGATGGTAAAAGCACTCTGCCTTATTCTAGGGAAAAAAAGAAACGAGATAGAATCAGAAAGACAATGTTATTCCAGATTTTATGTGATTGGTGGGCTAAGCTTTATGCTTACAAACGCTGCTTTACCCACACATTCAAGCATGCCAATTCTCATTACGTTATTAACCCCTTGCAGACAATTGTCGGGCCCTGCCAGACAATGCAACACGGCCGCAGCAGCCCCTGGTCGGGCACTGCTGGGCAAGTTCTATCGCAGTAGATTTACGTGCCTTTTTTTTCGCTAAACTATGCCTCATTTTTAGAAGAGCAAGCAAACCTCTTTTACTTGAGCTTTAAGTCGTTCGGTTTCGGATCAGAATAGATGGAATCTGGGAAAAGGTTTTGGACCAAAAATTTTTGAAGAGAGGCCTTTATGATACCTACATTGTTCGAACTTGAACGAACATAGTCACAAGCTTATTTAACGGCCTCTGGTAACATATCAACAAGCAACATAAGCATCTGTGTGCAAAGACAAACTTGTCGAAAATTAAAACAAGCTTAACGTACAACTGCAGCGATCTCTTTGGTGTTGAGATATTGCTGGCATCAGTCTTGCAGGTCATGCCTGACATTTTTCCCAGCGTTACAAACCTGTAACAAAGATATGACATGCAAGATCCTGCTGAGATCAGGCAGCACGTGAAACTACTAAGAACAGATGAATGCCACGTGGGATAGTCACTTAGTTTGTCACTGATTGGCAAGGCAGTTGTACTGCAGAACAGAGCGAACCATGCTAAATATAAGTGTTGTCGTGCACTCAAGAATTACAAGCAGCAGCATCTTTAAATGAAAAATGGGCTATTGTGCAATGCCTCTGACATCCTCACATCACATTTAATGTGCTAAAACTAGAAAGACCCACAAAAGATGTTTCTACCTTAATTTTTTGACAAGCTTGACATTTACAATGAAAAAATAATGTATTGGTTTCAGGTTCAAGCACGAAAGTTGAAAGAAATTTCGACTCTCATTTTTTTCCACTGGCAACTGTCTCCATGCATGCCTTGAATGAATAGTTCCACTACAATCAAAATGATTTAATATTTCTCTTCAATGCATCTTCATTTCTCTGTTTTGAAGCAAAATGTTTCTCTGCTTTGAAGCAAAAGTGTTAAGCCTGTAAGTGCCTGAGTAGGCAGAACCTTCTGAAATTAACAAATATAGTAGTATTGCTCTATTTGACATGGCCTCCAAACTGAATATCCTTACACGTAACTTTTTCAAATAATTTCTTGTAAATGCTATTTCAATTTATTTAGTGCTATCATGCATAAACTTGGAGAAAATGTGGGACAAGTTTCATCCTTACAGTCACAGTAGAGATGAAACACAAGAAGTTTTCTATCTCACCATTCTGCACCACCTGGGGAGTCAGATTCTCAGGCTAAACTGCTGTCATTCGAACATATTTATGAGTACAAAGTATTAACTATACTGATTTGAGTTTTTACAAAGCAATTATTCAGAATAAAATGTGTAATGTAAGCAATGTGCCAGAAACTGTTCGATATGCTCGGGCGTGAAGATCATTTTATACAATCACTGTAAACAACTGCTTATTTTCTCAAAACTGTATTTCATGGTCAACTTAATTCACCGCTGCTACTCTTTGACACTGTCTATAATAATGCTATTCATAAATCTCTATTAATAAATATATATATTGACAAACTGTTGCCCTAATTGCAAACATTTCATATGGTATGAATGTGCACATAGTACATCACACTCACTACTCAAATCCATGCTTGCTTTCCTTTCTGTGATTAGCATCAATACAATTAATAATGCAATCTTAAGTTGACATACTTTTCAACAGCATCGTGCAGCAACTATTATCAAGGATTCTAATCTGATCTGATAAAGAAAATGATAGCTATGAAAGATATGAAATTGAAGGACATAAATAGGATGCAGACATCGTTGTTGCTTACCTCTTGTATATGGTAAGGTCCTTGGGTGAGGGCTCGTGTATCTCCCTGCCATAAGTCTGCAGCATTGTTTGAAAAACGGACTGTGCGAGATAATGGGAAAGTCATGTAAACGATAACATGACGACACTGCAAATTCACTCTTTTCAGGAACTACTTATTGTTCATGGCTCCTTTCAATATTTAGCAAAATGTTTGCAATCTTTGCAGATTTGCACATATCTTCATGTGGTTTTAAGTCGCATCTAAAGCCGATTTTTAGTGCTTGAATGCTGCCAGTGTGAAGGATCAACATAGTGACTACTTCATCGTATTGTGTTGCTCACACACAATGGTGAATGAGCACAAAGCCTGCTAAGAACGTGATGTTCTAGTAAAAGTAGGACTTTGAATTGTAGGTCGATTTGTCCAACAGTGCACAGTAAAGGCTCACTAATTCAAAACTTTACGAAAATAAAAATGCTTGCTTAGGTAGATAAAATTAAGCAAAATAACTCTTCGGGTCATAAAACTAAGAATGACGAAAGCCAAGAGAAAGTTGCATCTGATGATGGAATGACAAGCAGTGCATGACATGTTGATGCAGTAATATTTGCACTTTCAAAAGTTGAGACAGCTGAGTTCATGAGCCATGACCACAATAGCTGTGTCTGTGGTCATACCGATATGTATGAAGAATCTTAGTGTGACATATCTTCGCCACTAGCTCCCACACAATGGGCAACGTCTATTGAACACCTGCATTCCAACTTTCTAAGAAAGAGTGACACTTCAAGGAAAAATTATGTTTAACTCAAATTACCGGGGTTTGTAGAGCGTGTAGTTGCGGTGTTGTTGCGTTTTTACCCGAAAATGATGGAACCTAAGTACAATATACGCTCCAGCAAAGCTCAGAGGACAGGCAAATATGTTCATTTAACAGGAGTTCCATTTACTGAGGGAACATGAGTGATGAGTTCAAGTACAAAACCAATCATAGCAGAGGCAGTTGTTTCACTTAAGCAGCCATTTCATTTAAGTGGTTTTTGTTTACTGAGAATCTACTGTATATGTAAATAAAGCTGAAAGATTTCTTGACATAGTCTTTCACCAGAGACAAAGTTGATACTGTGACAAACCTCAAATGTGAAAGGCTTTTGCGACAGGTCATTTGAGGATGACTCGTCACTCTCAACCATAAACTCTGGGTCTGCGTCGCTTGAAAGTGAGCTGTCCGAGTCGCTGGCACCGCTGGAGGTGGACATGGTGGACGAGATGCCAGTCACAGAAGGGTTGAGCGGCTTGTTGCCACCAGCACTTTCCCGGTGCTTTCCAGGCCTGATCCGCACTGAAAACGGGCTGTAGTCCGTGGCAGAATTTGGCATGATGTCCCTATAGAGAGATCCAGCCATGCCAAGGTTAGAAAACTACATAGACACATCAATCAACCGTCAAAAAAGGAGGTTGTCACTGGTCTACCTGTTGCTGACATGAAGGCAGTATTGAAATATAGGCTTGAGTGAGTTGATAGGGATTCATGTTTGTAAATGTGTGCTCTTTATGGTGATGGATGAAAGAAGTAGACAGGACGTGTGCAATTTCACAACTACCCCGTCTATCCCATCCTGTCCACTCATTTTGTCTCTAGTTGAAACATTGTGAAGTGCACACACAAGTATGAAGGCAGCAGCACGAATCTGATTAAAATCCATTTTAGTAATATTTGTTTTTGACAACAAAATGAATAGCATATATGATACTTGTAGCACTGCGAACATATTGGCTTTTGATTACATAGGAGACTTGGTTAGTTTCGGTGAATCAAAATTTATGCTTAACTACAGCTTAAAGGTAGATGTTAACTTTATCTTTTATTCATTATACACTCACATTTATAGACTGTCATAACAAAGGGCTATACCTAGTGAAAGTAATTCTACTTACAAAAGAAATAATGGGGAAATTCGGTGTATTTATTGCTTTTACAAGTCTGAAAACGGGACACGAAGTGCTTCAGAGAAGAAATGTCGCTCATCCCTCTACATAGGATTCGGTATAACACGGAAGTGAAACGTGTCTTTACAGAGGTAGTTGATCTTTTATTGTGCATTGTTTAAGGTTAACGTTCGATGACAAAGAGCGCACGAGGTGACTTCTCGGATCGCTGTCTAGTAGGTGAACATGATTACGTATACAAGTCAGTCCAATGAAGGAGCTCGATATTCTTCAGAGTGCGTGCACCGGCTATGTAGGCAGCTATAGCAACGTGTAAGCGCTCATTTAGGCTACGGCCTCTCAGGATCACACAAAGCATCGTGAGGTGGCGACAGTAGGTGAGGACAGCAAGAAATTGCTAAGTCATATTAAGAACGGCAAGCGGCTCGGAAGTTGCTGCGCACACCTAAAGCAGAAACCGCGCACGAATTGAGCATACGCAGGACAAGCGTGGACTAACAACTGCCACAGCTGGACAATTAAAGTGTGCTGTTCAAACAGAAAGGAAGCCGCATGAAATGAGTGCACAAGCATGCACAGGTCAAGCCTGAACAACTGTCACAATTCCTCCTTCGTCGTGTGTCGGCAGGGCACTCATTTTGCAAATGTGGTCGCGGCAGCGTGCGAAGTGACCTTCGTCCTCCGCCGAATTACGAGTCTGATAAGCGCGCGAGCAGAAGAGACCATGCTCTGTTGATGCGGTGCTTCGTGGAGGCGACATCTTTTAGAGTGCACCCAGCGCTAGCCTGTTGCGCTATCTCACTAGTGATAACGAAAACGCGCTAAAGTTTCAAACTTCTGAGGACTGTCAAACGGTGTATGGTGTATATGAGTGGCTTGCCATTAACCTACCCAGCCACGTACGCTTCGTGGCGTAGTGGTTAGCGCTGCGCGCTGAGAATCGAAAGGTTGCTGGTTTTATTTGCACGACAAATGCTTGCCTTCTGGTTTATTTCCTTTGTAATCTCTTAGTATATATTTTTAAACGTTACTTTCCTGACGAAAGTGCATCAGCAAAGCCGTGGTGGACTGCGACACAAAACACTTTCGTGTTAAAATGCAGGTTTGAAGCGGTAAGAAACCATCAAATGATAAATGTTAGAGCCAGCACTTTGGCAAGGTGAAGAAAGCAGCAATTGTTCCAACAAAGACATGTCTCCTTGTTGAAAAGCTGAGTGACAATTCCTGTTTTATCAAGTTAAATTTACAATATAACTTGCAGCACAAACACAAGTAGCTGCATGTCTACATAAGGGTGCTTAATAAGGATGCCCTTGATGAAGGCGGAAATGTTGTAGGCCTGTGTGCTCAGATTTTGGTGCCCATTAAAGAACCCCAGGTGGTCGAAATTTCCGGAGCCCTCAACTACGGCGTCTCTCATAATCATATGGTGGTTTTGAAACGTTAAACCCCACATATCAATCAATAAGGATGCCCTACCTCACAGAATGGCTCAGGTTGAACATAAAAAGGTCATTGAGGCTTGACATCTCATACGGTCTGTAGAGCTCTACAAAGCCATCAACCTTCTCGTTGGTGGCCTCCAGTTTCATCACTTCCAAAAGGGACTTGCCATGGTACTTCAGCACTGTTTAAGAAAATGGGTGCAATATGTCAGGAAAAAGTTAATATGATCAAACAATGCCATTCATTATTCGGCAAAAATGAGCTGTTTAGGCCAAGAAAACATCTTCATTTCTTCCTGGATATCAAGCTGTGACTATTAGGCCATACTTCTCTAACACAAGCAGCATGAAATAGACCACCGAAATAGAAATAGACCACGCACATAGAAATAGGCCAATGCCATATATCAATAGGCAACTGTAGTTGAAGGTGGGGTCACTAAAAAAAATACAATTTATCTTGTATTAGTATACAGCAGACTCTCAGTAAACAGAAATTTTAATAAAACTGCAGTGTAAATGAAACAACTGCATCTGATATAATTAGCTTCGTATTTGTATTTTGGGCCCATGTTTATTTTTCAGAAAATGAAAACATTGAATGGAACATTTTTTACTAGTCCCTTCAGGCTGAGGTTTGGATGCACAATTCTGAAATGAGTTTTTGACACTTCGATTTTCTCCTTTAATAATGACTGATGGCAGAACTGCAATTTCCATGAAATAATTGGTCGAACTAGATTTATTTATAGTTATGAACAGTGCAAGAATTCACGGAACACAGAAAAAAGAAAACCACACAGACACAGTTGCAGACTCCTAACTCTGGTGCCCGTGTCTGTGTTTTCTTTTTCTGTGTGTTTTTGCATTGTTCATAACTATGAACCGACATCAACTCGCCCAACTGTCAGTGCTATTAGATTTATTTAGTCTCACTTTTGTGTCTTATTATTATGACATGCAAGAAGTTTCACAAAATAGGCAATGAAATATTTCAGGAGCAAAACAAATTTCTGTCCTTTCTCTTATGCTACGATACAAAACAGAAGCAGCAGACTGAACTGTACCTTCTGTTATATCACAATACAAAAACAAAAGCAGCAGGCTGAACATGCAATAACTAACCTTCTTCAACAGCAAAAGGTAGAGACATGGGAACTTCTTCATCAAACCAGCAAGTGTAACTGAAAATGGAGAAAGTTTAACTTCATAAAATGAGCAAATGTCTTGAACTGAAAACCTGACCGCAGTGAAGATGAACAAAGTAGCATGCTATATTACACATAAAAGAGACATACAATAAGCTTACTTTGGCAAGAACGGATATTTTTGCCTTCAATTAGTGTGCTGCGATACTACAAAAAAGTCTTACATTTCTTCATAATATTATAATAAGTTTGATAATAATTAGAAAATGTGGCTTTATGTATGGGGGTTCTTTACGTTAGTCTACACTGACTGAGGTTTGCACTGAGGCAATGTACCACATGGTGTTATATGCACAATGTGAAATCATGACTGAAAATTTCCAACTACCAAGATAGTTACACAGTTGTGTTTAATCATGCGTAAAACATGCCACCTACTGCTTGGTAATTTCTGCAACATGGCAAGACTGTATCAGTTTCATATCAATCTCCTCAGATATTTGTTAGTTTGACAAAATGTGCCATTACACACCTCAGTCGCAAGGCAGCATCGGTTGGCGATATTGGAATTCAGTCAAAATCTTGTGAGGTTAAGCTTCCGAGTTATTGCACTGTGTCGCTTTCGATGCAGCTCCAGTGGGAATCTCACACTTGGCTTTCCCGGGATATTATGCAGTACATTCTAAGCAAAACTAGCCAATTACCGTATTTCCAGCAGTAATTATTTATTTTGTTTGTACACACAGTATACAGAGTTTGGTTTGTATACACACGGGAGTCCAGTCGGAATCAATCAACACTTTCCCAAGTGCTTGTCTATACACACCACTCCTTGTTTCAACCGAGGGTAATACAACTATTACAACACCATTTTGTATGAAGGATCACTTTTAGTGGCCAAGCTTCTTATAGTCTAAATAAGCTTGTGACTAGTCACGCGTAACCGTGAGAAGAAGAGACGAGAAAAAAAAAAGAAGGCAAAAGAAATGAATGAGCATTTCTCGTCTCATTTCCTAGATGGCATTACTCTGCCGCAACTCCCCGAAGTACCGCTACTCTCCGATTGGCTGCTGCGCGCGATTTGCCAATGAGTGCTTCTCTCAGTCGCTGTAGTGGCAGATCGTTGGTGAAGGATGGACGAAGCAGAGTGGCGGGCACATTGAAGACGCTTGCGCTCGGCTTCCTTGACTCGCGTCTCGTCAGTGTTACCCACACGCTGTCTGCATAGTGCGCGAATGAGTGCCTCTCTCAGTCTCCTGGATAGTTGCCGTATGTGGTTGATCGTTGGTGGGCAATAAGCGGAGCAGAGCGGCGGGTGCGTTGAAGATGCTTGCACGGACGGACAGACACACGGACGCTTCTCTCCACTCATCATCATTCCCTCCATAGATTTGCTGTGATTTTTTTCTCCTGTTCTATATATCAAGGTGAAAGAGGCTTTTTTTTAATGGCCTAATGTATTATTACTACTCGTCTAACAGCTTATGTGCATGCTATCTAAAAAGTGAGGACGTTCGCACACAAAATTATGCAATGCATGCCGGTTTGCACACGTAATTTCTGTTCATAAACAAATGTGAAATAAAAGTAAGCAAGAACTAACGGGTTGCGGTGGCACAGTAGCCTACCAGCTGGGATGGAATTATGCAAGTAGTAGTCCGTCGTGAGATCCCAAAGTGCAAAGTTATGCTCGTAAGGCCGGTACACCCCAAGAAAAAGATTTATGGCATTCTGCTTGTCAGCATCTGCGTGCAAAGGGTGAAAAAAAATGTACAAAATGTGTTGAATGGAAATCAAAAATAACAGATGACATGCACTGGGGAAGTGTAACAAGCCTTTATAGGGTATTTTCCAACTTATTTGGCATTTATGCTTCATGAATACAAAATACGAACACTTAACAAGCTGAATGCGATGGCGACCACCCAGGCAGCTCAATTGTTAGAACATCAAACACATTATCCAAAGACTGAGGGTTCGGTCCCTACCCCCAGCAAGCTTATTTTTTTCATCACCATTAATGCATTTCTACTTACATCATAATTACTATCATATAGTTAAAACCTACAAATAATGTCTCCTATACATTTACTCAGCTTTGTGATCTGTTGATTTTGCTAAGTTGTGTCTTAACAAAGAAACAAGCCATAAATCAATACCCCGTTTCATTTTACTCGGCACATCCTACTGTGTGTGAAGCTGTAAATAAAAAGGTGTTTTTGCCTGAGAATGTATTGCTGAGGTAGCGAGAGAGGGTCTGCATTATGTCCCTGGAATGTGAAGAAAGCGGTGCTATCTTGCGGTACGTCTTCACACGATGAACCAGCTGAGAACCACCATACTGCAAGGCCAGGGTGTCGCCATGGTCCTCATAAAGAACTTCTAACATGCTGCAAAACAGTAAAGTACAATTATTACTCGTGATATGATGGATGAGGGCTAGAACTTGGCAAGAACTAAGAAATGCAAGTCATGCTGAAGTCAGGCCAGTGGTAGTATGATCAAAGATGTTCAGCTCTGGTAGCTCTACATAAATTCGACAGAGAATTGGTTCCATACCGAACACTGTCCGTGTCAAAAACCAGGTCCGGCTTTGGAAGGACACCGAGAGCATTAAGCTGCACGGAAAACAGCAGATCATTACTCAAAGATGCACAGGTGCTTGAACAATAACGCACACTAAACTATATGCTACACTTTTCCTCAAAGGAAAATATGTGTTTCAGAATGCCCCATTTAAAGCAAGGTAAATAAGTTCACACACGACACGTAATCAGAACACAATATTTATTAAGCGATTGCTGTGGATTGAAGACTAAAACCCATAGCTAGTTTAAGCAAAATGTTTTTCTCTGCATTAATCAAAAGTAAGTACATTCAGGGCATATCTTCAATAATACTCATTTGTCTATAATGAACATTTTTTTCAAAAAGTTCTCTCAATTTCAGTCAGCTTGTATTATCAGCCCATGCGTTGCAATGATTTACTGAAAAAAAAAAAAAACTTCTCTCACATGCCAGTTTCCCTGAACTTTCGTGCCAGCTCAGTTATAGTTTCTTGTGGGCCTTTTTTTCCCCCCTTGGTGCTGTACAGAATGTTTTGTTAAGATAGTACACTTATGCTATCTGTCACCCTGATTTCCATCACCAGAGTTCACTTATTTCCAATGCCAACTAATTTCTGCAGGCCCTTATAATGGGGTAAAAATTTACAGCAGCACTCCCTTGATGCATACGAATGTACCTGAAAAGCCAAGGCACACTTTCCAAGGGCAAACTGGGCTGTGTTGGTGCGATCCAAGCAGTCGACGCAGTTGACACGAGCTACGCCCGTCTGCAGACGTGCTCCGTAGGTTGTCATGGCGCCTCCCAACATGTATGGTGTAGGCAGGGGGCCAACCTGGCTGCCATGAGTGTGGAATATGCCTGTTTTGCGCAGGATATGGTGAGCAATGTCAGACAGGCGGCCCATCACATTGGCTTCTTTCCTGCATTGGTGAATGCGAAGAAAAATGCAGCGATTCATTAAACAAATCAAACATAAGCAGCCTCGCAGCGGCACTAATTTTTTCAGGAAATTGTAGATTCCGAACTCTTAGCTTATGTAAAATATTGCCACCTTTTTATGAGATAATTTATACTGCCTGAAATCCATTCACTATACCATAAAACCGTGCCTTTTGCACATTCACTTACCCTATCAGTAAACAGTTTCCTCAAAAGACTTGTTGTTGCTGTTTCCTCAATCTCAAAAGCATTACATGAATGAGCAAGAGCCATGGCAAGTCTATTGTAAATACTCACTACAATAAACTAATTGAAAAAAAAATTATGCAGACAAATATACTCCTTTCTTGCATTTTTTACACTTCAAGTGCATCTCAGATGCTGCAGTAGTAAATTTGCGAACATCAAAATCACTCACCGAGTTCAAGGCCCCTACAATACATGATAAAGATATTGAATGTTGTACATGACACGCCGATGCCTCCTAGAATAGACTAAGCCTGCGACGTGAGCTCCAAAAACACTGATCTACCCTTTCCATTTCCTCCTTTCCACCCGATAGATTCGCTCAGCTTCTCGGGGCGACTCCTTGCAACCTGCAGCGGAGCCGTTGGTAACTCAAGCAGACAGAACAACGTGCGTCAGTGGAAAGAATGCCAGTGTTGTTCAAACCAACAAAGTTGATCTAACTAGATCAAACTAGAGCACAACGAAATGCATCGCGAACACACTAGCAACGCGACATTGTCAACGAGTTGAAAACAGTGGAAATAAACAAGCACCAAGAGAAATTAACGCACTAGAAAAAAAGTAACAATGCCCATTCTTGACGAGTTTTTTTTGCCTTGATTTCATGCATTCATAGAAAAAGTGATGTGTTTTCGAGCTCTGTTTTCATTTTGCTGAGCAATCCAGTTTTGCTGCATGCCCAAATGCTCGTCGAGCGTTAGGAAGAAGAATTGAAGATACCTTCGGGGAGCTACTTGCGTGACCAGTGACTCAAGGCGATTGCGAGAGATGTCTGGGCACAAACATGTACTGCTGTAGTGTGCCCTAAGGAGTAACCAAAAGAAACACTGCCGTAAAGCTGCTTGAAACCCTCGCCGCGAAAGGCCAAGCCTTTTGTAAAGAAATGACTGGCATTTGTTGAACTGGCGCTTCTTCAACGAACTTAACTAACGCGCAATCAACTATCCGCATGAAGCAGTCAGCTGTGCCGCTTTATTGACACAATGTTGCCGATATTGTCGTTCTTGCCGGCTTCAGCGGTACAGTCGCTAGCAGCACCGCACAGAATCCATTCAAAATTAGTGACAGCGTTTCTCTAATGTCAAAGCTGGCGATGTCGCAGGCATGGTGTTTTTCTAGGAAGTGTTGGCCAAACTTACAACTATATCTGCATAACTAGTATGCAGGGACATCAAGAAACACAGAAGGGTATCCTAAGTTTCATGTTTACTTAAAACCCTCTAAAATGCAAAGTGCCATTTGGCTTGGAGATTAATCCTAAACGGCTTTGAAATTTATGAAGCCTTGCAAGTACTACTTTGGCAATGAATTTATTAAAGAATTTAGGCAATGAAGTGCACAGGAAATATACTAACAATTTGTTGTTTCTAGCCATGTCGAAGGCTAGGTAGGCAATGTGGTGCGAACGAGGAAGAAACTGGTTAAGGTAATCGATGCTGTCTAAGAAGGGGTCACTTAGGAGGCTCTCGTGGCGGCGTTTCTCACGCTTCTTCACCAAATTGAGAACGACGACAGGTGCACCGTACTGCCTCAGCAACAGGTTGAAGTGACGACCCGCCGCAAAACAATATGGATCGACCAGGTCCACTGCACACACAGATGCAGTGATTGCACAACTCACTTAAGAGTCCAACTGCTAAAAAATTTTAAAATGTCAAAAAAAAAAAAAACAACACAGTGCTGGTATAAAGGAGCCTATGAGCAAAATATTACCTTCAAAATAACAGGAGCAGATTTGTCACGATAAGTTAGCAACCTTAAACATTTTTGAGATACTATTCATTGGAAATAAATGCAGAACACAGAATTTTGAGAACCTGCTTCACTTTTCAGTATGATGCCTCACATGAGGCTATGCATTGAAAAAACCTCTATAACCTGTGATTGGCGTCATATCTGCTAACCACAGAGGCCCGCGTTGTATGCTCAGATACTATTTCAAGCATGCAAATAAGAGTATAGGAAAATTGGTTGCCTTGTAGCTTTGTCAAGGTCGGTTAAACGGTATGTATTAACCAGTGATATGCGCTTGTGTAACAAGTTTAGCTAACATAAAACTTCAAAGCAATTAGCTTTTAACAATGTGAATGAACTTTATCGCTGCTTGAAAAAGTACCCGCTGCCAAGCCAGCATGCAGTGACTGCACTTGCACCTTGAAGGATGGTGAGACGAAGCACCATCATTAAATCGAATCTGTTACAAACATATGAGTCAACGTTGTGACGTACAGTTAATGGCTGGCTTAGGCACCATCTTGGAGATGTCTTGTGACCAGCTGAAAGGAATTGAGCCTCGTACTTGCACAAATGAAGTGAAATTGCCACTTGTGAAGGAGGACACCGAGGAATCGTGGACGATTTGCTCAGTTTCCACTTCATTTGCTACGTCGCCCTGCCAGATGAAGTGACAAAGAAACCGAGCTCACAATTATATCACAATTACATTTACACTGAGATCAACAATTAGGAAAGTTGAGACAGTGCTGTGCTTATAATACTTGTTATTCACCATGTTTTTTTTTTTTTTCCAAATTACAAGGTATAGCTTTGCAGAATGTAGCAAGGTGCTCTCATTTAAAGCCACCATAGCTGGAAACTCTGGGTTAATTTTCAGCACAACATGTTAGTCAGTATGCAATGTTTACATCAGGGTTATTTGATGACATTTCACAGGTGCAGTATGCAAAAAAAGTCTTTGGTGCATAGGCTTCTGTATGCGTAGCACCATCGCTATACAGTGACCTAATTGAACGTATTTCGCTTTAAGTGGTACTGTCAAGGACATTTACATTTTCACAATGGATATGACATAATAAACTAAAAAAATAATTAAATATTACAATATTATCTTCACATTCTATTGATAGATTACAAAATATTTGGTTCAACATTTACTCATTTTCGACCATGACTTCATGAGCTGCTGTTTAAACATTAAGGTCTTTATTATACGCCCAAATTTCAGTGAGTGAGAGCCGTTTCTTGATATCATCCCCATATGAATGCAGTCACTGCGGATGGCAATCGAGTCCTGCAATGCTAACAGAATGCCCTAACAAGTGCAGCAAATAATGGTCACTTCCTTGTTTTCAATGTTTCATACTCTAATAAAATATGGCCCACTGGACACTATATCATTTTGGCACATACTATACAGTCTGTAAAATAATGTTCAATTGACTTGCAGCTTACTATGTTGCTCGATTAAATGTGAAAATAATTTACTAAATGGGCTGCACCACTTAGGATGTGTTGTGGTGCATTCAAATAGTGGGCTCACTAGCATTGACAGTCGACTTGCACGCTTTGAAAAAGCAAGAACAGGTATTTATATAGGCTCACTAACCTCACAGTTGGCACCCCGCTTCAGAAACCTTGTTCCTGAAAACTTCTGGGAACGACGGGCGATGAGAGTAAGATATATGGGACGGCCATACACACTAATATCTGGGGCACAATGTTTAAGGCAACAACAAGAGGGCTTACAATTAGAAAGCTAGCATGGGTATTTGTCCACAACAGAAAACCATAAAAAATTATTTTTTTTTGTCAGCCTGAGCACTATGCTGTGGATGAGATTAACACTTATTAGTGCACAAACACACCAGAATGTAGTATGCTTAACAACAGAATCTAACGATTCCGGGGAAACTAAATTTTGAAAAATGTTCACAGCTAAGGCCTCTGCCTACCACCCTGCCACACAAAAGGATACTGGTCTGACCAACAAAACCATGTGTAACATAAAGAAGCCAATCTGTGTGCAGTTCCACAGGTTCCAGGAGGTAAGAGTTCCACACATACCTCCAGTTAGGCTTTGTGCGTCCAGCAAAGCACATGCCTGAAACACAGAAGCTCAGAGTAAGAGACTTTTTACGGAATATTAAGGCACAAACGAGACAAGCACAAGAGGAGACATGGAGGAACCAGGGACGTTCGTTCATGTCTCTTCTTGCGTTCATCTCATTTGTGTTTTATTCTCTTCGTAAAACATGCACCAACTAGCCTAACAAAAAGTTCTACTTAAGCAAGAGACTTCTTTAAATGTTATGGAAGTGCAAGCTCACATCCATTGAAGAAAACAGCAACAGTAAAGCACGGATTTGACAGAATGAGAGCTTATCCTGTCTTATTCCTTTCTTTTCTTGTCAGCGTTTTCATAGTAGTTTTTTTTTTTTTTATACACCTGTACCGAGAAGCTCACTTTCAAACCCTCTTGAGCTCACTTCACATGGGCAGCACGCAACGCAAAGGAGTTACATGCTATATATAGTCAAACTGCACGGTTACTATCGTTTGTTAAGCTTGTGCTGTACTTTGTATAACTATTGAACCATGAGCTAGACAAGCCTATGAATGATGTCTGCATATCCACAATTTAATGATTATAATGATTCGAATTATAATGATTCGTATTAGCTGGCATGGCCCAACTTCTTTAACTTGCATGCGAACTAGAGGCCCACAGAAATCTTCAAACACCATAAATTTATTTTTCATTGAAACTTTAACAGGCGTTTGTTCATTCACGCAAAATGTATACCTCTTGCCAGACAGCGTTTCGTTAGGCCCTGGACTATAAGCTTATACTCACCATCAGACAAGCTACTGCACACAATGTTTGATGAATTTTCAATGCTGGCCTCTTTGCCAACACTTTGAAATCGTCTTCCAGGTAGTTTGTACGCAGGCTTGTAGGCATCCTGGAATTATATCAAATTTGATGGACGCTATCACAGAGCCATAACCATGTTTGAATGCTGTAAACAATGCATCTGCAGTTCACAGATCATATTACGGTAGCAGTCATGTCTGTAATCTATTAGACAGCTGAACAGTGCCAAAGCACCTGAAATTGTTTACATTTGCTTGCACGCTCTTTTGCCTTACAAGCTCCATTTTCGTCCAGAATGCCAAGGCCACATGCACAAACAGCTCTACAATAAGATACTTTCATTAATGGGTATCAGACAGGTTTAAAGTAATATACATATTGAATGAAGAATGGAGAACATATGTACTTTCTGTGACATCACTGGCTATGACACATAGTGCTAGTACATCATCCAATACAACATTATCTATATTGCCAATGAAAGTGCACAACATAGCCAGTATATATTGAACAGTACATCAACAAATGAAACTAACTACACTGTCAATGGCAATGCACAACAAAGTGGCTGATCATGAGCCTTTCTAAACCCAAGTAAAGACGAAAGCTATTAGGATAGCAACATTGCTTGCAGACTAAACATGCAAGTGAAAGTTGGGAAGTATGAGGAGGAGGAATAAATGAGGAAGGACAGGAAGTATGAGCTGTGCACTTAGGTATATAAAGTGTACCTCTAAGAAAATGCAGACAGCAAACTAAGGAGGATAAGCTTTTAAAGGGTAACAAAACAGGAATATTAGGTTAAGCTGTATTAGTAAATAATGCTTCTTTTGTGGAGAAGTTAAAAGCATACAGTTGTTACACAGTGATATCAGGAAGAACTATTCAACAGTCTGCATTACACTGAATAATTTACAACATGAAAACAAGCTTTGTACATAAACTAGCAAGTTTTTGTGCATGACAAAACATTAAAACACAGACTGAATGTTACCAAGTCAAACGAGTTCCTGACTCACTTTATGAATTTGTCTAAGAGTAAACACAACAAAATGGTAGTACAACTCGACAAAGATGCAATAAGCTTCAGCAATCACATTACAACAGGTCCAAACCCCTATTTATTTTTTCCAGCAGCAATCTACCCCTTTCCAACATATGCATACATAAAATATGGTTTGGAATCACCTATCAGTTTAATTAAATGCTTATTTCTACCAGTAATGAGCACCTAGACGTCAGTATTATTCCAAAGTGCGAGCTTACATCAATGGGAAGCAAGTCCCAGGTGTCGGCTACTTCCACTTCAGAAACCCTCGACGAGGACAGAGAGTCTTCGGACTCACTCCTGAAAGTGGTTGGTTTCTTGGGAACAATGCAGGCAAGTGGAGTAAGATTGTATTGTAGTGTATGTGTCAGGTCATAGCTGTAGCTGCAAGAAAACAGATTTACGGAATCACAACCTCTACCATACAAAGCATGATAAAACAGCCTTTCTCTCACAGATCACATGTGTGCACAGTCACCAATTCTCAGTGTGAACACAATGCAGCATATCACACACTGCAGAGTTCCGGGGCACATTGTGTGGCCGCACATCAAACTGAAGCGACGCAGGCACACAGGGCCTTAACAGACACTAAAGAGAAAAATAATTTCTCAGTACTACTAAATACTTCTTTACAATACCAAAACATGCTTACGATGCTTACGGTGAGAATGCTTACGATGCGAGATAATGCGGGAAAAAAATATGACGGTGACTACGCCACGTTGAAGTTTCAGAACCAAGTTCCCCGTGACATTACAAGTTTGGATGGTTTTTACTAGAGCACACGTAGATCTCAATCAGAAAATATGAAGTACATTTTCCATTGAAGAGACCAGAAATCTAGAGTTCCAGATCCCGAGCCAAATTTGCTCAGGCCATGTAGCCAAGATATCAAGACACGCTTTGAAATATGTGACGTCATGCCGACCTTTGTGTGCACAGATTTCAGCGCAAAATTAAAAAAAAAAATTCACCTTCATTCTCTCTTCCAGTAGTATACCTATAATGGTCAAATTATTGCCAGCACAGTTTGCCGTGAATAACCTATTAGTACAAGTTGATTCACTTTAATGTCTCTTCGGGACAGGGCTTCATCTGATCTATAGCATCACAGTGCTCATTTCATTACGAAGCACACCAAACTTGGCGTGGGCTCGCAGCACACCCGTTAGCTGGTTGACTGGTTCAATTACCTCAATTAGAAAACCATGAAGCGGGTTAAGCAACACCCCACTCAAGTCATCACAAGGCATTTGTTCATGTGTTTTTTTTTATTTGTGCAAGCGGAATGCTTCATCAAAGCAGTTAAGGCAGTTGTTCAGCTCCTGAATTCCCTGATTTAGGTGTGCTTTACAACAAAGCGGGCACAGAGCACTGCAGAAAATGACACAAAGCCTTGTCTCAAAGGTCCTGTGCTGCATTACTTTGTTGTGTGGATGCACCATTGTGCCAGCACTTATGCACGCTGCTATCACACTGCACTGAATTCACCCAAAGAATGGATGACTTTGCACATGGAGGCAGATACACTTATTAATTTGCAATGACTAGCTTACCTTCTCATCAAGTAACTAAGATGCTTACCTAAAGTAGAAATTGCTGGACAAGTCGACATTCTGGAAAATTTTCACATATCTAAAGCAAAGGGAGCAATAAAAATATATCTTGTAGAGAACAAAATGAATAAATGAAAAACACATCTGATTAAAATGTAACTCCACCTGTTTTCATCAGGATGAACACTGTGGTCAGTGTTGTTTGGCAGATAGACCATACGCGTGTCCTCCACTTTGTAAATAGTGTGATGTCCCACAATGGCAATGCGTCTCCTCTTCGTGATCAATATAATGTAGTATCCTTCCAGAAACCTCACAAAACCTGAAAGTGATGCCATTGCTTTACTAGTACTGGTCTGAACAGCGTTGAACCAAACTAATACTGAATTGGTACCTTACCAACTATGCCAAATGCAGACACTGTTCTGTTGAGGCCAGAGTTACCCTTCTGTCCAGTTTTGGGCATTTTTTTTCCTTGGTTAATTTCACTGAGAAATTCTCGTATCTCTCTATTGTTGTATTCGACCTAGAAGTGTGTCAGGGACATTATTCAAGGCAAACAAGATATTATTCAGTCGAGTCGTACGACGAAACCATTTGTAAGTTCACGAACCTTGTCATCAAATACAAGCAGCTTATTAGTTTCTGTCCGGTCAATCTCCAACACACGAAACTTGGTCTGCGTGTTGTTTGAGCCAACTAAGTAATATTTCTGTAAAGTAGTATAAAAACTTAGAATAAGTGTCAGACGCCATGAACGCAATGCACATCTGCACATAGAACAGATTAGAACACGTGAAAAGTTTACATTTCACACGCTTCAAATGTAGCACTCTACTGGTGTAGCCAGATGGGAAAGGGGGAGGTGTCATGCACCCCACCCTCAAATTTTTCTAAGTTTGCATGCGTATAATAACACGTACACAGACGCACACCCGAACATATTAAGCGAAGGTACTCCCCCCCCCCCCCCCCCCCCCTGGCTCCGATTCTGTGAAGTTTTATACATAAAGTGCTTTCCACACAATGCACAGAGCCGTTTCAAACTGGAAGCGCTACAGGCAACAAGCCAGCAAATAACTGCGTCACAGTGGCCCTTTTGATCGAGATCAGGCTTGCTTAGGATGGAACATCTGGTTCATGATTGGTTGCTTCACGCAAACTGCAGAAGGACGCCAATATGCCGAAAAATTTGATCCCACTCACGCTTAGTCACAGTGAACAGTGCACCTATGACACCAGTACTCGCAATTTACTGCAGATGAACAAAATCAATGGAAACAATGCACTTAAAAAGGCACGCGGTAGTAGCTTTCATGCAGCAACTTGGCAATCGTAACAACCATTTGGTAATAGAGGCACTACGCATTCATACATGTGGTTGGAATGCAAAATGCGAGCCGCACCAGTTTGGTCTCGTAAAGGGCCATTCGCTGCACCGAACTGATGACCGGCTGCAAGGCCATAGTTGTTGCAGTGGGTGCCTTGCGCTTCTCGGAGTATGCCATCGTTCACTATGCAGAGCCACGGTTGGTTGGTTGTTTCCTAGTGTCCTGGCCATAGCCTCCTCTATAACTTTGTGCCCGAGCGGTCGGTCCCTCAGCGCCGTCCCCCGAGCTATTATGGGATGCGAGCGCTCCTGGCGGAGCGCCGAGGCGCAAAACGAGAGAATGGATGGCAGCTATGGAGAAAAAACCGGCTTTGAGTAACTACCGAAAGGGAAAAAATGAAATAAGGAGGGAGGCATTTTACGATAATTCAAGGGGAAGCGATTTACTGTTTGAAGCGAGATCGGGTTGCCTTAGAACGCGTAGTTATAAAGCAAGATTCAGTAAAGAAGAAGAACAATGCACATGCTGCGGGAAAGATAAGGAAACGGCGGAGCATGTTCTGATTGAATGTGGAGATATCCACCCAGGTGTACTCCTGTATCCGTCAACTGAGCTCGTAATGGTTCTAAATTCTCTAAAGAATTACGCGGAAGTTTTCCTCGCAAGAGCGAGAAAGATGAATCAGCCACTGAAGGCTGCCGTTGACAACGCCGCGCAAATACTACAGAAACGTGACAAACTCAAGTGCTCGACCCCGGGACATCATAAAAAACTTTTGGAGGTTGTGCTCGTGAAGTTTCTCCGCCCACTTTTTCTGAACTTCGCATAAACGCAAGCGTGCATAGGCCGCGTCGTCTGCTGTTATTATGGGATTGGTGCGGCATCTGGCGGCAAGCGCCAAAACTATAAGGGACGGATGGCGCGTATGTATTTAGCGCTAATGCGCGGGCACAAAAAAATATAGGAGGCTATGTCCTGGCGCAACCCGCAGTGGGGGATCAGCGATGAAACAGATGGTACCTTATTTTAGAGGAGAGTTCCTTTCACGAGGCAACATCAAAAAGGGGGTGTTCTCACAAACGAAAGGCAACTGCCGCGTGCACACGTCTACAAACGCGCAATCCTACGCGTGCGTCACGAATCTTCCGGCTTGACTCAGGGCACACTGATGTTGAGTGCTCCCAGCGAGGCGATAACCTTAAAGCACTAATTTTCTAGGTGAAACTCGAAGGCCTCAAAGCCTGCAATATGCCTGCAATGCGTTTCCAAAGTCCCACACTTTCATTCGGGTGGCCGCTGCATATCGTGGCAGCAAGTAAGATCACGTGATGTAAACAAACCTTTTTTTCTTTGAACTACCAAAAAATGTTAATACTCTGAAATCTTTGGTTAAGCGTTTGTATTTAACATTACGTTTGTATTTAACAATTAACGTGTTTTAATTAAATTATTAGACCGTACAATGTAAGCCTTCGACTTTAACCGTTTTATTTCCATCGGTTGCCATCAACATCGCCTTATCACGTGCATGACCTACTACACTCCTGACCTGCCCAGAGAGCACCTCTTCCAGCGCCCACGTTCTAGTTCATACCTTCTGCCGCTAGGGCCGTCACCTACGAGCGGCGTGGCGCTAGTCAGCACCTGCTCGCTGACGTCATCTTCACTCTTTGTGGTCAAATTTTGACCAACAAAGCACTCGTAGTGCGTATTTATGATCCAAAATTTAGAATTATTCAGAAATAATAATACTAAAAGACATTCAGAATTTTTTTGCAATAAAATGCACGCTACCACGCATAGGCTGCCCTACATCGTGTAAATCTACGGGTTCCCACGTTTGTCAACCAGTGTGCTATAAATACTCAAGCGCTCTGAACACCTTGCTTAACCAGCAATGTATGGGAAGAAATAGTCACATATATGCCGCCAGTTCACTACAGAATGCAGGCATTCTTATACCAGCGCCTACAAAACAACCGTAAAGAAACAGACGAACAGGTTATAGGTAGCGCCACCAATGGTGAGCGGTTGAACGAGAGCGGGGACACGCGCTCCCATAGGAACCCCGCTATCTGAACAGGTCAGGAGTGTAGTAGGTCATGATCACGTGGCACGGAGCCTTTTCCTCCGTGCTTTTCTTCTTCCTCCATGTCACGTGGTAAAATTGTGGCCAATGGCAGATTGACGCCGTTAAAGTGTGGTGCGTTCAAAAAAGGGCTCACGGCGGCGGCCTCTGTGGCTGCTTGTAGTTCTGTTCTCTAGCTTTGCGTGCTGCAAGGAGCTCATTTGCGCAGTTTCACCTCCTGGGCTTTTCATCCACACTGCCATGGCTACCAAAAAGCTGGGTAACCAGCACATCCAAGTTTTCGTCCGGTGCCGGTAGGCTTACGACCGTTTCTGTTGTTCGTAGCACGTCAAAATCCGTTATCGTGATGTAGGGAACTGCAAAACTAAGATTTTTTTTTTAACGTTACGTTCGTTGTCAACAGCGACGCTTCAGCCCTTATTATTGAGGTCGCTTGGGGAAAGTGCGAGGGCACGTGAAGTGTTTTTTCTGGTGTTTTGTTAATTATGCCCCGTGCGTTTTGTCTAGGCCTCCAACTGCATCGGAGAAACGGAATGGCTCCGCCAGAGCTATCGAAGTCGTGCAGGAAAGGAAGGAGATCCTTGTAAATGACCGGGGAATGCCGGAAAGGACCCCTCGCAAATCGTTCACGTTCGACAAAGTATTTGGGCCTGATGCAAAACAGGTAAGCATGGGCGCTCTTCCAGACCTGTACTGCTAGTTCTCGGCACTAGCGCCCTTCGCGTAACATTTTTTTTTGTTTATTTGTGTTATGCAGATCGACGTGTACCGGGCAGTCATGGAGCCCACCATAGCCGAGGTCATGATGGGCTACAATTGCACAGTCTTTGCGTGAGTGTTCTTGCTGTGGCTGTCTTTTTCCACGTCTTCCTTGACCCACGTTCTTTGTAGGATTAGCAAAGGAACTGTCTATGGCACCGGCAGCCGCTAGAGCAGGCTGCGCAGTATACTTCTGGCACTTCGTCTCCATCGGTTGGCTACAGTATCGTGGCCAAACTGCCGGTATATTTGCTTTAGTGGGGTAGTGCCGGCACAGTAGACCACGGGGAAGTTTACCGGCAGCCGGGACTGTAGACCGCATGAGAACTTGCCGACCACTTCTGTGAACATGTGTTCTCAGAAGTGGTTTCTGGGAGCACTTCCGAGTCGTACAGCTAAAACTCTAAAGCCGATATTTTCCAGGTGAAGAATGACTTTTTTCAATACAGCATGAAGCGACTCAGCATTTAATGTTCGCACAGAAAGAATGTGAACAACCTCGCAAAAACAGCTTTACATACTTTGAACCATGAACACATGTGCAGTCGTTGCAGCCTCAACTGTGTTCACTGCTGCCCCCGCAGTCTTCCGTTCTTTGTAGTCCATGTATGGTTGAATGTGAATTTCGTCTACCATTAAAGTAACGGCAGTCTCATGCGACTTCAGTTTCTTATGTCTCTGGCCAATGTACTTTAGAAATTTCTGATCACCTGATTCATTCTGAGGTTATAGCTTGAAGGACGAGCATACATTTCTGATAGTACTCGGATGTGGCATAATCAAAGAACTTGGTCTCCTCAAAATCTTTGAGCATGGGGAGATATAGTGCGCAATATGCAGGCAAGTACCATTGTTTGCAAAGAGTATTGTAATCTCTCTCAACCAACAACACTTGCTGCCTCAAAAATTTGACAGTGTCCTTTCTATCTCAGACATTTTGCTCAATCTTCTTTAAGAGATTTGCTATAAAATCAGCAGCTCCATTAGGGAAAGCTTTGTCGCCAGAAATCTGCTGCAACTTAATCAGTATGTCAAGTAAATAGTTAATATCACTGATGTTATCTGGCACAACACAGTCACCTATGCGTTTCACGAAGTTACTGTGTACACACACAGTGATACGAAGCTCTTCGAACACAGCTGTAGCGACGTGGCGGCCACTGCGCACCCCGCGGTCATAAAAACCTTCGGAGCAGCATTCCAAGCAGCGTGCTGCTCTCATCCGTTTCTCCGTCATCTCTTTCACTCTTGCCACTTCGGGTGCACTGCGTGCACCTGCTCTATTTCCGACTCTGGTTGCAGGATAAAGTAGACGTTGTTACTAAAAAGACCCGTCCGTCTCGTACGACCTGGCTCTACAAAGTGGTGACCCGTAGTCCTTCACGGCACTGCCGAAGTATTGTAGAGTCATGCAGAGCAATGAGACGCACCTAAACATGGAAGCTACTGGCACGACCGATCATAACGTATCTGCGATCTCCCTCCGACTACCAGCTTACTGGGACCGCAACCCTTCGATCTATTTCATTCAAGCTGAGTCGCAATTCGTGCTTTCTGGCGTGTGCACGGAACAACAACGCAAGTACCATCTCGTTGTTTTGGAGCTGTCACCAGCTGCTGCCGAAGAAGTATCTGACCTGCTTTCTGGACCCCTTTCCAACACACCGTACAGCACTCACAGCACACGGTTGCCCCGACTGGTGGGTTGACCACCTTCCGCTCATGCTACTGGGAATTCGATCTTCTTTCAAGGAGGACCTCTCCTGCTCCACTTCCGAGCTTGCTTATGGCACTTGGCGTCGCCTGCCTGCTGATTTCTTCGAAGAAAGCGGCAGTACCACCTAGCTAACAGCAACAGAGTACGTCGACCAGCTGCGCGACGTCTTTTGACACATTTGTCCGCAGCCTGCACGGAGCCAGCCATGTGCAGCGTACATTGCTGAGGACCTAAAAACAGCGACACATGTGTTCAAGCGGTACGGCCCTGTGCGCGCCCCGCTCCAACCACACTACCTCGGCCTCTTCCGTGTGTTAAAGCACTGGCCTGCTAACTTCGTCGTCGACATCAGTGGGGTGTGAGATACAATCACGTTCAAGTGGCTCAAGCCAGCGTTCAGTGAAGCGCCCAATCTTAATTGCCTCGCCGTGCCTCCCTCCCCTGGACACGAGGGCCCCTCCTCACCAGTGTTCCTCCCGTCACCACCTCTGCGCTGCGTTCACTGGGATGACCCCTCAACTGAGAATTGTTCGTCGCACCAACTTCCTCTTTAAGGGGGGAGCAATATGTAGTGACGCGGCTGCCACCGCGCACCCCGTAGTCATAAAAACCTGAGGAGCAGCATTCCAAGCAATGTGCTGCTCTCCTCTCTGTTTCTCCTTCGTCTTTTTCACTCTTTCCTCTTCCGGTGCACTGCGTGCACCTGCTCTATTTTCGACTCTCTGGTTGCAGAATAAAGTATACGCTTTTACTTAAAAGACGTGTCCGTCTCGTACAACCTGGCTCTATACAGTAACAGAGGACTGAAGAACAGGCAAACACTCAATTACAATGTTCAGGAACATGGCACAGTTTGGGGGATAAATAACGGTCCACTCATCTGGAATGCATTTTCCTTTTAGGCGCTTCCTCATTTCAGGAAGAGACACAAATTTGCGCTGCTTTTGTTTCTCACGCTGCAAGGCTGCGGACTCTTCAATAGCATCAGCAAGACTGTCTGCCTCGAGGCACGCTTCCTTGGCATCTGAAGATTCCCTTGTTGGGAGGGCACCTTGCTTCGACATATACGAAGGGCAGCCAGGAAATATAGATGACACTGATCCAAGGCGCAGACGGGGCACCTTTAGGGGAACTTCAAGCATTTTTTCTGTCCGGGGATATGTATACAATGATGTACACTCGATACATGACCCGTGGAAGTGTAAGGCGCATACCTGCATTACAGTAGCAAGGGTGCAGAGCACAGGATTACCCTTGCGGTACAATCAAATAAGATAGCGCTTGTCATGGCTCCCTCATAAACCGCCAATTTGTGGTAACAGTAGTGAGAATTTACTTCGTACCTTGTTGTTTGCAGTAGGCACAAAATCCAGTCGAGAAATCGCACTTATTCATTTCTTGAAGATCGTTTCATCGTTCGGGAACGAAAACACTTGCACCTTGTTTACTGTCTTGTAATTGTTCGTACACACAGGCACACAACACTTATTTGGCATGTCGAGACCTGCATGCCGCAGAAGTAGTAGTAAAAAAACAGTACAGGAGCGACTGGTTCGACGAACTGGCCACAAGCAGCTAGAGAGGAAAAGTGCCGTGAGGGACTTGGAAGAAGGGACGGGAGGGCCGGTTTGAGAAACTGGCTCGTAGAATCGCGATCGCTAGCGTCACCTGAGAGGGCGTAGGCTTTGAAAATCTTTAGGAGGCGTTGGCTTTACTGTTTGTCTGTTTTTTCTTTCACACACCGACACAAATAGTCCACTAGCTTAGGCAAGTCTTTTCGTCTCTCTTGCTTTGACCTCTAGCATCTGCGTTACCTGGGGGGGGGAGGGTGCGTCTTAAGTTTCCCGCTTCCCACTTCTCAACTGCTCGCACGCATGCAAAGCTGTTCGATTTCCAGCAACGCTGAAGCACACTGCTTTATAGCTTTGTTGTCCCCCAGGTGTTTGTTTTTCTTCTTTCAGTGTGAATTATCTCGTAAAAGTTTCCTTTTTTTTCTGTACCACCAGTAGTCTGCAGTGCCATTGTAGCTTGCTTGTCACCGCTCTATTTTGAAATTTCAGATACGGTCAAACAGGTACAGGCAAGACCTTCACCATGGAAGGCGACAGGTCGAATGTGAACTTGGGCTGGGCTGACGACCCCTTGGCTGGCATCATTCCGCGCACGCTGCAGCAGCTGTTTGAAGAGCTTCAATCGCAGGATCTTGAGTTCACCATCAAGGTGTCCTTCCTTGAGTTGTACAATGAGGAGCTCTTTGACCTGCTCAGTGCTCACGAAGACACTTCAAGGCTGAAAATCTTTGAGGACTCCTCCAGAAAGGTGCGTCTTCTGTGCATGGCTTCACACTTCACGGCACACGGCGTTTGGTACGAGCAGCATATTGCTGCAGCAATGCTGATGTGCTGATTATTGTACGTTGTTGCACGGCTATATTATTTATTTGTAATTCAGGTACTCTGTGCTATGAGGGGGAACTATACAGCAGCATTCATTGGCACCTCATAGTGCACATGCTTTTCAGTGTGTAGAAAACCTTGTTACTGTGCTATAGCATCTGCTACTTTGTTTCACCTGGCGTAGAACGTAGGTTTTATCACAGCCCCCTCTATACTCTAAATTGCCCGCCAAGTCGTCGGCACAATAGGAGAGCATCATTGGCAGAGTTGCATGGCTCGAACACTATACGTTCCCGGGGCACCACTTGAGTAGGGCTGCTGGAAGTGCAGCGAATGCGGCTGCAGTGTATAAGCGCAGTATAAGTATTTTGAGGTTGTATTACTGTTCTAGGCTGTTTCTTTCTAAAGTATCATTAGGCGTATATGTTCGCCACTCATTGCGGTAATGTTTTTAGGCATCGCAATGTAAATTTTGAAAGTGAAATGTTCAGGTGCTTCAAGCAAGTGGTTTAAACTGTCAAATTAGAATATTAATGGCAGAAGTGCCTTTGGTGCTGCTTGGTTCCAAACTCTCAGACCAACTATGGACCGGCCAGCGTGCAGTTGATGTTGTGCAAGAGCAACAGCTCTCAGTGAACAGTAAGCAGCCCAATTTAAGCAAATGGGCTTTCCCATTCACAAAAATAAAAATTTATTTCATGCTGATCAATGGTAGTGGCTGAAAAAGCCTGCTAGAACCTTGAAATATTGTACTAAAGTTGACAGCTGGGCTAGTTGGTACGGTTTCATAAGTGTCTACTTCTTGTCCTCTAGTTAGCACTACTTTGAATATTATGCTATAAACCTATTATTATCAGGCTAAGCATTGCTGCAATGCAGAGACCATTTGCATAGTGTCCCTGCATCTACTGTAACGGCACTCTCCTATTTTGAACTTGAACTGGAACCAACCGGCCCCATGCTGCTAAGCAAAATTTAAACGGCACCCCCCCCCCCCCTCGTGCAGAGTTTGGATATTAATTACGAACTTAGTATTAATTATGGAATAGTAAGCACCCATTTTTATGGATTATGACTGCCCGTTGTAAAAAGAGTCAACTGTATTCACTTAAAAGTTTTCACTCTTTGTCCACCTCTCCTGTGTGCTTATTAGAGAAAGTTTTTTTTGCTACAGTTAGGTTTAATAATATTTTGTAAGCACCAGGCTTTCATTGCTTATACTGTAATTTCAATTAGCCTGTGTAAGAGGGACACTAAAGGCAAATATTTAGTCGACTTTGATTGTTGAAAGAGTGGTCCAGAAACCTCATAGTGCTAGTTTTGTGCTAAAGAAGTGCCCATTTTAAAATAAAATCGTCTTTTAGTGGTTCGCATAGCGTTAGCGCACTTCAAATCACTCGCCTGAAAGCAGTCTTTCTGATGTGGCTGTTGCCTTGTCCAACAGTGCTTGCCTTTACTGCATGGATGCCAACACTATTAGCAGCAGAGGGAAAGTAACGGGAGCCAAGGCAGCAGCAAAGGCCATTGAACCATTTTCTGCTAGCTTGGTTGAATTGGACCCCGCTAGATGGCACCACCTATCCAGTTTAACCAAGCGAAAACGGAACTTTCGAACCACTAATGCCATTTCTCATAGTAACGCCTAGCGGTTCTTGCTATAAATCAAACAGGAGCGAACAAGCAATACTTTATTACATCTCTTGATGCACAGAGGGTTTTTTATTACAGCAGTAAGATAACTAGTGAACAATTGTAGTCGGACACCCTCGCATTATAGAAATTATTTTCGAAATGTCCCACTTGCGGGACACGTTGTGTGATATATTTCGCTTGAATTCTCGTCAAGTGGGGCACTGCTGTTGATAATATTGCCGTTTTAGATGTTGTCATACATCGAGTTTTCTCTCTGACATAAATTATTTGCCTTTTGGTGGTTGCTCTAAGACAAATGGAGATGTTTTTTTCTACTTCAACACCACTGGAATTGCCTGGCTTCCTATTGCCCTCTTATTCTAAGCTTGTTCTTTTTAACCCATGTGCACATGGCATTTCATTGTTTTTATTTTGTTTTTCTACTAATGTTTGGCTGTATCGTGAAACGAGAATAACGAAGGTGAATAATTGTTGATCTCTCAATTGCACTGCCTATCTGGCAACTCCATCTAGGAAGAAGGAATAGGAAAGAGGAACAAAAGAGTGAGCCGACGGCAGTCATCCAAGGTGGGCGCATCCCTAGTCCAAGATTTAATGGGCCCAAGCCAACCGCTTGACCCTGTTCACAAGGAATTTCTGGTCTCTCCAAGGCTTGGGCTTGCAAGCTGGGCCTCCCACCTCTAGACGTTAGGCCCTGTGATAAGCAGCACCTACGGGTTGTACCCATACTTCCCTGTCCTTCCTTCCTCCTCCCATACCATATGGTGGTGGTTACTGGATGCTGAGGGGAAGCTAGCCTATGGATACATGCAAGTTCACGGGGGCCTTGTGAAGGAATGTTCGTGTCCTTGAACATCGGGCTGGCAGACTGCATCTAATAAAAACAAATTTGTTTTCTTTTCAGCTCCGTAGTTTAGGCTATTTTCAGCTGAGCTGAGCTTTATGTAAGCAGATGAGTCACTGCAGTGGCATAGTGGTTACTGCGCTTGGCTGCTCGCCTGAAAGATGGAAAGTTCGATCCAAGTCACGGTGGTCTCGTCTTGATAGTGGCAAAGTAATAATTAATAATAATTGTTGGGGCTTTACATCCCAAAACAATGATGTGATTATAGGGGAGGCCATAGTGAAGGACTCTATTAAAAATTTGGACTACCTGGGTTTCCTCAATGTGCATATGAATCTGACCACATGGTCTTCCAGCATTTTGCCTACATTGAATGGGGGTGCAAGTGCTAGAGGCCAGTGCACTGTGCCCATTACAGTGGGCAATAAAGATCCACATGTGGTTGAAATTACTCCACTGCAACGTGTCATAGCTTGAGTCGCTTTAGTGGATTGAATCCCACAAACCAGCCAAGAATCTAAAACCAATCGTGTGAGACCATCTGTATTTGCATCTAAATGTTTTTTTGCAACAGGGATGGCATTAGAGTAATTTAATGTGGTGTGATATTCTGCTTCCAGCATGGGAATGTCTTATCTGGGAGTTCACTGTTTCCGCTGTATTTTTTCAGGGCTCAGTCATAATCCAGGGGCTCGAGGAGATCACGGTGCACAATCGTGAAGAGGTGTTCTTCATCCTCCAAAAGGGTGCAGCAAAACGTCAAACTGCTGCTACACTTCTCAATGCAACATCTTCGCGCAGCCACACAGTATTCTCGGTCACAGTTCACATCCGTGAGACAACAGACGATGGCGAGGAGCTAGTAAAAACTGGAAAACTCAACCTCGTGAGTAATGGTGTGACCTATTTTAACACCCGCAAAGCGTTCTCGCATATGCTGTTTACTATGCACTGTTGACTCTGAGAATTCTAAATTTGGCCCCTAAGATCTCGGCAATTAACTCTCCACTTTAATTGGTTCGAATTGTCTGTGCAGCTGTCGTATTTTTCTTGTCCATTTGACCATCTCGGTGTAACAGTAGCCTAGTTCCTTCTTGCCTATCTTTTGTATTGGTTTATTTCTGCTCAAGCTTGCATTGATTCGTTTTTCATCCCATTTCACACCAAGGTTGATCTTGCGGGGAGTGAGAACATTGGCCGATCAGGTGCCATTGAGAGGAGAGCGCGTGAAGCAGGCAAGTTTCTTGTTCTTCAGAGACTTGCGGAGTACGTACCTCTGGTAATCGAAACTGCACATTTCGTTGTGTTCTGTAGGCTTAATAAGCGTTTTATCTGTTTTTATTAGTTTTGATGGTATTATGGTGCTATGGGTTAAGTTTTGAGTGCATTTCTCAGCCACATTTTGATGAGGGCTCAAAATAATTCTGTCCACTCTATGATGTGCCTCCAACTGCGTTGTGGTTATGGCACGTAACATACTTGAATTTATTTTCAGAGTTTATAGTTTGAAGTTTATAATTTTAAGTGTATTTAATAGATAAAAGGTGCTGATAGCACTGCATATTTTTTAGGAACGCAATCAGGATTTCCCTGTGTACAAACACATGAATAACAATACCAAGATATTTCTCGCAGCACCGGTGTCTCAGTTTTCTATGCGTTTACTCTGCACTATGCCGGTTTACTTGTACCTTTAGCCCTTGCATGCACTTTATCACTTGTCAAGTATGCATGTTTTGACGTTCAAGGTCTGGTGTCTCATTGCCATTTGCATGACTCTCGCAGGCAACATCAACCAGTCCCTCCTGACTCTGGGTCGCGTCATAACTGCTCTAGTTGACAAGGCACCCCATGTTCCCTACAGGTATTTGTGGTCCATCATATTTCCATTTATACAGCCTTTGTGCATTATACCACACACAACCTTGTGGGATTTTTTCAACTTGAGGTTTTTTGTAAAAATGTGATGCGATTGTATAAGTGTTATACACCAAGCATCTTGAAAAGCAATTTTAATTATCACAATTTCTGCTGTTTGCAAAACTGAGTAAAATCTGAAACAGCACGTGCCGATGTAGAAAACAGTGTTGGCTATAAAATGTGCACTGTGCTTCATTAAGTGCACACATATGTTACATGGTATGTATCTGCAATCGTCAAAACTTCAATTTGGTTGAGAGGTAAACTATGCGTCATTACTTTTTAGCTATTGGACCAGTCCTAGTACCGGAAATGAACGTAAAAGGTGTAATGTTGAAATTCACAGAGAACTCTGCACTATGTACGTTGCCACTTTTAAAAAAATATCTTTAGATTTTGATCAAAAGCTGATTGCCTTGTTTGACAAGGGCTGTTTAAAGTGACACTTCAAGTGTGTTAGGCAAAGAAAGTGCAGTTAATCACATTTTAATTATGGATATTGCACAAATTATGCCCATTACATAAATAGAGACAAGTACCGATCCTGTGACATTAAACGAAAATTGCTTGGCAGCAATGTAGCTGTACTTGCAGGCTGTGCAATGAACTGGAATTGTTGTGCTGTCGTGAGTATAAGTATAGTATGGCCAGAAAAGCCTGAAATTATGTAGTTTTAGATGGTTGCACTTCAGTCGAAATCTGAAAACATTAAGTTATTTATTTGTTTTCAATTGTTCTAGTTCATTGCACAGATTAGCATTCCAGAAAGAAGCCTGGGAAGTTTCCTTGAAATACATGGCATAATTCACAACTTATGGCTTTTGGTGCAATAAGAAATAACTAAAAATGTTGTTTTGAGAAAAACTAAGAGAAATATTTTGCACACAATGTATATTCATGATAGAAACATAGTGGGACTCGAAAAGCTGCCAGGTTAATAGCTGGATCCTTCCCTAGCTGTCTCGAACTATTGCCCGAAACTCAAGGTGACAGCAGAAGATCCGCTAAGAATAAAGAGAGCACACCCATGTTTTTAATTATATGCTTCATTGAATACGCATGGATTCATGGCTTTCATTTGCCCTAATTGGGCGAATGAAAACGGTGAATAAAAAACAGTGAAAGTAGCAGGGGGAGGTGTGTGTGGAGCAGAGGCCGCATATTTGAAATCACCTGAGGAAGGGAAAGGAGGGGCGCTTACAGCATTTTCACAGCATTCTCTATAGAGTTATGATTTTTGATGCCCTTAATATACATTGCTTGCTTGTTGTTCTTTTTCTTTGCAGAGAAAGCAAGCTAACTCGGCTCTTGCAGGACTCTCTTGGTGGCCGCACAAAGACTTCCATCATTGCGACGATCTCACCCGACATGACCAACCTGGATGAGACGTTGAGCACGTTGGACTACGCTCACCGTGCCAAGAACATCACCAACCGTCCGGAGGTCAATCAAAAGATGACCAAGCGGGCACTCATAAAGGCAAGGCTGGCCTTACTGTACTTTTAGATGTAATCTATCGAATACTTCCCATTTCTCTATGGTGCTTACTTTGGCTAATGGGTATCTTTTTAGTACCTTATGTTGTGTTTGCGTGTTTCTTCAGCTTCACAATATCCCTCAATGGGGTTGACTGCTCAATTCCCGATAGACATTTTTAACTTGACAACAACTTCACGTGTATTTGTACACGTGAAGGCAAGATAACTGCTATTCATTAAGGATTACAGACTAGATCCCATGAGAAGACAAGTGGGTTAGGTTGGCAGATGAGATTAGGAAGTTTGTGGGTATAAAATGGCAGCAGCAAGCTTAGGACCAAGTATACTGGTAGAACATGCAAGAGGAACTTTTCCTTGCAGTGGGCATAGTCGGGTTGATGAGGATGATGATTCTTGAGTCAATAAACCCTGATACTGAGGTCATTCTGTTACTCGAGGAGGGGGGGGGGGGGGCTTTTTAGTTAGCATTGATCCATACTAACAATTCCACGTTTATGTACCTGACTTGTGAAAAAATATAAGCAAATGGTGCACTTAAAACCAGCACAAAGCCTTGCTTTGACATAACATTGCCCTTGTTTATATTCACCATGAATCAACTTGCTCGATTCTGACTCCTTTATTTGTGAAGCAACTTGTGTGTAAGGAATGGACAGTGTGTTGTTCCTTTATTGCAAAATGATCTGCTTTTCCTTCTCTCAGTGATAAGAATGCACTGTAATTCACTTCTGCTTCACTGTGACAGGAGTACACAGAGGAGATCGAGCGTCTCCGAAGAGACCTGGCAGCAACCAGAGAGAAGAATGGAATTTTCGTGGACCAGGAGAACTATAGGTGAGCACCCTTTTTCTGTGAAGGTGGGTCATCTAGAGGCCTTTTCCTGCCTGTTTCGTCTGTAATGGTTTAGTGATGCTTCGGTATTCAACGAACCAGGGAACTGTGTCGAATTGTTTCTCACTTAACAGTTACTGGTAGTGAAAGCTCCATAATTACGTTCTAGCAACTTGAGAAGCCCTCTTTTTTCCATGCTACATTCTTGGATCCCTTGAAGGTCAACTTCGACTTTTTGACCATGTCAACGTAATGGTGCTTTTATGTTCCTCAGATGCTCTTGTTGTGGGCACGATAGCAAAAATACTTGGCAAAGTTAGAATAATTTTAAATAAGCAAAAAAGTGCAACACCGAAACCCGACCGCAGTGGTATCTTCATGTAATGTAAGCGTTGGTAAAAACCATGCAAACCGGAAATCGTGCAAAGCATGCTGGTCTCCTCAGCGCCAATAGAAGATGCTCAGGGAAAATGTGACTCCATCGCAACAGCCGCACCATGTCTGTTACTGACTGTGCTATGTGCACAAGCTCCTCAGAGCTGTAGAAAAAAGACAGTTGAGATTCGGATGCATGTGAAGGCCAAGTAAAATCGACAGAGAGGAATGGCGATTGCTGGTTGTGTATTCCACTGTCAGATGGCGCCACCTGTCCAGGTCGCTCAAGTTTGTGGGGCCGTGATCAGCAAAATGCTATTGCTGAAAAGTTTGCGGACTAACTGAAGCTTCTCAATATTTCTATAGGAAAAATGCATATGTCTGGCAATAGCAGAGTTTAAAATTGTGCTGGCAGGGCTGAGGGAAATTAATTTAGGCCAAGTATGCACCCCTTTTCGCAGGACGTGCTAGGCTAGATCAGGGTGCGCCCTGTATCCATTATAAAAAGGGTTTCCATGCGGTTATGTGCTCGCTTAGAACGCTACCGTAATGTTCACGCATTGACTTTCTTCTGCCGGTACGGCATCAAGTTTCTGTGAAGTGGGCCGGCACTGCTAGCTAAAACAATATATAATATCGAGACAATGGGTGATCGTAACCTCTGAGTGTTTCATGAATGTTCGGGTAATTATACGGGGAATCGTGTACAATCACAACGCAACATCACCTTCTGCCCATCGCTAGCAGGCCACTCACCCGATCATTGCTTTGTGCACAGCAGATGATGTAGTGGCGCCTCAGTTCCGTCGCTTTGACGTAAGCGCTGGGACACACACTCACAATGTTGCCAGTAGTTGGAAGCCAGTTGGGAGTTGCTAGGTAACTCTTAAAATTGACTTGTAAAAAATCTGCATATCTCTCCAGCCTGTAAATAGAGACGAATGATGGACACCTGCAAATGAATGTACCCAGCGAATTTCGCTGATATCTAGTATTGATATTTGGTAACTCCAGGTGCTTGTTCGATAGTCCTGCTTTCTGACCAATTATGGCTAGCAAACACTGCCTTTAAGATATTTTACTTTTGTTTTAAAGCATGAGTGCTCATCTGAGTTTTCAGCACCTTGTGACATTGCCTCTAATATCGCCCCTTGTGATGTTCCATGAAAAGAATGAGTGCGTATTTTCAATGTCGCAGAACATACACGTGGTATGCGCAAAACCACGACTGGCTCCCGACGAAAGCTTTTGTTCCTCGCGCTTCTTTTTTCTTGGGCTGCTCTTCCTTGGGTGATTTTGGCTGTTTACGCCAGGAATGCTTTTTTTTTCTGGGTGCGACACTCTCAGAACACCCGCGTTGTTGCATTCTTCTGTGCCCATGTGCCCAAGCGTCACCAAGGCTAGAGTGCACATGGTCTCAGCTACTTTTCCATAGTGGGGCACTGTTTTTTCTACGATTTCAGGACAGCAGTTTGTAGTGATGCTAAAATTTATTACAATATAATGGTGCTATTATTCATCATACATTATGTGGTAGCATTTACAATTAAATTTCTGCATTACCAGGCACTAAGCTACAAATTGCATCAAAAGGCCTTGAACAAAAATTTCACAGTCTGGAGTCATTTAGTGAGCACTGCCTATTGTGGATATTACAAGAGGCTCTAGTTCAAGTCAGTGAACTGTCCCAGTGACATGTGAGGCTTGGTAATGAAAATTACTATCATGGGGCATGTTTTTCCTTTTCTTGTGTAAATACATGCGCTTGCTATCATTGAACAAAATGCTTTATGAAGATTGTTGCCTACTCATGCACACTTTATATGTATTAGTTCCGTGTGTGTGTGTAACTCCAGTTGTTTGAGTGACCATGCTTTTATTGATAAGACTTCACATGCATCTAGCGTACAATAACAGCTTTAAGATCCTTTAGTAGCCTCACTTCTTGTGAAATTCTTTCTTGCTGGCTGTGTTCAGATAAAAACGTCAGTGCATGTCTGCCAACCCCCTTTAATTTTGCACACAAATTATATATATATATATATATATATATATATATATATATATATATATATATATAGTAATGAATCTGAAAAACGGACGCTCTTCTAGTAATGAAGAAGACGATGATGATCGGTGGCTGTAGTAGTAGCTCGCGCACGCTGCTCGCCATTAGCCAGACCTGCCTGATAAAGCACATTTTTGCCAAGCTGCGTCTGAACCTTTCTCGCCTGACAACACCTCTATTTTAATTGGTGGAAGAGCCGGGGTTCCCATCAACCTGGAACTTCGCAGTCGGACGCTACCCTCACCGTTCACCATGACTGCTCCTGGCCCTTCTCAAGCCGCCTTACCAACGACATTCTACTGTACTGGCGTGCCTCGGCAACGCGACCCACCAATTTTTCGCGGCAACGACGAACAAGACGTCGAGGACTGGCTCGTCGAGTACGAAATCGTAAGCGCTTCCGACAAGTGGAACGCCTGCGACCAGCTCACAAACGTGTGCTTTTACCTCGCTGATGTGGCCAGCCTCTGGTTCAAGAACCACGAAGGCGAAATCACCAACTGGTCCGCCTTCAAGACCACCATCTCCGCGGTCTTCGGTCGTCTCGCCGTGTGCCGGCTTCGCGCGGAACAGCGTCTCCGTAGTCAAGTCCAACGCAGGGACGAGGCCTTTACAAGTTACATTGAAGATGTCTTGTCTCTTTGCAAGCGCGTCGATGAATCTCTAACCAAACGCGACAAAATCAAGCACATCATCAAAGGAGTTGACGACGATACCTTCCAGATGCTCGTCGCTAGGAATCCACAGACCGTCACCGATGTTGTCCAGCTGCGTAATGTTGTCCAGTTGCGTAAGCAGCGTGTCTCGACGCGCAGGGCCGCTAAAAATACGGCTGAAGTTTCCGCTCTCGTGCACGACGTCGCTGCTAATCACACCGTCTTACTGCCCCACATCAAACAATTCATTCGTGAAGAAGTTGCGTGTCGGCTTTCTCTTGTGGCCGAAGCATCCGCGCCAGTGACCTCGTTAGATCCACGTCTAGGCCAGGTCATTGAGACACAGGTTACGCAGGCACTGCCTCTATCGCCATCTGTCCCTACGCCGCTGACCTACGCTGCCATCGTTGCTAGACCCCCAGCCCCACCTGTCTCTGGCGCATATCGGGGCACCGGGTCCTCCTACCCTACGACGCTGCCTACATACAGGCACCTCATCCTGTTTCCCCCCATGCACCTTCTGTCGTTAACCCATGGCGTACCTTGGGTAATCGACCCATCTGTTTTGCATGCGGTTTCGTGGGACATATAGCACGCTACTGTCGCCGTCGCAACTTCCAGCCTCCAGACCATGGGAATTCTGCAAATTACCAGGCTGCCCAGAATCTCCAGCGACCATCTTCTATCACCGACTCATTGTCCCCACGACGCCCTGTCGATTCTCGCCTGTCATTACCACCCCGTCGCCGATCTGTCTCCCCAATGCTTCGGTGCACGAGCCCCGCTCGAGAGGAAAACTGACAGCCACAGTTCTGGAGGTAAGAACTTCGTCGTCGTCGAACTTTTCAATACCTCCTCTTTGTCCGCCCAACGAAATTGATGTGCTAGTAGAAGGTGTTGCGGTTCGTGCACTTGTCGACACAGGCCGTCGTTTCTGTAATTAGTGAAAAACTGTATCGCGATTTGAGAAAAGTTACAATGCCGCTTACGAATCTTGTTCTGCGTACAGCCACATCCCATTTCATCGCGCCGACGGCTCAGTGCACAGCACCCGTTCTTATTCAAGATGTTTGGTACGCCGTCAACTTTGTTGTTCTCCCACGTTCATCTTACGACGTCATACTAGGATGGGATTTCTTTTCTATCCATCAGGCCCTCGTCGACTGCATTCGTGTTGAACTCACGTTGACGAATCCGTGCCTTGATATCGACCACCAAAGTCCCTCGAAAGTGTTTGTCGCAGCTGATGTCCGCATCGCGCCGTTGTCCGCTGTCCTAGTGCCTGTGTTTTCCCCTGCTGCCACTAAGTCGACGCTCCTGTTCCAACCAACTATAGCTAGTGTGCACCACCGAACCATCGTCCTCCCGTTTGCCGTCATCAACTTTTGCAATAATTCGGCGGAACTTTATGCGTGCAACGTTTCGGCTTGTCCGTACATCCTGCTACGCGGCGAGTGTCTGGGAAGCCTCGAGACCTTAATTTGTATTTTTGAAGACCCGATCTATCCGGACAAGCCATTTTTACCGACTTGTGCCATTACACCCGCAACTGACGCTAATGAACCTATGGATGTAATCCGCAAGTCCATTGATTGCAACCTTACGCCTGGACAGCAGGAACAGCTGATCAAGCTCCTACAGCGTTTTCGAGCCTCGTTTAGCCACAGTCGGCCTTCCTTAGGTCGAGCGTCATCTGTTGTTCACCGTATAGATACCGGTCAAGAGACGCCATTACGGCAGCGTCCATATCGTGTGTCAACTACCGAACGCCGTGCCATCAATGAACAGCTTGACGACATGCTGACACGTGGCATAATCGAACCGCCAAGCAGTCCCTGGGCCTCTCCAGTTGTGTTGGTGAAGAAGAAGGACGGATCCATCAGGTTTTGCGTGGACTACCGACGTCTCAACCGAATCACGCGCAAGGATGTCTATCCACTGCCACGCATTGACGATGCCTTGGACTGCATACAGGGAGCCGAATTTTTCTCTTCTTTAGGTCTGTGCTCTGGATACTGGCAGGTACCCATGGCAGAGGCCGATCGCGAAAAAACAGCTTTCATCACGCCCGACGGGCTTTACGAATTCACAGTCATGCCCTTCGGCCTCTACAATGCGCCAGCTATTTTCGAGCGAATGATGGACTCTATCCTTCAAGGCCTCAAATGGAACGTTTGCCTTTGTTATTTAGATGACATTGTCGTCTTTTCAACTGATTTCACAACCCATATAACCCGCCTCGAGAAAGTCCTCGCGTGTTTTTCTTCCGCGGGGCTGCAACTGAATCTGAAGAAGTGCAATTTCGCCGCTCGAAGGCTTACGATCCTTGGCCACGTGGTTTCAAAAGACGACATTCTTCCTGACCCTGCCAAACTTACAGCCGTTTCAGCGTTTCCCAAACCGACCACCATGAAAGAGCTCCGAAGCTTCATAGGCCTTTGCTCCTACTTCCGGCGCTTCGTCCGCAATTTGGCGACGATCATCGCTCCTTTGACCAAGCTCCTCTCCGGCTCTAGAGACCTTTCAGCCTGGTCTGCCACCTGTGAAGATTCTTTCAATGAACTGCGCCGCCTCCTCACGTCGCCGCCTATTCTGCGACACTACGACCCATCGTCACCCACTGAAATCCACAACGACGCTAGTGGTGTCGGGCTAGGCGCTATTCTTGCACAGCAGAAAGATGGCTTCCAAGAGTACGTGGTTGCCTATGCAAGCCGAACTCTTAGCAAAGCCGAAATCAACTATTCTGTCACTGAAAAGGAATGCCTCGGCATTATTTGGGCGATAGAGAAATTTCGACCTCACGTGTACGGGCGCCCTTTTGACGTCGTGACTGACCACCACGCCCTCTGCTGGTTGTCGTCACTGAAGGATCCAAGCGGTCGCCTCGCCCGATGGGCATTACGCCTCCAAGAATATAATATTCGCGTGGTCTATCGCTCCGGCCGGAAACATTCGGACGCAGACGCCCTATCTTGTTCGCCTCTACCCCCTGACCCGGACTGCTGCGAAAGTCTAACCTGTGATGTCACCATCGCCGACATGCCATCTGAGCAACGCAAGGACCCTTGGGTTGCTTCGATTCTAGACATCCAAGCTGGGCGGACGGCTTGCCCCCCTTCTCGCACGTTGCGGCGGCAAGTCGAGCACTTCGTCACTCGCGACGACGTGCTGTACCGACGCAACTACGCACCCGGTGGATGTCAGTGGCTACTCCCGATTCCACGTCATCTGCAATCCGAAATTTGTTCCACGTTTCATGATGACCCCCAATGTGGCCACGCAGGTTTCCTGAAGACTTATTCTCGCATACGTCTCCGATATTACTGGCGTGGCATGTACCGTTTTATACAACAATACGTTCGGGCCTGCTCGACGTGCCAGAAACGAAAAACTCGTCCTTATCACGCCAGCGGAACCTTTTTACCCTTACCATGCCCATCCCGACCATTCGACCGCGTCGGCATCGATATCTATGGTCCCCTTCCCAACACTGCTGACGGTAACCGCTGGATCATAGTTGCTGTCGACCATCTCACGCGGTATGCAGAGACTTCATCCCTTCCCTGGTTTACAGAAAAAGACGTTGCGACTTTCGTTCTTCACAACATTGTATTACGTCATGGAGCACCTCTGGAGTTACTGAGCGATCGTGGTCGCGTATTCTTGTCAGACATCATCACAGCATTGCTGCGTGAGTGCCACGTCGTTCACCGCACTACAAGCGCCTATCGTCCCCAGACCAATGGAATGACAGAGCGCTTCAACCGCACCCTTGGTGACATGCTGTCTATGTATATCTCGTCAGACCACTCCAATTGGGACCGAGTGCTCCCGTTTATCATGTTCGCCTATAATACCGCCTGTAACGGGGTTTATTTGCAGCGCAGAACGCAGAAAGCGAAGCAGTCAGCAGCGTCCGGCCAAGCGCAGCAAGCACGAGCTTATGCTGATGGCGATGCCCCTGATGCGCCGAGAAATGCCGCTGAAGTTCCTCTTCTTCACTACAATCGCCCTCCGCACAAAAAGACGCCATCCTGGCGGATTAGGGAGAAGAAACGACTAATGGGTCGTAATATGGCTTGAGACGAGAGACGTGGACAGTGTCGCGGCCGCGGTAGCGTAGGTCTGTGGATGGGATGATGAGCTCCACGATATAGTTGACGAGTGACGTTTGCTCTACAACGCGGTATGGCCCGGTGTATTTGGGAAGAAGTTTTGCGGAGCGGCCAGGCGCGGTAGCAGGTGCCCTAAGCCATACTAATGAACCAGGTGGAAAGTTTGGAGCCGAACGGTCCCCAGTCTGGCGGGATTGCTGCTGCCACTGGTCCTCGGTAGAAAAAGAGCGGGCAAGCTGGCGGCATTCTTCAGCATGTCGGGCAGCTTCGGACAGAGTTGTACTTTCGGACTCATGAGGTTTATATGGAAGAATAGTGTCTACTGTATTTGAAGGTTCTCGTCCGTACAAAAGAAAATATGGCGAAAACCCAGTAGTAGCTTGTACGGCAGTATTATACGCGTAGGTGACGACTGGGAGAACTTGGTCCCAATTTGAATGATCAGAGGCTACGTACATCAACAGCATACTGCCAAGAGTACGGTTGAAGCGCTCCGTCATGCCATTTGTTTGAGGGTGGTACGCTGTACTTGTGCGGTGCACGATTCGGCATTCGTTGAGTAATGCCTTCAAGGCGTCAGAAAGAAAGGCACGGGCTCTGTCACTTAAGAGCTCGCGAGGGGCACCATGACGCAGAATGAAACGTTGCAACAGAAACGTTCCAACGTCACGGGCTGTGGCAGTCGGCAACGCGGCTGTTTCGGCATAGCGTGTCAGATGGTCTATCGCAACATAATCCAGCGATTACCAGCTAGAGTTGATGGTAGTCGTCCGTAAATGTCAATGCCGACGCGATCAAAAGGTCGACTAGGACAAGGAAGAGGTTGTGACGGGTAGACTTGCCCGGGAGGTAACTTTTGTCGTTGGCACTGAGCACACGAGCGAATGAACTTTCGCACGTAGTTATACATGCCACGCCAATAATATCTGAGTCAAAGCCTAGCGTATGTCTTGAAGAGGCCTGCGTGGGCGCACTGTGGGTCCGCGTGAAAAGCTTCGCAGATGGCAGCTCGAAGATGACTGGGTATCACAAGGAGACACTTGCGACCGTCAGAAAGGTAGTTGCGTCGATAAAGAAGATCATCCCTTAGGCAAAAGTTGCTAGCCTGGCGGCGGAGAGCGCGAGACGGCGAAGGAGTGAGAGGATCAGAAAGAATGCTTATGAGGCCACTGATCCAGGGATCCTTTCGTTGTTCCATCGTCATGTTGCGCAAGGCGGATGACGCAAGTGCAGGCTCGAAGGAAGAGAGGCAAACACCTTCATCCGATATGGGTGAGCGAGAAAGGGCGTCGGCGTCCGTGTGCTTACGACCAGATCTGTAAATAACGCGGATGTCGTATTCCTGAAGTTTGAGCGCCCAGCGAGCAAGTCGTCCGGAAGGGTCTTTAAGTGTGGATAGCCAACAAAGGGCGTGGTGGTCAGTGACGACGTCGAATGCGTGACCATACAGGTAGGGGCGAAATTTTCCAAGGGCCCAAATAATAGCTAAACACTCTTTCTCGGTCACGGAGTAGTTAGCCTCGGCTTTCGTCAAAGTACGGCTTGCATAGGCGACGACATATTCATCAAACCCTGCTTTTCGTTGCGCGAGCACAGCGCCAAGTCCAACACCGCTGGCATCAGTATGAACCTCCGTGGGAGCGGCAGGATCGTAGTGGCGGAGGATGGGTGGTGAAGTCAGCAGGTGGCGTAATTTGGTGAATGCATCGTCGCATGCTGGTGACCAGGTGGAAAGGTCCTTGTCGCCGCTAAGAAGGTCCGTAAAGGGCGCACATATGGAAGCAAAATTTCTAATAAAGCGTCGGAAGTATGACGACAAGCGGACAAAACTTCTAAGTTCCTTCAAGTTCTCTGGCTTCGGAAAATCGGCGACTGCTCGAAGCTTGGCGGGGTCGGGAAGTATGCCGTCCCGCGATACGACGTGGCCAAGAATGGTGAGCTGCCGAGCACCAAAACGACACTTCTTGAGGTTGAGTTGAAGGCCGGCGTCGGTGAGACGGTCGAGGACGTGCTCGAGACGATTTAAATGGGTGTCGAAATCGGTGGAAAAGACAACTACGTCATCGAGGTAGCATAAACATGTGTTCCACTTGAGGCCTCGTAAAATAGTGTCCATCATTCTTTCAAAAGTGGCTGGAGCATTACTAAGGCCGAAAGGCATAACGGTAAACTCGTATAACCCATCAGGTGTGACAAATGCTGTTTTCGGTCGGTCAGATGCTTCCATAGGAACTTGCCAGTATCCAGATCGTAAATCCAGCGAAGAGAAGTATTCTGCTCCCTGCAAACAGTCAAGGGCGTCGTCTATTCGAGGTAACGGGTAAACGTCCTTGCGGGTAATCTTGTTTAAACGTCGATAGTCCACACAGAACCGAATGGAGCCGTCCTTCTTCTTAACAAGACCGACCGGTGACGCCCAGGGACTGTTAGAAGGCTGTACAATACCCCGCTGGAGCATGTCAGCCACCTGGTCGTCAATAACGCGGCGCTCCGACGCTGAGACTAGGTAGGGGCGCTGCCGTAGAGGCGTATGGCTTCCTGTGTCAATCTTGTGAGATATGTTCGATGTGCGACTGAGGCCAGAAGCGTGGCTGTCAAAAGAAGTACGAAACTTTTGCAGCAGGTTCACTAACTGGCTTCGTTCTGACGAAGACGTTGCGACATCGATGGAGCGGTGGAAAGCGTCAAGGAGTGACTGGTCAACAACAGAGTCAGAAATGAGTGCGCTGAGGTCCGTAGAAAGTAAACTAGATGGAGCGTCAAAAATGTGACGGGCGTCGATCGGATGCACGTGACCGAGACATTCACCATAGAATAAAGGTAAAGGCCTTTCTAGCGTATTGTACACGAGCGTCTTCGTGACGCCATGGTGGAGATTAAGGATAGCAATGGGCAGTGGAGAACATTTGCGTTGAATGAACAGGGCAGAGGGCGTAAATAAAACATCACCGTCGGAAATAGCGTCACACGACACAGTCACCAGCAGAGAAGAGCGCGGTGGTACGGTGGTGTCGTCGGAAACAAACAGTTTATAACACGGCAGGAAGGCTTCGACAGCGTCAACATCAGGAAGTGCAGATAGCTCAAGTTCAGCGCGACAGCAGTCAATGACGGCATTATTATTCGCAACGAAGTCCCAGCCGAGTATCATGTCATGGGAACACGAGGGCAGCACTACGAATTCGACGATATACACAATCCCTTCGATGACGACTCGTGTGGTGCAGGCTGCGAGAGGTGTTACACTTTCTGCGTTAGCCGTTCTGAGAGAGAGGCCGGATAATGGCGTCAGAACTTTGCGGAGTTTGCGGCACAGGTTCATGGACAGGACGGATAGAGCGGCTCCGGTGTCAACAAGCGCCATGACAACGATACCATCGACTGACACTTCAATGACGTTAGCTGGACAGGGGGGAGGACTTGTGCATGGCGACAGGGACGCAGTTCGTGCCTCGGGAACTGCGGCCGTTAGTTTTCCTGGTCGGTGGGTCCGGAATGGCGATGCATAGGGGAAAGCGAACGTCGACGTGGAGATGGGGAGCGGCGGGTCGGGCCGCGTGGACGATCAGAAGAAAAGGAAGAGGAAGGAGGGTTTGAAGGCGTAGACGAAAACTGAGGGTCGAAAGATGGCATTCGTCGAATGTTCTGGGCAGCCTGGCGACGACGACAATAACGTGCCACGTGGCCAACACCACCACAAGCAAAACATATGGGACGGTTGTCGTAGGTCCGCCATTGGTCCGAGTAGACTCCGACTTGCGGCTGGGGGGCAGAAAACTGCGGCCGAGGTGGTATCGGCATAGGCGGCGGTGAATAGGTCGGCGGTGAATAGGTCGGCGGCAAAAAGGGCGGCGGCGTTGCTCGACCTCGACAGCCTGCTGGCTGGAACGCAGGCTGTCGAGGTCGAGCAACGGCTTCGGCGTACGTGAGAGGTGCGGCGACTGGGGGAGGTTCACGGGCGGGAGGAAGAACTTGTGCGACCTGGTCTTGAATGAAGTCGCGGAGTGTAGACGGCGATCTGCGTGGTTGATCGGGTACACAGGACATCAAAGAGAGCTGACTAGCGACCTCAGCGCGGATGAACTCTTGGATCTTAGAGAGAAGAGGGGCATGGTCTTCTCCTATGCCAAGGGTGGAAAGGCTGGACGAAGAGTCGTCGAGCACCGAGGGACGTCGGGTGGAAAGACGTTGCCTGCGCAACTCGTCAAAACTCTGGCATAACTCGGTCAGTTCTAGGACAGTGCGAGGACTCTTAGAAAGCAACATTTGGAAAGCGTCGTCCTTAATGCCCTTCATGATATGCTTGATCTTAAGCTCTTCGGACATTGACTCGTTCACTCGCTTGCAAAGGTCCAGAACGTCCTCAATATAGCTTGTGAAATTCTCACCCAGCTGCTGGGACCGAGTATGTACGCGTTGTTCGGCACGGCGTTTGCGTACCTCAGGCCGCCCGAAAACTTGTGTGAGGCTCGTTTTGAAGACCGACCATGTAGGGAGTTCCGCTTCGTGGTTTATAAACCACAGCTTGGCCACGTCCGACAGGTAGAAAGAGACGTAGGCCAACTTGGCAGTGTCATCCCATTTGTTGTGAGTACTCACTTGCTCGTACATTGAAATCCAGTCGTCAACGTCCTTGTCTTCTGTGCCTGAGAAGACAGGGGGATTTCGCAGACACAGAGAACCGGCGCAGAGAACAGTAGGTGGTGCCGGTGGAGTAGTTGGAGCGGCACTTGCGTCGGTAGGCATAATGGATAGTAAAATGCGATTCCGAAGCTCCAGGGTGATCGAAGCCCAGCAGAATCCACCACTTGTAACGGGGTTTATTTGCAGCGCAGAACGCAGAAAGCGAAGCAGTCAGCAGTGTCCGGCCAAGCGCAGCAAGCACGAGCTTTTGCTGATGGCGATGCCCCTGATGCGCCGAGAAATGCCGCTGAAGCTCCTCTTCTTCACTACACCGCCATTCAAAGCACTACTGGGTTCTCTCCTTTTTTCCTCCTTTACGGACGCGAACCTTCTTGCACTATGGACACCATTCTTTCGTACAAACCTGACTCCTCCGAGTCCACGACTTTGTCTCAAGCCGCTACATACGCTGAAGAATGCCGCCAACTGGCAAGATCATTCACAACCCAAGACCAAGGACGCCAAAAGCACCACCATGACGCATCAAATAACACTACTTCCTACGATCCAGGTTCACTCGTGTGGCTGCATGTCAGTTCTGCTACACCTGGCCTTTCTACCAAGTTGGTCCCCAAGTATCACGGCCCATATCGTGTGCTACAAAAGACGTCACCAGTGAATTACCTTATTGAGCCACTGGAACCATCTTCTGACCAACGTCGTCATGGCCAAGAAATTGTCCATGCCTCGAGACTTAAGCCCTGCTACAACCCCTCCCGTGTTTACTTGTCCATAGGTCGCCAGGATGGCTCCTTATTTCGCAGGGAGTAATTATAATGAATCTGAATAAGGGACGCTCTGCTGGTAATGTGCCGTCACATCGCAACTGTATGCGCATGTGACGGCACATTCTCCAAACAATCAGATATGAGTTTTGTATCGTATGCTGGGGTATTTAATATGCTTCTTAACTTGAAAACTAAGAGTTCTTCTGGTCCCGATGAAATCCCTAACATATTTCTCAAACGATATGCCGAGCTTCTTGCAAACTTTCTTGTAATCTTGTTTCGTGTCTCAGTCATCACTGCACAACTGCCTATTGACTGGAAGATAGCCCGGGTTGTTCCCGTGTTCAAGAAAGGTGACAGGACACTTATACAAAACTATCGTCCTATTTCACTGACATCCCAATGCTGCAAACTTGTGGAACATGCCAACTGTGTTCGTGAATTTCTAGAAAGTAATGCTACACTAACAGTACATCAGCATGGCTTTCGAAAGGGGTATTCAACGATAACCCAACTAATAACAGTAGTTCACTCATTCGCTTCATCTCTTGATTCTAATGGCCAAGTAGATGTAATATCTCTTGATTTTAGTAAAGCTTTTGACAAAGTTCTGCACAATAAACTAATCATAACGCTTAGAATTCTTGGCGTCCCTGAACACTTCATCAGATGGATTTGTGCTTACCTGACTGACAGGAAGCAATATATTGACATTGGAGGTGAACGTTCTTAAAGTTTGGCAGTCACTTCAGGGGTGCCACAAGGCAGTGTCCTAGGCCCCCTGCTTTTCTTGGTTTATATTAATGATATTGTTAGCGTAGTAAGCCCTGGTGTTCAAATTCGATTATTTGCAGACTGCATATTATTCAAAGAAATTTTTCATCTTAATGATCAGGTTGAGTTAAATAGCAATTTAAATAACGTATTGCAGTGGTGCGAAAAATGGGGCATGGTTTTGAACGCCGATAAAACCGTACTGCTCCCTATAACGCGTAAAAAAAGCACCCCTGTTTTTTACTTACCAGCTTGGTTCTTCGCCACTTAGGCAAGTCGATAGCTATAAATACTTAGGTGTTACAATAACAACTACCTTATCGTGGAATAAACGTATAAATATTATTTCCTCCTCTGCATTCAGAAAACTTTGCTTTGTAAAACATAAGCTTCATAATTCCCCAAGCAATGTTAAATTACTGGCCTATTATTCTTTAATAAGACCTAAATTAGAATACGAGAGTGCAGTATGGGACCCATACACTCAAGCTAACATCAAGTGCCTGGAAAGAATATAAAGGAAAGCCGTCCGGTTCATTTTTAACAAGTTCTCACGACTTGGCTCTCCTTCTGAAATAATGAAGGCCAATGGCATTTCCCTTCTTAGCACACGTCGAAAACAGATAAGAATTGACCTTCTTTCTTTTCTTCTGAACCACAAACTTGCGATTGACCCATCACCGTACCTGAAATCGTTATCAACAAGACCCACAAGGCATCATCACGCCAAATCTCTAACACCCTATTTATGCAGGACAGACGCTTATAAGTTCTGATATTTTCCACGCACGGTCTCAGATTGGAACGGAACAACTCGGGCATCCTTAGAGAATCTATTTCTTCTTCGCTCTAAATAGCATTGTCCTGAAAATTCAGGTTTCCGATCTTTTATTACAGCGTTTTTCTTTTCTTTTCGTTTTCTTTTTCATCTTGTATGTGCTGTACTTATTATATACTTATGTATTCATTGCTTTCTTGGCTTGAATGGTGAAAATAATTGTGTTTATTGTTTTGTATTTGTTATGTATTTATTTTTACTTTAATCGCACATCATATGAAGTATGAATTTGTGGTGTTTTTTTCTCTTTTGTCCGGTACATGCGTTAAGAAATCATTTGCTATGTCGCTCCTTGTGTTCACTATGACTGTATGAAACACTCACCCCAAACAATCTTTATGCCACTTATTGTTTGACTATGTCCCCTTGTAACTGCCCACCTGCTTGGACCTAAGGGTCTGCAGTATGTGGTAAATAAATAATGAAGAAGACTATGATGATCGGGGGCTGTAGTAGTAGCTCGCGCACGCTGTTCGCCATTAGCCAGACCTGCCTGATAAAGCACATTTTTGCCAACCTGCGTCTGAACCTTTCTCTACGTACAACACCTCTATTTTAATATATATATATATATATTTATATATATATATATACATACACACACACACACACACACACACACATTGACACATTGTTTTCAGAGTTCCAGGACCAGAAAACTACTTTTGGTTTCGAGGAAAAAAAAAATTGGAAGTGTCCACTGAGCTGCCACAGTTACTTCGGATTTCATGAAAATGATATTTCGATGACATTCCACAAAATAACTGTTGTAGCTGTAGGTCTGAATAGCTTAGGCCACATACTAAGAATAGCTTTTTTTTTAATAAACAGTTATTACTTTGTAGTTTGAGTGCTATTCTCTCAACCGAAAAAATTGCGAATTTTAGATTTTTTCTCTCTATACATATAAATGTCACACTTTCCAAAAATTTCTAGAGCATTGCCACGTATTCGCTGAACAAATTTGCAGAACATGATTGCTCAGAGTGACATCAAACGTTAGCAGAAGCATTTCACTGAGAACGTGTCTCAGAAAATGCAATATTTTAAAGACCATTAATAAAAAAAGCCATCTGATTTTCTTTTTAGCATTCTTCCAAGACTCTGGCACTCTCCAAAGAGGCAAAGCTGGCATGCAAAGAGGCAAAGCTGCTCGTGAGGATCAGGTAACAACAGATCTGCTGAAAGATGGAGGATAGATTGTGTTAGAAAAACTAGCCACCCCGTTTACGAGGTGTCTCCTGACGGGAAGAGTGCCAGAGTCTTGGAAGAACGCTAACATCATCTTAATACTGTGAAGAAGAAGATGGGACTGCAGCAAGCAGCATCGCCAACGCCCGGCTCTCTCGGCTCGTGCTTCGGTTCGTTGCTGTGCCGATCGCTGGACGGTTCTTCATGCTGTCTCGTCGCTGTCTTTAACGGCTATTAAACCTCGTCACAATACATAAGAAAGGCGATGACAAGGACTTGAAGAATTACAGGCCAATCAGCTTGCTCTCTGTAGTGTACAAGCTATTTACAAAGGTAATTGCTAACAGAGTAAAGAAGACATTAGAATTCAATCAACCAAAGGAACAAGCAGGATTTCGAACAGGCTACTCAACAATCGACCACATTCATACTATCAATCAGGTAATAGAGAAATGCTCAGAATATAACCAATCACTATACATAGCCTTCATAGATTACGAGAAGGCGTTTGATTCAGTAGAAATATCAGCCGTCATGCAGACACTGCGGAATCATGGTGTCGATGAAGCATATATAAACATCCTGGAAGAAATCTACAAGGGATCAACTGCTACCATAGTGCTTCATAAAGAAAGCAACAGAATACCAATCAAGAAGGTTGTAAGGCAGGGGGACACAATCTCTCCAATGCTATTCACTGCGTGCTTACAGGAGGTTTTCAGAAGCCTAGAATGGGAACAGTTGGGCGTAAGAGTCAATGGAGAGTACCTTAGTAACCTGTGCTTCGCCGATGACATTGCATTGCTGAGTAACTCAGGGGACGAATTGCAACTCATGATTACGGAGTTAGACAAGGAGAGCAGAAAGGTGGGTCTTAAAATTAATCTGCAGAAAACGAAAGTAATGTACAACAACTTCGAAAAAGAGCAGCGCTTCTAGATAGGTAATAGTGCACTTCAAGTTGTAAAAGACTGTCTACTTAGGGCAGGTAATAACCGCGGAGCCTAACCACGAGTCTGAAGTAACTAGAGTAAGAATTGGGTGGAGCACATTTGTTAAAAACTCTCGAATTATGACAGGTAGATTGCCACTATCCCTCAAGAGGAAGGTATATAACAGCTGTATCTTGCCGGTACTTAGCTATGGAGCAGAAACCTGGAGACTTACAAAGAGGGTTCAGCTTAAATTGAGGACGACGCAGCGAGCAATGGAAAGAAAAATGGTAGGTGTAACCTTAAAAGACGAGAAGAGAGCAGAGTGGATTAGGGAACAAACGGGGATTAAGGATATCATAGCTGAAACCAAGAAGAGGAAATGGACATGGGCCGGGCATGTAGTGCGTAGACAAGATAACCGCTGGTCATTAAGGGTAACTAACTGAATTCCCAGCGAAGGCAAGCGGGTTAGGGGGAGACAGAAGGTTAGGTGGGCATATGAGATTAAGAAGTTTGCGGGTATAAATTGGCAGCGGCAAGCACAGGACCGGGTTGACTGGCGGAACATGGGAGAGGCCTTTGTCCTGCAATGGACGTAGTCAGGCTGATGATGATGATGATGATTTTCTTTTAACTCTTCGAACGGCATCGAGCGAGCTCAATGCCATGGTTACTCAGTTTAGATCACTTTTAATACTTTTCGTGCTTTGTAACTTCGTTCTCAAAAAAGTGATGCAACATGTTTTGTAATAATGCAATATGCAACAGTAATGCGACATGCAATAGTAATGCAACAGATTAAGTTAGAGCATTTGCTTGGGTTTAATTCTGAAGAGTTGGAAGAAAATCGAAGATGGCTTTTTTCCTTTTATTGGTCTTCAAGATATTGCATCATAAAAGACATGTCCTCAGTCAAATGCTTCTGCTAACATTTGCCCTCACTCTCAGCAATCGCGTTCTGCAAGTTTGTTCTCCTAACATGTGGCAGTGCGCTCAACATTTTTTTGAAGTCTGATATTTACGTGTGTGGAGGAAAAAAAGGTAAAATTTAGGCAATATTAGTCTGTATGCCGATTTCCCTTTTTTTTTAGATGCGGAAGCATCTTATACTCGCGCCTTGTAGTGCGCCGTCCGCACCGCTTCTCGAACATTCGACAAGCTGACGCGCGCGCATGCGCCGTCGCCCACCATCTGTGCCGCGCGCGCTTCTCCTTCAAGCACATTCGACAGCTGACAGCGCATGCGCCGTCGCGCCGTCGCCCACCATCTGTGCCGCGCGCGCGCTTCTCCTTCGAGAACATTCAACAGCTGACAGTGCATGCGCCGTCGCGCTGTATGTATACTCAAGGTCGGCGCTCGCTCGCTCAGTTGCCGCTCGTCGGTTGGTTTGTACGGCGCGTCGACGTCCAAGGTCGCGGTGAAAAGAATTCCAACGAATCCACAAACACAATGATCGACGTCCCTTCGACCAGCGCCGTCCTTTCGCATACGTGTGTACGTGTTCACTCATTTAACACCCCCTCCTACAACCACGTTAACCAATTTAGCCGTCGACCCAAGTAAGTCGCAATTTAACACCCCATTTCACAACCACGTTAACCAATTTAGCCATCGACCCAAGTAAGTCGCACTTTAACACCCCGTTAACCAATTATATGCTCCGCATCCTCCTCAGTGTTCCCCCGAGGGAAGCTGCGGGCAATTTTTTTTTGCTTGAAAAACAGTGCCCAAACTGCAAAGTAATAACGGTTTATCATAGAAAACTATTCTTGGTATGTGGCGCGAACTTCTCAAACCTACAGCTACAACAGTTATTATTATTATTTTTTAGGTTTCATGGAAATGCCACTTACACCAAATCCGAAACGGTTGCAGCTCAGTGGACGCCACTGAATGTTTTTTTTAAGAAGGCAGAAAGGGGTTTCCTGTTCATGGGAATTTGGAAAAAAAAATTTTTTTTCCGAAATAAAGGGTGTCGACGGACATGCACTGACGTTCTTATCTGAATGTATCTGAACACAGCCTGCTTATTATTTAAACAAGTTCATTATTGCTTACTATTACTGCTGCATAAATTTTAAATTTTAACACCGCATTTTTTATTTTTTACAAGAATGATGGAAATGAGGCTGACCAGCCAATCACAAGACATCCTGGAAAAGGAAGCACAGATAGAGTCCCTGAACGCAAAGCTGTTGACGGTGAGTTCTATACGATTTCTTTCTTTCATTCAATTTCTGTGTGCATGTGTATGTGCACTGGAAGAAGTAATAGGAACTTCGTATTTCCCAAAGAACCTTGACTCACTTTTGGGGTGTTTTTTTTTGTCTCAGTCATTCATGCAATCAAGTACACTTGTTGTTTCAAAGCTGGCAAACATGTTCTACTTCTGCATATGCATGCATACACCAAAGATTGCCACATTTATACTATCCTCTACGGCAATAGCAGATGTAAACTGAAAAATATAGGGCCCAGTAATGCTCGTACTTTTGTTTTTAGCTCCTACAGTTTGGGTCACATCGATGTAATTTTGACTGTAACAGCAGTTTTAGTAGCACTTGTCATGCTAACCGAAGATGCCATTGCTGAATCCGTGAGTACTGTACATAGTGCGATTGTGTTTGACATGGTTCATAATGGTGGCACATACTTGTAAAAAAGGGCGACTCTCAATGTGCATGTCATTAAGAGAAACTACCTTTGGGTATTCATTGGTGAATGCATGGTGTAAAAGAATATTTGCAAAGGTTGTTCCTAGTCTCATAACTGTGACTGTATGTTTTAAATGGTCTATATTTTCTGAATAAATTAGGCTTAAAGTTTCTGACAGCAGAACAAAATCGCCTGAGAATATGTGCTTGGTTCTTGTTCTGTAGATAACGGAACTTTTTGAGAGAACTAAGCACGAAGTTGCAGAGACAACCGAGCAGCTGCAGGCAACAGCAGCTGAGCTCCACAGCACCAAGAGAACCTTGAACGCAACAGAGCAGGCAAGTCTCTTGAGTTTTTTTAATCTCTGGGCCCAAGCTCTGCTCGTCATTGGAGGTTGTACTATCACCAAAAAAGTAGTCATAGTTGGCATGGACTTTAATTCTCTACACACAAGGTGGTGAGAGGTTTGAAGTAAGTTTGGTGCCTCTGGCTTGTTATTTTATATCTTAAAATGATGTCAATTGTGAGGAATGCTTTCAACAGATTTTCCAAAGAAAGAAGTTTATTGGAGTAGTTCAACGTAAATTTTGCGAGGCCCTTCAAGTTGGCTCTGAGTGAGTCTAGAATTTTTGAAGCACTCTTATTGTTCCTGAGGGCAAGTGTGATTTCATTTGTGCTTGTGAAATGGTTTCATATAATAAGTGATGCTTATTTTATAAAATTAACACGGCAGAACAAAAACTTGATGCTCGATACATTTGTCAGGAAAAACTTTGGTAGTCAAACCCCTTTATGAGAGATTCTGATGTAAGAGGCAAATGAGTATAGGAGACGCCAGTGGGCCGACATTAGTGATATAAGTGCTGCTCCAATTGTTCCAACCTTCTCCAAAAAAGAGTTGCTGCTCCATGGTGCTCGAAAATGCTATACTACCGTATTTACTCGCATAATCCTCGCACTTTTTTTTTGTCGGAAAACTGATGAAAAGTTGGGGGGTGCGAGAATTACGTGGGGAAAACTTTCTACGAAAACGTACAGAGCGAAAAAGAAAACGAAGTGGCCGCAAATCAGGATTCTCACACCAACAACTAACAGCAAGCTTTAAGAAGTACTAATTAAAACTTACCTCAACAATAAAAGCAGAGGTTCAACACAAGACAAGATTTAATTGAGACACAAAAACTGGAAGCACATAGTCAAGAATTACAATACCATATGCGAAGCTTGCGGACGTTGCGGGCATAGCGGTAACGTTCGTCGCTCAACAGGAGCCCTCAAAAGGTAAGCATGGGACGTCAGTATTGGGCTGATGGCTATTTAACAGAATTGTCCGCAGTTTCCTTCTTAAGAAATAAAGTTTACCAAGGGCCTACCCGAGGCCCTGTTGCCGTTTTATAGTGCATTATCTATCACTTGCAACTTGAAAGCAGCCGTACAGCTTCAGTATCGCCTCATAAATTGACAAGGTTACCGACGCAACATACAAAACACGCCGCAACGCGCACTGGCCAATTCGGCTTGGCTTGAGTTGGATGGAATATCTGTGCAATAGTATGCTTGATGCTTAAGAGATGGCGCCAGATGACATGCGCTATCATCATCAGCGGTTGGAAAGAGCAGACATTATTGCAACAGTTTTCGGGGGTGTGATAATTACTCATGGAAAAAAAGAAATCGTATTTTTTGGGGGCGATGTGGGGGGTGCGAGAATTGTGCGAGTGCGAGGATTACGCGAGTAAATACGGTATTTGTTAGTAACTGCTCCGAACCTGCTCCAAAATGGCGTTGGGAAAACTAAAAACAATTATGATTTATGTTAAACCATGCGATCATACAGCAAGCCTAAATGAAAACAAAAACAAGCTGTATACTGTTGTCTAGTATACAGCTTGTGTAGTAGCTGTATACTAAAATATTGACAATGCTACATGTAGTAGCATTTTTATATATATCTGATATATTAGTTGTATATTTGTGCTTTCTAAGCAGGCTATTTTGGTGAAATGCGTGCGAGACTTTCTAGTCGTACTAGCTGTGACGACTTCGATATGTGACTAATAACATTTAGTGCTTTCATCAACTTTTACCTCATTTATGTCTCAAGAACAAGCAATTTAAAATTTTAAATGTTAGTTCATTTAACCTACTCGATTTTAAAAAATTACAATGCTGGCCACTTTTGCCAAATATGAAAATAACATTTGGTGTTCAAAGACCATCCACCTGTCTAATTATGTTTATTGTAATATTCAGTGATTATTGTATGTATAATATGTTTGATAACAAATATGAATATTTGTAAGAGGCTTATTTGATGCATTAACTCCAGGAGTCATTTGGAATATTTTGCGATCTGCTCCGAAAACACCAATAGCTGCTGCAGGCTAGCATTTCATCTGCTCCAAAGACAATCAAGGCTGCTGGGAAGTGCCATTTTTCTTTGTCCAGAATTTGCTCCAAAAATTGGAATGTTTCTTCCGTCTCTGCTATGTTGAAATAAGTGTTCGTAACAAAAACATACGTGGTACCCTTCTTAGAAGAAGCGCCTCCTATAAAGGAGAAAAATTGCTCCCCGGAGCATGCCTCTTATAAAGGGATTCAACTGTAAAGGGCTTGTGGACTTTTTTATTTTGTTTTCTTTTTCGAAACAGCGGAAGTATTGTCGAAACTTGCCACAGTGTCATCTCGAGTAATCATTCTCGTAACCCATTCATTGCAGGTGCTGTCAAAAACAAGTGTGGAAAAAGAAGAGCAGGCCTACCTTGTGCAAGCCCACAGTAAGACGGAGGCAACACTTACCGCAACTGCTGAAGAGGTGAAAATACTACTTATATTATTACATTACATTTTAATTGGATAGCATCAGTGAAATATGTGCCACTAAGGTTATGACTGAGACTTTGTCGCCTCATTCTGAAAATTAAATTGGGAGACAAAAATTAAATTTTCAACTATACACCGCGGATACAGCTAAAGAGTTAATGAAGCAGATCAACCTGTCATCGCAAAATAGCATGCGCACTAAAAACATGTAACGATTGGCGTTTAAATATATATATGCAAGAAGAAATTACGCAAATGTAACACTCACATCTGCTGTTAATCATAAAGCTGCAAGCATTTATTACAAGATGAAGGCAGGAGCTGATTAATGGGATACTGCCTCAGCATACTAAAAAGTGAGGAATAGTGTAATTTTCAGAAACACTTGAAGTGTCAATCAATATGCGGTAAAACCTCGTTAATTCAACCTTGGTTATTTTGAAATCTCGTTTAATTCAAGATATTTTCATGGTCTTGTATTTTGCGATCCAAGTCTGAGTGGATAATTTAAAGTGGCTGTTATCACCAATCCAGTTAATTCAAAAACTTTGGGTGCCATGTGCTAATGCCCGATCCCGATTTTGCCGCCAATCCGCTAAAACAGCGGCTCTTAAGAGCCACAAGGAAATGCTCCATAGTGATACGAATGAGTAGCAGCTGAAGCCCCCCAGCCTCGCTACTTCCAGCACGAAAAAAAAGGAGGGGGGAGGTCAGCTGAAATGTGCGCTTGCAGAAAACAAGTTGTGCTTTGCTGCAACACAGAAGTGACACGCGGGCAGCATGTGGCATGCTTCTCGCAACATCAGCGTGTCATGATTTATTTTTGCTTTCTTGAAATATAAATAAAATAATAAAGGACAGCCTAGTGGAGTTTGTGATGTATGCGAACCTCCGATTGCTGGTTGCTCCAGCAATTTGGGCACTTGCACTGCTGGCAGAGCTCTTGCTCTGCAACATCTACTTAGAAAACTCTGTTCGAATGCTTCAGTGATTATGTTTTCCAGCCAGAACACATCGTGAATTTTGTCACACTGGCCATCATTAAATTCCTTTTTTATATTTATGGCCACTTGCTAACAATATGTCATTACTGTGTCGCAGTGAAAATTTCTTCTTCTCCACAGGCATGCATTTCAGTTAGTCACAACTTTTTTTGTTTATTTTTTCGGTGACAGCTGTGATGAGGCCCACCGTTCCTCCATGTTTGCTGCAAAATTTGGACCTTGTATAGCTGGAAAACAAAACCCTCGGAGTCTCAAACTAGCCAGCACAGCAAACGATTAGTCCCGATTAGTGGACTCCTCTTAAACGTAACTCGAAGAGGCGAGAAAATTTGTTTCATTTATAAGGAGTTTCTTTTAAGCAAAGCACACAAAAATGAATGAAATACGACTATTTCAAAAGCACCAACTGTGGCTGACTGAGCAAAACATTTTCAAGTGTACTATACTACCATAGTATTAGAAAAAAAATGTTTCTAATATTGCCGACTCGGAAAAAAGGAGGTGATAACTGTCGTGTTGCGCCCTAGCGAAAGGCCATGCGCGTCCGAGCCGGCCGCAGGAGCTGAGAAAGGGACTGAGCCGCTTCCGATGCGCGCGAGATAACGTCCATCCTTTATTCCATGCAACCAGCATACATATATAGCAGACACTCATGTGACCAATGACGTCACGTACAAGCGACACTTTACAATTGCGTGCGACAGCGCCAGATAACGCGGACACTTGACGCCCTGGGTGCTATCACCACATTTCCCCTTTTTTAACAATACGCTGACAGTTGCAACAAACTTCGCAGCACTGCCAGCGAAAGAACACTTTGCAGAAACATAAAATGCGCAAGAACAATACAGTCAATTACTGAACCCGTAGCGGTCCGGCCGTCGAACAAGACGACCAGATCGCGTTCGGTATTCAGGAAGGTCAGTTCCCGGCAAGGAAGGGCTAGATAGATCGTCAGGCGCCATGCTGTCTGTAACGCGATTAGAATTCTGTTCCGTTTCTACCCGACTATCATCTGCCTGAGGAAAATCATCGCTATTTCCCTCATCCTCACCTTCTTTTGGCCGTGAAACAAAGCGCACCAAGGATTTCCTGTTTCTTTCTAGAACTACACCAGTGGAAGTTCTAACCACATACGACCTCGGCCGTTCAGCAAGTCGCAAGACTCGCGCTTCTGCTTTGCAGTCCGTCACCCAGACTTCGGCGCCCGGTTCGAGTGCTCGCAACGAAGTAGCCCTATGACGAAGGTTGAAGTTCCTATGCTTCCGCTGTCGGGCGGTCGTATCATGGCTTCTGAACTTTCTCAGGTTCACCGTCTGAGGCAGAAGGCTTGTGGGATGGACAGGCACCGTTGTGCGTAGCCGCCTGCCCATTAGAAGTTCTGCAGGGCTTTTCCCAAGTGGCCCCGGAGTGTCCCTGTACGCTAGTAGAGAAAGATATGGGTTCTTCGCTTTTGTAATGAGACCTTTGATTGTCTGGACCATCCTCTCTACTTCACCATTTGCCTGGGGGTACCTTGGGCTAGATGTCGCAGCGCGAAACCCGTAGTTGTGAGCGAACAACTTGTATTCCTGCGACACAAATTGCGCTCCGTTATCAGACATAACAACTTCTAGTATGCCATGTCTTGCAAAGAAGCTTTTAAGGTGCGTAATGACAGTGGCACTCGTAGATGATAACAAAGCAATCTCTGGGTACCTAGAAAAGTAATCTACGACTACCAAATACCATTTTCCTTGAACATGGCAGAGATCAGCTCCTAGTTTTTGCCAAGGACGCTGTGGAGTGGTTGTCGGGATCATTGGTTCTGGCTTTTGGTGTCTGTGCTTGGCGCATACGTGGCAATCTGTAACCAAAGCTTTCAGCTGATAACTCAACCCTGGCCACCGTACCGACTCTTTGGCTCGAGCTCTGCATTTTTCGATTCCCAGGTGACTCTCGTGCAAGCGTATCAAGACCTCTGCGCGCAATTTTCGAGGAATGACCAACCTCATACCTTTAAGTAGCACGCCTTCAGCAACTGTAAGCGTGGCTCTTTCCTGCCAATATGGACGCAAGACCATCGGAAGAGATGAGAATTTTGGCCACCCTTTCCAGCTGAATTTTACAAGTGCTTGACAAACTTCGTCAGCGGCTTGTTCTGCTTTCACTCTCTCGAAGAGGCTGGCCTCGACCGCGTTTGACAAGCATCCTGAAACGTGCTTGCTGACGTCACTAATAGACAGTGCATTATCAGTTTCTTTTCCCCGAATCGGGGCCCTCGACAACACATCTGCAGTAACTAAGCTCTTGCCCGGGACATGCACAACTTCATAGCTGAACTGCATGAGCCTCATGCGAAAACGCTGAATGCGAGGTGGTAAAACATCTAAAGGAGATTTTCCCAGCAAGGTTACAAGAGGTTTGTGGTCGGTTTCACACACAATTTCAAGACCTTTGATGTACCCTTCGAATCGTTCTGCCGCCCACGTCATTGCTAGTGCTTCTTTTTCAATCTGGGAATATCTGGTTTTGGCAGGCGTCAACGATCGCGATGCAAAGGCAACGGGAATGCAAAGGCAACGGGTCCTTTTTCGTTGTTTGGTTGAACTTGCATCAGTACCGCCCCCAAACCGAATGATGACGCATCGGCGGAAAGAATCGTAGGGTACTTTGCATCATAGTTAGCCATGACGCGCGCCAAACCGATAACGTCTTTAACGTATGACAGCGCTTGCTCTTGGGCTGGTCCCCACGTCCATTCAGAACTCTTCAAAAGCAAGTGACGTAACGGGCGCCGTTTTTGAAGCCAAATCTGGTATGAATCTTGCCAGATGATTAGTCATACCGAGCAGCCGTCGAACGTCAGACACGTGATTTGGCGTCCGCAGTTCTTTGATGGCCCAGACCTTTTCAGGGTCCGGCCTGATTCCATCTCGACTTAGAACACAACCAAGAAACTTTATCTCGGTTACTCCAAAACAACAGTTTTCTTTGTTTAGCGTAACACCAGCACTCATGAGACGGTCTAAAGTAAGACGCAGACGCTCATCATGTTGAGCTTTGTCGCAGCCATAAATGAGCACATCATCCATCATGTTTACCACGCCTGGAATTCCTTCCAGAATCTGCGACATTTTCTTTTGAAAAAACTCAGGTGCTGACGTTATTCCAAACGGTAGCCTCTGAAAACAGTATCGCCCAAATGGCATAATGAAGGTAGTCAACAATGGGCTTTCCGGCGACAACTTGATCTGATAAAATCCAGAATTAGCGTCCAGCTTCGAAAAAACCGATGCCCCACTTAACAGACCAAGGCTATCTTCAACCGTTGGCATAACATAGCGCTCGCGAAGTACACTTTTATTTAGTTGCGTCAAGTCAGCGCAAATACGAACGTCTCCAGAAGGTTTGAGTACTGGTACAATACTTGCGCACCATTCTGTTGGTTCGTCTACTTTGCGGATTACGTCATCTCGCTCCATACGCTCGAGCTCCTGCTTCACTCGGTCCCGCAGGGGTAAGGCAATGCGACGCGCAACCGGAATAGCAAAGGGTACCGAGTTCGGCTTCAGTCTGATATTGTATTCCCCTTTCATAGCTCCCAGACTACCGAAAAGCTGAGGGTAGGAAGCTTTGATGGCTGTTGCGCTACTGACCGAGTCAGCGAACTTGATCAGCTCAAGGGCTTCGAGTGCTGGGAGACCCAAAAGTATCGAGCGTAAAGGCGAGACTACATACACAGTTTGTCGGACAATGCGTTGTCTCCACTGTATAGTGGCAAGAAATTTTCCGAGAACATGCAGTGGCTCATTCGCAGAACCTGTTAAGGTTATGTCGCACTTGTCTGGTTTGGTAGGCAATCCCGGAAATGTTGAGGGTACAACCGACACTTCTGCACCCGAGTCAAGTTTAGCGAACACCGGAGTGCCGTTAATGATAATTTGAGCATACCGAGAATCGGAGTGCTCCCCATTTACCGCGCCTACGAAATACGCTACTTTTTATATATGGAGAGAAGAAATCTGTACCTTCTTTCGCTCGCCTGCAGCCTTTTTCCGACACACCACTGCAAAATGTCCGGAACAACCACAGTAGTTGCATTTTGCAGCTCGTGCCGGGCAGGAGGTCCTCGGGTGCTCTCCTTGACCGCAGTTGGGGCATGAACTGGATGTGAGAGGTCGGTAGGAGTGTGGTCTGGTGCGTTGACCTTGTGTGACCGGTGCACTGGTCCTTGACGAGGTGCCGGAACGCTGTCCTGAAGAATTCTTTCGGGGCTGCCATTGTTTGTTGACCGCGTCCAGGTTGCTGGCTGGCGCTGCCGAAGGTTCGTCGCTGGTTTCTCGCAGCTGTTGCTGCTGTCGTTGGACGGTCTCCTTCAAGCGAGCTTTTGCCAAAGCGCTGGCGAGTGTAAGATTTGCATCCATTTGCAGAGACTCCGAGAGCTTGGCATCACTGAGGCCGACTACAAACCGGTCGCGGATCATGCGTTCCTTTTCCTTGTAGTCGCACCGGTCCGCCAGTGTGTGCAACGCGGTGATGAATTGGTCGACTGACTCGCCTGGCTGTTGTATGCGTCGGTGAAAACATGCGCTCTCGTAAACGAGGTTCCGTGCGGCCACGAAGTGATCGTCGAACTTTTTTCTGACGACTTCATACTGCTTCTGCTGTTGTTCAGATAGTGTGAAGGTCGAAAAGATCTCTCTCGTTTGCCTTCCCATTGTGTAGAGTAGAGTCCGGACTTGCGCTTCTTCACTGCTCATTTAAGCCAGAGGCAAAGCGTTAGTCGTCGAATAGTTGGATCCAGGAAGGCCATTCGGACGTTCGGTCGAAGTCAAACGCTGGCGGAACTGGAACCGCGAACATGCCGTGAACTGGCTTGACTTCTTTGTCTTCTGACATGGCGCCGCTTGACGAAGACTGGTGCAACGCCCCTCGAATATCGGAAGAATCCCACTTCTGACACCATGTCGTGTTGCGCCCTAGCGAAAGGCCATGCGCGTCCGGGCCGGCCGCAGGAGCTGAGAAAGGGACTGAGCCGCTTTCGATGCGCGCGAGATAACGTCCATTCTTTATTCCATGCAACCAGCATACATATATAGCAGACACTCATGTGACCAATGACGTCACGTACAAACGACACTTTACAATTGCGGGCGACAGCGCCAGATAACGCGGACACTAGACGCCCTGGGCGCTATCACCACAATAACAATTTGCTTGGCCTTGTTCAAGCACTTTTTCACATAGTAGGAGTGCATTGCTGAAGGGCTGGGCAGGAACTCCGTGCCACTGTCGTGTTCAAAGTAGAGCTGCAACAGGATAACAGCATCTCTTGCTGCACTGTCAGCCACTGAAATGGGCTAGGGATCACACACTATCTCATTACCACTGAAGCACGGGTCCTCATCCTGAACTTCAGCTATAGGTTCCTCAAGGCTGTCCTCAAGTTCACGACAAGACGACGATTGCTGCTTGACATGCACGGACATGTGCAATCGCTTGATTGGCTTGGCTAGGCTAGCTTTGGCATTTGTTTGATGGTTGCTAGACTGCCGTGGCCACTTTCGCCGCTCATGTATTTTGCCCGTTTTAGTTCCATTTAACCGACGTAAGCTAAAAGAAATGTTCCGATTACCTGAAACTTTTTATCACTAAATATATAGGATACCAACCGAATGTGCCTAGATAGTTTCGTTTATGCGGCTTTTCTGTTTAACCAAGTTTTGCGTAATAGGAGTCCACTGTACGTCGAATGTTTCCAATCTTTTTGCATCTCATTTTTTGTTTGAGTAATTTGGAAACCCTGTTATTTTAAAGATTTCTCTCAGTCCCAGTGAATTCGAACTAACAAGGTTTTACTGTAGTGTCTGTAGTCTCGTAAAAGCTTGGATTGCATGCAGATCACTTCAGGGATAGAACGGACAAGGAGAATGACCTGTAGCTATTTCCAAGGTTCGTTGTTTTAGGGTTCTTCTGTCGTTACTGATTATTAAAAAAATATTGGGTGTGTTGAATATTTTCTAATATGCACTACCATTCGATCCGATTACCAAATTCAATACAGCGCTATTCGATTCGCTATTTGAAATTTTCGAATATTTGCACACCCCTAATCAATAAGTATTTGTTATGATATAACAGGATTATTACAGAGCATAAATTATACACTGGAGGGTCATAAAGTACAAGATAGCATTGTAGCGCACCTCATGGGTCTTTATTGTGAAACCAACATAATGCGATCGCGAACCAGCATGCCATAGAAATTGAGCCATGTGAACACAGATGTACTGCAGTGTGCCACAAATAACACGATTATTCTTTCTAACGGCCAATATTGCCGTCAACTGCCAAAAAAAGTTCATACAAGTCGCTCTCACTCTGCAAATTTTACCAATTGAGTCTTGCCAGTTACAGACTACGCTTGCGAGTATTCTCAGCGCCAGATTTGGCGCAATAACGAATGCGGAGTGCCATTGCCTCGCGAGTTCCTTCCTGTTCCCAGGACAACAAAAATGACTCACGGTGGCTTCTTCGTAAAATCCAAAGTGCAACACAATATTGTTTCTCAAAATAATAAAAGCTAAACTACCGTATTTACTTGATTCTACCGTGCCCTCGATTGTAATGCGCACTCGTTTTTCACGACGAAAAAAAAAAAGTAAGACATCGATTGCAACGCGCACCCATTTTTCTCATTGGCCCGCACGATCACACTACTCGGGAAAACGATTCATTTCAGGAGCATCTTCCGTTTAAATATGAGGTACGGGGGAAGCTTGTGCCTATCTGACGTGCAACGGAGCATTGCCGTCACTCTTCTTTTACCGTGGCCCCATGTCAGCATGCGAACTTGCTTCGCCCCCTCCTTCTCGACGGTTGTGGTGCCAGGCATGTCGAAGTAAAGAGGCGTCTGATCGGCATTCCCGATTTGCCCAAGCAGGTAGCCGTTGTTGTGCCGCAAGTTTAGGACGAACCTCTGAAAACTGTGAAGCTTTCCTTCGTACTCCTCCGGCAAGTTTTGGCGCATGCCCGTTTGCTTTCGAAGGGAAAAGCCTTTCCTCTTCATAAAGTTAGTTAGCCAGCACTTGGAGCAGTTTTGTCGTCACGGGCCGCTGTGCCGCTCGCTGCTCAAGCACATACTCGGCGAGCAGCTCTTCAATTTGCGGAAACCGACCCTGCTGTGGTACACTGAAGCCTTTGCATGAATTTTTGACAATCTTCTGCTTTTGTTTCCGCCAGTCCCACACGCACGTTTCGGGAACTCCGAACGACCGCGATGCGGCCCGATTTCCATCTGTTTCGACACATGCGGTGACTTTTCTTTTAAAAGCGGCATCGTGGTGCACTCGTCGAGTTTCTGGAGTCGGCCTTTTCATGCCGTCGATGCTAATGAACTACAAGATGACGAACTCCTCAGCACACATACGAAGTGCCGCACATGGGAAACGCATAGGCAGAAATGGCCGACGTGCCATGCCGAAGCACGTAGGGGGCGACCATTTTGGAAATGGCGATGGCAATAGAATGACCGTATTCATTTTTTTTTTTCGCACTCGATTTTAACGCGCATGCGATTTATGAACTCGCTTAACCGGAAAAGTGCGCGCTAGATTGTAGTAGTTACGGTACACTCTATTCTTATTATAACAAAGTTGTATCTTAGAAGAAAATAAGTTTGTTATATCCAAAACTTCGTTATAAAACTTATTGCCAACTTTATCGCAAGACTATTTACTTTGTTATAACCGATATTTTGTTAGATCTGTGTTTGTTATATTGAGGTTCGAGTGTAATGAGAAATAAAGAACATATATTTGAATTAGTACTCACAAAGCTCCAATCAAACTTTGCGGAACCCAGTTTGAGACCTTGAAACATTGGGTAATGGTGGCAGTAGGGAGGGGAAAGAGAGGAATCTGTAGGTTGTGGTCAAACCCCACCTATCTCGAAAACTAGAATGGAATGACATTTTGACACCTGCCACTTGCAGGTGTCATGCTTGCTATTCTATGCTTGCTTTATCATTAATGCCCCAACACAATGCACATCTATGTTGCAGTGAAGTAGGCAACACATGTACATTAGTAATGTTCTTAATTAATAATCAAGAATGTGCTCTCAAAAGTTGCAGGCTTCCTGCTGTACAACTCCAAGTGATGCGATCCCGAACTCTATTTTGTTGTTTCTAACCTGCTTCGAAACAAATCTTTCCAGCTTCGAATCTGCTCTTAAACACGGTTTCTTCTGGTACAAATCTGCTTCTGAACAGCTTTTTTCCGGCTTCGAAAATTCCTCCAAATGCAAAACTGGCTAAACCACCACTGATCATTTGTTGTGGCCCATCTTCACTGCTGCAACGACTGTTCACATAATGGTGCCTTGTTTTTCTTTGTGCTCCAGTTGGTTGGTGTTGCAAAAACTGCTACAGCCGACATTGACCTGCTACAGCAAAAGCTTCAGCGCACTTCTGCCATTGACCAGGCGAACAAGGAGCGGCAGATTGCTTTTGTGTCCAGCTCGAGTGCACTTTTTGGTCAAATTGAAGCCAGCTTCATCGAACGGCTTGCATCTCAGCAAGACCTCCTTGGTGGCGTGGGTGGCTTGTTTGGTAAGCGCCTTGCAGCTTAACTATGGCAGAACAGTGTTAAGGGCTGTGGTGATAGGACAGTTTCTTGTGCCGTGCACATTGTGAATTACTGTTGCTAGGGTTATTTTCTTGAAGTAAATTTTTCTCATCAAATATTGAATGATGCACAGGTAAATTCATTCAGCTTCTTCAATTCGACATTGTTGCAGACCTGTCAACCAATGTATATTTCCTAATGTTTACTGAACCTCGCATGTCAAGAGAGCAGCCCCAATGACTGTCTACTGAAAATTAGCCTTGTGTGAATAGTTAAATTCAGGTTCAAGGCAAATGTAAAGGGAATAGTGCTTTGGTCGAATAATTTCAAATCGATTTCGAATAGTATATATCCTGTATCCAAAGAAAAGTGGTTATATTTGTTATTGTGCTGGTGACCTATACAATATGCATTTATATATATATATATATATATATATATATATATATATATATATATATATATATATATATATATATATATATATAATTGAACCAAGGCATGTGCACATGCCATTCTTCCTAATTCAAAGGAAATGAGAATAACTGATTAGCTTTGATTAGTTGATATGTTAATTTTTAAGATTTACCTTAGTTAGAGCATATAAGCCAGTATAGGGAGTTTTTAAACTTAAAACTGATTAATCGACGGGGGGGTAATATGTTCCTTTAATCTTGATGTAGGGCGTGGAGTCAAGGCAAATTTTTCCTGTATAGTTGTTGGCATTGTCTCGAATTAGCACTCCTCTATTGCAGTGAAAACCATTTTTACAGGGGGCTACATGTGGGCTATTATACATTTATTTGTTCTTCACTAGTTTCAAATGATGCTTTGATACTTCCAGTAATTTAAATTTGAATCCAATACTGTAATATCTATTTGAATATATAGAGTGCTCGAGTATTAGCACAAGGCTAGTTAAAATTCCTGCAAATCTCCCCTGATGGTCTTCAACCGTCTTCAGATTGCTAAATGGACAGAAAGAATTGCACCTACCTACTTTGCATGTGTCCATTCAATTTGTTGCCTTAGGCACTTACTGGCAGTTAGTGCAATCTGACGTAGTTTTCATTTTGTTTATGCTTTTGGGCTGCATGTAAACATAAATCGTCATTATTGGGATAGTGATAAATCGCTATATATGTGTGGTCACGGCAAGCTTTTATACTGTGTGCTATTCACCTGTTTTTCATCTTTAGTTGGTGTCGTGTCCATGTGGTATCTACAAGCTATTAAAACTGTCTGCTGTGCAGTTGCCTGTTGCAAGCAGTATGCAATAGAGTTGTAGGCTGTTGAAATTGTTTTGACTTGACTAGTACTGCAATATGAAAAAAATTTAATCCATGTTAGGTCATGCCATACTGTTTACTTGAAGGCATTTAGTTATGTGGCACTTCCGATTGGATAGATTCGTCGTGAAACAACAGTGTGCTTGGTACATGTAGCACCGCAAATATGATGACAGATTAGTGAAGAAAGAGTTTCATTAGGACACCATCAAATTAAAATGGAGGTGTATGGTTGGTGTTCAAACAAGACGCTAGGGGCATGTAGCATCTTATACGGTCAAACACCGTTGTAAGAGACAGTTGGACTTGAGAGACACCAGTGTGTCTACAAGGAAGTAAGTGTTGATAGGAAAATGAGAGGTGTGGTACCCTGCTTGTAAAAGGCACCTCCTATAAGGGATAAGAATTGCTCCTTAGTGTGTGCATCTTATAAAAGACTTCAACTTGACTGTATCTTGTGGTGCATGTAATTTACGGCACACTCTGTGGCACACCCTTCTACAGTTGAACCCCTTTGCAAAACATTCACCGAGGAGCAGTTCTTGTCTTTTATGGGAGATGTCTCTTATAAGCTGGTTACAATGTTTGCATTTTTTTATCAACCTCTGTTTTAATGTAGGCACTCTGGGGTCTCTTATACCCCAAAAAATCAGCAGGAAGGGAAAGATGAAAGCTTGCAATGAAACAATTCCTAAAAGGATGCTGAAAAAAAAAAACTTAGAAAAACTCACGAAAAAATCGAAACTCTACACCGGAGACATAACTGTTTCATTAAACAAAGCTTATTTGACGTATTTTTGGAGAGTTGGCTGTATTTTTAGTGGATTTTACAGCGTGCAGCGGCTACACACGAGCAGGAGCTGTGACATCACAGTCACTGAGGAGCATGCAGGGTTCCTGACCTCCTCTTTCCTTTCTCCACCTCTTCTTTGATGCCTCTCTCCCCCTTCCAGAAAAACACTGATGCTTCAACTCAGCTGGGAGCAGTGTTCTATTTTTGGCGATTCTGGGAAACATACTGTATTTACTTGCATAATCCTTGTACTTTTTTGCCGGAAAACCGATGAAAAGTTGGGGGGTGCGAGAATTACGCGGGGAAAACTTTCTACGAAAACGTACAGAGCGAAAAAGAAAACGAAGTGGCCGCAAATCGGGATTCTCACACCAACAACTAACAGCAAGCTTTAAGAAGTACTAATTAAAACTTACCTCAACAATAAAAGCAGAGGTTCAACACAAGACAAGATTAAATTGAGACACAAAAAGTGAAAGCAAATAGTCGAGAATTAGAATACCATACGCAAAGCTTGCGGGCGTTGCGAGCGTAGCGGCAGCGTTCGTCGCTCAACAGGAGCCCTCAAAAAGTAAGTGTGGGACGTCAGTATTGGGCTGATGGCTATTTAACAGAATTGTCCGCAGTTTCCTCCTTAAGAAATAAAGTTTACCATCAATTCCAAGGGCCTACCAGCGGCCCTGTTGCCGTTCTTTAATGCATTATCTATCACTTGCAACTTGAAAGCAGCCGTACAGTTTCAGCATCGCCTCATAACTTGACAAGGTTACCGACGCAACATACAAAACACGCCGCAACGCGCACTGGCCACTTCGGCTTCGCTTGAGTTGGATTGAATCTCTGTGCAATAGTACGCTTGATGCTTAAGAGATGGCGCCAGATGACGTGCGCTGTCATCATCAGTGGCTGGAAAGAGCAGACGACATTATTGCAGCAGTTTTCGGGGGTGCGATAATTACTCGAGGAAAAAAAGAAATCGTATTTTTTATGGGCGATGTGGGGGTGCGAGAATTATGCGAGGATTACGCGAGTAAATACGGTAGTAGTGGGAGGTGAGGGGGAGAGAGATGCGGGAGACTGCTGTCATGGTTGACATGCCCATTTCTGGCGAGTGTAACGTCACCTCCTATAGTTCACGGCTACAGCTGCTAGACGCAGCAGTTTGCAAAAAACGCATTAAAATAGTTTTTTTCTACGAGTTTCTGCCTGAAATGAAGGTTGTATTTGCTGATTTCATCACCCAATCTTTCAATTTAGCTGGAAATTTTGGGGCAAGAATTTGGTTCAGTGGTATTTCTTCAAACGGGTCGTATGCTCGTAACTGCCGGGGTGGTTTAGTGGTTATGGCACTCGACTGCTGACTTGGAGGTCGCTGCATTGAATTCCGGCCAGCATGGCGGCATTATATCGATAGAGATGAAAATGCTCAAGGCTTGTGTACGTTAAAAAAACCTCAGGTGGTTCAAATTTTCTGAGCCCTCCACTATGGCATCTCTCATAATCGTATGGTGGTTTTCGGATGTTAAACCCCATCAATTATTATTATTATTGTGTCCTTCTAGCCTTGAGGAAGACAAGTTCAGTTGTCCAAACAACGGCTTGAGTACATAACCCCTTTTTGTAGATTTTTAAAATTTTGTATTATAGTCTTTTACAAAGGGGTTCAGCAATTTTTCAATGCATATCGCATACTTTGGGAGCTAGTTTCTCTGCATTACCTTCAAGGATCACTCAAACACAGGGGTGATTGATCACTAGTGTTGTACACTACCTGTGGTACTGATGATGCGTCATAGCAGTGCATTGTTTTGTGACCTTTGGAGAAGGGTGTGTGACAACATCAAAAGGAGATGCGGGTCGAAAAGAGAGTTTTCTTCCAAATTACCAATTTTTCATTTTCGCCTGTTTTGATGAGATTAGTGCCTCTACTGTTACGAAAAAAAAAAACATGTCAAGACCTAACTGGAAATGCTTTAAATATTGCATCTCAAGAGCTCGAGATACCTGTTGAAAGGTCCAAAGTGTACAGTCTTCGAGCACCTTGCCGCCCATAAGGCGCCGCCGCTCGCCTTTGTGGTCGCATGAGGCGAAGAGTCGAGCCTCACTCTTCAAGTAACGACAGTTTCCCTCGCTGATGCAGGGCAAGTAATATAATAAGAGAAAAACACGCTTCTGCTCGTTTTTCAAGCGCCGCGACTGGCTTATCACGTGGTACAAATTGGCGACCGCCATTAGCCGCTGCGCCTATTTGCGGCGTAAAACCTATTT